>NC_041401.2:4345787-4945787 GCF_900747795.2 Erpetoichthys calabaricus | reverse complement strand
CATTTTCTCAAACTAAATAAGGAGAAAACATAAATGTTAGTGATTGGCAATAATGGATATAATGAGGTTATTAGAAATAAACTTGATGCATTAGGATTAAAAGTCAAGACGGAGGTAAAGAATTTAGGGGTCATTATTGACTCTGACCTGAATTTCAAATCACATATTAATCAGATTACTAGGACAGCATTTTTTCACTTAGGAAATATAACAAAAGTTAGACCTCTTATAACATTGCACAATGCTGAAAATTAGTTCACGCTTTTGTTTCCAGTCGACTAGATTACTGTAATGCACTCCTCTCAGGACTACCCAAAAAAAGACATGAATTGATTGCAACGAGTGGAGAATGCAGCTGCTAGAATCTTAACTAGGAAAAGAAAATCTGAGCTCATCACACCAGTCTTAGCGTCACTACACTGGTTACCTGAGTCATTTAGAATTGACTTTAAAATACTGCTTATGGTTTACAAAGCCTTCAATAATCTGCTCCATCCTGCCTGTCACCTTACACTCCAAATCGTAACTTCAGATCTTCAAATGAGGGTCTGCTTAGAATTCCAAGAGCTAAACTTAAAAGAAGTGGTGAGGCGGGCGGCCTTCTGCTGTTATGCACCTAAAATCTGGAATATGAGTTTACTGATAGAAATTCGCCAGGCTGATATGGTGGAGCACTTTAAAAAACTGCTAAAAACACATTACTTTAACATGGCTTTCTCACAGCTTCATTTTTGTTTGATTCTGATGCTCTGTATATTCAATTAATTATAATTATCATTCATGGTGGCTCCGAAATCTGTACTAACCCCTACTCTCACTTCTGTTCTTTTTCCGGTTTTCTGTGGTGGCGATCTGCGGCCCCATCACGTGATCAAAGCACCGTGATGTCCCTCCTTTGATGGATTAAAGGCCAGAAGTCCACATGACCTTCATCATCAAGTTCTTCCATGAGAACCCTGAATACCATGAGGACTGATTGAGGTCATTTATGTCAGGTAGAATGCCTAGAGGGGGCTGGGTGGTCTTGTAGCCTCGGACCCCCTGCAGATTTTTTTTTTTCTCTAGCCGTCTGGAGTTTTTTTTTTTTTCTGTCCTCCCTGGCCATCGGACATTACTTTTACTCTATGTTAATTAGTGTTCCCTGATTTTATTTTCTTACTTATTTTGTCTTTTTTCTCTTTTCTTCATCATGTAAAGCACATTGAGCTCCATTATTTGTATGAAAATGTGCTATATAAAGAAATGTTATTGCTGTTGTACTCTGTGTGTTCACCCTGCGGTGGGCTGGTGCCCTGTCCATGGATTGTTTTTGCCTTGTCTCCTGTGTTGGCTGGAAAAGGCTCCAGCCCCCTGCAAAGGAATAAGAGGGCTTAGAAAATGGTATGGTATATTAAGGTACATAAAGAACGTAATGTTTTCCAAACCATATGCTGATATTTATGTAAATAAAAATAAAGTGGGTGGCATGATGATGCTGCTTCCTCAAAGATGCAGCATCCTGGGACTGAAGTCTGTGTTTGATTGGTCTCTTTGTGGGGTCTGCAAGTTCTCCTTGTGTTGGTTTTCCTCAGGTGCCTGACTGCTCCTGCCACAAGCCCAAAGAAGTGCTTCCAAATTTGCCCCTGTGTGAGTGAATGGAGTCTGTCCCAGCAAACATGCACACAGTAGCATCATGTGGGCACCTTCTGAACAGTGTGGACGTAGGAAAACACACTTAAATACTGTACTGGCACAATGTGGGGGCTGCTACAAGGTGGTCAAAATGGATTATTCTGACAGTACAAGTTCCATAAATCCCTCATTCGCCCAGTGGTTTGGTAATGCTGGACTAATGTAATCACTGCCCCTACAGTTTCCCACTTTTTAACATTGTATCAAAATAACTAATCCTGACAATTAGTATTGTTGGTGGGTTTGATTTTGATTGTATAAGTAAAAACTTGAACAACTTCAAAAGGTATCATTTTTATAATGGCTGCAATTGCACTGTTTTTTTATATATTATTGGGTATGTTTACATGTTCATGGTTGTAACAATACCCCCCCCCCCCCCAAAAAAAAATCATGTGCATGGGTACCAATAAATACAAAGATGTTTTGTATTTGTAAGAGTAAACAGTTTAAAGCCACATTAGCACATTGTGTTTTTAATTCCTTTTATTTATTAATTAAATGTAAATCTTCATAATTTCACATAATTTAATTGATGGAAAAACAAATACTGTGGTAGCGCTGCTGCATCACAACATAAAGCCGGGGGGTTCACATGCCAGGTTTCTCCCTTCGTTTGGGTTTGCGTGTTCTTTCTGGGTCTGTGCAGGTTTCCTCTCACAATCCAAAGACAAGTTAGGTGGGCCGGTGATAATAAATTGTCCTTACAGTTTGTGTGTGTGTTCACCCTGTGATAAACTGGTGCCCTGTCCAGCAGCTGTTCTTCCTGCCTGTGTTTACTGCTTACTGGGATAGGCTGTGGTATAAGCGGGTACAAAAAACAGATGGATGGATGGATCAGTAAAGTATGGACTTTTTTTTCAGGTTCATGGACAAATTTGGGCATCCTGTCTGTCTACCCTCACAGAGATAGTGATACCTCAATGAGCAAATCCCAAATGGGCCAGTGATGGGTGCCCATATTGAGCCAGTATGTTTGCCTACACTGTACCAATGTCATTCTGCTTGCTGGGTAATTGAGTGGTTCGTGGGCTCCAGCCCAATGCGCCTCTACATTGGATTAACCGTGTTGATGGTTATATGGTGTTCTGCGTTTCCTTTTTTATTAGAGAATGTGATTGTATTTATATATGTTGTATTGCGTAATCTTTTTTTACTACAGAATGTGATTGTATTCCTATATGGTGTTTTGCATTATCTTTTTATTACAGAATGTTGTATACAGTATTCCTATATGGTATTTTGCGTTATCTTTTTATTACAGAATGTGATCATATATTTTTTTATTAGAGAATGTGATTATATTCATACAACATATGGTGTTCTGTGTTATCTTTATTACAGAATTTGATTGTACAGATATTTCTATAAGGTATTCTGCATTATCTTTTTTATTCACAATGTGATTATATTCCTATAATGTGTTCTGCATTTCCTGTTGTATTACAGAATGTGATTGTATTCCTATATGGTGTTCTGCGTTATCTTTTTTGTAATAGAATGTGATTATATTCATACAGTATATGGTGTTTTATTTATTATAGAATGTGATTATATTCATACAGTATATGGTGTTCTATTTATTACAGAATGTGATTATATTCCTATATGGTGTTCTGCATTATCGTTTTTTATTACAGAATGTGATTGTATTCCTATATGGTATTTTGCGTTATCTTTTTATTACAGAATGTGATTATATTTTTTTTATTAGAGAATGTGATTATATTCATACAACATATGGTGTTCTGTGTTATCTTTATTACAGAATTTGATTGTACAGATATTTCTATAAGGTATTCTGCATTATCTTTTTTATTCACAATGTGATTATATTCCTATAATGTGTTCTGCATTTCCTGTTGTATTACAGAATGTGATTGTATTCCTATATGGTGTTCTGCGTTATCTTTTTTATTATAGAATGTGATTATATTCATACAGTATATGGTGTTTTATTTATTATAGAATGTGATTATAATCATACAGTATATGGTGTTCTATTTATTACAGAATGCGATTATATTCCTATTTGGTGTTCTGCATTATCATTTTTTATTACAGAATGTTATTGTATTCCTATATGGTGTTCTGTGTTATCTTTTTTATTATAGAATGTGATTATATTCATACAGTATATGGTGTTCTATTTATTACAGAATGTGATTATATTCCTATATGGTGTTCTGCGTTATCTTTTTTATTATAGAATGTGATTATATTCATACAGTATATGGTGTTTTATTTATTATAGAATGTGATTATAATCATACAGTATATGGTGTTCTATTTATTACAGAATGTGATTATATTCCTATATGGTGTTCTGCATTATCATTTTTTATTACAGAATGTTATTGTATTCCTATATGGTGTTCTGTGTTATCTTTTTTATTATAGAATGTGATTATATTCATACAGTATATGGTGTTCTATTTATTACAGAATGTGATTATATTCCTATATGGTGTTCTGCGTTATCTTTTTTATTATAGAATGTGATTATATTCATACAGTATATGGTGTTTTATTTATTATAGAATGTGATTATAATCATACAGTATATGGTGTTCTATTTATTACAGAATGTGATTATATTCCTATATGGTGTTCTGCATTATCATTTTTTATTACAGAATGTTATTGTATTCCTATATGGTGTTCTGTGTTATCTTTTTTATTATAGAATGTGATTATATTCATACAGTATATGGTGTTCTATTTATTACAGAATGTGATTATATTCCTATATGGTGTTCTGCATTATCATTTTTTATTACAGAATGTTATTGTATTCCTATATGGTGTTCTGTGTTATCTTTTTTATTAGAGAATGTGATTATATTCATACAACATATGGTGTTCTGTGTTATCTTTATTACAGAATTTGATTGTACAGATATTTCTATAAGGTATTCTGCATTATCTTTTTTATTCACAATGTGATTATATTCCTATAATGTGTTCTGCATTTCCTGTTGTATTACAGAATGTGATTGTATTCCTATATGGTGTTCTGCGTTATCTTTTTTATTATAGAATGTGATTATATTCATACAGTATATGGTGTTTTATTTATTATAGAATGTGATTATAATCATACAGTATATGGTGTTCTATTTATTACAGAATGCGATTATATTCCTATTTGGTGTTCTGCATTATCATTTTTTATTACAGAATGTTATTGTATTCCTATATGGTGTTCTGTGTTATCTTTTTTATTATAGAATGTGATTATATTCATACAGTATATGGTGTTCTATTTATTACAGAATGTGATTATATTCCTATATGGTGTTCTGCGTTATCTTTTTTATTATAGAATGTGATTATATTCATACAGTATATGGTGTTTTATTTATTATAGAATGTGATTATAATCATACAGTATATGGTGTTCTATTTATTACAGAATGTGATTATATTCCTATATGGTGTTCTGCATTATCATTTTTTATTACAGAATGTTATTGTATTCCTATATGGTGTTCTGTGTTATCTTTTTTATTATAGAATGTGATTATATTCATACAGTATATGGTGTTCTATTTATTACAGAATGTGATTATATTCCTATATGGTGTTCTGCGTTATCTTTTTTATTATAGAATGTGATTATATTCATACAGTATATGGTGTTTTATTTATTATAGAATGTGATTATAATCATACAGTATATGGTGTTCTATTTATTACAGAATGTGATTATATTCCTATATGGTGTTCTGCATTATCATTTTTTATTACAGAATGTTATTGTATTCCTATATGGTGTTCTGTGTTATCTTTTTTATTATAGAATGTGATTATATTCATACAGTATATGGTGTTTTATTTATTATAGAATGTGATTATAATCATACAGTATATGGTGTTCTATTTATTACAGAATGTGATTATATTCCTATATGGTGTTCTGCATTATCATTTTTTATTATAGAATGTGATTATATTCCTATATGGTGTTCTGCATTATCGTTTTTTATTACAGAATGAGATTGTATTCCTATATGGTGTTCTGCGTTTCCTTTTTGTGTTTTTCTAAATGGGTGCAGCACCCTGCGCTTGGCAATGGAAGTGCTTTGTATACTGAACCGAATGTGTCTGAACTCTCAAAAACACGACTAATGACCCCCGATTTCTAAAGATTTCTTTTGTTTTTTACTCTTTTTTTCTACTCGCCGTGGACGTCTGCCTACCTTCACGTTTTGCCGCTTGTTGCGATGTCGCGGACTCGCCGTGTCCTTGCCGCCTTCTTCCTCTCACTGTTTATGCCCGCTACAGTCCTCGCCCTGACGACTTCCTTGCACTGTCGTGTCTCCGAACGCGCTGGTATTGATTTGTCGCCTCCGTTATTCTTATTAAATATGACACTAGTGACGCGCGCTCCCCGTCCGCCAGCACCGACGAGGACACTCGCGGGCTCAGGTACAGTCCAGGGGCGCGCATGCGCAGTGCGTAGCCGAACGCTCAAGCCTCGAAGCGCAGGAGGAGCAGAGCAGGCGAGAACATCGTGATCTGTGTGCGTACCGGACAGCTGCTCCGTACCTGCAGGTGAAGCGCTGCCGTCGCTGCTGGCTGGTCGGGCGGTTGGCTCGAACTCAACGGAGGCTCGCGTTCTTTTCTCTTCGCCGCACACGGAAAGGTTGGTTTGCCCGTGCGGAGCAACGCTGCTGGATGCCGCTTCGGCTGCCGAGCGACACGGAGGGAAGGAAGGAGCACGCAGGTACCTCGAGCGAAGAGCTGTCACCCTGGGACTTGTCAGTAGGAAAAGTTTGAGAAGGGGGCTGAGGACACACCCTTCTCGTGCTAAACTCTAGAGGCCGTGTAAGACGGCGCTCGGGGGGCCGCGTGTAACGGAAAGTTTCCACCCCGAGGCTCACGCCGCCTGCCGTTCCGAACAGCTAAGCTGGTCTCGTGCTGGAGTTGTGGCGTTCTTCTACGCTCCACAGCTTCCAACTCCGACTGCGCAAGACAGCGTGCCGCTGGGATCGCTGCCGCTCACCTGCAGCCCACCTGCCGCCCTGCAGCTGCCCACCCGCTGTTCTCCTGGTTCCTCGGAGGCTCAGCTTGGCAGCCGCCTGTACAGTAAGTTGAAATGCTTTCCTGATTCTTTACTGAACTCGGCGCGTTGCTTCGACCTTCATGGGGATGCATGTGTTGGGCTGTGCTGTGCTGTCCCGCTTTCGCGTTGTCCTTACGCTTAAGAGAATGTCACATTAACGGGACATCCCTCTGGAGACCATCGAGTATCCTCGGTGGAAATTAGACGAAAAGACACGCGGTAAGGACACATGGAGTCGACCCAGCTTTGCAGGTCAACTTATTACCAAGGATGCCTAAGCATGAATTCGTGATGTCGTTCGGTAGATGCATACGATATACTCACCTTTATATAATACTCGGGTGTTTGCCTGTCTATAAATAGATGAAAGTATTAGCTACAATTCTAAGCTCGTGGGTTTGTATCCGTGACTTGCTGGAAGGTTGGGGGGTATTACTGACACTTTGAAGGGATTGTTTGCATCGCAGGGCAAGTTTATTGCTAATTGGTGAGATACGCCATAATGACTAATATCCAGGTGTTTGTCTGTTTGTTTGGCCCCAACCTGCGTTGTTCATTGACATAATCAGCTCAGATTAGAGCACCTTCCTCGCTGTTTTCTGGTTAGTAAGCCCGGAGTGGGCAGTAAATGTCAAACGGGTTTCTTTCTTTTTAGCATATACAGTATACTAAATATAATACAGATGGCTAAAGTGCTCGAGGTGCTGGCATATTTGCTTTTGCAGTTGGATTTCAGTGTTCATTATGTGAAGAGTGATGATGAGTTTGAGTAAAAAATGATCTGTAGGAAATGAGAGCTGGATATTTGGTAAAAGCACTTGTGCGGTACAAGAGCCTTTTCTGTGTGCTTATTATGTGCGATGCTCAGTCATTTTAATGCCTGCTGTCAAACTGAATGTGTCATATACAAGTGTCACACATCTACTTTATATTTTTATTTTATTAATTTTCATTGTAATCATTCCATACAAACAGATCCATTTATAACCCAACAAATTTGAAAACAAATCAAACCCCATCCCTGAGAAGGAGAGCTTAGCTAAAGGAAAATTTCTTTAAGCTTTTTAATAAGGCAACATTAGACAAAAGAAGGGGAGAAGTAAATATCTATATAAATAAGAGATGGAGAAGGGAGTTAAATACAATAATAGTTAATTCTCTTATTCTAAAATAATATTGATTAAATCCTGCCAAGTTTTGAAAAAATTTTGTACAGATCCTCTAACTGAAAATTTGATTTTTTCCAATTTCAAATAATATAAAACATCAGTTTCCCACTGACTTATAAGAGGAGAATTAGGATTCTTCCAATTTAACAAAATAAGTCTGCGTGCCAAGAGTGTAGTGAATGCAATCACCGTTTGTTTGTCCTTCTCCAATTCAAGTCCATCTGGAAGGACACCAAACACAGCTGTTAGTGGGTTAGGAGGGATTGTGATACTAAGGCTGTCTGAGAGGCACTTAAAAATCTTTGTCCAAAATGATGTTAGTTTGGTGCAGGCCCAGAACATGTGACCCAGTGAGGCAGGAGCTTGGTTGCAGCGCTCGCAGGTCGGATCCTGGCCTGGAAACATTTTGGACAGTTTTAAGCGAGACAGATGAGCTCGATATATAATTTTTAGTTGAATAATTCTATGCTTTGCGCATATAGAACTCGAGTGAATTCTCTGCTTTGCTACCTTCCACTCCTTTTCTGATATATTGATTAAGAGATCTTCTTCCCAATGTCCTCTTGGATCTTTGAAAGGTAGGGACTCTAATAAGATTTTATATATTGCGGAAATAGTTTTTGTTTCCTCGGAATTGAGCAGTATTTTTTCCAGCATTGTGGAGGGTGCAAGGTGGGGGAAATCGGGCAATTTCTGTTTAACAAAATTTCTAATTTGAAGATAGTAAAAGAAATGTGTAGCTGGGAGGTTAAATTTTGAACGTAATTGTTCAAAAGATGTAAATATGTTGTCTATATAAAGATCTCTGAGCATTTTAATCCCAAAACTTTTCCAGGTATTAAAAACTGGATATACTTGCGAAGGTTGAAAGAGGTGGTTCCCTTGCAAAGGTGCCACTGATAAAAGATTTTCCATCTTAAAATGCTTCCTAATTTGGTTCCATATTCTGAGTGAGTAAAGCACAATTGGGTTATTAGTATATTTGCGATAACTTTCATTTATTGGAGAGCAAAGCAGGGAATATAAAGAAGTACTACAGGATTTTACTTCTATTGCAGACCAAGCCTGTGTATGTGCATTTATTTGTGTCCAGGTTTTTATGGCTTGTATGTTTGCTGCCCAGTAATAAAACTGAAAATTAGGTAAAGCCATGCCACCTTCTGCCTGAGGTCTTTGTAGGGTCGCTCTTCGGATACGTGGGTGTTTTGAGTTCCAAATGAATGAGGTTATTATTGAATCTAACTGTTTAAAAAACGATTTATTGATATATATTGAAATGTTTTGAAATAAAAAGAGAAGTTTAGGAAGGATATTCATCTTAACAATGTTAATTCTTCCGGCTAGAGTGAGATGAAGGGTTGACCATCTATGCAAGTCTTGCTTAATTTTTTCCATACAGACGCCAAAATTTTGTTGATAAAGAGCTTTATGTTTACTTGTGATATTTACCCCTAGGTATTTAAACTGATCTGCTATGGTAAAAGGTAGGGTGTCTAATTTAATATTATATGCTTGTGAGTTCACTGGAAAGAGTATACTTTTATTCAGATTAATTCTAAGACCAGATATCTTTTGAAATTCTGTTAGTGCTGTTAAAACAGCAGGGACAGTGTTTTCTGGGTCCGATATATATAAGACCATATCATCTGCATATAGAGAAATTTTCTGTTCCAGTCCTTCTCTGACAATCCCCTTTATCTGATGAGAATTTCGGCAGTGAACCGCCAGTGGTTCAATAGCGATTGCAAACAACAGTGGCGACAAGGGACATCCTTGTCTGGTACCACGTTCTAGTTTAAAGTAGTCTGAGCAAATTTTATTAATACAAACTGAAGCTTCTGGACTGGTATACAGTAGTTTAATCCAAGCACAAATATTCGGGCCAAACCCAAATTTCTCCAATGCAGTGAAAAGGTAATTCCATTCGATCATGTCAAATGCCTTTTCTGCGTCTAATGATAGTAATATCTCTGGGGTGTTTGATTTTGCTGGTGAATATATAACATTAAACAAGCGTCGGAGATTTGAAGATAGATGTCGGCCTTTAATAAATCCAGTTTGATCTTGTGATATTACCGAGGGCAGCACTTTCTCCATCCTTCTAGCTAGGATTTTTGAGAGTATCTTAACATCATTATTCAGGAGTGAAATTGGTCTATATGATGCACATTGTAACAAGTCCTTATTTTGTTTAGGAAAGACGGTGATTAATGCTTGTCGAAATGTTTGAGGTAGTATTTGGTGGTCTTTAGCTTCTGTAAATGTTACCAATAAGAGTGGAGCTAGCTGAGTGGAGAATTTCTTATAAAACTCTACGGGGTAACCATCAGGGCCTGATGATTTCCCGCTTTGTAGTGACTTTATAGCGTCTAGTAATTCTGTTAGCGTTAGAGGTTTATCTAGTTCCTCAGCACTTAAAGCATCTATTTGTGGTATTTGTGAATTATCCAGAAATGCATTAGATTGCGTGTTGTCTTCTTTGGGCTCAGTGGAATATAAAGACTTATAGTAATCTCTAAATGTGTGCATTATTTTATTATGGTCGATGATTTCTTCTCCATTCTTGTTGGTGATTACTGGTATTGCATTGTGAACTTCTTGTTTATGAATTTGTTGAGCTAAAAGCTTATTAGCTTTTTCTCCGTGTTCATAGTAATGCTGTCTAGACTTATAAATAAGTTGTTCAGTTTCTTTAGTTGTTAAGATGTTAAGTTCTGTATGCAAGGCCTGCCTTTTCCTGTGAAGAGCTTCACTTGGACGCCTGGCTTGTTCTTCATCTATTCTAGTAATTTCATTTCTTAGCTCTGACACTTTCTTGGTTTCTAATTTATTTCTATGGGAAAGATATGAAATAATCTGGCCTCTTAGGAAGGCCTTTAGAGTTTCCCAGAGTGTTCCTGCAGAAACCTCTGTAGACATGTTTGTCTCTAGGAAGAAGCTGATTTGTTTGGATATAAATTCTGTGCAGTTCTCGTCTGCCAATAAAAGAGGGTTAAGACGCCATCTGCGAGGTGAGTACGAGGGGCTTATTGATTTTAGCTCCAAGACTAGAGGGGCATGGTCAGAGATAACAATTGTGTCATATTTGCATAATTTAATTGTAGGCAGGAAATTATTATCTATAAAAAAATAATCAATTCTTGAGTAGCTATAATGCACTGGTGAGTAGAACGAATATGTTCTTGAGTTTGGGTTAAGAAACCTCCAGGGGTCTGATAAGTTGTGATCCTTTAAAAACTGTGTAATTATCTTTGCAGTATTAGATGTCGTCCCCCCTGTCACAGGAGTCCTATCTAAGAGTGGATTTAAAACACAGTTAAAGTCCCCAGCCATTATAATTTTATGAGTGTTCACACTGGGAATGGATGCAAATAGATTTTGCATGAATTCCTTATCATCAACATTGGGTGCATAAACATTTATCAAAATCATTTTACTGTTATATAAGTTGCCCATGACCATCACATATCTCCCTTCAGGGTCCGACACTACCTCTGATGCTACAAAAGGAACTGTTCTGTGTATGAGAATTCCCACCCCTCTAGTTTTCTTTATAAAGCTAGAATGGAACATTTGGCCAGTCCAGTCTTTTTGTAATCTGAACTGATCCTTGGTTAGTAAGTGGGTCTCCTGTAAAAATACTATTTTAGCGTTTAAGCCTGTTAGGTGAGAGCATACTTTCTTTCTCTTTAATTCGTGATTCAGGCCTTTAACATTCCAGCTCACAAAGTTAACTGTCCCATCATGGAGACATTGATTCTGAGTTTTTAATGTCATTTTATAGTTTTAATTGGTAATATGGCAGTTTTAATCTTAGTTTCAAGATTCCCCCGGAGTTGTTGCATGTTAGCCTGTTGCTGCATTGATATTTATAATTATAAGGATTATAAGAATAGATTAGATATAACCTGCTCTCCTTCTCTCCCCCCTTTATCCCCCCACCCCCCCATTTTGCCTCCCCACATGAGGCTAGACCCCACTTCGCGATGTTCCAGTCCTCTGACATACGAAGAGACAGAGCACGTCCAAAACAAAACAAACCCCACCCTGCAGCGGCGTTACAGAATTAAAACAGAGATATCTTTTACAGTTAAATCCTTAATACTATCTGCCGAAAATGTTCTCATTAACAATATTTAATCTTGAACCAATCTTCAGCGCTTTTAAGTTAAGATATTAAGGTTAAAAAAAAAAAAAAAAAAAAAAAAAAACAACCCTGGGAGTGATTTTAAAAACTAGTCCAGGATAAACCTGGTAATTCATACTGTAATAGTATAATGGTAATTGTATAAATAGTAGAACAAGCATTAAACCAAGGGTATGTAGTTAAACAGTCTACTTTAAGGTATAGTAAAATAAAAAAAAAAAATAAATAAATAAATTAAAAAAAAATAAAATAAAATAAAAAAAAAAAAAGGAAAAGAAATAAAAAAAATAAATAAATAAAACGAATCCTACTTTAATCACTTCCACATTTTCACACTCACGTCTATAGCTCTATAACTCTGATTAAAACATAAACATATAACATATAAAGTCCAGATATAAAAAAAATTTTAAAAAAAGAGAATAAGAGATGTATAATTATAATACCAGTCTCTTTAAACATGGATCCAGCGATCAGATCATCGGTCTTTCCCGTGCCTTGATAGAATACGGCTCTTTAATTTTAATTAACTTTCAAAAAAAGTGTCGGAAACAGCTTCTTTAATTCTTTTTCAGCTTCTTCTTTGCTGAAGAAAATATAATGTCCGTCTTGAACTTCCACTTTCAGTTTGGCAGGATACAAGAGGCTGTATTTGATATCGGCTTCCCGTAGCATCCTTTTAATGTCGTTGTAGGATCTGCGTTTTGCAGCTGTTGATGGTGAGAAGTCGGGAAAAATACGAATAAGATTATTTTCGAATATAATCTCTTGCTTGTGTCTGAGAAGTGCCATCACATCAAGCTTACATCTTAGTCGTTCGAAGCGGACAATAAAAGACCTAGATTTAAAGGCGCTTGGTATCTTTGTGCGATAAGCCGTGGCTATCTCATTGTCGAGTTTAAAATCATCTCCAATTATTTTAGACAGTAATTCTACTGCAAATTTCACTGGGCTTGAGCTTTCTCGTTTCTCAGGTATACCCTCAATTCTTATATTATTTCTTCTGCACCCATCCTCCAGGGCTGCAAGTCTGTCTCCAAGTTTTTTGTATTCCGAGTTCGCAGCTGTGGCTTTTTCATCGGCGTTAGATGCCATTTGTTCCGCTGTTTCCACTCGAGCCGTGAGTCCCTGCTTAACGTCTTCCAGCTGGTCTGAAACGTCATTAATATGATCATCAAGCCTTTTCAGTTTGGAGTTAGTTTCTTCAATGTGTTCCACTAATTTCTTCAACATGCCTTTAAAGTTCACGTCGAAACGTTCAAATAGACGCGTTTCCTTATCTTTGTTATCCTTCTTGAGCTCAGTGGCCACCTTCTTAAGATCATTTGTGTTATCTTTCTTAAGCTCATTCATGGCCGTAACCATGGCAGTGGCCAGTGTAGTGTTCATCTCTTTCTGTGTAGCTATCTGTGTAGCGATCATCTCTTTCAGTTCGGACAGTTCGCTTCTGCTTTCGTGCTCCGCAAGTGAAAATGCAGCTCCTGTTACAGGCTCGCGATGAGTAGATGAGAGCACGTCCTGCAGAGCCCTTTCTAGTCTCGAATGATCCTCAGTAATCGGCGATCCCTCGCGACCTGTATCACTTGCGCCTTCGCTCCCATTTTCACTCTCGACTGGAGACGATACAATGGAGCGGGGCCCCAGGAATTCTGCGCATTCTTCTGCCTGTTCCAGGTCAGTCTCCGTGATGCCATACCTTACACCTGCACTCAGGCCGGAAGTCTGTCCGGACTTCGATGCAGCTTTAAGTTTCTTTTCTGGTTCTTTCTGACTTTTCTTCTTGTTACTCATGCTTGTATATTGTAGTGGAAGTTCCTTGGTCGGGTTAAATACAGGATACCTCTAAATAATATGAAATACGTGGGAAAATAAAGCCGCTGCTAGCGGAGCTCTGCTTCAGACGTCCATCTCCTATAAACGGACCAAACCAACCATCAAGTGTCACACATCTACTAGCCAAATGCACTTCATGAAGTCAATAGTTAGAATTTCAGCATGCGAAAGCAGCGCTTGCCTATTGTGTAGTTTTGACTGCTGTGGTTTTTACTTGGAGGGGACTGTATAAAGTTATATGATTAAACATTACATAGATAGATAGATACTTTATTAATCCCAAGGGGAAATTAGGCCTTTGCTTATTATTTTATATATTATTAGTAGTTTACCACTGATAATATGCTGATATAGTGCCCCACTGTGACTGCTCTTTTTAATCTTTAGCAATGTCAGGAGTTTAGTTTACTTTGTTTTAGTAATTGTGGTGTTTATTTGTTGTTTGCTGTAAGTACTTATTTTGTGAGCTTCTGTAAAAAGCCAGGCTTTCCTTGTGGGGACAAATGACCTATCTATCTATCTAGCTATCTATTATATAGTGCCTCTCATATCTATCTGATAATTATATAGTGCCTTTCATATCTATCTATTATATAGTGCCTTTCATAGCTATCTGATAATTATATAGTGCCTTTCATATCTATCTATTATATAGTGACTTTCCTATCTATGTGATAATTATATAGTACCTTTCCTATCTATCTATCTATCTATCTATTATATAGTGCCTTTCATATCTATCTGATAATTATATACTGGAAAGGCACTATATAATTATCACATAGATAGGAAAGGCAGTATATAATTATCAATCTATCTATTATATAGTGCTTTTCATATCTATCTGATAATTATATAGTGCCTTTCATAACTATCTGATAATTATATAGTGCCTTTCCTATCTATCTATCTATCTATCTATCTATCTATCTATCTATCTATCTATCTATCTATCTATCTATCTATCTATCTATTATTGGTACAAAAGCCTTTTGTTATAGTAATGTAAAATGCTTTGGCGGTGTAGTCTTGGAAACGCTTCCCATAACGTTTCAGTTTCATTATTATCTTAAGTAATGATAATTGTCCATGACAGAGGAGTTGAATAAATATTGTGAGTTTGGTCTGTCTTGATAAGCTTCATGTAAGATTTGACTTTCATTAATGACTCAAGTAATAATAATTGTACACGACAGAGAGGAGCAGAATAAATATCATGTGGTCACTCAGCTTTTATTTTGTGGGACTTCAGTGGGAAAACATTAAGCTTTACATTTCTGTGTGCAGATTCCCAAAGAGGACACGGCAAAATAAAAACGTCTGCGCCAATGAATTCCAATAATTAATATTTATTTATTGATGCCGGATTTCGCTGTGTTGTTGCCTTTCAAAGTATGTAGGGGGAAAACCAGTGGAAGTGGTCTCCCAAGTGAGATGATTTATTATGCTCTCTTGGAAAAAGTAGCTGTTCAGGCCGACTCTCGGTGGAGAAAAGCCGGAGATACGTTTTGCGCGTAATCTTCTTTGGAACTCTCTATCAGTCGTTCTTCTAAATATAGCTTCTTGATGCTCAGTGATAAAGTGACTTACTCGTCGTCGTGAAAGATTCGCTTGGATTGCTCTCCTCTACCCGAGCGGATGAGGCACACCAACTTCTACAGTTACAAATGAACAGGTAAAAAGCTCAAAAAGCAAATGTTGCAAGCTGGAAAGAACAGCAATTTGTTTAATTTTACTATGAAAATTCCCCCCGAAGCTTGTGAAGAACAACTTGTTCGTGTGCACATTTTATTTTCCAGTTTTCTCATTTCAACAGAGCGATTAATTATTTAATAGTCCTCCCCCCTCCCGTATGGTTATAAATAATTCTGGTTATGAAGAAATCAGGGTCTGTGTGTGCCACTGAAAAGTAAAAGGCTTCTTTCCCAGAGAGCTATACATCGCCACGCTTAGTACAGATGGCAAAAGTCTCCTGTTGTTAATGTCATCTGCCTGAGCATATTTTCTGGAGAGGCTGTAAAGCTCTAGTGAGCGACACACTGAGTCACACTTGCCCGGGCCAAGGGCTCGGCGCAACGATAGCTTCCAGCCCTGTTTCTGTGGTTCATGATATCGAAATATGTTTGTGTTTCTTGGGAATCAGCTGTGTAAGGAAGGAAGTTCTGCTGAGGGGAGGCTTGATGATTGTCTCGGAGAGGATTATTTTTCATATATTTGGTTGGTAATCCTCTCAGAAATGTATCTCCTCTTCATAACTGTGTCATGAAGGTCAAGGGGATCATCTAATATACTGTAAATATGTCTCCTACTGTATATGTCATGGCAATCCTAAAGCTGCTACCGGCTGCCATGTGAGGGGTTTGCTAATCTGAAAACAGACACACACGCCTGAAAATCTCTACATACACACACACACACACACGTGCACAGTAATAAAATCTTGATTTGTCTCTGGTTGTTGTATATTTAATTATTCATTTCCATGTAGTTCTTTAAATGCTGCATCCTCACGCTGGCATTTTGCACATGACCTTTAAAATTGTGGCTAGTTTGGATCAAATTGAATTTTATTGATATGACGTTGGCATTGTAAAATGTACCTTTACAGGAGAGAGAAAAAAAGTCTTTACATTGAAAAGAAATCTAAACTCCCCGGGCCTGCTCAAATTTACTTGTACACCTTTACAAAAATAATTTTGTTTGACTTTACACATTGTGACAGACGCCCCTTTGGCACTGATTCCTAGGGAACAGCCATGGGCTGCACACTACGTCCCCCGCAATGCTTGGTGGCAGTCCCCCTGGGTTGCATCGGGGCCACCGCTTGGGGGAGCTGCACGGCTTCCTGAGCCCGGGTGGGCTATAAGAGGAGACATCAGCGCCAGAGTCAGGAGGAGGACAAAGCTGCCTGGGAGGATTGGAGGAAGAAGAGTGTCAGTCAGTCAGTCATTCTCCAACCCGCTATATCCTAACACAGGGTCACGGGGGTCTGCTGGAGGCAATCCCAGCCAGCATAGGGCGCAAGGCAGGAACAAACCCTGGGCAGGGCGCCAGCCCACTGCAGAACACCCACACACCAAGCACACACTAGGGACAATTTAGGATCGCCAATGCACCTAACCTGCATGTCTTTGGACTGTGGGACGAAACCCACGCAGACACAGGGAGAACATGCCACACAGGGAGGACCCAGGAAATGAACCCAGGTCTCCTAACTGCAAGGCAGCAGCGCCACCACTGCGCCATCGTGCCGCCCGAAGAAGAGAGTGTTGATGTTTTTTCTTATGTGTGTTTTGGGGACTGTGTAGGGCCTGTGGGACACGGGGAAGACATGCCCCACGGCTGAAGACAATAAATCTTTTGTTTCATTTTTATGTGCCTCTGTTGTCAGTCTGTGTCGGGTCAATGCCTATATAGCTCGTTTGCCACAACATACACTTCAGAGCATGGGGCAGCATGGTGGCGCAGTGTAAGCGCTGCTGCCTCGCAGTAAAGTTCCCAACCCGGGTCCTCCCTGTTGGAGTTTGCATGTTCTCCCTGTGACTGCGTGGGTTTCCTCTTATAGTCCATGCAGGTCAGATGAACTGGCGATCCTAAATTGGCCCGTGTGTGTGCCCAGTGATGGACTGGCATCCTGTCCAGGGTTTGTTCCTGCCTTGTGCCCTATGGGAAAGGCTCCAGCACCTCCTGCAACCCTGTTCATGACAAAGTGGGTTAGAAAGTGACTTCAGGGCACTCTTGATGCTCGTCTTCTTTACCCCCAGGAATTTCAGGCAGATATTTGTAGGCCACCTTAGGGTCACATTGACTCTTACAGTACTGCTAATCTCCGTATTGTAATGTTTTTGTTTTCTATGTTTGGAAAATCTGAACAGACGGGAGATGGACATTTTTTTAAATTTATTTTTTGAATACTTGAGCACATTTCCAGCTTGAAAGCTAAACTTGCATTTCTCGGGTGAGGTTAGGACAGCAGCAGCTGTTATCTTTTAGGGCAGCGGCCTCCTCTTATATTTGTTATAACACGGCCGACTGTCAAGTGAGTTACTCTCTCATTAGCAGCGATGGCTGAGACTTATGGAAGCCGTCAAAATGGTCATTTGTCTCCTTAGAAAGTAGCCCTTGTAAATTCAAAGTGAGATTCTCCATAAAAGCGGTGGCGTTCTTTTGTTGTGTGACAAAGCACATTTATTTGTTTTAAGGAACAAAACACACAACACAAAAAAGAAGCTCTTTTTCTCTTCTGAAAATAAGCCGGGTGTGTCTGCTGACAAATCCTTCAACGTCCTCCTTGATTTGAAGTGTGCCGACGAATTTGGCAGCTGGTCCAAAGCAAACATCCTCAGAGCCGTGTCAGAATGAAGCCGGCGTCCTACTGCATTGCTAACAGAGACCCCGCTACGAGAAGCGGCACTGGGATCCTGGATGTGTGCAACTGAGCCCTTCAAGTCTTTGCTTGCTCCATGTATGGGTGTTTCCAGCTTAGTTTTGAATTTCTTGTGCCACGTCACGTGACTTCGACACACGATGAAGCACCGTCCCGGACACGTCTTTGCGCGCTTTGTGACCAAACTCCGCCAAACTGTGTGTCCTTTTGTGAACGTGTGTGGGTGCCGTGAGCTGAACGCTTGCAAGCAGAATTTTCGGTTTTTTGGCCTCTGAATGCTTTTGATGCTGCAGCCAAAATCAACAAGGGATCTTGCCGTCCAACTCGGTGAACTTGACTGTGTTGTACCTGACATTCCTTTAGTGCATCTTTGCCTGGCTGCCATCAGATAGTTTAGTCGAGTTCATCACATTTAATTAATTTCTGCAGGAATTTTGCAAATTGTAAGCTTTTCCAAATGTCATGCTGGCAGATTTGAATGCTTTGAAAGAATGCACTGTATATATTTAGTTATCCATCCATCCATTATCCAACCCACTATATCCTAACTACAGGGTCCTGGGGGTCTGCTGGCGCCAATCACAGCCAGCACAGGGTGCAAAGCAGGAAACAAATCCCTGGGCAGGGCACCAGCCTACCGCTGAACACACACCCCCACACACCAGGGACAATTTAGGACCGCCAACACACCTAACCTGCATGTCTTTGGACTGTGGGAGGAAACTGGAGCACCCGGAGGAAGACATGGAGAGAACATGCAAACTCCACGTAGGGAGGACCCGGGAAGCAAACCCAGGTCTCCGTACGGCGAGGCAGCAGCGCTACCACTGCGCCACCATGCCACCCCTATATTTAGTCAAGTGGCAGAAATAAAAAAAAAATCTGCTAGTGAAGAAGTGTTTTCGTTAAAAAAAAAAAAAAAAAAAGCATTCTTCTCGTTTTTGTTTTTAATGATTAATAATAATTAAAATTAAAGGCAATTTTTGGAGCCAGTGTGTTGTAAGGAAGCTCACTATTTTTGTACGTTTGCAATTTTTTGGACCACGCAGCAGCAGAGTTGCATTTCTTTCCAATATTTCAGCCGCAGTATTCAGTTTCCATAGAAGCCTGTAAGTCCGCATTTATATTGATCCTTTGTGATAATGACATTTTATTTTCTGTTGAAAGTACGGATTTATCTTGCAAGAGTTAAAGGCACGGCGATTACTGGCTTATTAAAATGAAAATTGCTAGCAGTGGTTAGTCATTGATTTATCCGCCATACCTGCAGTATTGACATCAGGGTCGCAGCGGGGACAGAGCCGATGAGGAGCGCTCACGTTGCGTGCATTACGCTTTAACGAGGGTTTATTTTCACTTCTTGGTGTTGCGACTTTTTGAAATCCCTTCATTGTTAAGCTTTGATTTTGTCGGCTGCTCTAAGACTTTCTTTCCTTTGCCAAGGTAATGGCAGCTTGTGCATGAGGATTTCCTGACTGTACTGATTTTGTAGATTTAAATTTCATAAAGAATGTGATCCATGTCATAGATCCCATGTCTTTGTTCACAAAGAGCCGACATCTGCGCTGGTAACATTGGACAGATGGCTGTGACTGTCTCTGAGATGTCTGAACCGGACAGCAGGTCATCGCAGGGCTCCGCCACTCATACCAGGCCAGATTATGGTTACCAGTCAGGCTAACTATTCTATCTTTTATAACCTGCTCAAAAAAATTAAAGAAACACTTTGAAAATACCTGTGGTGGGTTGGTGCCCTGCCCGGGGTTTGTTCCTGTCTTGGGCCCTCTGCTGGCTGGCATTGGTTCCAGCAGACCCCCGTGACCCTGTGTTAGGATATAGCTGGTTGGACGGTGACTGACTGACTGACTTTGAAAACACATCAGATCTCAATGGGAAACAAATCCTTCTGGCTCTCTCTACTGCTATGGACTGATATGGTGATATGTGAGGAACGAAAGGATGAAAATGAAAATGATCAACCGACAGAGGGACATCCCGAAAATTAAAGGGAAGAAATGATAAAGTGACAGGCAGGTGAGTCCATTTAGCCAAAATGTCATTGCAGCAACTCCAAATCATATTCAGTAGTTTGTATGCCCCAATGCCTGACAACATCCTAATGAGATGACAGATGGTGTCCTGAGGGATCTCCTCCCAGATCTGGACCAGGGCATCACTGAGCTCCTGGACAGGCTGAGGTGTCGGATGGACAGAAACATAATGTCCCACCCAGAGGTGTTCTGTTGGATTGAGGTCAGGCGAGTGAGCGTGGACAGGGGCAGGGGGGCCAGTCAATGGTATAAATTCCTTCATCCTCTCGCCACATGAGGCTGGGCATTGTCGTGCAACAGGAGGAACCAGCATGGTGTCTGACAATGGGTCCAAGGATTTCATCCTGATACCTAATGGCAGTCAAGGTGCTGTTGTCTAGCCTGTAGAGGTCTGTGCGTCCCTCCGTGGATATGCCCCCCCCAGACTGACCATCACTGACCCACCACCAAACCAGTCATGCTGAACGATGTTACAGGCAGCATAATGTTCTCCATGGCTTCTCCAGACGTCTGTCACATGTGCTCAGGGTGACCCAGCTCTCATCTGTGAAAAGCACAGGGCACCTGCCAATTCTGGTATTCAATGGCAAATGCCAAACGAGCTCCACGGTGCCCACTAGAGGACATCAGGCCCTCAGGCCACCCTCATGAACTCTGTTTCTGATTGTTTGCTGAAAGACATTCACACCAGTGGCCTGCCTGCCTGCTGGAGGTCATTTTGTAGGCTCTGCCAGTGCTCATCCTGTTCTTCCTTGCCTAAAGGATCAGATACCGGTGAGTCCTGCAGATGGGTTAAGGATCTTCTACGAGGGTCCTGTCCTTCTCTCCTAGAGGAACTGCCTACCTGTCTTCTGGAATCTCCTCCATGCCCTTGAGACTGTGCTGGGAGACACAGCAAACCTTCTGGCAATGACCCGTTCCATCCTGGAGAAGTTGGACTACCTGTGCCAGCTGTGTAGGGTCCAGGTATGGCCTCATGCTACCAGTAGTGACACTGACCGCAGCCAAATGCAAGACAAGTGACAAAACAGATGAGGAGGGAAAAATGTCAGTGGCCTCCTCCACCTGTTAACCCATTCATTCCTGTTTGGGGGGTCTCTCATTGTTGCTCCTCTAGTACAGCAAAGCAGCTGAAACTGATGAACAAGCCCCTCTGCTACTTAACTGACCAGATCAATAGCCCACAAGTGTCACTGACTTGATGATATATGGTTAGGTCCATAAATAAAAAAAATAGTAAATAAAAAAATTTTGGTTCTGTACTTTACCACAATGAATTTTAAATGAAACAACTCAGATGCAGTTGAAGTGCAGACTTTCAGCTTTAATTCAGTGGGGTGAACAAAACGATTGCATAGAAATGTGAGGCAACTAAAGCATTTTTGAACACAATCCCTTCATTTCAGGGGCTCAAAAGTAATTGGACAATTGACTCAAAGGCTATTTCATGGGCAGGTGTGGTCAAGTCCGTCGTTATGTCCTCATCAATTAAGCAGATAAAAGGCCTGGAGTTGATTTGAGGTGTGGTGCTTGCATGTGGAAGATTTTGCTGTGAACAGACAACATGCGGTCAAAGGAGCTCTCCATGCAGGTGAAAGAAGCCATCCTTAAGCTGCGAAAACAGAAAAAACCCATCGGAGAAATTGCTACAATATTACGAGTGGCAAAATCTACAGTTTGGTCCATCCTGAGAAAGAAAGCAAGCACTGGTGAACTCAGTAACGCAAAAAGACCTGGACGTCCACGGAAGACAACAGTGGTGGATGATCGCAGAATCATTTCCATGGTGAAGAGAAACCCCTTCACAACAGCCAAGCAAGTGAACAATACTCTCCAGGGGGTAGGCGTATCGATATCCAAGTCTACCATAAAGAGAAGACTGCATGAAAGTAAATCCAGAGGGTGCACTGCAAGGTGCAAGCCACTCATAAGCCTCAAGAATAGAAAGACTAGATTGGACTTGGCTAAAGAACATCTAAAAAAGCCAGCACAGTTCTGGAAAAACATTCTTTTGACAGATGAAACCAAGATCAACCTCTACCAGAATGATGGCAAGAAAAAAGGATGGAGAAGGCATGGAGCAGCTCATTATCCAAAGCATAGCACATCATCTGTAAAACACGGTGGAGGGAGGCAGTGTGATGGCTGCCAGTGGCACTGGGACACTCGTGTTTATTGATGATGTGACACAGGACAGAAGCAGCCGAATGAATTCTGAGGTGTTCAGAGACGTACTGTCTGCTCAAATCCAGCTAAATACAGCAGTCAAATTGATTCATGATACAGATGGACAATGACCCAAAACATACAGCCAAAGCAACCCAGGAGTTTATTAAAGCAAAGAAGTGGAAAATTCTTGAATGGCCAAGTCAGTCACCTGATCTTAACCCAATTGAGCAGGCATTTCACTTGTTGAAGACTAAACTTCAGACAGAGAGGCCCACAAACAAACAGCAACTGAAAGTAAAGGCCTGGCAGAGCATTAAAAAGGAGGAAACCCAACATCTGGTGACGTCCAGGAGTTCAAGACTTCAGGCTGTCATTGCCAGCAAAGGGTTTTCAACCAAGTATTAGAAATGAACATTTGATTTCCAGTTATTTAATTTGTCCAATTACTTTTGAGCCCCTGAAATTAAGGGATTGTGTTCACAAAATGCTTTAGTTGCCTCACATTTTTATGCAATCGTTTTGTTCACCCCACTGAATTAAAGCTGAAAGTCTGCACTTCAACTGCATCGGAGTTGTTTCATTTAAAATTCATTGTGGTAATGTCCAGAACCAAAATTAGAAAACAGTTGTCTCTGTCTAAATATTTATGGACCTAACTGTACTCTCATTAAATAGGGGTTCTTTCATTTTTTTGAGCAGTGTATTTTGGGATGTGGGAGGAAAACCTAACTGAAGCGTACACAGGGAGAACATCTAAACACCACATTGAACATGCAAGGGCTGGAAATCCAACTGAGTAGCCTGAGGCTCCTGCAATCCTTAACTGGAATAAGCAGTTGGAGATTTGGGAAAAAAAAAACATTCATTGGAAGTCCCCTTTTCTTCCAAACATCATTAAGTGTTTTTCACAATTTTAGACTCGGACTTGTTTACAAAGTCTTCATATCGCCAAACCTGACATCATAAGCTTAAAAAGGGTTGGCATGCCTCACCTCAGCAGCTGTAGTTTGTCATTGATTCTACTCCATGGTTTCCTCATCTTGTGTTTTAAATGATCCCGGCAGTGTTTGTACTGGCGGTGTCTAAAACTGCTGCACCGCAGGTGGGTATTGTTTTAGGCTCGCTGGTGATTGGCAGATGCTGACATGAGTGATGGCTGCAGTGTGGTATCTGCTTATTGTGCGTTCCATGCTAAAGAGCAAAGAAAAGGTCTGAATGTAAATGAAGGCGCAGACGTGCTGAAGATGAGACGAACGTAAGAAAGACACCTAAGTTTTTATTGAAGGAGGAGTTCGATTGAGCAAGGGATTCATTGACATCAAGGAGTATACCAGTAGCACCAGTCCCACACAAGAAGATGCACTCTAACACGCCCAAATGTGCTTAAAACAGGCGTAGTTAATAGTCACCCCCTTAACTTAACCCATTCTGAGAAAAGCCCAAGCAAACTCTGGGTAACATGCAGGCTCTATTCAACAACATTTCTTTCAATAACACATTGTCATACATGGAATTAGTTCAAAATTCTTTAGATTATATTAGATTAGATTAATTTTTTTAATCCCATGGGGAAAATTCACATACATAGCACAGCAGAAACATAAATAACAAGAATACAGGCTCACAGTCAGTCAGTCAGTCAGTCAGTCAATTAACTTAACAAGTACATCAGGTGGAAATACTGAATTGCCCATTAGCTACTTCCTAGCGTTAGTCGAGGGGTCCTCAATCCTAGTCCTGGTGGGCCGCAGTGTCTGCAGGTTTTTGTTCCCACCCAGTTGCTTAATTAGAAAGCAATTCTTGCCAATAATTTAATTTCATGGCTTGTTGTTGCTTTAACTCTGCCATGTCAGCTCATTCTCATATCTGAGATTTTCTTCTCCTTTCTAAGGGGATCATTGAAATGATTTGAAGGCTAAAATGGAGGAGTAATTCTCAGTCCTTCTCTTTTTTCTCTTCACTTTCCTTCCAGGTATTTAATTAAACCCAATAGTGCACAATAAATACACACCGGTGGAAATGGTAACAAGCTAAATGGAGAAATGTTGGTCTCTTTTGTCATTTGCATGTTATTGCTAATTAGGAGTACCGTTTTTACTCCTGTACCACGCGCTCTCATGTAAGACACGCACCCTAATTTTTACAAAGAAAATCGTGAAAACCGTTTTGCCCCGTGTACGGCACGCGTTGTGATTGTATAGGAAGCGTTTAGGGCACGTTTTCCGCGAAATACCCTTCTGTTTTTGTTGCATGACGAAAGTTTTTCTTTCTTCCGTTGCGCGAGCGTGTGTGCGTGTGAGAGAGAGAGAGCGTGCAAGAGAGCCCAAGCAGAAGAAGTAAACATTACAGAAACAAATTTCCTCGTGTATGACGCGCACCTGATTTTCTAATGCTAATTTTCGGGAAAAAATGTGCGCATGGTACACGCGTAAATACAGTAATTCAAAACCAAGAATACGGCTGTTTAAGACTAAAATAAGCAATGAGGGTTCAAAATCTTAACAAGCGCGAGACAACTAAAATGAAGCAGGAGTGTCACTTGAACAATAAGTGCTTCTTATTAAGGAATTGGGTTGGAGCAAAAACCTGGAGCCACTGCAGCCCTCCAGGACCGTGATTAAGGACCCCTGCATTAGTCCCACACAATGCAGGGTCCGCTTGTCTGCAATGTCTCCACCACTTGGTGCGATCCAGGGTTCCCTCTGGGGCAACACCAGCAATATTCATGTCCTCCTTGATCCGTTCCATTCAGCGTTTCTTCGGTCTCCCTCATGGGTATCTACCTTGGGGGCTCAGGCGCAGTGCCGGTCTGGTCATCTCCGCGGGCGACATGCACATATCATCGTAGCCTTGCCTCATGCATCTTTTCCGTGATAGGTGCAACTCCCATTATTTTCCAGACATCAGTGTTCATGACGTGGTCCCATCTCCTCAAACCAAGGCACCACTAACTCTTCTTTGGTTGTTGGGAAGGGGAGTCTGGTCAGAACTGGGCCCAGCCGACTGCACGTTGAAGATTTTCTGATGATCTGATGTATGAATACAGTGACTGTTTAACTAAAACTGCTCTTCTACACGGTGTGATATGTAACACTTGATAGTAGGGGCTGCTTGCTCTGCACATGTAATTTTGATTCCACATTACCATACAGGAAGATTCATAGAACATCCATGTCTTTTAACCTTTTCTGTACTGATTTATCTTATTCTGGGTCATATCATGGAGGTTTCATTGCACACAAGGCATAAATCAGCCCTGGACAAGACGCCAGTCCGTTGCAGGGCAAAGTTATGCACCCTGCGGCACTACTTCTGCTAGCCCACTTTACATGATCCAGATAACCTAACACTGTGGTGGGCTGACGCCCTGCCCGGGGTTTGTTCCTGCCTTGCGCCCTGTGCTGGCTGGGATTGGCTCCAGCAGACCCCCGTAACCTTGTGTTAGGATATAGCGGTTGGATAATGGATGGATGGATAACCTAACACACAAAAAAATAACACTAAACAACAATAATGTGTTCATTTGCTTTTCTTTCTACCTTGGGCTGACTGCAAACACAAAAATGAGGCCAAAATACATCAAATTATTTATTCTAGCCAAAAGAGCAGAAAAGTGTACAAGATAATTTAGATGAATAACACACGATAATAGGGCATACAGCAAAGTGGGCTCACCAAAACAAGAGTTCAGTTCTTGTCTGTTGGGTGAAATGGCTGCTCCACTTGTTTAACTAAATGAGATGTTAAGTTTTCTTTCTTCTTCTTGTTTCACCTTCTCTGCCTCCTGCCTGGATGATCTCATGAGATATTATTATTATTTATTATTAGGAACGAGTACATCAGAGGGTCAGCTCAAGTTGGACGGCTGGGAGACAAAGTCAGAGAGGCGAGATGGCGTTGGTTTGGACATGTGCAGAGGAGAGATGAGGGGAATAATGAGAGAAGGGTACTAAGGATAGTGCTGGCAGGTAAGAGGAGAAGAGGAAGGCCTAAGAGAAGGTTTGTGGATGTGGTGAGAGAGGACATGCAGGTGACAGAACAAGATGACAAGGACAGGTACATATGTAAGAAGATGCAACCCCTAACGGGAGCAGCTGGAAGAAGAAGTAGAAGAAGATGATTATTTCATTGACGCCTTTAAGAAATACTTCTTTTTTTTTTTTTTTTTTTGTCCTCAGATAGGTGAAATGGCCACATAGTGTCAAGTAGTGGAATTTAAAGGCCCCCAACCTCTGGGTTTTAAAATCCACAGCCTTAAACACAACGTCATACGCACATTTGACCAGGAACTGCACTATACTGCCAACTCCAAACCAACAGGTTCAATAGCTGGAAGGGGACTTTCAAGGCTTGGCCAAGAACTGCTTCGTGAGTCCAGATTTCTTTTCCATAGTCCGGTGTCATCTCTGGAGGACCATCCTTATAGAATTCTCTCTAGCAGACCCAAGTGTCCCTACACTCCTGTTTCCCAATGTAAATGTCCTTAAACAACCAAGCTACCCCTAGTTCACATGCCCATTACAAAGCCTGGTCTCCTCTTCGGTATGTGGAACTCTTGAATCTTAACGCTCATTTCCTGGACACCCCTCAATTCGTTATTTTAGGGGTTAGCACCAATACCAGTGATAACCAAGTGAGCAGAGTCCTCTAGGATGTTTTAGGGCTGAATTCACACCCTGTGTTATGTTAAATTGAATCATAATCAGAATATCTTTATTGTCATTGTAACAAATACAACAAAATTAGGTGAAGTCCCTGCAGTGTCAAAATATAAATAAATATAATTACAAAAGGATAGGAAAGGATAAGATGAAATTAGTAGAAATTAGGGTACCAACCAGGCCCTATATTTGTATTTTCCATTCTCAATGCGCATTTCTAATTGTGTGTAGTTTTTAAGAAGCTTAGTCTTCCATTTGATAGATAGATAGATAGATAGATAGATACTTTATTAATCCCAAGGGGAAATTCACAATTTGTCTCCTAGGTCAAGTGTTGTCCTCCCTCCATAATAACTCTCACTTTTCTCTACCCTTCTTGTATCCTTTTTGAGCCAGTAAAGGAAAATTCTGCCCTACACAGGATAATAGACGACACACATTCAGTTTATCTTCTTATGTAATGTACTCCGTGGCTGTCCGTTTGTCTGCCCGGGATATTAAATCACCTGTAGCTCGCAAACCGTTTGACTGATTGACCTGAAATTTGGTACACATATACTACGTGAAGTCTACTATCTGCTTTAGGGGTGATGATTGACCTCCAAGTTTATTCCTATTTTTATTTTATTTTATTGTAGAATCAACTCTCGGCAGCAGCCGTGTGGCGCATGCATACGGGCGCCGTCCTCATTCCTTACCACCTTCACCATCTTTTCCCCTACCTCTTCATATCTTAAATCCTTCTTGAGGCAGATTGAAGACTTAAGTGTCAACTTAAGTGAAAAATTAAGGAAAACGTACTAAGTAATTGCAACACAAACACTGACTTGATCAGTTTTAATGCGAAAAGATGAAGACGGAAGAAGAGAAGAAGTGGGCCACTAGGATGGAGAAAAGAAGAGCTGCTCAGGAAGCAACAAGCGCATCAACCTCTTAGCAAATGAATGATAAACGTACAGAGAAAGTATGAAAACTAAGAATGCTCAAGTCCAGTGTAGTCGTGCAGTGTGCCATTACTGGTCTAAAAATATTGCCTACAATCACACATTTCTCATGTTGGATGTTAAGAGCTTTTAACTGAAGTCTTAATAGTTGGTAAAGGGAACTTGTGTAAACTGTATTTTTTTCCCCCCTGTTAACAAGGTATCCAAAGTGTACCAAGGTGAATAAACCTTACCTCCTGGCTGAGCCAGTTCAATTAAAAGGATCGCTCAGACCATCTGTGTGAATATTTGCCGAGACTGGCCAAATCCATATAATTGCATCATCATGGCAAAGTTCGCACCACGCTGACTGCAGAGGCCTGTCACATGCTCTTCTCCCATTCGTTTATTTACTGAACACACTTATTAAGCCAGTTTTAGGGCATCAAGGACTATACTAATAGCACCTGAGGCAAGGCAAAAACCCATCCCACGTGGGGAATATGCACTCCAATATGCCTAAATGTGCTTAAAGCAGGCGTAGTTAATAGTCACCCCCTTAACTTAACACGTTCTGAGAAATCGGGGCAACATGGAGAAAAGCCCAAGCAGACTTTATTCAACAACAACAGCAGCATTTCTTTCTATAACACATTGTCATACATGGATGTAGTTCAAAGTGCTTTAGATTAGATGAACTTTATTAATCCCATGGGGAAAATTCACATACATAGAGCAGCAGAAACAAAAAAACAAAAATCCAGGCTCACAGGACAGATAATACAGCTAGTCAATCAATCAATCAATCAGTAAATTTAACAAGTAAATTAACTTAACAAGTACAGCAGGTGGGAGCACTGGATTGCCCATTAGCAGTGGGTAGAAAAGCCCCCCAGAGACACTTGTTAGCACACCCTGGTGGAATGAGCCTGCAGCTAAAAGTGTTTCAAGAGAGCCCCCTCTGAAGGGGACTGAGGGGATTTTTCACGATGCTGTCCAATTTTGCCACCATCCTCTTTTCCACGCCAGCTTCCACTGTGTCCAGGGTTCGCCCTGTGATGGAGAAGGTTTCTTCCTGATAGGTTTGTTCAGGTCTTTTTAGCTCAAGCGGTTTCCTCCAGGGGACCACAGCATAAAACAACACATTGGCTACTACAGACTGGTACAACATTTCCACACAGTCTGCTCTGGCCCTTCTTGCGTTGTCAGACCAGTCCAGTTTGCTGGTACTTATAGCTCTTCACCACTTCCACGTCCTCCGTCAAGTCACAGCTGCCTCTTGGCACAGCGGAAGTCCACCACCAGCTCTTATGTGTTGCTGATGTTGCGTTGCAGGTTGTTATCCCTGCACCACAAGACCAAGTCCTCAAACAACGTTCTTGTACCGTGACTCGTCTTCATGCTGGTATTGTACTGGAAGTCCGTTGTGTGGAGGGTGAACAGGAAGGGAGACAAGACAGTCCCCTGAGGTGCTCCAGTGTTACACACCACTATTTCTGACCTACAGCCCCTCAGCCTCACAAACTGCTCTCTGTTGGTCAGGCAGTCCATGATCAAGGAGATTGTGGGGACATCAAGATTTAAGGCATACTGACCAGAAAGCAGGAGACAGGAGACAGAGCTGGAGGTAGCAGAGTTAAAGATGCTAAGATTTGCACTGGGTGTGACAAGGATGGACAGGATTAGAAATGAGGACATTAGAGGGTCAGCTCAAGTTGGACAGTTGGGAGACAAAGTCAGACAGGAGAGATTGTGTTGGTTTGGACATGTGCAGAGGAGAGATGAGGGTATATTGGGAGAAGGGTGCTAAGGATAGAGCTGCCAGGGAAGAGGAGAAAAAAAGGAAGGCCTAAGAGAAGGTTTATGGAGGTGCTGAGAGAGGACGTGCAGGTGATGGGTATGACAGAACAAGATGTCAAGGACAGGAAGATATGGAACAAGATGATCCGCTGTGGCAACCCCTAACGGGAGCAGCTGGAAGAAGAAGAAGAAGGTTCTTCCCAAGTCGATGAGGCAGAATGGAGTTAATGACACTGGAATGATCAAAGAACATGAGCCTGACTGTGATGTCAGCTTTGTCCAAGTAGGAGTAGACCGGAGGATGGAGATGAGAGCGTCCTGGATAAAAGATTAAGATGTCCTGAGTTTTTTGAGGTCCAGCCTCTCAAAGGTCTTCATGATGGATGAAGTAAGAGCAATGATTCTCAGGTCTACAAATGTCTAAAAAGAAATAATAGAAACTAAAGAATGCTTAATTCTAATATGACAGTAGAGAATTATAATTTACAACCTGTTTACAAATTATGGTCAGGGCACTCAGTAGGATCTGCACAAGAGGTAGGCCTCAAACCACCTAAGGGCAGCCCCAGTGATGCCAAGGTCAGAGAGGGTGGGAAGAAAGATCTGTTGGTTGACTTTGTCAAGGGTAGATCTACAAGGCCGAGGACAGATGACATGTTGGTAGCTGTAGCCAGCTGTCACATGATGACAACGATCAGAGTAGAGCCATCTTGGTGGAATGGACCCTCTTGAAGCCTGACTGTAGGAGAGACTTGGTTGGAGACGTCACATTCCAGTGTTGTGGATAGACAGAAGAGGAGAGAAACTGGCCTGTAATTATTTAAGGTGGGATAAGTGTGGGCTTTTTGAGAAGGAGAGTTACTAGGTCCTGACTGAACACCGTAGAGAGGTGCCTGCCCTGAGTGAGGTGTTCGTGATGTGTGTAAATTCACTCCACAACCCCAACTCACTCTCTCCTAACCATTTCACCTGTGTGTGTGTGGTGCCTTGAGATTGTTTTGACTGTGCTCCTTTCTGTGTACTAATTTTGGAGAATATGGTTACTTATATTGAGTTATGTCCTGCATAAAATACCCTGGGTAGCTTGGTGGCACAGTGGATAGTTCTGTGGCCTCATGGGCTCAGAGTTGTGAGACTGAATCTTAAACCCAAGACACAGAGTATGTGGTGTTTGCATTTTCCTCCTCTGGTCCTACAGAGATGTTTGATTAATTGGCACTTGGCTGTGTTTGTGACCCTGTTCACTGGATGGGCACTCTGTTCAGGGCAGCTTCCTGTCTTGTGTCAAATGCTGCGGGAGTAGACTGTGGCCACCCTGTGACCCCGAGAATGTTCTATAATGTGTTATTGCAGGCACTGTGGCATATGTGACCTTGTCGTTCTGTTCAGCTCATTGACGCAGCCCTTGAAGTGTTTGTTCAGGATGGCCATCACTTCAGCTTATTGCCCACCCCAATAAAGCGACTCGTTTGCTTTTCATCAGATCAGAGTTCAGGTATAAGAGGAGGACGCCAGAGCAGAGCAGTCGTTTTGTACAGTAAAGTCTGTAATCTTGTAACTCCTACATAAAAACAAGAAGGGGGTGGAAGAAGAAGAAGAAGGTGGACTGGGATTTGCAATGTGGGTCAGCATTTCATTGACAAGGCAGTTTCAATACAGGGAAAGTGAGTATCACATCTGCCAAAGCGGACCCCTGTTTGTGATACCCCCTCAAAGAAATTTAGTTTGCCTTTATTTTTTTTTTAACTTGGCTTTCTTCCAGCATGCATCTGTCTGACAAGGCCTAATGCAGAAGAACAAACCAAGGGAAAGGTGCCATGTGAATAAGTAGAGCCACTGCTGCCACCTGCCGTCAGAGAGCCCTGGGTTTGCGTCCCGTGTTGTCTTTTTCTTTTTTATTTTAATAGGTGGAGTGGTGGCTCTGAGACGTGACGTGACGTGTGCTCCAGCGGATGCTACTGCTAAGCGTTGTCCTGTTTATACTTGTGCGCGGACTTTACGTAAATCTGGAAGAATCCAGCAGGTGGCAGTGTGTGATGCCATCACGGTGAGAACAGGTTCGGCTTCGCTGTGTTGTGAATTGCCTGGAACAGCCATTAAATTCCGATGACACCTTACCATAATATCTCTGAAAAGGATGTTTATTGATTAAATCCATCAATCCAGGGATGCGCCCATTCCAGCAAGCATTGGGCATGAGGCAGAAACAATCCCTGGACGGGACATCAGCTCATCGCAAGGTGAATACAAGTGCACACTCACACACACACACACTGGTGTCATTTTAGTGTCACCAAATCTTGTATATCTTTGGAAGGAAACCGGAGCCTACTGTGGAAACCCAGCAGGAAAACTCCAGGCAGGGAATACCAGTGACATGACTCCCTGCGAGACAGCAGCGCTACCACTCCGCCACCATGCCACCCCCATGTGTGTCATTATTAACAGTATTTAAAGTAAATTAACGATTTATCTGTAAAATGTAACATACATACTTTAATGCATTTCATCATGAAAGTAATATCAAGTATAAATCTAAGGATTTGAAATGTGCAGAGAGTTGGAATATCATAACTGTGACGTGTTCTGTGTGCTGATCTGTTGCTGTTTGCTGCTGCTGTCAGGACCGGAGGAAGCCCCAGAAAAAAAAAAGAAGGCACAGAAGATGGTACATTAGACCTTTAAAATGTAAGATCGGGAATATGCGACGCTTGAATATAAAAGCACCACGAATGCCTCTGTATGTTGGCATTTTCCTTCACCACATCGAACCGTTCATCAAACATTGAAGCGCGCACATCGATTCCGGAGGATCCCCAAGGCGGCTTTCTGTCACATGTAGATAGTAAACAGAGACTCTGACGCCACTTTTATCACACTGCACCCCCTGACTTTTTGCTGGGACTGCAACTCGCGCACGCGTCGTGTTCATTTCTCAGGACCTGCTCAGAGGACGCGTCAAATGAACGTTGGGAATGCATGGCAGCTATGATGTGTGCGCATATGCATGAAGTATAAATGAGCCCTAAGGAGCTACAGTGGTATCTGGAAGGTTGTCGGCATCGTACTCCCTTGTGCACTTGAGCAAGGCCTTTAACCTACTAATTGGTTTTTACACAGTATACCAAATACCAAAAAAAATTATATTATTAGAATTATGAGGCGGGTCTTGGATCGTCACGAAATGGGTGGCATCTTTTTGTTTTAAGTATGTTGTAGTTCACGTCTGTTCCTTTTTTGAAGCCCGGATGAGCGACATCACCTGGCATTGAAGGGACACTCCCAAACTGAAGGGAATACTCGCCAAGAGGGTGATGCGGGTCATGCCGCCTTTCCAAAAGAAGACTCCCATTTATTAAGGACGACTTGTGTCACTGCAGCCTGGATGCTTGCTGTCACCAGGCTCAAGGGCACCACATTTTTTCTAAAGGAATGAAATGTCTCGAGTAGCAGACGGCGTATCTGTGATACACTTGACATCTTATTCGGCTAATAAGTTTCCTTGACCTGGCTTTATGTGGACTGGAAATGCGTTTCACATTGAAGCATTTCTTATAAATAAATTGCAACATCCTTTGTGAGTACCTAAGCTAATTTTAGTGACATCCTGGTTGGGACGGGCATTACAAAATTATACGCTTAGGTAAACCTTTAATTAGTTCTCATTCTGTCCAGTAATGATTTATGGCTCTGTAGCGCTTATGTTCAAGTGATGTATGGCTTAACAAACTAGGGCAGCCATGGCTGTCTGCCTGCTTGAAACGGACTTGGCGATCACCAGTGCTGCATGTGGAGTGACTGGTGATCGCCAGTCCAGCCTTCACCAGCTTGTCAGCAAGGCTTTGGCGTAAAGTGTGAATACATCAGGTGTATTATCATAAACACGCATTGTTGTCAGTGCTGTGTGTTTTGGAACATTCGCAACTAAAAATACACGTGACTGCATGACGATTTGTTCAGTGCTCTTCTGTGAAAACCTTGTTTACACCTTGAACATGTCAGTTCTTAAAGCAAAGCTCTGGCTGACTCAATATTTTCACCTTCCCACTTTGTCTTTGCAGAAAGTAGGGTGATACATCATGCAGGAATTATCATTTTTATTTTTGGAAGAGCCTGGGGCAGCACTTGTAGGAACGGGGCATATATAAATTGGCTACATGTCTTGTACGTCTCTGTGGAGTCTTTCAAAAAAAATGATGGTAATAGCAAGCAAAAGTAGAGTACAGGAAGGTCGTCCGCCTTCATTAATTAGTAGCAGGGGGCTGGCTGGAAGGCGCTAGAAGGAAATGATTCATTTACAGTGAATGCCGCACGTGGTGGGCCTTTCGTTCCAATCCTAAAATGACTATTTTTTAAGCAGCATAGACTTTATGAAGAAGTTGTGTGTGGCCTTTCCGAGTGCTCGGGTTGAAGTCGGCCCTCGGATCCTGTCATATATGTCTGAGATGGTGCTAGGGGAGCAAATCCTCGTATTAACACCGAGAAATAAAATCCTACATTAGGCCTGGAATTGTAATTTAATTGGACCCAGCACTGGCGTGCCAGCTCATCCAGCGCTTCCCTTTTAGTGGCCTTCTGATTCACGACTGGAATAAGCAAGTTGTCAAAAACAAGTGGATGTTTATGTTTTAGTGATTGTGAGCTCCCTCCAGTAACTGTGCCATGGAGGAGAGCTGGTCTGCTGTTGCAGGACAGAATCCACAATGTTCCTCCTGTATCTTCTCTGGGGCTGCCCTCAGGTGGTTTGAGTCTTGGGCAGATCCTACCGGGTGTCCTGGCATAGAGAGAGAGAGAGAGACGTCAAGCTTGCACCAGGCAAACATGTAGATGCCCTAAGCATCTGTGCTGGGCTCTCTCCTCTCCTTTCTGTGCACCTCTTCACTAGGCCCCATCATCCAGTCCCAGGGCTATGCTGATGTTATACAGGGTGAGCCAAAATGAAGTACCCCATTACTCAGTCATGGTGTGAGGTTGGGGTAGGATTTTTGATAGGTGATCCCTTGTCAGCCACATGTCTTGGTCTGGTGTGCGTTCGCTGACAAAGTGTTCTTGAAAAAAAAAAACAACAAATCCATCATCACCACTCAACGCTCCTTCCAAACGCACTTTCTCCTAACGGTGACATCCCAAATTGGAAAACAGTGCTTCAGTGGGTGTCTAAATTAGACAGACAGGTACAACATTGAACAGCAAATCTCCAGGCCTTCCTCTGAATGTATGAACGCCTGAACACATCCAAGCTGTAAGGGCATCCATTTTGCAGTCACCTAGACGTTCTGCACACTTCTGCCTCAGGCATTTCCAACACGTCTTTGATTTTGCATGAGGACCTTCATTTCCATTCATACACAGTGATGGCAGTGCAGGAACTCGCTGAGAGAGACTGGCAGAGCCGTAGAGAGCTGTGTGCGAAGATTCTGCAAACCATTCCTCGAGATGCCATCGTCATGTGACGTCAGCCACGAGCCCCATATCCATTTGAATGGTTGTGTAAATAAGCCAAACTTTCACTATTGGGCTGAAACCAACCCTGATGAACTTCATCAGAGACCTCTGCACAGTGAGCACACGTGTTACAGTTTGGTGCGCCGTTGGAGAATTTGGCATTGTAGGCCCTTACTTTATTGAGAAGGTGGGGGAGCAACGGTCATCGTCACTTCAGAACGTTACATTGAAATGCTAGAGAACGGGAAGACATGGATGTGGTGGATGCATGGTGTCAACAGGATAGAGCATTAGTTCATACAGCCTGTGCGAAGATACATGCAAGTTTTGTGGGACATGTTTCCAGGGAAGCTGATCTCCCTGCGTGGTGATGTCGGGTGGCCTTCATGCTCACCTGATCTTGCTCCGTGTGACTTCTTCTGCTCAAGTTGAAGGTATTCACGCACCAACCTCAAAACCTCGAAGCCCTGAAGGTCGCTATTCGCCATGAAATCATTGCTAGTCCCCTTGAAATGGCCGAACGAATCATGTGAGCGTTCAGAAATCGTCTCAAAGTGTGTCTCGCTAATGATGGCCACCACCTTGAAGACGTCCTTTTTAAAACACAGTGGAAAACATCTATTTTGCATGCCCTTTCTTGTGTCGTAATGAAATTGATTTTATCTTGTAGCGTTGAAATGCGGTACTTCTTTTTGGCTCACCCTGTTCTTGTTGTTCCCACCAGAGGACCACACGCTTTCAGCTGGAATCTCTGCATGCCTAACCGATATTGATAACTGAATGAAGGAACAGCATCTCCAGCTCAACTTGCCAAAGTTGGACTTTCATGTTATCTCCTCACCTCATCTCTGTTCAGCTTTGTTCATTATCACTAATAACTGCCAAGCCGGTACACAGCCTCGTGGTGGTGATCAGTGACCAGCTGTTGCTCCTGTCTCTTGGTCTGGCAGATTCACTCTATACAACATCCACATGATCAGACCTTATCTAATGGAGTGTACCAAAAAGCTTTGGTCTTGTCACGTCAGAACTACTGAACTCAGTGCTGGCGGGAGCACCAACATGTGTCACCAAGCCTCAGTAGATGATTCAAAATGTGGCAGCACGTCTGGTGATCGATCACTCGATGTGGACACATGGCACTCCTCTCTTCAGATCGCTACACTGGCTCTCTGTAGTGGCACACATTAAGTTCAAGCCCCTGGTGCTTACCTACAGAGTAGTTGATGGGTCAGCACCCATGCACATGGAGACTCTTGTGAGGTACTCTGTGCCTTCTTAACCACTCGGGTCTGCTTATGATGCCACGTCTGTGTGGTATTAAATCTTAGTCCAGACTCTTCATGTGTATCTCCTAGCTGGTGGAACGAGCTGCTTGCATCCATTTGGAATTCTGACTCCCTCCATTCATCTAAGAATTGTTTGAAGATTCTTTTTGTTTGGTGAATTTCTTAGCTGCTAGGTTTTGTGAATCTGAGAATTGTAACTTGCTGATGTTTTGTTTTGAGCTTTTCACTTGTGGAAATCAATTTTGTCCCCTGGTCCTGTCACACTTCTTCTTAAATGGCCCCCCATACCCCCCCCCCCCAGACTGTTCAGTGAATTTATGTCCAGCTGGTATTTGCTGTTTAGGTTTATTATCTGGGAATTGTAACTCGCTTGCATTGCTGTTCTGAACTCTTCACTTGTGTTGATTGGTTTTGTAACCTTGTACTGCACACAGTCCCCCAGACGGAGGTTTACTTGGATCACGTTGACCTCTTTTTGTAAGTCGCTTTGGATAAAAGCATCTGCTAAGCAAATAAATGTAAATGCTCAGTCATCAAATAGATAGATCTTCCCTTCTGCTCTCTTGCATATGTCTGTGACAGTGCGGGTCCTGCTCCATGCTCCCTCTTCCAGATTTGGGGGCCCTTGAACTCGACACCATCGGTAATGTAACTGGATGAGCAGTACAAATGGGGACAAAATTCTCTTGGAGCAAAGGGAAGGTGCAAAGTGCAAAAGTGCTTTTATTAAAACCTGAAACAGTGTCCACAGTGCAGTACTCAAAGATAATAAGTAAATAATCCATAAAAACAGATGCCTGTGGAGGTTAAAATCCAAAAATAAACAAAATAATAAATAAAGCCTTTAAACGAAGTTAAAACCATGGCTAGAAGCTGTGCTTTTTAAAAACTTGTTGCCTTCTCCTTTGAAATGGCGGCTCTCCAGCTTATCCTATGCGGACCTTGCATCAGGGAAGTCACCCTATCAGTAGGTGCAGCTCCTTTCTCCTTCCATCCCCTGGCCACATACAGCTCACTCCTCGGACCGAGACTCGGGCTCCCCCAGCGGCCAGGGCGCTCACGCTGCGGCTCAACCTCCCAAGCCTTCCGCTGCCCTCTTGGCCTTATGCAGCGAGCCGTCCATGATCCCAGTCACTCCTGCTCCTCTGAAAAGCTCATCAGGAGTGACCCAATCCATCTGCCTCCGAGTGTCGGACTTACACCCTGTCAGGGTTCTCCTTCCAGCTGCCTGCCTTTGCTCAAGGGATCCTGCACTGTCTCACTCACTCACTCACTCACTCACTCACTACCACATTGGCTTTTTCTGTCCTCCTGCCTTCTTCTTTCTCTAACCTCTGTTCTTTTTCCTTCTCTTCGTTTCTTTTGCTTCCCAGTCTCTTGTGCTGGCCCGTACCTATACGGCTCCGTGGGCTCAGCTTCTCGATCACGCACTGCAGGAAGCCAATGAAGCAATTTGAGAACAATTGCACCGTCACGTACAGGTGCATTTCGCTCCAATTACCTCATTAACTCCCAGTGGTTGCGTGAGCGCACCCACAGAGACTGACACGGGCAGTGGAAACCGGCCATTCTTTCGGAGCTGTAGACCCACTATATCACAAACAATGTCTTGTCTGCAAGGTGGAGGAGTCTGGTCCCTCTGTAGTGGGAACACACCCTCTGGTCATCCTCCTTAACATTTTTAGCCCAGAATTTTCTATTTTTATGGGAAAAATTATTTTGTGAGGTATTCTACCTTTGGGGTGTCTAGGAAGCCCAAAAATGAAAAACAGAAACATTTTCACTATTATTATACAATAGCTGCCAAATACTTCCATCTTCTTGAGGAAATAAAATTGAAAGTGGAGCTGCTTACTATGTGGTGCACAGAAGCGTCCATTTTCACTTCTGTGTTTCGCAGACTGTATGCCACCAGACTACCTCTCTCCAGGCTGCGCTAATAGTAGCAGGCCCGGTTCCAACGGCTGTAAACGTACCTATGCTTTACAAAAATGGCTGCATATATGTTACTAGTAATAGGATGCCAGGGCCGAAAGGGTTAAATACGGGGACCACCACACCAGTCTGCTGTTCCAAGTTTTGTTTACCCAGATTCCATACAACATTCAAGAGATACATTAACCTTGCTATCTCAACAACGTCCATTACTTTCAGCCAAGGATATGCGGGTGTCCAGTTGCAGAGTCTACAGGAAGCATCATTGTTTTATGCAGGTGAGGTTGTCCTCTTTGCCTCGTCTGCCTGTGACCTTTGGCACGCACTCGAGTGATTCGCTGCCATGTGTGAAGCAGTTGGGTTGATAGATAGATAGATAGATAGATACTTTGTTAATCCCAAGGGGAAATTCACATACTCCAGCAGCAGCATACTGATAAAGAACAATATTAAATTAAAGAGTGATGGCAATGCAGGTATACAGACAGACAATATCTTTGTATAATGTTAACGTTTACCCCCCCCACCCCAGGTGGAATTGAAGAGTCGCATAATGTGATGGAGTAACGATCTCCTCAGTGTGTCAATGGAGCAGGACGGTGACAGCAGTCTGTCGCTGAAGCTGCTCCTCTGTCTGGAGATGATCCTGTTCAGTGGATGCAGTGGATTCTCCATGATTGACAGGAGTCTTCTCAGCGCCCGTCGCTCTGCCACAGATGTCAAACTGCCCAGCTCCGTGCCTACAATAGAGCCTGCCTTCTTCACCAGTTTGTCCAGGCATGAGGCGTCCTTCTTCTTTATGCTGCCTCCCCAGCACACCACCGCGTAGAAGAGGGCGCTTGCCACAACCGTCTGATAGAACATCTGCAGAATCTTATTGCAGATGTTGAAGGACACCAGCCTTCTAAGGAAGTATAGCCGGCTCTGTCCTTTCTTACACGGAGCATCAGTATTGGCAGTCCAGTCTAATTTATCATCCAGCTGCACTCCCAGGTATTTATAGGTCTGCACCCTCTGCACACAGTCACCTCTGATGATCACGGGGTCCATGGGGGGCCTGGTCCTCCTAAAATCCACCACCAGCTCTTTGGTTTTGTTGGTGTTCAGTTGTAGGTGGTTTGAGTCGCATCATTTAACAAAGTCCTTGATTAGGTTCCTATACTCCTCCTCCTGCCCACTCCTGATGCAGCCCACCATAGCAGTATCGTCAGTGAACTTTTGCACTTGGCAGGACTCCGAGTTGTATTGGAAGTCCGATGTATATAGGCTGAACAGGACCGGAGAAAGTACAGTCCCCTGCGGCGCTCCTGTGCTGCTGACCACAATGTCAGACCTGCAGTTCCCAAGATGCACATACTGAGGTTTGTCTGTAAGACAGTCCACGATCCATGCCACCAGGTGTGAATCTACTCCCATCTCTGTCAGCTTGTCCCTAAGGAGCAGAGGTTGGATGGTTGAGGATCTGCACTTCCAAGTCTGAGGTTATAGTCCTCTCTTAAAAATGAGTGGATTGCTCTCGTCGGTTGGGACAACTCCCCTTAGTGGAGGAGATCAAGTATCTCGGGATTTTGTTTATGAGTAAAGGTAAAAGGGAAAGTGAGAATTACAAGTAGAATTGAGTGGCAGCAGCTGTCATGCAGGTGCTCTTCTGGTCCATAATGGTGATGCGGGAGCTGAGTCTAAAGAATAAGCTCTCTGGTTACCAGTCCCCCTATGTCTCTATGGTCATGATTTATGGGTAATGACCGAAAAAAATGGGACTGCAAGTACAAGTGGCAAAAATGAGGTTTCTTCATAGGGCCACTGGGCTTAACAGATAGACTGAGAAACCCGCAGTTTGGGAGAGCCTCAGAGCAGAGTCACTGCCCCTCTGGATCGAGAAGAGCCAGCTGAGGTGGTTTGTCTTAAGGAAACCCCCCAGACAGCTTCCCCTAGAACATCCTGCTGGACGTATGCCCTATGGTAGACTCTAGTCTCGCTGGAGGGATTAGATCTCTCTGCTGGCTTGGGAATGCCTGAGAATTTCCTAGGAAGCCACTGGAATCTATAGCTACAGACAGGAAAAGTCTGGGCTCTCCTGCTTGGCCTGCTGCCACAGTGACCCTTACTAGGAAAAGTGGTTTCAGAAAATGAGATGAGTGGTAGGCAAAAGTTAAATAACTAGTTAACCCATCTCAGTAATTCAGTTTAATTTGAGTATTCACAACTGGCATAACACACTCCTCCTGAGAACATGTCCTACAGGAGAGCTGTGATGTTGCAGTTTTTAGAACACCTAAGGAAGGCCAGACAGTACTCTTCTGGGCAGTAGAAGGCCATTTACTCAATGTTGTAACGTCTAGTGGGGTACACTTGAGCTCTCCCAGAGCTCTGAAAGAGCACCAGGGTACCCAAAGATATAAAAATGCTGTTTTATTAAGAGGTGAACATTACCAGTAGTTCAGACGTGACAAGACCAAAGACTGGATCAGAAGTTTTTTGGTACACTCCATTAGATATGACCTGATCATGTGGATATTGTATATGTTACGGCCAAAACCCGAAGTTCAGCCAGTTCCCGAATTGACTGGCCATTTCGCATTTTGGCCGCGAGGTGTGGCCAAAGTCCGAAGTACTAGAAATGACCAGCATATACAGTGGTGTGAAAAACTATTTGCCCCCTTCCTGATTTCTTATTCTTTTGCATGTTTGTCACACAAAATGTTTCTGATCATCAAACACATTTAACCATTAGTCAAATATAACACAAGTAAACACAAAATGCAGTTTTTTAAATGGTGGTTTTTATTATTTAGGGAGAAAAAAAATCCAAACCTACATGGCCCTGTGTGAAAAAGTAATTGCCCCCTGAACCTAATAACTGGTTGGGCCACCCTTAGCAGCAATAACTGCAATCAAGCGTTTGCGATAACTTGCAGTGAGTCTTTTACAGCGCTCTGGAGGAATTTTGGCCCACTCATCTTTGCAAAATTGTTGTAATTCAGCTTTATTTGAGGGTTTTCTAGCATGAACCGCCTTTTTAAGGTCATGCCATAGCATCTCAATTGGATTCAGGTCAGGACTTTGACTAGGCCACTCCAAAGTCTTCGTTTTGTTTTTCTTCAGCCATTCAGAGGTGGATTTGCTGGTGTGTTTTGGGTCATTGTCCTGTTGCAGCACCCAAGATCGCTTCAGCTTGAGTTGACGAACAGATGGCCGGACATTCTCCTTCAGGATTTTTTGGTAGACAGTAGAATTCATGGTTCCATCTATCACAGCAAGCCTTCGAGGTCCTGAAGCAGCAAAACAACCCCAGACCATCACACTACCACCACCATATTTTACTGTTGGTATGATGTTCTTTTTCTGAAATGCTGTGTTCCTTTTACGCCAGATGTAACGGGACATTTGCCTTCCAAAAAGTTCAACTTTTGACTCATCAGTCCACAAGGTATTTTCCCAAAAGTCTTGGCAATCATTGAGATGTTTCTTAGCAAAATTGAGACGAGCCCTAATGTTCTTTTTGCTTAACAGTGGTTTGCGTCTTGGAAATCTGCCATGCAGGCCGTTTTTGCCCAGTCTCTTTCTTATGGTGGAGTCGTGAACACTGACCTTAATTGAGGCACGTGAGGCCTGCAGTTCTTTAGACGTTGTCCTGGGGTCTTTTGTGACCTCTCGGATGAGTCGTCTCTGCGCTCTTGGGGTAATTTTGGTCGGCCGGCCACTCCTGGGAAGGTTCACCACTGTTCCATGTTTTTGCCATTTGTGGATAATGGCTCTCACTGTGGTTCGCTGGAGTCCCGAAGCTTTAGAAATGGCTTTATAACCTTTACCAGACTGATAGATGTCAATTACTTCTGTTCTCATTTGTTCCTGAATTTCTTTGGATCTTGGCATGATGTGTAGCTTTTGAGGTGCTTTTGGTCTACTTCTCTGTGTCAGGCAGCTCCTATTTAAGTGATTTCTTGATTGAAACAGGTGTGGCAGTAATCAGGCCTGGGGGTGACTACGGAAATTGAACTCAGGTGTGATACACCACAGTTAGGTTATTTTTTAACAAGGGGGCAATTACTTTTTCACACAGGACCATGTAGGTTTGGATTTTTTTTCTCCCTAAATAATAAAAACCATCATTTAAAAACTGCATTTTGTGTTTACTTGTGTTATATTTGACTAATGGTTAAATGTGTTTGATGATCAGAAACATTTTGTGTGACAAACATGCAAAAGAATAAGAAATCAGGAAGGGGGCAAATAGTTTTTCACACCACTGTATGCTACTTTGGCCAGCCATTTCGTGAAGTGGCGAGAACTCCCTGGTCAAAATCCGATGTGCTGATGTAAGACTGTCTGCTCAAGGTGTGAAGATGCTTAAAAATTTTAAGATGCAGATTCAGAAGTGAGTTTTCCATTCTGCACGAGAAACTGCTCGAGGCGGGTCTTGTTCAGCAAAGCGGATGCCACTTGAGACGGCCTTCCCCTCGCCCAAACACTAACCTTAAGGTCAATAAAATAGGTCCCTGATGTTAAGTCACTATTTTATTGCTAAAATGATAACAGAAATGTGAAATCTACTTATATACCTGATCTTAATTATTGTGAAACAACCAAGTGGCGTCCGCTTTCTGAACATGAGCCGCCAAGGCTACACTCAACGCAATTGCACTACTAAGTGCGCAACAAATCGCTGCTCATGCCTTTTTCCTTCCGACTTTGGCCGATCGCCCCATGCAATTTCGCAAACTGGCTGGCCAAATCCCGAAATCGAGGAAAAGATCGGACATTGGCCGGTCAATTTACAGCGACATTGGCCATTTCCCGATTTGGCCGGACATTTCCCGCTTTGGCCAATTTCGGGTTTTGGCCGTAACATATATAACATGGAGGAATACACAAGCAAAGGAAACAACCCTGGGCCCAGCTAATCCAAGGCTTTGCTCCTCTGTCTGTCAGATGGGGGGCCTAATTCACTTGCTAACCATGAAGATGCAGTGAGGCTAGGCTAGGCTTGGGTTAGTTTAGCTTCAGACATCGGTTGTCTCTCAGAACTTGCGGTTAAGGTTTTTGTTCATTATTTCTCCTTATCCTATTTCTTGTATTAGGAATTTGTTAGTTTTCACATACCCCTTGGTGTCAGCCATTGTACAGCGCCTTTGGGGTTAAATCACAGCGTCAGCCATTGTACAGCACCTCTGGAGCAACTACTGCAGGTTAAGGGCCTCGCTCAAGGGCCCAGCAGAGTAGGATCCCTTTTGGCAGTAATGTGGATTCCAACCGGCAACCTTCCGGATACCAGTGCAGATCCTCGGCCACCACTCCACCCCAAAGTTAGGGTCACCACCAGCTGATTCCTGGTCCACCATCCTACAACTTGGAGGTACCACAATGCTTAGTGAATTTAGTGCAGTAGATCAGAACGTGATGTTGCCTGATGAAATGCAGGGCCTGATTTAGATTTTATGGTGCCACAGGGCATGGGCATCTCTGTCACCAACCAAAACAAACTTTTACACATAGCTACACATCAAATGCATTATATTATTCTATATTCTATTCAGGTGCCTTGTGCATGGGAAAGGCGCTATAAATAAAATGTATTATTATTATTATTTATTATTCATCTAGTCATTTGTAATGTTGTTGCATTTGTAGATTCTTTTTCTTTTAACACACCCGCTAGTGGCAGATGTACATCATACAGTACGAGTTTTATCTATAATTGGGAGCTCCAGAGAGTGAGGTTTTTCAAATGGGCACAAATTCACGAGGAAGCCACTGAAGGTTGATAAGGTGGTATGACATCTGTTCTGATGTGCTTCAAGTGGCTGACGGGCTCCCGGTGCTTCTTTGACATCTCACAGAATTGGGTCCTGTCAACTTGAGTTCGGCAGGTGTGAGAGATCATGGGAGCCGATTCTTCTTTTCAGTTCCCTTTGATCAATCAAAAAGCAAGCACAGCTGGGAAGGAGGATGATAGACTGGTTGAGTTGTGGCAAGTAAGACATCCACTTTATGGTATTTCTTCTGAGATATATCACAATTGGGTCTTTAAAAGAAAAAAACACAGAGGGACATTAGAACATTTGAAAAAAATGTGACGAGAACAGGCCCTTCAGCCCAACTCTGTACTGTTCACCAAGGCTTGTCTAAAATACAATCAGGCTGTGATTTGAAGGTCCCTAACGTCCTCTCCACCACACGCGTGCCTGTTGTTCTTTGTGTGAAGAAATGCTATCAAACATTTGTGCGAAATCTGCCCTTAAGTTTCCAGCGGCGTCCCTGTGCTCTTGTTGCAGAATTTATTATAAAGTAACCCCTTTTGTCCACTGTACTAATTCTTTTCCTAATTGTAAACACTTGAGTCATGTCCCCTCTTAACCTCCGCTTGCTTGAAAGTGAAAAGACTCGACTCCTTCAGTTTGTCCTCCTGCTGACGTTGGCCAACAGCTACCAGTTACTGTGCTTTTAACTCTTTCAGAACGGATGTCGACTTTTGTCGAAATTCATCGGTAAAGGACGGTAATCAGTTGTAAACTGTGACAAAACTCACTGTTATGTTTTAGTTTGACTCCCTTTGCTAGAAGGAAAGTTAGCTTCATTGATCTGACTGAGATTTCCGTTCATGTGCATGAGTAGCAAAGAGCAAACAACCTCTAAAATGGCATCAATCTCTGGCGAAAGACCAAAGTGAATGCGCAAAGCCAAATACTCTGCGGATGACGTTTTGCGTATGATCGCTGAATCGGATCCTGAGTTATCAGATTTTGATACAAGTGATCTGGAGATGGAAAACGAAAGTGAGGTACGTGTGTCATCTGATCGGTCCCCAGCTGCTTGTGGTGCTGAACATGTAGTATCGTGTAGCTGATGTGCCTACACCAACGTTCACCTGAGAGGACAGTCACTTACGATGACCAGAGGTACAAACCAGATTGCGTCACAATGTGACTGCTACTGCTGTGCATAGACAGCCAGGCAGCAAAAGAAGTTTTATGTTGATTTTATGTTTGAAACTATTGCTTTGTGTGCTTTTCAGAAAATATTCAGCCCTCAAAGAGTTTAATAGATTAGTGTAAGCCAGTGGTTCTCAAACTGCGGGGGCGCGAAGTAACAAAAAAGGGGGTGCGAATGTTGCCATATGTGGCGTAATTTCGCTATTCGTAGGGAAATTTTAAACTTGTACCGGTGTATCAGCAGTAAAAAATATAGGAATAAATTTTAGTAGGGTTTCAAAAAAACGTTAGGGGGGCGCGATTAAAACTGTTATGAAAACTCGGGTCACAAATACTTAAAGGTTGAGAAACACTGGTGTAAGCAAAGTAGTCCTTCTGTCATACAGTGCAAGCTTAATCAATGGATCAATGGCATACTGATAGTGAGCTTAGCTACAGTTAGTCAACTATAAAGTAGGGTTGTTCACCATATTGGTACTGGAAAAGCCAAATTTTAAAATGGTATAGTTATTAGCGCATTGAGATTTTCGGTACCAGAAGTAATTGTCGGCTTCATTCTTAATCTGCTCCCTTCCCTCGACATTTGCTAGAGTAGATATGGAAAAATGTCTGTCTTGTAGAGTTCACGAAACAAAACCAATAGCTTTGAAGCGAGTGAGACTTCACAGGGGAATTATTACTTCGACGTGATCAGGACTTCATGAGGGAGACTACTGCCTGGTACTCCAGGGGGTCTGGAGTAAGGCGGGGTTGGGAGACTTTGGAGTTATTGCTTTGCGCCCTTCCCCACCCTAATCTAATGTCTATGAGGAAGGAACGAAAGCTTTAGATTTGTCAAGAATTTCGATCCCCGGTTTTTGACGGATCTCGACTTTTAGTCTAATACCGAAAATATTGATATGTCGATGATAGTTGTGTGTCACATTTTCTTGAGGATGGTCTACCGCTAAAACGGCAAGTCAGAAAAATACCAAACTCAAAACTTGTGCTTATTAGATTTTGAGCCAAATCGTACAAGAGAAAGGGGCGCTCTAGAGGAACCCTCAAATACCACAATTCTGCAATTAATTATGAATTCTTCTTGTCAGTTTCTAGCATAAGGACTTATTTTATGATCAGAAAGATCAGTATCGGAGTGGTCAATAATTACTGAAATGTTATAGAATAGTTCAGGTAACTTGATTCCTAGGGCCCAAAGCCTACTGATTCTCACGTCTGAATTTGCTATTTGCTTCGGAACCTTTTTGGTACTGATACTCCGAAAGCTGGAATCAAAACTGAAGTCAACCTTTTAGTACCGATCTAACACTACTGTAACAACAGAGAAACAATGAAATTCCAACTCATTCTTCCCTGGGTTGAATTGTTCAGGGAACATATAGTGATCATGGATCTTGCCATGTCGTTTTTTTAACGACTTTTTACAATGAGTCATTGTGGAAGAAGTTAAATTGTAAATATGGTACAGAAAGAAATTTGTCAAGCGGAGTAGGTCAGTAACCAGTCAGGAGGAAGCTTGTTCGCTCAAGTTTGATTTGCCATGTGATGTGAAAGACTCATTGACAGTTATTGCAAATGCTTGATTGCAGTTGGTGCTGCTAAGGGTGGCACAACTAGTTATTATGTTTAGGGGGCAATTACTTTTTCACATAGAGCCATGTAGGTTTTGATAGTTTTTTTTCCTTAATAAATAAAATCTTCACTTAAAAACTGCATTTTGTGTTTACTTGGGTTATCTTTGTCTAATATTTAGATTTGTTTGATGATCTGAAACATTTAAGTGCGGCAAACATTTTCAAAAAAATAAGAAATCAGGAGGGGGCAAATACTTTTTCACAGCACTGAAAATTGATTCAGTGGAGCACAATACTAGCACTAGGGCATGTGTGATGTTCAGGTCAGGTTGGGGGGGGGGGGGGGGGTATGCACTGATACAGCATGTTGCTGAACCCACCACACGACAAAACAGTTCGGGATCCTGATTGGCAACCCCCTAGGAAGACGCACGGTCCAGTCCCGTCCCACCCTCCAGAAATGACCCTCTGTGCTGCTGCAGCCAGGTATTACATGGGCTTCCCATTAGCCTGGTCCAGCCACTCGGGTCCTCAACAATGGGGGTCCTCAGGTAATGCCACCACATGGCCGTAGTGCCGTAACTGACGCTCCCTCACAATGCACGTCATGTGCCTCATTTGGGACACCGTAAGCAACACAAAGTCAAACCAGCGGGACCCAAGGATTCTCCGTGATGTCAGCATTTTTTATATCTTTTTCTTCAGGCAGATGTTCAAGTGCATGTGCAAGTACCCCTGGTCTGATTCTGGTCTCTCCTGTTTGTCTGAGCACGTTGATATTAAATGTATTACAGCAAATGGTTGGTAAACTACGGGTCACAACCCATATTGGGTTGCGTGATATTTGAACTTGGGTCACACTGAGGTGAGAATTACAATAGTACTGACTGAGGAAGGGTCGCGAATGGTGTGTGGAAAGCCTTATCATGGGTCGCTGCTTGTGATTGGCCGTAATTCTCCAAGGGAGGGCGTTGATTGAAGGGTCACGGAGACTTGCAAAAGGCAATATGGGGTTGTGAGAAAAAAAGTTTAAGAACCTTACTGTATTACAGTAATTGGGTGTATAGTTCATTCCCAGGAGGCTTCTATATATAGGGCTATTCAAAATGAAAGAACAGATTTCAAAAATGTATTTCAAACAAACTGTAGAAGACAGAAACACATTCTGCACATCACTAGATAGAGGAAAGTTCAAAGTCCTATGGTCCTTGAAGTTACATGCACTCAACATGAGCACCATGTGTAGCGTGACAAACATCAAAAACGGTAGACCATTTCTTGCCACACACGAGTCAACTAGTCCCTAGTTCCTGAATTCACAGCTTCCTCAATTCGATGTTGCCAATCTTCAAGATTATTTTTCAACTCAATTCTTTATTGTCATGTGCTGCGGTGGGTTGGCACCCTGCCCAGGATTGGTTCCCTGCCTTGTGCCCTGTGTTGGCTGGGATTGGCTCCAGCAGACCCCTGTGACCCTGTGTTCGGATTCAGCGGGTTGGATTATGGATGGCTGGATGGATGGATTGTCATGTGTACAAGTACCATGAACAGTGAAATGCTTGCTTGCATGTGCCCCCGCAGACAGTGAACATAGACAAAAAGAAAACACACACAATAAATAAATGAATATAAATAAGTAAATAAATAAAACCATAGGAATAAATAGAGACAGTGGCAGAAGTATATGTGCAGGTAGCAGTGGAGGTGACACAAGGTTACTGATTGTTCATGAGTCTGATTGCAGTTGGGTAGAAACTGTTCCTGCACCTGGAGGTGTGCGTCCGAATGGACTTTAGTCGCTTCCCAGATGGGAGGAGAGTGAAAAGTGACAGTGCAGGGTGGCTAGGGGTCCCGCCTGATACGGTTCACTTTCCTGAGACAGCGTGTAGTGTGGATGTCCTGGATCACAGTGAGCTGTGTGCCCATGATCTGCTGTGCTGTGTTCACCACCCGCTGCAGAGCTCTGCAGTCCTGAACTGAGTAGTTGCTGTACCAGGATGTGATGCATCCTGTTAGCGGGCATAGCTGGAACAAGCACTCTTTCTTTAATGTACCCCCTGTGGAATATGGCCGGCAATTTCTCCTGGCCAATACCCCCAAGCCGCCAGATGGACCCCTCCCTGCAATATGGAGGTGCCCCGAATGCCAGCAGGGCATCATGGACATTGGAGTCTTTATTCACAGCCCTGCTGAACATTGTGGGGGCTGCCAGAGGACGCTGCAGGGAGGCCCAAAGACTTGTATTTTTCCTATAACCCGGAAGTACGTCCTAGTCACAGCGACAGAGGAAATGATGTACTTCCGGGATGAAGAAAAGGAGTTTTCACCTGACCTGGAAGTGTTAAGAGTCACATGGACTGAGGGACAGAAACACTTCCGGGTCAAGAAGTAGAAAAGGACGATGGGAAACCCCAGCAGATTGAGCCGAGTTGGGAGGAAGTGTGACTGAGCTGCTGGGAGGTGTGGAAGATTATTGCGAATTGTTTGATTGTGATTATTGTTATTAGTATTGATGTATTTAAGTATAGTGGAGTGGAGGTGCTTTGTGCACATTATTATTATAATAAAGTCAACATTTGGACATTTATCTGGTGTCTGGCGTCTGGTCTGAGGGTTCAAGGGAACGATAGCGCCCCCTATCTGTCACCCCCTGCGATTTTTATTTGTGGGGTGTAAGGTCTGGAGACCTAGGAGGCCATAGAGCAGTGTTTCCCAACCTCGGTCCTGTGGCCCCCCTGTAACTGCAGGTTTTTGTTCCAACCAGATTCCTAATCAGTGACAACACCTGAGAGCACTGACTTCATTTATTTATTTATTTTTCTACATTCAGAAAAGCACAGCAGCATGATTTTTACATTTATAAGACATTTAGAAATATTTCTGCTTTTGCTTTAGATTTAAATGCTTAACTCTTTTTTTGTTGATTTCATTCTATTTTGCACTTTCTCCGTGCAGTTTTCCCCCCTTCGTCGTATCTTAATAATGACAATCAAAAATGAGCTGAGCAGACAGCCAGGCGAACAACACGGAATAATCAAAGGGTGCAAGTACTTTCACATCAGACCCACTAATTAGTAAATAATGGATTAATTAAACAATTAGAACACCTAGAAAAGTAGAATGAAAATCAAGATGAAAATATTGTTAAAAAGAAAAAAAATACATTATTCCAATATAACTGCTTGGTACATGTTGATATATATATTACCAAACTTAGTTTTCTAATTTCTATATTATTCCCAAAACACAGAACTTGAGAAATAACAGTTCACTTAATTAGCCCAGGAGTCCAATTAAAAACAGAAGCTGGTTGGAACAAAAACCTGCAGCCACAGGGGGTCCCCAGGACCGAGGTTGGGAAACACTGCTATAGACAATGAGCAAGATCTTGATGTCCACCTCTTCCACTCCATCATCCTGGAAAGGAGAAGTGGTGGCTCTGAGGCTAGGGATCTGCACTCGGAATTGGAAGGTTGCCGGTTCGAATCTTGTAAATACCAAATGGGGCTATACATACAAATGTCCATCCATCCATTATCCAACCCGCTATATCCTAAATACAGGAGCCAATCCCTGCCAACACAGGGCACAAGGCAGGAAACAAACCCCGAGCAAGGTGCCGGCGCACACACCCACACACACCCGCACACCAGGGACAATTTAGAATCGCCAATGCACCTAACCTGCATGTCTTTGGACTGTGGGAGGAAACCGGAGTACCCGGAGGAAACCCAGACAGACACGGGGAGAACATTCAAACTCCACGCAGGAAAGCGAACCCGGGTCTCCTAACTGGCACCTTTCACTGCGCCACCATGCCGCCCGCATACAAACTTAAAAGGTTTAAATGAAACAGAAATATATACCTTTATTTTTACTTCCTTAACTTGTGGAGGGTGTATCCTGTAGCAAAGCCCTAAGTTTTTTCATGAAAGCCCCTTTCAATCAATAAGCCTTAAAAACAGGTGTAAAGCTAAACTTGCAGCACCGCTATTCAATTACACTTGCCTAACGCCTCTCCTAAGGGGACATACTGTGGGATCTGGGCATCAGTCAAAGCACCAATCACAGGCCCGATTAGAAAGCGGGAAGCTGTGATTTGTCATCTCCCTCCCATGTAACAATCACAGCCCGTGTTACAACGCACTATGTATGTATGTATATATGTATATATGAAGAGGATGGATGGATGGATGTATATGTGTGTGTTTATGTATATGTGTATATGTATGTAGATATGTGTATATATGTATATATATGTTTACATAACCTCTTTAACACACTACTTCTCTGCTGCGAAGCGCGGGTATTTTGCTAGTTTTACTATAAACGAGAAACAACGCTCAGGGCATTCACTGGTACTTTTAGGTGGGCTTTTAAACTTTGAACTGTCCTCTATCCAGTGATGTGCAGAATGTGTTTCTGTCTTCTACGGTTTGTTTGAAATACATTTTTGAAATCTGCTCTTTCATTTTGAATAGCCTGGTATAAACAGCATAGAAATTACGTTCCAGAGCCCGCCGCGATAGGTGAAAATCCGCGAAGTAGAAACCATATGTTTATATGGTTATTTTTCTATTGTCACGCTTGGGTCACAGATTTGCACAGGAGGTTGTAGAGAGACAGGAACGTTATTCAAACACTGCAAACAAACATTTGTCTCTTTTTCAAAAGTTTAAACTGTGCTCCATGACAAGACAGAGATGACAGTTCCGTCTCACAATTAAAAGAATGCAAACATATCTTCCTCTTCAAAGGAGTGCACGTCAGGAGCAGAGTCTGTCAGACAGAGAGAAAAGCAAACTATCAAAAACCGATAGGTGCTGTTTGGGCTTTTAAGTATGCGAAGCACCATGTGGGAAGCATGTCGCTTGACAAAGCAGCCGCAAGATAGGGAGCAACGTGAAGGTAATCTTTCAGCATTTTTAGACGAGAGTCCGTATCGTCTAGGGGTGCGAACAGCCCCCCTGCTCACACCCCCTCCGTCAGGAGCAGAGAATGTCGGCGCAAGAGAGAGAAAAGCAAACAATCAAAAATCAATAGGTGCTGTTTGAGCTTTTAAGTATGCACCGTGCGGGAAGCAAATCGTGCAACAAAGCAGCCACAAGTAAGTCCAGCAAGGAAGGGAGCAATGTGAAGGTAGTCTTTCAGCGTTTTTTGAGGAGCGGCCATATCCTCTAGGGGTGCGAACAGCCCCCCTGCTCACAATATATTTGAGGAGTTTTATTTAATACGTAATACGTGCTCTGATTGGGTAGCTTCTCAGCCATCCGCCAATAGCGTCCCTTGTATGAAATCAACTGGGCAAACCAACTGAGGAAGCATGTACCAGAAATTAAAAGACCCATTGTCCACTGAAACCCGCGAACCAGCGAAAAATCCGTGGTATATATTTAAATATGCTTACATATAAAATCCGCGATAGAGTGAAGCTGCGAAAGTCGAAGCGCGATATAGCGAGGGATTACTGTATATCCGTGTTTGATTTTACAGATCTGTTACTATTTTCTGGTTATTTCGTCATGTCGGGAAAAGTAAGACAACTTGTAAGGAGTACGGCCTGATATTAGAGCAAGAAGCCTCAGGTGATCCAAGGAATAATCTTGGTAGTGTAGTAGCCGGTCTGTGTAAGGGGTCTGCCATTACAATATATGCGTGAAAACTGAAATGAGGGGTAAAAAAAAAATAATAATTTTATTTATTTGTAGGCGCCTTTCTAAACACTCAAGGACACAGAACAATAGACAAAACACAAAAATTAAAATCAGACAGAGCAATTGTAATGAAAGAGAAAAAGCGGTCTTAAACAGATGAGTTTTAAGTATATTTGAAAAGTGAAAATGATTCAATATTTCTTAGCTCAGGTGGTATTGAGTTCCAAAGCTGGGGAGCAGAGCAACTGAATGCTTTTCCCCCCATAGTGGTAAGACGGACGAAGGGGACAGTCAAGTGGATGGAGGAAGAGGATCTGAGGGTACGGGAGGGAATGGCAACATGGAGGAGGTCAGACAGATATGGAGGGGCAAGGTTGTGCAGAGCCTTAAAAGTTAACAGAAGAATTTTGAATTGAATGCAGAACTGAACTGGAAGCCAATGAAGCTGCTGCAAACTGGGAGAGATATGGTGAGTAGAGGGGGTTCTAGTAATGATGAGGGTGGGCAGCTGAATTCTGGACCAGTTGAAGCTTATAAAGAGATTTGCGAGAAAGACCAAAGAAAAGGGAATTACAATAATCCAGACGAGAAGTGACAAGGCTATGACCGAGGATAGCAGTGGTTTGGGGAGTGACGGAGGGGCAAATACGATTAACGAGACGCCAATGGAACTGTGCAGGCCGGGAGATGTTATTGATGTGGGACTGACAGGATGAAGTACTGTCAAGGATGACGCCTGTGAGGAAGGGGAGACAGAGGAATTATCAATAACACATGAAAAATGATCAGTTTTGGATAATGTTGATTTTGTACCGATTCCGGTTAAGCGAATGCGGGCGTGACTGGTCGCCGCTGCTCTCCGGTAACTTTTTTTCTTTAACTTACAATCTAATGAACTAAGCAGCTGTTTTCATTTTCATTTCGGTCACATTTATTAGCTGAGTTTTATTTTTCAATCATTTAAAGCCAGACTGATTTCTAGCTTGACTGCTGATTTGGTGGTGTACGGACTATTTTTCGGTCTGTCCCTGCCTTGAGACTTACCTGGCTTTGTTCTCCGGACATCCGAGTTATCTCCGCCTTCGCTTAACCTGTGGACCGGTAGGATATATACTTGGTTCGTGTTTGTTTGGTCCCTCCTGTCGCTCGCTATCCAACCTGCGATGGGCCTGCTTCAGTACTCGGCTGCCGAGCTCCTTCGACTCCACTTTCACCTGAACGAGCCTCCGCTGACTGGCCTATATCTCCACCCAGACATCGTATTCCTCCCCTGTCGGAGATACATCTACCGTGGGTCCCGCTGGAGAATCCAAGCTGACAGTTCGAAAGTAATAAGCTCCATCTAGTCCAGTTCTCGATGTCCTCCACGTAATTTAGGCAGAGTCGCTGACCACAGTGTATTAGCCAGCCTAGCCTGGTCGGCTAACACTGTTGTTAAGTGCAATAACGTCGTTGTCAACTTTGGTCTGCTGAACATCCGCTCACTCACGAGCAAGGCGCCTCTCATCTACGATCTCCTCACTGATCGTAAGTTTGACTTTTTCTGTCTAACTGAGACATGGCAATAACCTCATGACTTTTCCCAACTTAACTTAATCAGACAACTCGTTCAGCTCAAGAAAAAGGCAAATGAGAACGGCACAAGTTGTCCATGGGTAAGGATTCAAGTCGAGATTCGAGTGAACACCATGGCGGAGTGGTGGCTCTGAGGCACTGCCCTGGGGTTTGTTTACATCTCTCAACCCCGTAGCTCTGGCCGAGGTGGAGGTCTCGTGTTAATGTATCGTGAGAAATGAAAAGTCCTGCCTTTGTCTGTTCCTGCCTTCAATTCTTTTGAATCTCTTGTGTGTCAATTAAATGGACTTATTCCTACTATTATTGCAACTGTTTACCGGCCCCCTAAACCAAATAAATGATAAAAAAAAAATACAGGCAGAGGTCGGTGCCAAAAACATTAAAGGCAAGAGTTTAGTTTAAAAGAAGTGCACAAGGCAAATAAGGTTTAGAAATGAAGAGTTTTAGGTAAGGAAGTGACCTTTTCATCCTGTCGTGTTATTCCCAAAACTTCCCGACTTCTGAGGATGTGCCCTAGCAGCGGGATGACAAAATGTTGGAGGCCAATACAATGCAAATAATAAAGAATCAAAGCTAAGGGCAGCAGAATCAAGACGTTAATTAACAGATTTGAATTCCAGGGTTAGTAAACTTCCGAAGCAACATGGTAAATGAAGAAGAATGATAAAGCAAAGCCCCCCAAATAAAATGATCAAAAATCCATTGCCGAACACAAACTGAATCATCACCACGTCATTACTCTGATTGAATCATTAGTGCACAATTAATAATAATAATATTTCTTTGCATTTATATAGCGCTTTTCTCACTACTCAAAGCGCTCAGCAATATCAAGTTAAAGGTCTTACTCAAGGGCCCAACAGAGCAGAGTCCCTATTGGCATTTACGGGATTTGAACCGGCAACCTTCTGATTGCCAGTGCAGATCCCTAGCCTCAGAGCCACCACTCCGCCATTGTGTTCACTCGAATCTCGACTTGAATCCTTACCCATGGACAACTTGTGCCGTTCTCATTTGCCTTTTTCTTGAGCTGAACGAGTTGTCTGATTCTCTCCGTCGCGGACTCTGGCGACTTCAAGGTGGTCACCACAACTTGCTCGAGTCTCATTCCCCTTTGTCTCTAAAGGGCACTGGGTTGTTGCAGTTCAGTTAAAGTTCCCCTCATTTTTGAACATTTCTACATGGGTCCCGTCCGCCCCCATATGCGTAATAATATCCTTACAGATTGGGTCCAACCCTGGTGGGAAATCAAATAAATTGATTTACTTAAACAGGTAGTTCCTAAGAATTGAATCATCTAGCTAAGGATCTGCGCTCGTATCTGGGAGGCTGCTGGTTCAAATCCTGTGACTGCCAGAAGGGATCCTACTGCATTGGGCCCTTGAGCAATGGTATTAGCCTGAAAATTGCCCCGGGGAGGGCTGTATAATGGCTTACCCTGCACTCTGACCCACCATGCAAGGTCATGCAAAAAGACAAATTCCCCTTGGGCATTCAAAAAGTATATGAAATCAAAATAATACTGCCCATCCCAACCATGCAAGATACTGTAGCTGAAAAATGAGACCCGTAAAACTGCACTGTGTCCGATTTAATAATAATAATAATAATTCATTTCATTGGTACAGTGCTATTTTTGGTACTCAAAGTGCTTTTCATAGTGAGTGGGGATGTGATTGTAGCCATTTTAGTTCCTGTATGCTCACCACATTTTAGCTATTATGTTGTAAATGGGTGAGAGAGAATGCCAATTAGAGAAAGGGGTTGATTAGGAGGCCATGATGACTTAGGCTGTGGTTGGAAATTTAGCCTGGACATCGGGTACACCCTTCTCTTTATGAAGGGATCTTTAATGACCTTCCAAAGAACGATACCATTTTTACTGCACAGTGTCCTTGTCACAGCACTGGTGGCATTGGGATCCACATTCAGATCACAGGGTAAGTGCCCTCTGCTGGCCTCACCAACACCTCTTCCAGCAGCAACCCAAACTTTTCCTAAATGGTCTCACATCCAAGTACTGGCTTAGCTTCAGGTGGCTGACCTGTTCTGACCTGTTGCTCTGACGTCACATGTGATGAAGACCATGGAGAGGCTGCTGCTTCACCACCTGAGGCCACTGGTTCAACACGCCCTCGACCCTCTGCAGTTTGCATATCAGGAGAAGGTGGGAGCGGAGGATGCCATCATCTACATGCTACACCGATCCCTTTCCCACTTGAACAGAGGCAGTGGTGCTGTAACAATTATGTTTCTGGACTTCCCTAGCGCCTTCAACACAATCCAACCTCTGCTCCTTAGGGACAAGCTGACAGAGATGGGAGTAGATTCATACCTGATGGCATGGATCATGGACTATCTTACAGACAGACCTCAGTATGTGTGTCTCAGGAACTGCAGGTCTGACATTGTGGTCAGCAACACAGGAGCGCCGCAGGGGACTGTACTTTCTCCGGTCCTGTTCAGCCTATATACATCAGACTTCCAATACAACTCGGAGTCCTGCCAAGTGCAAAAGTTCGCTGACGACACTGCTATCGTGGGCTGCATCAGGAATGGGCTGGAGGAGGAGTACAGGGACCTAATCAATGACTTTGTTAAATGGTGCGACTCAAACCACCTACACCTGAACACCAGCAAAACCAAGGAGCTGGTGGTGGATTTTAGGAGGACCAGGCCCCTCATGGATCCCGTGATCATCAGAGGTGACTGTGTGCAGAGGGTGCAGACCTATAAATACCTGGGAGTGCAGCTGGATGATAAATTGGACTGGACTGCCAATACTGATGCTCTGTGCAAGAGAGGACAGAGCCGACTATACTTCCTTAGAAGGCTGGCGTCCGTCAACATCTGCAATAAGATGCTGCAGATGTTCTATCAGACAGTTGTGGCGAGCACCCTCTTCTACACAGTGGTGTGCTGGGGAGGCAGCATTAAGAAGAGGGACGCCTCACGCCTGGACAAACTGGTGAGACAGGCAGGCTCTATTGTAGATAGATAGATAGATAGATAGATACTTTATTGTAGGCACGGAGCTGGACAGTTTGACATCTGTGGTAGAGCGACGGGCGCTGAGCAGACTCCTGTCAATCATGGAGAATCCACTGAACAGGATCATCTCCAGACAGAGGAGCAGCTTCAGCGACAGACTGCTGTCACCGTCCTGCTCCACTGACAAACTGAGGAGATCGTTCCTCCAACACACTACGCGACTCTTCAATTCCACCCGGGGGTGTAAACGTTAACATTATACAAAGTTATTGTCAGTTTTTACCTGCATTTTTATTACTCTTTAATTTAATACTGTATTATGTATCAGTATGCTACTGCTGGAGTTTGAGAATCCCCTGCTTCTCCGAAACCCCCTTTTAAATGGTGATACAATAGGAAACAAATAGTTGGTTTTTTTTTTTTTACCTCCTCTTTGCTCGATCAGCTGCTCGGCTTGCTTGCCGTGCCGTGTGATCTGCATCTGGCGTGGTGCTTCGAACATTTAAAAGCCTCTACAGCAGCTGTCTTTGTCATCTACTCTTTGTCTTTTATTTCCGGTCCCAGGCGTGGTTAAATGTCTTGGCACAAAGACTTGTCTCGCGGGACGTGAGTTCTTGATATTTTAGTTTATAATTTAAAAACGGAATAAGAATCTGAAAATCTAACAACATCACATTAAAGTTCGATAAATTCTGAAAAGGATGATACCAAACATACAGTATATATGTAGATTTTAAAATAAGCCAGATTTAAAGTGTGACAAAAAACGTGACATAAAATCGTTGCACAAAATTGTTGTACTTTTAGGCTTAGGATTTTATATATATATATAGAGAGTAGATTATTATAAAAGTAAAGTTGAATAAATCGGACTCTGCAGCTGCATGAATAAAAGGTAATGTACCACTTCGGGTTAGCAGAAATAGCCCAAAAGTTGACAGAAATCTAAGTTTGTACCTAATACTTGTATGCAAAATTTGGTTGACCGAAGTGAAAGCGTACTCAAGTTATCGTGTTTACACACACACACACATAATTCCATTTTTGGACTCTGAGGTCTAAAACATCGAGACTTATGAAAATCTCGAAATTGAATTTTTGGATGATTTCAGTACTTTCCCTAAGAAAAAGTAAATCAGACTCAGGGAGGTGTAAAACATTGAGATTTATCAAAACCTTGAAATTTAATTTTTGGATGATTACAATACTTTCCTTGTACTTCGTATACGAGAAAGTAAGACAATCAAAACCCTGTAATGAAACCTTTCTCCAGGCTTCACAGGGTAAGCAGGCTAACAACTGCTGCAGAATTTGACATTTATCCAACTGAGAGGATAACGTATCAAATGGCCGTCGCCATATTTATAGCAAAACTTCCACAAACGTCACCGCTGCACCAGTCACATTAACAATGAAAGTAAATCCCAAAGTGCCCTTTAAAGATGTGTAATGCCCACCCATTTTGTTTTTTTTAATTGACACCACCACAGGTAGTACAGAACGGGGGTGCCTAGCGGGTCGGCCCCCACGTGTGAAATTAACTGTTCCTTGTTTGCTGGGCTTTTGTTTCATTTCTGGTTTTTTTTTTTTGTGATCCCACTGTAGATGAGCAGACCCCACCTTTGAGAAAGCAGGCGAAGTGCAAGTCCAGTGTTTAGTGTTTTGGGTAGCCCTGGGCACTCACCTGACTGCCCATATGGTTAATCCAGCCCTGACCGGATTGTGTCAGTCCTTGAACCGAGTGAATCCATCCGTCTGTGTGTGCCTTAGTGAGTTCACTGTGTATTGTAAAATAAATACGGAGCAATTTCAGAGGTAGTCGGGATACAGAGAGAGATGGAGGTTTGATCACAGCACTTCACTGTATGTTCACTTCCTGGCAGTGGGGGGGGGCGGGGGTCTTTGACTTCTTCTCCCTGGGTTGTTCAAAGGTATTTTTCGGGGGCACAGGCAGGTTAAGTGACTCGCTCAGGGTCACACTGCGAATTACAGACAGGAGAGTCCAGTGCCTTAGCTGCTCCACCACACTGCTTGCTGCTCTAAATCCACTACTGCCTGCAATCCTTGACTGCGAGATCCTTCACTACGCTAAAGATAAATCCATGGACAAATGTTTATCTACAGCATGGCTTATTTTTCACTGCCAGCAACAAATAAGGCTGTCGCTTGACTGTTTAATTAGCCTACTTAACACAAGCCGGATGTGATCAACGGGGTTCGGGTACAGGCCGAAGCACCACGTCTTTAGCTTGATGCGCTGAAGAGGAGGCTGCGGTGTTTTAAAGGAGATTAAAGGATTGTGTCTGTGATGTTTGCAGGCTTTCCTAAAAAAAACTCTCAGACTTTCACAGGGTGACAGGGTTGTGGATTTATATCACCATTTTGTGGTTTTTGTGTCTTTGCTGCTGGGAATTTCAACAAAGAGAAAGAAGCACTTGTTATCATGTGGGTGAAGAGCAGTCACCATGACTTAGGAGCATTAAGTCTGTAAGAAGAATAAAAATACAATGAAGTAAAAAAAAAAGAAAATGACCTTTCCTGGCTTGCATGATCTTCTTTTTTTTTTCAGCTGCTCCCGTTCAGTGGTCGTCACAGTGGATCATCCGTCTCCATCTCTCCCTGTCTTTTTCATCATTTTCTGCCACACCGACTGCTTTCATTTCCTCCTTCACCACATTCACAAACCTCCTCTTTGGCCTTCTTTGGCATTCTTTTCCCGATGTACTCGTCATCTCTCCGCTGCTCATGTCCAAACCAACGTAATCTCACCTCTCTCACTTGGTCTCCAAACTGTTGTACCCGTGTTGTCCCTCTAATGTACTCATTCCTAATCCTGTCTACCCTCGTTAGTCCAAGCGAAAATCGTGGCATCTTCAACTCCACCATTTCCAGCTCTGCCTCCTGTCAGTGCCACCATCTCCAAGCCATAAAAAACATAGCTGGTCTCCCTTCCATTTTAAAGACCTTCCCTTTCACTCTTTGCTCTCAATCAAGCACAGCGTAACTGTGGTCAAAGTAAGTGAGTGTCACTTTCAACTGTGAAGAGAAGACATGGAGCTGCGGGTTTGATAGCAATTGTGGCTGACGGCCAGAACGCCCTGAGTATTTTCAAGACCCTTTCTCCCCCGGACCAACAGAGGGCATCCCCCTTGGTTTCCAGTGGGGCCATGGGTCAGTCTTCTCCAGCCATTCCACCCTGCGTGCACTCTCTTCTTCGCCTCTCTTCCACACTCCCCATTGCTCTGTACTGTTGATCCCAAGTATTTAAACTCTTCCACCTTCACCAACTCTACTCCCTGCATCCTCACCATTCCACCGACCTCCCTCTCATTCACACACATGTATTCTGTCTTGGTGGTCCTACTGACCTTCATTCCTGTACTCTCTAGAGCAGGGGTCTCCAACACGTCGCTTGCAAGCTACTGGTAGCTTGTAACCCCTTTCCAAGTAGCTTGCCAAAGAGTTAACGAATTCTACATAAATTTGAAAACTTCATTAGTCAAATTAGGGCTGGGCGATCTTTCTAAAAAATCACATCACGATCCTTTTAACACAAAATCACGATCCACAATCTGAATTGCAATCTCTCTTTTCACTGTAGGCATACACTGAAGAGAATATCCGGACTCAAACTCATCAGGACCTAAGTGACACTTTATTTTAAATATCAAACAAAGTTGAATTCAATTGTTCTCTCGTTCGCTAGCTAAGTGGAGTTAAGGACCACCAAAGCTGGCGAGTGAGTGAGGAAGGCCCCTCCCTTCGGCCCCCTGCGCATTTCTTGGATTCATGCAAATAAATCGGTACGGCAAGTGAACTCTGATACATAGAGAAATGAGAGAAGTCGCAAAATCAACTGGAATGTTCAAGTAAATTATAGAAAAAAACCCCGATCTAAATCCGTTTAGTTCTCTCGTTTAATGCGGACAGACAGACAGACATAGAAACATTGGATTTTATATATTATATATTAGTAAACCTTCAAACTAATGTGCAGATAAAGTCTCAACAGCATTCTCAGCATTTCTGGAGCTTAGCAGAGCCAGATAACTAGACAAATCTTCACCAAGCAGCTCTGAGAATGTCTAGTTTTGTTTGGGTCTCCATCCCTCTGTGAGTCTGACATGAATGTCATGAAATCAAAGTTGAGAACAAGACTGACAGACGAACACTGAAATGACTCCTTAAGAGTGAACCTGAGTGGCTCCACTCCACCAGACACCTCAGTGCCAGTCATCTGACTAACTAAACAACACATCACACATGTGACTGGACCTGTGAATAAAGTGACACAGTGACATGGAACACAATGACAAATGAATACGTCATATCGGTGTATTTGGAATTGCATTGTTTGGTTTTGACAACATTCATGTTTTAATTCAATAGTGTGAGATACAGTGGTGTGAAAAACTATTTGCCCCCTTCCTGATTTCTTATTCTTTTGCATGTTTGTCACACAAAATGTTTCTGATCATCAAACACATTTAACCATTAGTCAAATATAACACAAGTAAACACAAAATGCAGTTTGTAAATGGTGGTTTTTATTATTTAGGGAGAAAAAAAAATCCAAACCTACATGGCCTTGTGTGAAAAAGTAATTGCCCCCTGAACCTAATAACTGGTTGGGCCACTCTTAGCAGCAATAACTGCAATCAAGCGTTTGCGATAACTTGCAATGAGTCTTTTACAGCGCTCTGGAGAAATTTTGGCCCACTCATCTTTGCAAAATTGTTGTAATTCAGCTTTATTTGAGGGGTTTCTAGCATGAACCGCCTTTTTAAGGTCATGCCTTGTTCCATGTTTTTGCCATTTGTGGATAATGGCTCTCACTGTGGTTCGCTGGAGTCCCAAAGCTTTAGAAATGGCTTTATAACGTTTACCAGACTGATAGATCTCAATTACTTCTGTTCTCATTTGTTCCTGAATTTCTTTGGATCTTGGCATGATGTCTAGCTTTTGAGGTGCTTTTGGTCTACTTCTCTGTGTCAGGCAGCTCCTATTTAAGTGATTTCTTGATTGAAACAGGTGTGGCAGTAATCAGGCCTGGGGGTGGCTACGGAAATTGAACTCAGGTGTAATACACCACAGTTAGGTTATTTTTTAACAAGGGGGCAATTACTTTTTCACACAGGGCCATATAGGTTTGGATTTTTTATCTCCCTAAATAATAAAAATCATCATTTAAAAACTGCATTTTGTGTTTACTTGTGTTATATTTGACTAATGGTTAAATGTGTTTGATGATCAGAAACATTTTGTGTGACAAACATGCAAAAGAATAAGAAATCAGGAAGGGGGCAAATAGTTTTTCACACCACTGTACACTAGAAAATGCATACAGACATACAAAATGAACTTGCAGGTGAACTGAATATTTTTTTTGTGATGTTTTAATACAAAATGTGAGTTGTGGACACCAACACTTCGTAAATGTTAAGGCAAAACAAGCTTATTCAGTTTGTTTGGGTTGAGAGAAAAAAAAATCCAAACCTACATGGCCCTGTGTGAAAAAGTAATTGCCCCCTGAACCTAATAACTGGTTGGGCCACCCTTAGCAGCAATAACTGCAATCAAGCGTTTGCGATAACTTGCAATGAGTCTTTTACAGCGCTCTGGAGGAATTTTGGCCCACTCATCTTTGCAAAATTGTTGTAATTCAGCTTTATTTGAGGGTTTTCTAGCATGAACCGCCTTTTTAAGGTCATGCCATAGCATCTCAATTGGATTCAGGTCAGGACTTTGACTAGGCCACTCCAAAGTCTTCATTTTGTTTTTCTTCAGCCATTCAGAGGTGGATTTGCTGGTGTGTTTTGGGTCATTGTCCTGTTGCAGCACCCAAGATCGCTTCAGCTTGAGTTGACGAACAGATGGCCGGACATTCTCCTTCAGGATTTTTTGGTAGACAGTAGAATTCATGGTTCCATCTATCACAGCAAGCCTTCCAGGTCCTGAAGCAGCAAAACAACCCCAGACCATCACACTACCACCACCATATTTTACTGTTGGTATGATGTTCTTTTTCTGAAATGCTGTGTTCCTTTTACGCCAGATGTAACGGGACATTTGCCTTCCAAAAAGTTCAACTTTTTGACTCATCAGTCCACAAGGTATTTTCCCAAAAGTCTTGGCAATCATTGAGATGTTTCTTAGCAAAACTGAGACGAGCCCTAATGTTATTTTTGCTTAACAGTGGTTTGCGTCTTGGAAATCTGCCATGCAGGCCGTTTTTGCCCAGTCTCTTTCTTATGGTGGAGTCGTGAACACTGACCTTAATTGAGGCAAGTGAGGCCTGCAGTTCTTTAGACGTTGTCCTGGGGTCTTTTGTGACCTCTCGGATGAGTCGTCTCTGCGCTCTTGGGGTAATTTTGGTCGGCCGGCCACTCCTGGGAAGGTTCACCACTGTTCCATGTTTTTGCCATTTGTGGATAATGGCTCTCACTGTGGTTCGCTGGAGTCCCAAAGCTTTAGAAATGGCTTTATAACCTTTACCAGACTGATAGATCTCAATTACTTCTGTTCTCATTTGTTCCTGAATTTCTTTGGATCTTGGCATGATGTCTAGCTTTTGAGGTGCTTTTGGTCTACTTCTCTGTGTCAGGCAGCTCCTATTTAAGTGATTTCTTGATTAAAACAGGTGTGGCAGTAATCAGGCCTGGGGGTGGCTACGGAAATTGAACTCAGGTGTGATACACCACAGTTAGGTTATTTTTTAACAAGGGGGCAATTACTTTTTCACACAGGGCCATGTAGGTTTGGATTTTTTTTCTCCCTAAATAATAAAAACCATCATTTAAAAACTGCATTTTGTGTTTACTTGTGTTATATTTGACTAATGGTTAAATGTGTTTGATGATCAGAAACATTTTGTGTGACAAACATGCAAAAGAATAAGAAATCAGGAAGGGGGCAAATAGTTTTTCACACCACTGTACACTAGAAAATGCATACAGACATACAAAATGAACTTGCAGGTGAACTGAATATTTTTTTTGTGATGTTTTAATACAAAATGTGAGTTGTGGACACCAACACTTCGTAAATGTTAAGGCAAAACAAGCTTATTCAGTTTGTTTGGGTTGAACTAAGCTATAAGAAGAAACGTTAGAAAACGTGAGGAGCTCTCGCCATTTTCATTTTGTCAAAGTAGCTGTCAGGGGAAAAAAGGTTGGAGACCCCTAGACTAGATGGACACCACACTACAGCTGCTGCTGCAGGCCACCAGTCAGCATCACAATGCCCCCTTCCACTAGAAGCACTTTGTAGACAAAGTCAACATGAACAACAACAACAACATGTGGTCTGAATGTGGATCCCAGCACAGTGTTGGGGACACTGATCTGTAAAAATGGGGTCTGCCCTTCAGATGAGACATAAAACCGAGGTCCTGACTCTGTGGTCATTAAAGACCCCTGGACATCCTTCATAAAGAGTAGGGTGTATCTCGATGTCCTGGTTAAATTGCCCACCATGGCCTAGTCATTCTGGCCCCCTAATCATCCCCTGTCTCCAACTGGTTAACTGTCTCTCACCCTTTCAACACCTAACAGCTCATGTGTGGCCAGCATATTGGTACAAAAATGTCTGCCATCACATCATTCAGGTGGTTGAAATGGCACCCCACTCACTGAAACGCTTTTAAGTAGCATGATAAGTAGCTATATAAATGTAAAGACGCCTTTAAGAAATACAATACAACAACAACATTTATTTCTATAGCACATTTTCATACAAACAATGTAACTCAAAGTGCTTTACATGATGAAGAAAGAGAAAAAAATTAAAATAAAAAAATAAATGGGTTATTATTATTATTATTATTTATTTCTATAGCACATTTACATGCAAATAATGTATGTGCAAGTCCATGAAGTTGTCATTATGCTAGTGCTGGTGGCCTGCTTCCAGCTGAGAGGTGGGCCAATCGGCCCTGCAGTGTTCAAATCACATTTTATTTGTTATATACAAATTATACACACGAGTACAATATGAAGTGAAAAGCTTAGAACTGCAGTGACTGTACCTTAAAGAAAAATATAAAACAACATTTATTTCTGTAGCACATTTTCATTCAAAGAATTTAGCTCAAAGTTCTTGACAAGATGTAAATGAGAAAGTTACAAGAAAGAGTATCATCCTTATAAATTCTTTGCATTTATATAGCGCTTTTTCACACTACTCAAAGCACTCAGCAATTGCAGGTTAAGGACCTTGCTGAAGGGCCCAACAGAGCAGAGTCCCGTTTTGGCATTTACGGGGGATTCAAACCGGCAACCTTCCGATTGCCAGTGCAGATCTCTAGCCTCAGAGCCACCACTCCGCCTATATACAATATCGTCTAAAGATGAGTCCAGTGATAAGGTTAGGTTGCAGGAAGTCCAAAAAAAAATAAATAAAGGAAGGAAGGAAGGAAAAAAAAGGAAAATAAATAGCTGCAGGGGTTTAAAGGGGGGGTAAAAGACTGGCCAGCCCCCACTGGGCTTTCTACTGAACACAAATGTGCTTAAATTGTCAAAGTCAAAGTGAACTTTATGGTCATCTCAACCATATACAAGTATACAGACAGACGAAATTGCAAAGCTAAGGGTCCACAGAGTAACAACATGACGTGCAAATAATAAATTAAAAATAGAATTAAAATTTTAAATTTAAAATTAAAACACAAACAAGACAAGACATTGTACAAAGACAAGACAAAGAAATAGCAGCAGTATTGATGTGTAGTTGGCAATATGAACATTGATGCAATGTATGGTATTTGCAATCTAGGTACATAAATATAGTCAATAGATATGTAATATAATATTAGATATAGATAATACAGAAATGATCAGTGTATGATGATAGTTGTTTAAGACATGTGTAAGCAATGACAGGTCAGAATGTTTCACAGCAGAAGGATATCAAGTGTCAAAATCCTTAAAGGTCAGTGTGAGATTTTCAGTTCTTTTGTACCTGCACACTCGTCTTTACAGGTCGTTGACTCGCATGTATAAAAGTTCTTTTTTTTGAGGTGGTTGAGGTCGTGTGGAAGATCCCAGGGGGCAGCCTGGTGTTAAGGAGTCTGACAGCTTGAGGGTAAAAACTCTCCTGCAGCCTGGCAGATCTGGCTCTGATGCTGCAGTATCTACTCTTGGATGGCAGAAGTGTGAAAAGTCCATGTGAGGGGTGTAAGGGGTCCTGCTCAATGCTGCAGGCCTTGCGGACACTGCGTTTGTAAAATATGTCCTGTAGTGAAGGGAGAGGCACCCCAATAATGTTCTCTGCTGTCTTCACTATCCTTTGCAGGCGCTTGCGGTCGGATATGTTGCAGTTGCCATACCAGACGGTGATGCAGCTGGTCAGAACACTCTGAATGGTGCCTTTGTAGAACATGGTGAGGATGGAAGGGAGAAGACTTGCTCGCTTCAGCCGCCTCAGGAAGTGTAGTCTCTGCTGGGCTTTCTTGATTAGTGATGAGGTGTTATGCGTCCATGTAAGTTCCTCAGTTATGTGCACACCGAGGAACTTGGTACTCCTAACAGTCTGCACATCTAAACTGTTGATGCTGAGTGGGATGTGGGCAGGACGTGATTTTCTGAAGTCCACGATTATCTCTTCTGTCTTGTCAACATTGAGAGATAGATTGTTGTCTTCACACCATGCGGACAGCCATTCCACCTCATCTCTGTATGCTGTTTCATCATCCCTGCTTATCAGACCCAGCACCGTCGTATCATCCGCAAACTTGATGATGTGGTTGGTGTTAGTTGTCTGAGAGGATTTGACACAGTGGGTCTCGTGGACAGCTGGGGCACCGGCCTTCATTCCAGCATCACAGGGGCCTGCACATGACTTTGATTAAGGTGATGGTGGTGCAAATCACTACCACAGAAAAACTAGAAATGAAAGCAGGAGAAAGTAGAGGCGAGTAAAGACTGCAGATCCTTGAAGAGCATGACCATTCTATTGCCTTTATACAATACAGTCTGTTATATAAAATGCAAGTAAAATGTATATAACCGTTAAGACTGTATCTGCTCGATCAAAGTCTGTCTTCTTGACATTGTGGTTAGGGGTCAGTGAAGTTGCTCTTGAAGCGGAGAAGAGTGAGCCCATCTGGGATTTGAGTGTGTTTTATTTGATCCTTTTTCTCAAAGTGAACCTTCTTTTGGGGTGACTGTAGAATTCTGGATAAATAATAATAATAATAATAATACATTTTATTTATACAAGGCGACTTTCAGAGAACTCAAGGACACCGAACAAACAATAAATAAATAAATAAAAGACACAATTATAAACAACTTAAAACATCAGAAAATCTAAAAATTAAAACCAAACAAAACCACTATAATCAGAAGGAACAAGAAAAAGCCATTTTAAACAGATGCGTTTTAAGTTTGCATTTGAAAAATGAATATGATTTGATGTTTCGGCGCTCCGCAGGTAATGAATTCCAGAGCTTGGGAGCAGAATGGCCGAAAGCTGTGCTCCCCATGGTGGTTAGATGGGCGGGAGGGACGGTCAGATGGGTGGAGGAAGAGGATCTAAGGTTACGGGATGGAATGGCAACATGAAGAAGGTCAGACAGATATGGAGGGGCGAGGTTATGGATGGCCTTAAATGTTAATAGCAGAATCTTCAAATCAGTACGAAACTTGATCGGGAGCCAATGAAGCTGCTGCAAGACCGGAGTAATATGGTGAATAGATGAGGTTCGAGTGATGATACGTGCCGCAGAATTCTGGACTAACTGAAGTTTATGAAGAGATTTATTAGGAAGACCAAAGAGGAGTGAATTGCAGTAGTCCAGCCGAGAAGTGACAAGACTATGAACAAGAATGGCAGTGGTATGAGGAGTGAGGGAGGGGCGAATGGGATTAATATTACGTAGGTGGAAGTAAGCAGACCGGGTGATGTTATTAATGTGACATTGGAAAGATAGAGTACTGTCGAGGATCACACCCAGACTCTTGACCTGAGATGATGGGGAAACAACAGAGTTATCAATAATAAGAGAAAGATTATTGGTTTTGGATAATGATGATTTTGAACCAATGAGGAGAACCTCAGTTTTGTCACTGTTTTAATTTAAGAAAATTCGAAGAAAACCAGGATTTAATTTCAGAAATGCAGTCAGTAAGCGAGGGTGGTGGAAAAGAGGAGGTGGGATTACCAGCAAGGTAGAGCTGGGTGTCATCAGCATAACAGTGAAAATTAATGTTATATTTACGAAAAAAATTGCCAAGGGGAAGAAGGTAAATAATATAAAGAAGAGGCCCCAGGACAGAGCCCTGGGGCACACCAGAAGTAACAGCGGTGGGTTGGGATGTGAAGGTTTTAAGCTGTATGAACTGAGTGCGGCCTGAGAGGTAGGATCTAAACCAATCAAGTGGAGTGTGAGTAATGCCAATCAAAGATAATCTGTTAAGGAGAGTGGTAGGACAAATAGTATCAAAGGCCGCACTCAGATCAAGGAGGTTGAGAATAGTGATTAGACCAGAGTCAGCAGCCATAAGGAGGTCATTGGTAATTTTAACAAATGCCGTTTCTGTACTATGAAGAGGGCGAAAACCAGACTGGAACTTTTCATAAAGATTATTGTGAGATAAGTGGGTGTGAAGTTGGATAGCTACTATTTTTTCAAGAATTTAAAGATAAAGAGCAAGTTAGAAATGGGGCGAAAATTATTGAAATTAGTAGGATCAGCACCAGGTTTTTTTAGTATTGGGGTTATAGCAGCAGTTTTAAAAGATGAGGGAATAATACCAGTAGTAAGAGAAGACTGAATGATGGCAGAAATGAGAGGGACTAGAGAGGGGAGGCACGCTTTAACCAGAACTGTAGGCAGGGGGTCCAGCTGACAAGTAGATGACTTGGATTTGCAGATGAGATCTGAGATTTCAGAGGAAGTGGGAAGCTGGAAAGAAGAGAAAAAGTGAATAGGCGAGTGTAGTTCAGAAGGAATACAGAGAGGATCTGGACCAAGGTGCTGATGTATCCTTTGGATTTTCTCATTGAAAAAAGACATAAGAGAATTACAGAAAGCAGTTGAGTAAAGGTGAGATGGTAAAGAGTCTGGAGGTTGTGTAACATTATTAAGTAAAGAAAACAAAGACTTGGTGTTACCTGTATTACAAGTAATTAGTGTAATAATTAGATTTGGTTTGGGCTATACAATCCTTGTAATAGAGAAGATGATTTTTATACATCTCTTTGTGGACAGAGTGTCCAGATTTTTTAAAGAACCTTTCAAGTTGCCTGCCCTTAGCTTTCAGAAGCCGAAGTTCAGGCGAAAACCAGGGGGCAGAAAAAGAAAAAGAAACAGATCTGGTTTTTAGCGGAGCCAGAGAATTAAAAATACCATTAAGACAAGTGTTATAATATGAGACCAGTTCTATGGGAGTCAATAAATGATAAAATTCCATTTGGGAATCAATTCTAGAAGACAGCAAATTCAAGTTAATATTCTTAATGTTACGAAAGACTATGAGACGTGGAAGCTTAGGAACAGAAAAGGTAAGTTTGGTATTGAATGAAAGGAGAAAATGATCGGTTATAGTGAGTTCATCTGCTGTAAGATCAAAAGGAATAACACCAGAGCAGCAGATCAGGTCCAAGATATGTCCTTTACATTGGGTAGGAACATCAGTGTGCTGCTGGTATCCAGAACTCTCCAGGCAAGATGATAAGTATCTAGTGAGAGGGATATTGATATTGTCCAAGTGTATATTAAAATCCCCCAGCAGAATTATATTTGGAGTAATTATAGATAAATGAGTAAGGAAGGTAACAAGATCGTTCAAAAAATTGTTGTTTGACTTAGGAGGACGGTAGACAGTTGCAATGATGGTAGGAACTGGCCCAGACAGTTGACACACAGTTGATTCAAAAGTGTTAACAGCAGGAGCAGACAACGGCAGGACTTTCCACTTCTCGCAATAAATTATCGCGACACCTCCTCCACGGCCAGAGGCACGGGATTGACAAGTGTAAACAAACCCTGGGGGGTGCATTCATTAAGTTGTGAAAAGTCTTGAGGTTGCTGCCAAGTCTCAGTTAAACAGAGAAAGTCAAACTTACGGTCAATGAGGAGATCCTGAATGAGATGTCCCTTGCTTGTGAGTGAGCAGATGTTCAGTAGACCAAAGCTGACAATGTTGCTGTCACATTTCACAGTGGTGTTAGTCGACCGAGCTAAGCTGGCCAACACGCTATGGTCAGCGTTCCTATCTGTGTTATGTGGAGGGTGCTGAAAATCAGACCAAAAAGAGTTAATTCCTTTCGAGGCATCCGTTCGGAATCTCCGGCGGGACCCACGGTGGATGTATCTCCGACAAGGGAGAAGTATGACGTCCGGGTCGAAATACAGCACCGACAGCAGAGGCACAGACTGGAGAAGACGCAGTCGAAGAAGCTCAGCAGCTGGGTACTGGAGGAGGCCAGTTGCAGGTTGGATAACGAGCGACAGAAGACTCCAAACAAACATTAACCAGGCGAATATCCTACCAGTCCACATTGTAGGTGAGGAGGCCACAGGCAGCTCAGGCGTCCAGAGAACAAACCATTAAGTTTCAAACGAAACGGGGGTTAGGCTGAAGCTAAATGCATACACAGCATATACAGCCACACAGAGATATCAGCAAAAATGGCAAAAAATACCATCAAAATCACTAGTCATAGCAAAATCGATAGTCTAGTTACCGGCGAGCAGCGGCGACCAGTCCCGCCAGGGTTCATTCAAACCGGAAATGACACTCTTACCTCTATTTGGGGTGGCATCAGCGCATGGGAACAGTAAATCTTTATTTCCTATATCTTGTTTAGCTTTTTGTATGCTAACATAGAGTGTGTTCGTGTTCTGCAGTATAATTTGAATGTTGTCTTATAGTCGTATCGTCTCTAGTCCTATCCCTGAAGTTTGGAAATGTTGATATGCCAACTGTCTGTCAGCCCTTCACCATCTAGTAGCTAATGTGTGGTGAGCGTGCTGGTGCAAAATGGCTGCCGTCACATCATCCAAGTGGGTGCTACGCATTGGTGGAGGTTGAATTGAAATTGAAATCAAAACTATATTTTTATCAAAGGTCTATGAGTATATACGGTATTTGGACTTGGTACATTTTTACCGACTCCGACTCCAGTAATCCAATAATTGCTTCTGACTCCACGACTCCCGACCCCACAGCCCATAATACGCCTGGAATAAGTGAGCCAGTTGAATGGATTCGTTCTGTGGAGACTTCTCATAATTCAGCTCGCCCTCATTTTAGAGAAATTAGGTGAGTAGGATTGACGGGCCTGGTTGGATTGAATGGGCTCTCCTCGTCCACATTGCTCTAATATTCTAATCATTGCGCTCTCTCGTTCCCGAAGGCTGAATTAAACTTTGAGTGGACAGAAGAGCAGGTCTGTTTTCTGTTGGGGGGGGGGGGGGAGCACCGTGTGACGGCTGATACTGTAGATGGGTCACTAGCAGGCATGTGGCGTTACAGTCTCATCTTTGTTATGACAGAAGAGGATGAGACGATCGCCTAAGTGGAGAAACCAGGCGGGCTCTTTTTATTTTGTCGCGATGTGCGGCACTCACTGACCTGCTGGTTACTTCTGGTTAACTGCATTAATACTTTTGTTTCCAGTCTGCCTCGAGTGGCACACACTATTGAATGTAAGTCATGTGCACCAGTGACAATGTCGTCTTTGTTCTCTGTAGACCGACTCCCCCCCACCAGCAAGACTAGTAATGAAGGCTGTGAGTGCAGTGGCTCACAAGGAGCACAGGAGCCCCCTATCAAATGAACAAATCAGGCGCGAAGGAACAGAAGCTTCACGTAATCCGGCAGGCTAATGGTGTGCCGTGTGTCTCATGATATAGGCCACACAGCATTTCTCATTAGCACCCTTTTGTTCGGGCTTCATTTTTCAGCGTGTTCAGCACCTCATGTTACAGAAAACCTTTTTATAACCCAGCAGTGCCGGAATTTTTTTTTTTTTTTTTTTTTTTTATAGTAAGGAAAAAAATGTTCTCTGTTGGTGTCTGGGATCCTGCTTGTGAATTTGCTGCCTTTTTCTTTCCTTCCGCTAATACCAATATCAAATTTATTTATGTAGCTCGTTTAAAAACAGCAAGAGCTGACCAACCAAGAATAATACAGTACAAAAGACAATAAGCAACAAGACAATAAAATAGACAGATGCAGCTCTATAATTTCAAGTAAGCCCGCGATTCGCTAGCGAATCGGAAATCCAAGAATGGCAATCAGTTTCTGCGTGGTGAAATATCATGGAGGGTATATGCGGTGGAGTGGACGGTCGCGTCCAGGCGGCTGTACAACCTGGCGTGCATGCTTTATACCTCAGGTTTAGTTGACAGGTCGTAGGCATGGTAAAGTTTCCATTTAATTGAATAACCCTATTTGAACTAAAGCGGTTTCTTTGTGTGGGCGCCTTCGTTTATTAAGTCTAGTTTACAGGTGGTGTTGGGTCTCGTCTTTGTTGTTCTGTGGCTGTGTCGTTAGGTAGAAGTCGTTTACTGTTAGGAAGCATACTCCAATCTATACACACTGACTGGTGGCACAGTGGATTATTCGTGTTGGATCTGTGCCTCTCTTGCATGTAGTGTTTCAGAAACACGTTGTAGGCGCCTTTGAGGTCTGTGTTGTTGGAGCCGTGACTCCTTTGCGTCCGCTGTTTCAGAGGCGCGTTGTAGGCACCTTCGTTCATTTTGTTTATCCATACGTGCTCGTTTTTGTATTTCCGTTACTTGAGGTGTTTCGTTTTGGAGCCGTGACTTCTTCGCTTGTGGTGTTTGTGAAGCGCGTGGTAGGTGCCTCCGTTTATAGTTTGTATCGCATTTGACTGTGGGTTGTGGTGTTTGGGCGCCACCTACTGACTCTGGGAAGCCGCTGCATTTGACTCTGGGTCGCCGCAGCGCACTGCGCATGCATATCGGTGCATCCGTGCATAAATTAAAACTGTGGTTTAGTAATATAGATAATGAATTAAAAGCCAAGAAACAGAAATGTGCCTTAGATGTGATTTAAACATGGGCAAATATATATATATATATATATATATACTAGGGGGTTCTGTCCCCTGCTCACTTCGCTCTCCAATTCCTGTGCAGGCCCTACGCGCTCATCATTTCTCGGATCTGACACTTGCGACGAATCGTGCTGTGTTTTTGGATAAATATGAATATCAACTCTGTCTTTGATATCTCCGTCTTTCGAAACTATTATCGCTGATAATTCGCCACATGTTGGTTTATTATATATGCAAGCGTGATCTTTCAGATTCATATAGAAATCCAGGAAAACTTCTTTATCCGTGTTTTTCAGGTAAATTTCGTGTAAAGTGCGATACTTTTAGACGTGTGGATTTGTATCCATTATTGGCTGTAGAATTTCTATTACGTTGGATCGTTTAACTTTTTCGATTCTATGTTGCATCGCTTCTCAGTGATCATAAATATAAACCTGACCAAATTGTGGTTTCTTTGAAATTAAAACTTGTAGCAGCTTGTAGACCGTATGGTTCTGAATCGTGTAAATCTACATTTTCAGCATTGAATGATGTGAACACGAATAGATTTTTGTAGATTCGGATATTTTGCCTGTAGTGTTTGTGGATTTCACTTTCACCCAATAACAAATCTTTTATTTCTCGTGGATACGCCTCTTCATTAGGAAGAAACACAACTTTTCCCTGAAGGCAACACAAATTTGATGATCTACAAGTCTCTGACTTAAAGTTTAAATCTGAACAATATCATCATACTTCTGTCATATCACCTACGTTCATATATTCAATCTCTTTTCACTGTTCTGTTATTTCACCAAGTAATAATTTCCATTTGTTTACACTAATGTGATCTTTACTATCATTTTTTTTTTTGAGACTTTTGAATTTTAGCACTTTCATAATCTCTAACCTGCTCTGCATGTGTATCGCGCCAACGTTTTTTAATTCTTTACGACGTTCTACTTTGTCATCTGCTCTTTTTCTTTTATTTCCAGCCCCTGGTGTGGTTAAATCTCTTGGCACAAAGTCTCGTCTTGCAGGACATGAAATTGTCTCTCTGAAAAAGTCTTGTCTCGTCCCAGGATTATTTTATATAATAGAGAGATGTATAGATATATTTGCACTAATAAATTATATATATATATATATATATATATATATATATATATCTCACTCCTGCAAGTGAATTATGATTCTTAGCGTGATGAGAGAAGTCACAAAATCAACCAGAATATTCAAGTAAATAGAAAAAAAACCCATTAAGTAATTCTCTGATTTGCTAGCTTAGTGATGGTAAGGAATGCCCCAAGACTAGTGCGTGAGTGAGGAGGGCTCTGCCCCTGTTTCTCTCAGATTCGCACAAAAAAATCGATACCGCAAGTGAACTATGATACTTAGCGAGGAGGGAAGTTGCAAAATCAACCAGAATGTTCAAGCAAATTATAAAAAAAAAAAGTGATCTAAATCCGTTAGTTTTCTCGTGAAAAGCGGAGAGACAGACAGACAAACATTGGATTTTATTTATTTATATATATATATATATATATATATATATATATATATATATATCCTCTTTAATAAAATCCCTGTGTGCGTCCAGGTGTCTGTGTGTGTGTCTTCTGGTGAAGTGCGCAGGGCACGGTGCGATGCGCGATATTACTGTCAGAGAAAGTTACAGGCATTTTACGGAAATACAAACCAGTATTACTGCGAGAGGAAATTAAAGGTACACAATACAGTGACTCATAATACAGCCACATACAAGCCAGTATTACTGTCAGAGGAGATTAAAGGCATATTACCGACACGCACGCCTGTATTACCGACAGAGAAAATTAAAGGTATATCACGGACGTACAAGACAGTATTACTGTCACAGAAAATTAAAGACACACAATACACGGCGGCAGCCCATGAAGAACGGTCAGCTCAGCAAGTAAACATCAACAAAAGAAAGGCTGAAAGACAAAGAAAAATACGACCAACAAACAAAATGAGATCAAGGTCCCTTGCCATTTAATATAGACTGTTCCTACTAATGTTTATGCACTACTGTTCTAGCACCCGTTATTGTAACGGGCTAAATGACTAGTATGTATATATAATATATATATAGAGAGAGATATCTCTACATATATAGCTATAGATAGATAATAGATACATCTCTTGGATGTTCTGGTACACATCACTAGTGATGTAACCCTAGTGTCATTAGGTGTTTCGGATCTTTCAACATCAGACTCCCCCTCCCAGGTGACCCTGTCGAGGGTCGATCAAATCCCAGCTTGTGTCCCAGCAGCCTTCACCCATGGAATTGCCCTCTCGATACAAAGCAACCTAGTAGCTGTCTTGGCTGCTTCAGTTGCAAGTCTAATGGTTCTTTTCTTCACCTTCCCAGTTATGCCCAGAATTGTAAACACTTTGCAGTGTGAACACTCTGTGAAAACCAGCAGCCATCCTCCACAGGTTCACACCACGTACGGCCGCTGCTCCTTTGGTGCACATCTTCAAGCCCCTGATACTTGGCACGCTTTCTCTCGTCGACCTCGTCCATAAGCTCTTCCCACGGCACTTTCAGCTCTAGCCTTGATGGATTTTGAAATGACAAGCATGTCTGGTTGTAGCCGTGATAATGTTATTGAGGGTGGGAACTTTTTAACATCCTGCCCAAGTCCACTTCCTCTTCTGGCTTTCAGTCCAGTTTGTGAGCAGAGTAGCTCTCTGGCAGATGTTCTTTGGTTGAAGTGCCCCATATATATGTAGGAGACTGTGGAAGATTGTGGGTTCGCTTCCCGGTTCCTCCCTGTGTGGATAGTGCTTTGAGTACTGAGAAAAGCGCTATATGAATGTAATGAATGAATTATTATTATGTGTATATGTGTATATAATATAAAGTGTGTGTGTAAATAATATGTGTATGTATTCACAGTATGTATGGGACTTCCAGGCTAAAGAACTCTTTCTTTCCCAAGGCCATTAGACTCCTAAATAACTGTGTGGAGTTTATATCCTTGGTGCACCTCATTCTATCGACCTCACACAACTGTATTTGACTTGTCCATCACACACCTACCTGCACGTTACACTTTATGTTTCTATTCTGTTTTTATACTTTATGCTGCCTCTGTTACTTATTATCTATCTGTTACTTATTATTTATGTTTATCTTTATACGTTGGTTTTGTCATTTGGTGTGGACAGTGAAAGAAAGAATTTCATTGTACAGGGAAACGTGTTTCCTTACTGTGCACATGACAATAAACTGAACTTGATATGTGAGATAGAGTGTATGTGTATAAATATGTGTATAAAGTAAATTTTCTTACATGATTTACCTCATTTTGGTTACTCTCCCTACTTTCCTATCCTAATTTTAGTTAAGATATTCCAAAAGCCTCCAGCTTGCTTTATAATTATTTTAAAAAGCATACATATTTATTGTATTATTAAATAATTCAGAGCAGAGAGCCTCAGTTATGATGCGTCTTAGTTCTAACGTTCACTTGAGCTACAGGCCTTCTCTTGTGGTTTTGTAATTTGAGCAGCGGCCTTTCTCAGAGGCCAGCCCATGCTTCTTAATCTTTATATTATCAGATTGATTTCTTAAAAGGTCATATGATGATTTTGTTTTTCATAGACCTTGATAGTCGCCAGTCCATTGCTGAACCGAATTGACTCTTAATCAGAACTTCTGTTATTTGGCCAAGATGGCTCATTTTATTGACAGGAGTTCCAAGGCCAGAGGACCAGCCAGGCATTCGTCAGTACTGAAATGTGACAGTTTGTCATCAATAACTAAATAAAATGCTGCGTCCTTGAAGATTTGATGCTGTAGGTGTAATCTTGATTGTGGCATCCTTCATCCTTTTCCACACTGAAGGTGGCTGCAGAGGACTTTGGCCAGGTGGCCGCGGCACAGGGTGCCATCACAGCCTACCAGACAGTGAAGAAGAAGAAGACACAAGTAAATGCAAAAATGAAATATGAATAATTAGAACTGTCTGTTAGTTATACTCAATGAAAGCAGCAATGTCCTCCACTGTTAATAAATGCAAGGCTTAAAATATGCAGTGATGCAGGATTCAGTTTAGTCTGGTAAAGTGTATGTGCTATAAATAAATTCTGATAAGGCCAAATTAAAAAGGTGTGTGTTCATCTGCTTTCTGAAATGCTCAGCTGTACTAGCCTGACGAATCTTTTAGCACTAAAATGTACCAGAAGAAGTTATTAGATCGCCGGTGAGAAGACCTGGCAGGTCCACTCGGTCACATCCCACCCACCTTGAATGTCTGGCAGGGTGCTGATGTTTATTCAGTGTTTGCTACTGTCGCTCTTAGTTTTGTTCATTATTCATTACCAATGAGATCAACTTATGTGGAAAGTGGCCTGGACCACCAAACGCAGATTTTTCTATGAATAGCATGAATTTGGGGTGCTGAAAGTAAACTGTCTTGTGAACAGTGTAATGAAATTCAGTGATTTGCAGATCAAGCTGTTTTATTCCTGTTTACTCTGTAAAACTGATGCTGCACTCCCAATGTGGTATTATGTAGAAACAGCGACTTAATGTCTTACGAATTGTTCTGCCCAAGTAAACACATCCTTGAAGTTTGGTAGAATCTGCTGTTCATCCTGCAATGACCTTACCTTCAAAGAACTGAGGATTGAGAAAGTATTCAAACCCCTTCAGCTTCTGCTCACATTATTGTGCTGTAGATTTCATTTTTAACGTTGAAGTTTGTCATTTTTGCCCATCAGTCTACTCTCAAAAACCCATAATGTCAAAGTTCAACCTGTTTTTAACAAGGTTTGAAAATGTACTAAAAGTCAAAAATTGAAGTAATAATAATAAAAATACATTTTATTGCAAGGCCCCTTTCTTAACACCCAAGGACCCAACAAAAACATGCATGTAGACAGGGTGGGGCATAAAGATCTCCCCCATTTTGAGGGAGAACTGTGCGGGGTGTAGTGGGGGTAGAGAGGTGGGGTAGGTAGTCTCATTCAGTAGGTTCGGCTGTACCGTTTACTGTACCCATTGTGAGTAGGACCAGTGAACATCAGGGCTTTGTTGTTCAAGCGTATTATGAGAACAATCGTTCTGTCATAGCGACACAGAGCGCGTTCCGTACACGCTTTGCTCTCTGTCGATATGCATCTGTACCAGATTGGAAAATGATTTTGCTATGGATTTCTAACCTTTGGGCAGCTGGATCCACACTGAAAAGATAATCATGTGGCAGACCTAGGACAGAACATGTGTAGTTTCAACAGGACAAAGCCACTGCTCTCACAGCACGACGTTCGTTTGATCTCTTTAAGGGGAGACACGGGGTGGCCAGCATGGACACCAGATTTTAGCCCACGTGACTTTTTTTTCCTTTAGGGATACCTAAAGGAAAGAGTTTTCAAACATCATTCTCGATCTCTTGAGGATCTGAAGGAAAGGATCAGACAGGAAATCGAAGCCATTCTGCCTGAGATGACCCGGGGAGTGATAGAGAACTTCTGGGAACATCTTCAGCAATGTATTGCCAATAACGGCCACCATTTGTCTCGTATACAATTACAATACAATACAATCTATATATATAATTCACTAAGCCGACAGGGCACGCAAGACAACCATGGCTCTATGGCTTTTCCTAAGGTTCTAATGAGTCGGTGTCTTGACCGCCACAGCAGCCTTCACCCTTCTGGTATTCAAAATTCAAATGGAGTTCACCCCACTACGCCTGTTGTGTATTGTGCACTAAGAAAATACTTGAGCTAAGGATAAAATTGTTGATTGCTTTTGTTGTTGTTGTTGTTGTTGTTGTGGTTATTCTGTCACCGCTGCAGCTCTGAGACACCACTATAAGCAGAACAAGCTTTTCCACAGTACAATTCCCAGCATTGAACCGGCGTCATTCATGAAGCTCTCACTCCCTGCGGGACGCCATCACATAACGCTTAGTTTCATCCTTTACTTCTCTGAATGAGACGTGACTTCTCAGGGCTGGAGATTTGAACACTGCTGGCCCAGTGCTCGCGTATGAAGACTGAAGCTTGATAATTAAAAGTGTCTCTTCTGGGACCTCGGGGTGACTTGCAGCACCTGAGCAGACCCCGTTGGATGTTAATGAGGCGGTCGGAGGCTTCGGCTAATGACTGATCCATGTCTGCCTGCTGACAGGTGAGGGGAAAAAAGAAAAATAAGGACGCAGGGGCAACTCCTTAGGTTGACTGTTATAAGCACATCATGACCCAGTGTATGTGGCACCAGTTATAGTCAAATAAAATGCCAGCCTTTGGTTTTCTATTTTTGCCATGTTGTCTGTTGTTCGAACATGTTTTTCTTTTTTTTTTCCGACCTGTCAAGAAGATAAACTGCTGTAGTCATAACAAAAGGAAAACATGTTTCAACCCTTAGTTTTGGAAGCAGCTCAAAGTGTTGAAATTTCATATTGGGTCACAAGGCTAAAACTACGGAGACCATTAAGCCGCTGAATTTGGTGCAGAGCCTTCAAATACACGTCATGTCGTTCAAGTAGTAAAACAAAAATTTATTATCCAGAGTTGGGGGTCACCAAACAGCCAGAAGACAACAGCAGTACAGCAGCTGGGGGTCCGACATCATTTTGGGTGCCCTGTGGATTTTTTGAGTCTTCTGGGTGTTTTGTGCGTTGGCATAACAGCCAGTTTTTGTTATGCATAATTCGTTCTGTGCTTAATTTGCACCTTTCTGCTTTTGAGGGATTTCTATTTTGTTGCATTGCTTTTGAACTACCATTTGTATTTTGGAAAGGAAAGGTATTGTAATCAATACAATCAATATTGTAATGTTTGAGATCTCCCTGAGACCCAAAATACCATTTTTGGAATTATGTCTGTGTGTGTTTGTGTGTGTAAACATGATAACCTGAGTTCGCTTTCACTTAAGTCAACCAAATTTTGCATACAAGTATTTGGTACAAAACGTAGATTTCTATCAGCTGTTGGGCTATTTCCGCTAACCAGAAGTGGTACTATACCTTTTATTCATGCAGCTGTAGAGTCCAATTTATTCATCCTTACTTTTATAATAATTGTTCAATATGTTATTAATTTGATTTGATTTGTTGTTGATGGTTCTTTAATGTACATCATATAAAAATATGATCATTGTCTTGCAGTTAACTTCTCATATATTCCTCCCTATATCTTGAGTATGCGAGAAAGTCGACAGGAGACCACTCCCGATTTTTTTTAAACTTGCAGTAACTGCCATTTTGTGTTTGGTTTACCCCACCATGGATGTACTGTTGCTGAAAGCAGTATACCATTGCTAAAGAGGGCTTCAGGAAGTGGTGTCACTGAGTTGCCACTATAAAAGATGGTGGCACAATAATATTTTTCGATATTAGCCGACTTTGAGCCACAAAGAAGTGTTGGGGAACCAGCAGCCCCCAGTTTTATCCAAGAGTAGTGAGGGAAAATCTGGCCAAAGTAAACAAGAAAAGTACGTGGTGCCTTTGAGTGTTCCTTCTCAGCTGCGGTTAGTCAACAAACTGCCTGTCTCCTTCTGGTCTCGGTTGGTTTTATAGTGCTGATTCCTGGAAGGGGCGAATCCTAATGACGAGGTCTCAGAAGTGATGTCACTCGCCATACATCCCCTGAACTGCAGATGGAAAGAGAGATTGTGTTAATTTTTATTTTTATTTTGTTACATTGTTTTAGAACTGCCATTGTTTTTTGTTTTTTTACTTGCAGTAACTGCCATTTTGTGTTTGGTTTACCCCACCATGGATGTACTGTTGCTGAAAGCAGTGCACCATTGCTAAAGAGGGCTTCAGAAGGTTCTGTCACTGAATTGCCACTATTAAAGATGGTGGCACACTAATATTGTGCAGTACTAGCCGACTTTGAGCCACAAAGAAGTGTTGGGCAACCAGCAGCCCCCTGTTTAATCCAAGAGTATTGAGGGAAATTCTGGCCAAAGTAAACAGCATGCGAGGGCGCTAAAACAAGAAAAGAATGTGCTGCCTTTCAGTGTTCCATCTCAGCCACAGTTAGTCAGCAAACTGACTGCCTCCTTCTGGTCTCGGTTGGTTCTATAGTGTTGATTCCTGGAAGGGACGGATCCTAATGACATCATCTCAGAAGTGATGTCACTCATCATATATCCCCTGAACTGCGGGTGGAAAGAGAAATTGTGTTACTTTTTATTTTGTTACATTGTTTTAGAACTGCCATTGTTTTTTGTTTTTTTAACTTGCAATAAACTTCCATTCTGTGTTTGGTTTATCCCACCATGGATTTACTGTTGCTGAATGTAGTGCCCCATTGCTAAAGAGGGCGTCAGGAAGTGGCGTCACTGAGTTGCCACAATAAAAGATGGTGGCACACTAATATTGTGCGGTATTAGCAGACTTTGAGCAACAAAGAAGTCTTGGGGAACCAGTGGGCCCCCCCTGTTTAATCCAAGAGTAGTGAGGGAAAATCTGGCCAAAGTAAACAAGAAAAGAATGTGATGCCTTAGAATGTTCCTTCTCAGCCACAGTTAGTCAACAAACTGAATGCCTCCTTCCAGTCCCAGTTGGTTTTATAGTGCTGTTTCCAGGAAGGGGCAGATCCTATTGACATGGACCTGGCAGTGACATCACTCGCCATACGTCCGAGGCTCCCCGAACTGTAGATGGAAAGAGATATTTTGTTAAGAAGAGCGCCCCCTCTCTGCTCAGGGTGGTAGTGCTTACCTATGTCTAGAGCCTTGAGAATGCCTCCTAATCGCATGGGCCTGACATCTGATATCTAAGTTCCTGGATAAACTCTAAAACAATCACATACCTTCGCTTCTTGAGTATGGTTAGGGTATTGGGACTTTGGTCATGTTAAATTTTGGCTTTGTTTTTGGTTACGTATTGGGCCATTTGGATTTGTTTTTAATCCAAATCCTGGATTTTTTGACCCACACTTTTATTTTTGATCTTTGCCCTCTTCTAGTCTAAATTACTCTTGGATCAGTTGTACTAAGATGTTGTGCTGTGTTAGCCATTATGAATGTAGTGAAAAGTCAAGCAAAATGACGCCTTTTATTGGCTAACTAAATACTAAAGCTTTGACTTTTATATTGGTACCAGCTTTTATGAGCTTGATACCAGAGCAAATAACAGATAACTCCTCAATTCCCTCCCATGCCTCCCTGCCTTGCCGCACTCCTCAAATCAATTCAAGGAGGTGTGTGGTCCCCCATGAGTCTCCAGTGCAGATATTAATATATACGTTTGAAGAGCAGGTTCCCTCTTGACAAATCTACCTAGATCTAATATATTGTAAGTGCCAACCTAACTGGGATGGAGAATGATTTCTGGCCCGGCCAGGGGGCCATAATGGAAAGACAGTAGGAGTAGAGACTTAACCCGGCCGGGACACCTTAGCAATCTTCATCCCGGCTGGGACAGAAATATAACCAGTGGACTTGGGGAACGTGGATGCCAGGAGCAGTTTACTCCCCCATAATAGCAGGTGGTGGTGTTCCTCTAGATGAACCCAGTTCAGACACCCGCAAGGCGGCATGGGAAGTCGAGCTTGGAAGTACAGCCATTTTGGAGTCCTTCAGTGCTGCCAGAGGGTGTTCCCGGGGTGACCAGACTGCCCTGGTTTCCACATGACCCAGAAGTGCTTTGGACAACCTATGCCATGACACAGGAAGCAGGCCTGGGACCAGTTTAAAAGATGGTCTCACTAGGAGGGTGGAAGGAGAAAAAAAGAATCTTAAGATTGTGTGAGTATTGGCTGTGTTCATTGTGGGAATTGGTTGTCAACAAATAAAAATCCTTTATTTGAACGCGGAGTTATTTTGGGTGACATTGTGTCTGTGGTTTGGAGCTTAGTGGTGCCCCCTTGTGGTTACAATGTGTATTTTATTGAAGAGTGGGATTGGGTAGATGGTTTGCCGATTTATGAAGAAAGATGTTAGGAAGGGGCGGGTCCAGGTGGATAGACACTGGAGATGACATCCGTGATGGTGGGGCTGTCAATCATCCGGTCTGCAGAGGGAGAACAAGAGAAAGGATCAGAAAACAGTGCTAGGTTTGCTAGAGCCCTTAAGCTGTCTCCCATGAACACGTGTGTGACACGAGATTTTCAATCACAAGGGGGGGGGCACCACTGAGCCCCAAACCGCAGACACAATGTCACCCAAAATAACTCTGCGTTCAAATAAAGGATTTTTACCTGCTGCCAACCAATTCCCACAATGAACACAGCCAATACTCACACAATCATAAGATTTGTTTTCTCTCCTTCCACCCTCCTAGTGAGGCCTTCTTTCAAACTGGTCCCAGGTCTGCTTCCAGTGTCACGGCATAGGTTGTCCAAAGCACTTCTGGGTCACGCGGAAACCAGGGCAGTCCCCTCACCCCGGCAACACCTTCCGGCGCCGATGAAGGACTTCAGTAGGGTTGCACTTCCCATACCGCCTTGCAGGTGTCCAAACTGGGTTCAGCCCAGAGGAACACTGCCACCTGCTGTGTGGGGGAGTAAACTGCTCCTGGCATCCATGAATGCCGAGTCCATCAGTTATTACTCTGTCTCAGCTGGAATGAAAATTGCTAAAGCGTTCTGGACAGGTTAAGCCTCCACTCCTACTGTCTTTCCATTATGGCCCCCTATCCTTTATTTGAACGTGGAGTTATTTTGGGTGACTTTGTGGTTTGGGGCTCAGTGGTGCCCACTTGTGGTTATGATGTATATTTTATTGAAGAGTGGGATTGGGTAGCTGGAGAGGTGAGATTACCAGTTGCAGCTGAGCTAATGAAGGACTAAGCATGAGGTGCTTGGAAACTAACATTTCATTCTGGTACTGAAATTAACAAAATGGTTATAGAGCACCACTTTTAAAATTTCTTTTACTGTATAACCCCGGTCCAAAATCGCCCTTCTCCATATTTCTGGCCTGCCGTTTGCAATTTGCAGTTAGTACTGTGTGGTATACTTAAAAAATAAAGTGCCCAACTGCTTCATATTTAAAATGTACTATACCAGCATTATGCAAAATTTGAGTATTTTCACTACATTCAATTTTTTGGATGCCTTAATTGAAAAGTAAGTGTCCTTAACAAAGACTTGGATGGCACAATGATGGTGTGCTGATTCCTGGGGGGCTGGGTGGTGTTTTGGCCTTGGAACCCCTGCAATTTTTTTTTTTTTTTTTATTGTCCTCCCAGCCACCTGACCTTACCTTTTTCTTTTGTTATGCATTCTTTATTATTCTTGGCTAATCTTAATTGTTTTTTTTTTCATGTAACTTTATCTTTGACATCTTGTAAAGCACTGTGAGCTACATTGTTGGTATGGAAATGTGCTATAGAAATAAACGTTGTATGTGGCACTGCGTCTGTGTGATTAGCTCAGCAAGCGTGGCTTGGTTTTCTGCTTTATTACCTACTCGCGTCAATTCAGTTTTACAAAAAAAAAGAGATGGACACAGTCGATAGCACTAGTCAGACCAAACTTTTGCTTGGAAAGTTGCATCAAGTTGCATAAAGCTGACCATGCCAGGTCAGGTTGTGGGTCATGCCCTGGTACAGCATGTTGACGCAACCTGCCACACGATGAAACAGCTTGGAATCCTGGTTGGTAGTCCCTCCAGTCAGACACGTGGTCCAGTCTCACCCTCCGGAAATGACCCTCTGTCTGCTGCAGACAGGTGCTACGTGGGCATTCCAGCCACTCTGAGCCGGATCACCCTCGGGTAATCACACCACATGGCCATAGTGTTGTAACTGACACTCCCTCACAATGCAGGTCATGTGCCTCAATCGGGACTCCGTGAGCAACACAAAGTCAGACCAGCAGGACCCAAGGATTCTCTGAAGAGACACACATGAAGGAGTCCAGTCTTCAACGCAGGTCACTGGATAGCGGCCATGTCTCACAAGACGGGAAGCACCAGGACTCTAAAGACTTGGACCTTCGTCCTTTTATAGAGATACCGGGAGCGCCACACACCCCTTTCCAGTGACCTCATGACCCCCTGTGCTCTCCCAATCTGTCTTCTGACTTCATAGGAAGAGTCACTAGAGTCACATGAATGTCACTGTTGAAGTAAGTAAACCTCTCAATGACGAGGTCGACACTCTCTCTGCAGACAGACGCCCTGCTGTGCCCAAGAGGTCATTAAAGGCTTACCAAGACGGAGCCCTCATCCATCTGTTTTTAATTGAGGGTGACACAGTGGATAGCACTGCTGCCTCTCAGTTAGGAGACCCGGGTTTGCTTCCTGGGTCCTCCCTGTGTGGAGTTTGCATGTTCTCCCCGTGTCTGCGTGGGTTTCCTCCTACAGTCCAAAGGCATGCAGGTTAGGTGCATTGGTGATCCTAAATTGTCCCTAGTGTGTGCTTGGTGTGTAGGTGTGTGTGTGGCGCCTGTGGTGGGCTGGCGCCCTGCCCAGGGTTTGTTTCCTGCCTTGCGCCCTGTGTTGGCTGGGATTGGCTCCAGCAGACCCCCGTGACCCTGTAGATAGGATATAGCAGGTTGGATAATGGATGGATGGATGGATGTTTAGTGAAACTCTCGACACTAGACTTCATACATTTTATATTCCAGTTACTGGTCACAGCCTGATGGTTTAATTTTTAGCTTTATGACACTTTGGCTTGTACAAAGTGGTCACCTTAGCGACATGAAATGCTAGCAGAGGAAGTTTTGAGCACTTCTCAATATTCACACACGTTGTCACTACGTCAGCTCTGTGCAGCTTTACCTGCATAATGACAAATTGCTGGCCTTGCAGGCCTTCGGAGGCCTTGTCATAGTAAGTGCGGCTCAGTGGACGAGATTAAATAAACTTTATTAATCCCAAGGGGAAATTCAAATGCATACAACAACAGAAATATACTAATCAAGAATACAGACTCACAGGACAAATAATATAGCCAGTCAATCAATTAATAAATAAATACAAATAAACTGAATGAGTACATCGGGTGGAATTGTTGAATTGCTTGATAGCAGTGAGCTGAATAGTCGCTTTTTAGCACACTATGGTAGAATGAGCCTGTGGCTGAAACAACTCCCAAGAGAGCACCTCCTAGAGGGGATGATGGGGATTATTCATGATGGCATCCAATTTTGCCACCTTCCTCCTTTCCACAACAGCCTCCAGTGTGTCCAGGGTTCGCCCTGTGATGGCGCAGGCTGTCCTAAATTTGTTCAGACTTTGTGTGTCTCTTTAGCTCAATTTGCTTCTCCAGGAGACCACAATGTAGAACACCACACTGGTTACTATGGACTGGTAGAACATCTCCACCAGCTTGTTGCATACATCAAATGACTTGAGTCTCTTTAGCAAGTCCAGTCTGCTCTGGCCCTTCTTGTCTGGTGCCTCTGTGTTGTCACACCAGTCCAGTTTGTTGCTTGTGTGGACCTCCGGGTACTTGTTACTCTGTACCACTTCCACCTCCTCCTCCCCCTGAGTGGTGATTGGTCTCAGCAGCTTCTTGGCACGTCCACCACCAGCTCTTTTGTGTTGCTGATGCTCAGTTGCAGGTTGTTGTCCCTGCACCACAAAACAAAGTCCTCCTCGACTTTCCTGTACCCTGACTCTTCTCCATTATTAATGCGGCCTGTGATGGATGATTCATCTGAAAATATCTGTAGGTGGCCAGCACTGGTATTGTGCTGGGTGAACAGGAATGGAGACAGGACAGCTCTGTGAGGCTCTCCAGTATTACGCACCACCATTTCTGACGCACGGTCCCTCAGCCTCTCAAACTGCTGTCTGCTCGTCAGGTGTGTGGGGGCTATGAAGCAGTGTGTGTCAAAACCTCACCAAACCTCTTTGTTGAGATTATACTACTGTCTGTTAGTCAGGTAGTCCCTGAGATCCAAGAGATTGTGGGGGCATCAAGGTTCAAAGCCTTGAGCTTCTTCCCCAGTCAATGAGGCAGAATGGTGATAAAAGTTCTGGAAAGGAATAGCAAAGGTGGGTATTAATGGGTATTAGATTTAAAGTGAGGTGTCACCAGTCCTGAGGCTGAGAGCTGAAGCAGCCTTCTCGATAAGCTTTAGTCCATGAGGGATTCCCCAGGGAGAATGTGTGAAGATTTGAGAATTTTGACCCACTTGCTCATGTGTAAAGGTTGACTTGAGCCAAAAGAATTAGAACATTAGAACACTTTGGACGAGAACAGGCCATTCAGCCCAACAAAGCTCGCCAGTCCTATCCACTTATTTCTTCCAAAAAATAACATCAAGTCGAGCTTTGAAAGTCCCTAAAGTCTTAGTGTCTGCCACACTACTTGGTCGTTTATTCCAAGTGTCTATTGTTCTTTGTGTAAAGAAAAACTTTCTAATGTTTGTGTGAAATTTACTCTCAAGAAGTTTCCAACTATGTCCCAGTGTTGATGAACTCATTTTAAAATAGCAGTCTTGATCCACTGGACTAATTCACTTCATCCTTTTAAACACTTCAGTCGTGTCACCTCTATGTCACTGTAAAGACTCAGCTCTTTTAATCTTTCCTCATAGCTCATCCCCTGTAGCCCTGAATCAGCCTTGTTGCTCTTCTCTGGACCTTTTCTTGTGCTGCTATGTCCTTTTTGTAGCCTGGAGACCAAAACTGCACCCAGGACTCCAGATGAGGCCTCACCAGTGTGTTATAAAGCTTGAGCAGAACCTCCTGTGACTTGTACTTCACACATCAAGGCGCTATATAACCTGACATTCTGTTTGCCTTATTAATGGCTTCTGAACACTGTCGGGAAGTCGATAGCCTTAGAGTCCACTATGACTCCTAAACCCTTCTCATAAGGTGTACTCTCGATTTTCCGACCGCCCATTGTGTATTCAGACCTAACATTTTTACTTCCTATGTGTAATTCTTTACATTTACTGACATTAAATTTCATCGTCCACAGATCTGCCCAAGCCTGTATGCTATCCAAGTCCTTCTGTAATGATATAACGGATTCCAAATTATCTGCTAATCCACCTATCTTGGTATCATCTGCAAACTTAACCAACTTCTTACTTTTATTCCTATCTAAATTATTTATAGATATTAAAAATAGCAGCGGCTCTAGCACTGACCCCTTCTGGTCAAAACTCTTAACATTGGCTAATTCTGATGAGGTTCCTCACACCATCACCTTCTGCTTCCTGTGTCTGAGCCAATTCTGCCCCCATCTAAAAACATCACCCTGAACTGCCACTTCTTTTAATTTGATGACCACCCTCTCATGTGGCACCTCATCAAATGCTTACTGAAAGTCCTGATAAATAATGTCATCACCTCCATTCTGGTTGTTTCATTTTGTTGCTTCCTCACAGAATTCCAGCATGTTAGTAAAACTCAACCTTCCTCTTCTAACCCCATGCTGAGTGTTCCTAATAACTCCTGTCCTTGCCAGGTGTTGCTCAATCTTCTCCTTAATAATTCCTTCCATTAATTTTCCTGTGATGCATGTTAAGCTTACTGGCCTGTAGTTGCTCTGATCTGCCCTGTCACCCTTTTTATATCATGGGATGATATTTGCCATTTTCTAGTCTTTTGGAATCTCTCCAGTGCGCAGTGACATCCTAAAATTATGTGTCAAGGGTTTATATCTGTACTCTCTAGCCTTCTTAAGAACTAAGGGGTAAATTCTAATATAATTGGCGTCCAGCAACTATCGTCTTATCTCTTTCTGTCAAATTCTCCCAGAATGCCTGAGTTGCAGTGATTTTGCGGAAATGAAGCAGCTAAAAGTGATAGCAAAATATAATTCCAAGGACCTTAAAGTGTAGTCTAGTGGCCGAGGCTTAATACTCCTCTCAAAAAACAATCCTTTTTGGATCTGTTACTTACCCAGAGCTATTTGTAACAATGACGATTTGTGTTCTCCTGTTTTTATGGAGAATGGAGTTCACAAATTTCTGAAAATAATACTCTTCATTGGAGACCCATTTTAATCTCCTTGCTGTTAACGTCCTGCTTGGTGTGTGTACAGTTAAGCCCGAGTCCGACTCGGAGTGGCGTGTTGCGATCTGCTTTACAGTGTTGTGATTGTCGTGCAGATGCTCAGATTCTCAGTGTCTTTAAATCATGAGTTGTTTGTTTTATTTGGGGACACCAGGAACACACTCGGCTTTTACCCCAGTCACACATGCTCACATACAGAAAGGCAAAGAAAATGAGTAAACTATAATATTAAACAAGAAGGAAATAAACAACTAATGTGCACACATAAGCCCTCCCCAATAGCCCTGATACTTTGTAGCACAAAGGTAAAATGGTATTGTCTGTAATATGGTGGCCCAACATAAAATCCAAAATCAAGGTAAAAAAAACAGCACAAAGTGGAAGAATCAGAGATATTCCCAAAAAAAATCACGTCTTCTTTTTTCGGCTGCTCCCATTTAGGGGTCGCCACAGCGTATCAACCGTCTCCGTCTATCCCTGTCTTTTACATCATTTTCTGCCACATTGACCGCCTTTCATGTCCTCCCTCACCACCTCCATAAACCTCCTCTTGGGCTTTCTTTCCTCTTCTCAACTTGCCTGGCTGTTCCAGCCTCAGAATTCTTTTCCCGATGTACTCCTCGTCTCTTCTCTGCATGTGCCCAGACCACATCTCAACCTGACCTCCCTCACTTTGTCACCAGACTTTCCTACCTGTGTTGTCCCTCTTAATACATTCATTCCTAATCTTGTCTGTCCTTGTAACTCTGAGTGAAAATCTTAGCATCTTCAACTCTGCCATTTCTAGCTCTGCCTCCTGTTTTTTTTGTCAGTGCCACTATCTCCTCAACATACATCAGGGCTGGTCTCACTACCGCTGTATAGACCTTCCATTTCACTCTTGGAGTTGCTCTTCTATCACAAATTCTGCCGCTCTCCTCCACCCTGCCGCACTCTCTTCGTTGCTTTGCACTATTGAACCCAATTATTTAAAATTCGTTGACCTTCACCACCTCTGCTCCTTGCAGTCGCACCCTTCCACCATCATCCCTCTCATTCTCACACTTGTACTCCATTTTACTCCGACTGACTTTCATTCTCCTTCCCTCCAATGTGTACCTCCACCTTTGCAGGTTCATCTCAACCTGCTTTCTACTCTCACTACAGATCACAGTAATAATTTAATAACAATTCTTTGCATTTATATAGCACTTTTCTCACTACTCAAAGCGCTTAGCAATTGCAGGTTAAGGGCCTTGCTCAAGGGCCCAACAGAGCAGAGTCCCTTTTGGCATTTTACGGGATTCGAACCGGCAACCTTCTGATTGCCAGTGCAGTACAGATCCTTAGCCTCAGAGCCACCACTCCACCTACAATGTCATCTGCGAACATCACAGTCCACAGAGACTCCTGTTGGACCTCATCTGTCAACCTGTCCATCACCATTACACAGGACTCAGAGCTGATCCTTGATGTAATCCTGCTGTCACCAAGAACCAGGCTGTCATTCATACAGCACACGTCACCGCAGTCACACTGTCCTCATACATGTCCTGTACCACCTTCACATACTTATCTGCTACTTCCAGCTTCCTTACACAGTACCAGAACTCCTCTCTTGCCACCCTGTCATACTCAATGCAATTCCTTCTGTGTACTTCTCCATCAACACTCTTAAAGCTAACATCACCTATCTAGGACTCTTTCCTGGCATTAAACCACATTGCTGCTCACAGATTGCCACCTCTTCTCTCACAAAAAAATAAAATCACAGTAAGCAAAAATACAGTCAATACATTTGAAATCACTAGGGAAGACCCTCCAGATTTATAGGGGCGGAAGGCAGTTCTTGGCAGGTAGCACCACCTCTTGAGGGACCACCCACAAAACACATGTATAGACAAGATGAAAAGCAAAGAACAATGCACATAATCAACAAAAGCAATGCTAACAAATAAATGGTACAGAAAATGAATCTAAATTACATGAAACAAGACTTTGAACCCCAGCCAGGGGACGAGCCCTCGCTTAAACATGACACAGATTGGATATCGGTTCTGAAACTGTGCGTCCGTCAGCTGTTGCTGTTTGACACAAAGCAACGCATAGCAAGAAATTATCCAGTGTGATTGCACGGCTAGCAGGAGCGCGTGATTCACATTTCTTTTATTTGTACGCATTACTACCCGAGCTTCCATCAGTTGCTGTTATTGTTATCAGTTGTTGTCCTGTGTTAGCAAGCTTGCCGGGAGCAAAAATTATGTTTTTTGTTTCCCTGAGATCTTAAGAAAATGAATCTGTTATCTCGAGAAAACTATACAAAAAATTAATTACTGTATTTACGCGTGTACCATGCGCACATTTTTACCCAAAAATTAGCATTAGAAAATCAGGTGTGCGTCATACACGAGGAAATTTTTTCTGTAATGTTTACTTCTTCTGCTTGCGCTCTCTCTCGCTCGCTCTTGTTTTTGAATCAGTTTGGCATTGTCGTTCAGCATGGATAGTAGCAAGCGTTTACGCTACGTCACGGCGGGAGAGAAACTAAAAGTGATTTTGGAAGCAGAGAAGATAGGAAATTGGGCAGCAGGTCGCAAGTACGGTGTTCCAGAGTCATGTGTTCGAGATTGGCGACGGAAGAAAGAAAAACTTTCATCATGCAACAAAAACAGAAGGGCATTTCGCGGAAAATGTGCCCTAAACGCTTCCTATACAATCACAACGCGCGTCGTACACGGGGCAAAACGGTTTTCACGATTTTCTTTGTAAAAATTAGGGTGCGCGTCTTACACGAGGGCGCGTGGTACATGAGAAAAAACGGTATATTGCAAGTCCTGTCTCGACTTTGGTAGTCTGGAAATGCATGACGGAGAAGAGCACACGAATTAAACTGAGCTTTAGAACTGAAGACTCATCGGTGCGTATTTCTGGGGTTTTTAACAGCAGTTGTGGAACTGCACCAGCACACTGATCCTCTCTTAAGGATGTTAACACACGTTAGATATGCACAGATAGTTTTTTTAATCGATTTTGTTCAACGTGGTCACACCTCTCAGACCCTCCTCTGCAATGTTGATATCCTGTGAAGCGCCATGGCAGCCAATGAACGAGCTAATAATGCGTAGGACTCTGGGCCTGTGAAAAGACAGTGGTGTCTTCAGTACACAAGATCAATCCCATCTAAGCCGGTGTTGTGATGTTCATTTCTCTTTCGTCATTGTACCTTGTCCTCAATGGATCTTAATGGATCATGGTGATTTATGTGTCCTTTCAGGGATTGTCATACTTGGGGATTCTGAGTTTTGATGCCAAAATTGATGTCTTAAGCCATTTTGTTTTCCTTTGGATTCCACGGTTTTGTTAATCCGTCATGATGACGCAGGTCCCAATTGGCAGAGGTGTGGCCTTAGATGGGGACAACTTTGTATTTTGGAGTTTGGACACGTCATTGTTGTCATCGTGTACATCCCTCCTCGGGCAGACATGGAGACAGCGAGTGACATCATCCATTCTGCTGTTGCTAAGTTACAAACGCAGCACCCTGAGGCGCTTGTGCTAATCGCTGGAGACTTTAACTATGTGACGCTGGACAAAACATTACCTGCCTTCTCCCAGTATGTGGACTGTAACACCCGGGGAAATAAGATAATTGATTTACTGTATGCAAACGTTAAAGACGCATACAGCGCCACCCCGCTGCCTGCGCTTGGGAAAGCAGATCATAACCTGGTTCTGCTTCATTAAGAAGAAAGACGCCTCACGTCTGGACAAACTGGTGAGGAAGGCAGGCTCTATTGTTGGCATGGAGCTAGACAGTTTGACATCTGTGGCAGAGCGACGGGCGCTCAGCAGGCTCCTATCAATTATGGAAAATCCACTAAACAGTGTCATCTCTAGACAGAGGAGCAGCTTCAGTGACAGACTGCTGTCACCGTCCTGCTCCACTGACAGACTGAGGAGATCGTTCCTCCCCCAAACTATGCGACTCTTCGCTCTATCTATCTATCTATCTATCTATCTATCTATCTATCTATCTATCTATCTATCTATCTATCTATCTATCTATCTATCTATCTATCTATCTATCTATCTATCTATCTATCTATCTATCTATCTATCTATCTATCTATCTATCTATCTATCTATCTATCTATCTATCTATCTATCTATCTATCTATGATGGGTCTGGTGGTGAAAGATTAGAAGGTCCTTAATGATTATTGTGCTTCTGAGTTTGCACAAAATAATAGCATGTGTTTATTCAGTTAGTGTAGTGCTCTTGGGAACAACCTGTGTTCTAGCAAAGTCAGACAATTCATTCATTTGTCATTCTGGGGTGTGTGTGTATTAATACTTATTTATCTGTCTATTTATATACTTAAAAAGCTTCTATAAAAAATCCAGTCACTAGTCAGGGAGTTTTGGTGGTCCACATCAGTGATTGGTTGGACTGGTCTCAGAGCGGGCAGAGCAGACTCTTCTTCCTTAGAATCCTGCACTCCTTAAACCTCCTTCACATCTTCAAGTCTGTGATGGCCTGTGTGGTGTGGTGTGCTGTGCTGTGCTGGGCTGGTGACATCACTTCAGGAGAGGCCCATTGAATCAACAAGTTAATTTAAAAGACAAGCTCAGCTATGGGACACACTGTGGAGTTAGTGGTAAAGGAGAGAATGAAGACTTGTTGTTTCAGCCAGCCGCTTGTACAGAATGAGGTACTGTATGATGGGAGTCCCTGCCTGCCTTTCTTTGATATGGTGGTAATTAAGTTGCTGTCTACGATCGAATATCATCATTATCTCAAGTGCCCAGAGCAGCGCCAAGATAGAAATCCTGATGAGGATTTAGCACACTGGAGCAGTTTTTGATTTGACTGAAGTGCAAGAAATACCAGATGGCATCAGGAGAGCTTGTCCTAGTTTACGGACCGTTATGTCTGTTTTATTAATGGCTTCACTCCACTGGCTTTCTTTTCAGAATTGTTGTTTTTTTTTAATTTTTATCCTGCATGTCCTTGTTGGGGGTCAAGTACTGTTATAAAATTAAATATCGAAAGCCTGGCTGTACAAACGTCACCTTTTACATTCATTAGATGAGCAGCATGTCCTTAACCTCACTGTTGTGTTGTACGAGTCAAAGGTAAGAGAGCAGTTATGTGCAGGAAACGATTCCAAAGAGGCTAACAGGGTGTTGAGTCGCATGGTACCTTGTCAGGTGAATGCCAACCGGACACCCACAGAGGCAGGTGTGCCAACAGTGCAGCCCCTTAGTGCCACATAGAAAGAGCAGAGCTAAGAAAGGTAGGGTGCAGGTCTGGATGAGCCAACGCCGAGAGCAGAGTGCTGATGGGGTCACTTGTGGAATTGTGTTTACACCCTTCCTAAAATCCTCTGTTGTTTTCATATTTTATGTACAAAATGAATGTCCTCTGGTTTTTAGACAGATTGAGCACAGACATTTTCCTGAAAGGCTGGTTTATACTGCAATGGTCACGAGGGCCACCCGGCAAAAATGACCTCCGATAAAGAGGCCCATCCCCACGTGAAAATCTATTTAAATCTACTATGCAGCAAGGCCAACATGCCGGCGTGTATCCACCATAATGAATTTCAAAAGAGTGTCAGAATGATGAACCAAGGGCCGAATATGAGGTGACGGGTCCTCAAAAACACAAGGAAGACCTGCAAACACATTTGAAATGCATCTGCTCACCGTGGAGGTGACCCACTCATGAGAATATCACAGTTGCCTAGTGCTGGGCGGTATACCGGTTCATACCGAAAACCGTTTTTTATTTTTTTTATGATATGGATTTTTCTTATACCGCAACACCGGTTTAAATTGCCTAAACGATGTTCGGAACGTGGCGTAGCAGGAAACTGTTTAAGGGGGGGGACCTTTTTCACTGCTACACCGCTAAACACAGATTTGTTGCACTAGGGCTCTTTTTCACTGCTACACCACCAAATAGGTAGCGGTAGCATAGGTATTGCGCGGTGAAAATGGACAGAGAACATTCCGAAACTGAAGCCGATGATAAAGTTGAACATGATGAACAGAAGAACTTTTGCCGAAAAAAAGGAGTCACGTCCGTCGCCTGGAGATAATTTAGTTTTAAAAGGTCAGATGTGTAAATACTATTGCTATACTACTGGATAATACTGCGAGCCAAGTTGTACTTGTTTTATTTGTTTTCAATACAGTGTAATGTACCTGGGCACTGTGTAATATTGTGACGACATGTTGACTTTATTCTCGACATTTCTACTTTATTCTCGCAGTTTATGTCAAGATTAAAGTCGACATGTTGACTTTATTCTCGTAATTTGTCATTAAAGTAGAACATCGTAAACTAAACTTCATCGTAAAATGAATATTTAATTTACTAGATTTTCTCAAACCCCGTCATAAGTTATATAGCACATTAAATGCTTTGTGTTAAGTGATTCTTAAACTGACTTCTTCTTGCGTTAAGAGGAGGCGCCGGCAGCGATCGTTGCACAGAATACATTCACTTCATGATCTTCCTGCTCTCTGAACATTTAGAATGCTAAGATAAATACTTAATATAATTTTCATGGTGAAATGCATTAAAGCATGCATTAATCATATGGGGCATGGCGGCGTGCCTGCCTTGCATTTGCATGTTTTTCTGGTGGGTTTACTCGGCGCTTCAGTTTCCTTTCAAAGTCATGTAGGATGTGGGGTTTTGTTGTGCTATATTGACCCTGCTAGTGTATTTTTTGCTTGTATTCATCCTGCGATGTGCTGGCGACTCGTTCAGAGATGGGCGCAATTCTGAATGGATGGCATAATTAAACATGTATAACGAATATATTTTTAAAGTTCTGAACACTCCGTGGGCTAAGTTTATAACTAGTTTTAATTTCACAAAGACGTTTATCATGTGGTGATTGGTTATGTGGTGAAAGAAAAAGGAAGGATAGGAACTGGGGTTTTGGTAGCCCACGTCAGATAGAGACAGCATGCATGCAATAAAGATAGCCCGCTCAGAAGAACATGCATTGAATTCTGTGTTCGTGTCTCCGACCACCAGATCACAAACCCAACATTTACACAATATTTCAGTTAAACCTGTGCGATAGCTATTCATACATCCAGTTTTTTGGAGCCTCGTCACACCTGCCATAAAGTTCTCTACACTGAACATACACCTGGGGACCCCTTACTGCGAGGGAGCAGCACTACCGCCTCACTACCGTGCATGTGTAATACCTGCTTTAATGCATTTCATCATGAAAATATGAAGTATTTATCTTAGCATTCTAAATCTTCAGAAAGCAGGAATATCATGAAGTGAATGGATTCTGTATGGTGATCGCTGTCTTCTCTTAGTGCGGAGGAAGTCAGTTTAAGAAGCGTAGTGATTAACAACTGGGCCGGGGAACACTTAACACAAAGCATTTAATGTGCTACGTTAATTTATGACAGGGTTTGAAAAAATCTAGTAAATTAAACATTGATTTTAGGAAGAAGTTTAGTTTACAACATTCTACTTTAATTATGAAGTAAACTATGAGAATAAAGTGGAAATGTCGACTTTAATCTCGACATAAACGGCGAGAATAAAGTGGAAATATCGACTTTAATCTCGACATAAACGGTGAGAATAAAGTGGAAATGTTGACTTTGTTCTCGACACATAGTTTGTTTTTTTCTTCCCAGTATAGCTTAGCTTGAAGCAAGGTCCATATTAATGCAGTTTGCCTAAATGATGGTTCAGTTGGTGAAGATGTCATCACCAAGTTGCACTTGTTTTATTTTATTTTAATTTGGTGCATACTGTGTAATGCACCTGGGCTTGAAGTCTTGAAGTAATAGTGCAACTATCAGTAATAATACTATTATTTATTTTATTGTTATTATTTATTAGTTTAAATATTATGCAGTTTAATGATGATAAAGTTGTTTTAAACGTCACTTTAACGTGTCAGTGGACAGAGATTGTTAACATTAACAGAAGTGTAGTTGGTTTACAAAAAATATTTACTATTTATTCCTTTTCTGAGACATATTCGGTGCAATACAATTTTTGACAAGCACTTCTGGATATTTTACTAAGTCTAAATGCCTCTTTGTATGGTTTAAAATATGTTGTCAAAATTATAGTTTGTTTTTGCAAAATTTGTTCAATAAAAAGGTTCTATATTTTGACTGCATCTGTCATGCAATGTGATACCTTTTCCATTAGTGCTACCCCCTTGAAAACTATCACTTTATGGGACAATGCAAAACTGTATTAATACTTGTGTGCACATTAAAATGTTTTTTTTTGTACAATGTACAATACTCGACAGTGGAATAGGTTATTCTTAGCCAGTAATTGCAGTGGAAAATGTGTTTAACATTCCCTCATGCATGGGGAAAAAAATACCGTCGAATACCGTGAAACCGGGATAATTTAGAAAAATACAGTGATATAGAATTTTGGTCATACCGCCCACCCCTACAGTCGCCCTTCCTTTGCTGCTTTTGGTCGATGGGTCTGATGCGCCACCTTCTCCTTGTCTTCCTCTTCAAGTCAGTAACAGCAGGGTCCTCACATCCTCTGCTGTGACATTGTTAGATACAGTGCATCTGGAAAGTATTCACAGCGCTTCATCACTTTGTCCACATTTTGTTGTGTTACAGCCTTATTCCAAAATGGATTAAATTCATTTTTTTCCTCAAAATTCTACACACAACACCCCATAATGACAACGTGAAAAAAGTTTACTTGAGGTTTTTGCAAATTTATTAAAAAATAAAAAAAATATTGAGAAAGCACATGTCCATAAGTATTCACAGCCTTTGTCATGAAGCTCAAAATTGAGCACAGGTGCATCCTGTTTCCCTGATCATCCTTGAGATGTTTCTGCAGCTTCATTGGAGTCCACCTGTGGTAAATTCAGTTGACTGGACCTGATTTGGAAAGGCACACACCTGTCTATAGAAGGTCCCACAGTTGACAGTTCATGTCAGAGCACAAACCAAGCATGAAGTCAAAGGAATTGTCTGTAGACCTTCAAGACAGGATTGTCTCGAGGCACAAATCTGGGGAAGGTTACAGAAAAATTTTCTGCTGCTTTGAAGGTCCCAATGAGCACAGTGGCCTCCATCATCCGTAAGTGGAAGAAGTTCAAAACCAGCAGGACTCTTCCTAGAGCTGGCCGGCCATCTAAACTGAGCGATCGGGAGAGAAGGGCCTTCGTCAGGGAGGTGACCAAGAACCCGATGGTCACTCTGTCAGAGCTCCAGAGGTCCTCTGTGGAGAGAGGAGAACCTTCCAGAAGGACAACCATCTCTGCAGCAATCCACCAATCAAGCCTGTATGGTAGAGTGGCCAGACGGAAGCCACTTCTTAGTAAAAGGCACATGGCAACCCGCCTGGAGTTTGCCAAAAGGCACCTGAAGGACTCTCAGACCATGAGAAAGAAAATTCTCTGGTCTGATGAGACAAAGATTGAACTCTTTGGTGTGAATACCAGGCGTCACGTTTGGAGGAAACCAGGCACCGCTCATCACCAGGCCAATACCATCCCTACAGTGAAGCATGGTGGTGGCAGCATCATGCTGTGGGGAACTGGGAGACTAGTCAGGATAAAGGGAAAGATGACTGCAGCAATGTACAGAGACATCCTGGATGAAAACCTGCTCCAGAGCGCTCTTGACCTCAGACTGGGGCGACGGTTCATCTTTCAGCAGGACAATGACCCTAAGCACACAGCCAAGATATCAAAGGAGTGGCTTCAGGACAACTCTGTGAATGTCCTTGAGTGGCCCAGCCAGAGCCCAGATTTGAATCCGATTGAACATCTCTGGAGAGATCTTAAAATGGCTGTGCACCGACGCTTCCCATCCAACCTGATGGAGCTTGAGAGGTGCTGCAAAGAGGAATGGGCCAAACTGGCCAAGGATAGGTGTGCCAAGCTTGTGGCATCATATTCAACAAGACTTGAGGCTGGAATTGCTGCCAAAGGGGCATCGACAAAGTATTGAGCAAAGGCTGTGAATACTTATGGACATGGGATTTCTCAGGTTTTTTATTTTTAATAAATTTGCAAAAATCTCAAGTAAACTTTTTTCATGTTGTCATTATGGGGTGTTGTGTGTAGAATTCTGAGGGAAAAAATTAATTTAATCCATTTTGGAATAAGGCTGTAACATAACAAAATGTGGAAAAAGTGATGAAGCGCTGGGAATACTTTCTGGATGCACTGTATGTGACACTGACTACACACCGTCACTTAGTGACTTGGAGAATATCAGAGTGACGATCAAACAAACAGAAACGTGTTGTGGTCGTTTGCCTTGCGTTTTGGTTAACACACAGGCTTTACGTGGTAAGTTTAAACCAGGTGACGTGCGTCAAACACCCAGTGCATGCCAGCCATGCCCATGTGTGTGACATAGCCGTGTCAAGTGTAAACCAGCCTAAGGAACATTCTGATAAAGTGTAGAATTCTTGATCCTTCAATAATGGCGAGGCTTCCCAGTCCTGACGCAGCAAAGCATCCCACACCAGCACACCGGCACCCTCGTGTTTTATTGTGGGGGGTCTGATGTTCTTACTCTCCAGCGGCAGACATAGTGGGCCCTGTGTTTGTACGAAGAGTGGTGGGTTTACATTCAGTGGGGCCGGCTGTCAAATGAGCAGTTAACTTTGGTCAACTCTTTGAGGAAGTAACTAGGGAGGCAATTATATTTTGACACAGCTATACAGGTGTTGGATAACAATTACTTAAATATGTCAAGTAGTACAGTAATTTAGAAACAGTGTTCTGTATTTTTACCCTTTAACATTACGTTTTATCTAAAGGTCTGAAGCCATGCATTGTGACAAATGGAGAATATCGGGAATGGAGCAAATGCTTTTCTATAGCACTGCATTTACTTAATTAAATCTGTATTCTAAACCGAAGATCCAAATCAGGCAAGTGGTCACACACAAGATCACCAAGAGGTAAAATGATCAAAGATAAAACCGAATCAAAAACAGGCAAAGGCTCAGACACTGGAGATCTGAACAAAGACAAATTCACCAGACCAAATTTATTATCTGAAAAACCAAAGCACTGTCACGATACAGTCATATGAAAAAGTTTAGGAACCCCTCTTAATTCTTTGGCTTTTTGTTTCTCATTGGCTGAGCTTTCAAAGTAGCAACTTCCATTTAATATCTGACATGCCTTGTGGAGACCGTAGGATTTCAGCAGTGACATGGTTTATTGGATTAACAGAAAATATGCAATATGCATCATAACAAAATTAGACAGATGCGTAAATGTGGGCACCGCAACAGAGATATAACATCAATACTTAGTTGAGCCTCCTTTTGTCCTCTAGACGCTGTCCTCCTATAGCCTTTGACGAGTGTCTGATTCTGGATGGAGGTATTTCTGACCATTCTTCATACAAAATCTCTCCAGTTCAGTTCAATTTGATGGACAGCCTGCTTCAAATCATCCCATAGATTTTCGATGATATTCAAATCAGCGGACTGTGACGGCCATTCCAGAACATTGTACTTCTCCCTCTGCATGAATGCCTTTGTAGATTTCCAACTGTGTTTTGGCTCATTGTCTTGTTGGAATATCCAACCCTTGTGTAACTTCAACTTTGTGACTGATGCTTGAACATTATCCTGAAGAATTTGTTGATATTGGGTTGAATTCATCTGACCCTCGACTTTAACAAGGGCCCCAGTCCCTGAACTAGCCACACAGCCCCACAGCATGATGGAACCTCCACCAAATTTGACAGTAGGTAGCAGGTGTTGCTCTTGGAATGCGGTGTTCTTCTTCCGTCATGCAAAGCGCTTTTTGTTCTGACCAAATAACTCAACTTGTGTGTCATCAGCCCAAAGCACTTTGTTCCGAAAAGAATCTGTCTTGTCTAAATGAGCATTGGCATACAACAAGCGACTCTGTTTGTGGCGTGAGTGCAGAAAGGGCTTCTTTCTCATCACCCTGCCATACAGATGCACTGAATTGTAGAACGATGTACAGATACACCATCTGCAGCAAGATGTTCTTGCAGGTCTTTGGAGGTAATCTGTGGGTTGTCTGTCACCATTCTCACAATCCTGCCCATATGCCGCTCCTGTATTTGTCTTGGCCTGCCAGACCTGCTGGGTTCAACAGCAACTGTTCCTGTGGCCTTCCATTTCCTGATTCCATTCCTTACAGTTACAGAAACTGACAGTTTACACCTCTGAGATGGCTTTTTGTAGCCTTCCCCTAAACCAGGAGACTCAACAATCTTTGTTTTCAGATCTTTGGAGAGTTGCTCTGAGGATCCCATGCTGTCACTCTTCAGAGGAGAGTCAAAGGGAAGGAAGCACAACTTTTAATTGACCACCTTAAATCCCTTTATATCTCATGATGGGACACACCTGTCTATGAAGTTCAAGGCTTAACGAGCTCATCAACCAATCAGCATTGAGCAGTGACAGGCATTCAGATCAGCACAATGACAAGTGGACCCACATTTGTGCACAGCCAGTTTTTCACATTTGATTTAATTTCACACAACTAAATACTGCGTCACTAAAAATCTTTGTTTGGAAAACACCGCAGTACTCAGATGTTCTTAGGAAATGAAAGACAAATCACTGGTATCTTTAGTGATGAAAGGAGAGTCAATTATTATGCAGGCTGAGAGGGGTTCCCAAACTTTTTCATATGACTGTAAGTAGAAACGTGTTGTGGTCATTTGCCTTGCCTTGTGTTGTGTTGTGTTGTGTTGCGTTGCGGTCTGCGCCCAGGCTTTACATGGTAAGTTTAAATCAGGTGACATGCATCGAAAACCCAGTGCATGCCAGCCATGCCCGTGTGTCTGACGTGGCAGCATCAAGTGTAAACCAACCTAAAGAACATTCTGGTAAAGTGCATAATTCATGATCCTTTAATAATGGCGAGGCTTCCCAGTCCAGAGGCAGCAAAGCATCCCACACCAGCACCCTTGTGTTTTATTGTGGGGGGTCTGTTGTTCTTACTGTCCCTGCGTTTGTACAAAGAGTGGTGGGTTTACTTTCAGTGGGGTCAGCTGTCAAATGAGCAGTTAACTTTGGTCAGCTCTTTGAGGAAGTAACTAGGGAGGCAATTATTTTTTTCACACAGCAATACAGGTGTTGGATAACAATTACTTAAATACGTTAAGTAGTAATTTAGAAATGGTGTTCTGTATATTTACCCTTTAACTAACATTGCATTTCATCTGAACAAGAACAAATTCAGCAGACCATATTTATAATCTGAAAAGCAAGGCACTGTCACGAGAGCACAAACCACAGTGGAAACAACGACAAGCTGCAGGTTTCTCGTAGGCTATTTTCCCCGTAAATTGTCTGCCGTTATTTTCCCCTCACAAGCCTACCAGAGCCTGCTGCAGAGTTGCCTCCCCACAGCCTGATGTTGCCGCTGCCACCACCACCATGCTTCATGATGCGTTTTTGGAAATGTGGAGTGTTCAAAGATGGCTTTTAATCTAATGGCCCAAAAAGTTTAATTTTGGTTGCATCAATCCAGAGAACCTTCTTCTAGTTGACTTCAGAGTCTCCACGTGCCATGTGCCTTCTTCCAAGGTGCCCTGTGTGTGTTTGCCACTGTCCCACAAAGCTGCGATTGGTGGAGCACCCGGGGCACCGCTGTTGTCTGGTCAGTCACAGTGTCAGCTGCTGTAGCTTATGACTCCTTCAGTTTTTTGGTGGCCTTCCTCACTCACTTGTTGTCTTCAGTTTTTGTGGATGGCCTGCCTGCCTGCCAGCCACACTCTTTCAATTTCTTTATGATTGATTTAACTGATGTAAGAAGAACAAACTTAGAGACACAAAGAGTGGTGGGGAACTAGTGGACCCCCGTTTTATGGAGAGTGTTTTAGAAGACAAGTGGCCAAAATGAACATCACACGAGGGTGATAAAAACAATGACACATTACTGGTTAATTGGAAATGCATACATGCCATCACAAAATGGCCGCAGTGTTTTAACGTGTCATATATCCATAGACCACCGTGCTTATATAAACTGTTGTTGCAATGTTGTTCAGTGATGCAGAAGTCAAAATCATAGCTGATAGACGCACTTCTCAAACGTGTGGAGCCCAGTAGCTGCGGTGGTGCCTACGTACGTTTGTGTGTCTGTCTGTCTTCACTATCAAAGCACTCATTACAACGTGCAAATGAATTCTTAGGCTTCAGTTACCTTGTGCTACTGAGATGCTGAATGGATGGCAGCAATTTTAGCTTTTGATTTCCTCACCGCTTTTGTTTGGCATCTTTTGCTCCATTTTTGAAACCCTGGCTATGGTTTACAATGCATGAACTGGAGGAATTGGTGGTGGGCGTTTCAGGAAGAAGCCCTGTGGGCGGAGCCTTTACCGCACAGTGCTGTGTTATCGTCTGTCTACCCCTTACACTTGTCAGGTTCGTTATTGGATTGGTCTACTCCCGCACCTTAATAGTAACACACACACACACACACAGTAATATAATAATACAGTATATAAATGATTTAGATAGGAATATAAGTAACAAGCTGGTTAAGTTTGCAGATGATACTAAGATAAGTGGATTAGCAGATCATTTAGAATCCGTTATATCATCACAGAAGGACTTGGACAGCAGACAGGCTTGGGCAGATTTGTGGCAGATGAAATTTAATGTCAGTAAATGTAAGGAATTACACATAGGAAGTAAAAATGTGAGGTTTGAATACACAATGGGTGGTCGGAAAATCGAGAGTACACCTTATGAGAAGGATTTAGGAGTCATAGTGGACTCTAAGCTATTGACTTCCCGACAGTGTTCAGAAGCCATTAAGAAGGCTAACAGTCTGTGAGGTTATATAGCGCCTTGATGTGTGCAGTACAAGTCACAGGAGGTTCTGCTCAACCTTTATAACACACTGGTGAGGCCTCGTCTGGAGTCCTGTGTGCAGTTTTGATCTCCAGGCTACAAAAAGGACATAACAGCACTAGAGAAGGTCCAGAGAAGAGCGACTAGGCTGATTCAGGGGCAACAGGGAATGAGTTATGAGGAAAGATTGAAAGGGCTGAGCCTTTATAGATTAAGCAAAAGAAGATTAAGAGGTGACATGATTGAGTTGTTTAAAATTATGAAGGGAATTAGTCCAGTGGATCGAGACGGTGACTTTAAAATGAGTTCATCAAGAACACAGGGACACAGTTAAGGGTAAATTTTGTACAAACGTTAGGAAGTTTTTCTTTACTCAAAGAACGATAGACACTTGGAATAAGCTACCAAGTAGTGTGGTGGACTGTAAGACTTTAGGGACTTTCAAAACTCGACTTGATGTTTTTTTGGAAGAAATAAGTGGAGAGGACTGGCGAGCTTTGTTGGGCTGAATGGCCTGTTCTCATCTAGAGTGTTCTAATGTTCTAACACACACCTAGATATACACACACATTCAGACCCTAACCACAACAGTACCGTATGAGTGACGTATACACAGCATGTTATTCCTCAGCACTTTAACCCACACAAGTACCGTATGAATAACACAGGCACACTCCGCTTTCCCGTGTATTCTAAGAGACTTACTTATCATAGGCACGAACAATATGCGATGTCTCCCATATATCTCAGACCTAAATGTTACCTTTGGTCTTCAAGAATATATTCAAACCATACAAAGGCTCAACATCCCCGGCTATAGGCCATTTATCAACCAGTGAATGTCTTACTTTAACGCACTGTTCACTACTGGACAGAGCTCTACATCCTTAGCTTGATACACCTTGCAGTCCGGATCATATGGCACTTCACACTGCGCCAGGTGCTCCAAAAATAATTTTACTTTATTATTTCAGTCACTCTACATATGAAGACAAAGTATAGAAAGGTAAAAACAAGTTGGTTTTCATTATTGAACAATAATAAGTGCTAGAAAATAAAATCGATAGTAAAGTCTTAAAGAAGCTTACAGAAAGGAATTAGAGATGTCAAGGATGAATGTCCCAGGGCGACGTTTGATTTAGCAATCGATATTCATGAAATGCTGTTAACTGACGATCGGATGAAAACTGGGCACACGTGTCTTTATTTCTCTTCTGACTTCGTTCTTTTGTCGTCGCTGTTTCCCTTCTGACGAGGCACACTAGCTGAAATACCCAGCGTTGCCCGGGAGGAAAATAAAGTGTTTTTGTTTTTTTGTTTTTTTAATTGTTTCAGAATAATATAATTAAAACAAAAAAAACAAAAAAACACAATTTTAAAAATAAAAATGAATTCACAAAAAATGAAGACTCACTAATGTGCTTGTATTGTTATATGCAATGTTTTTAGTTTTTTAGCTAATATATAAAGGTTCTTAGGACTTCATATTCTTCAACATGCCACATAAAGTTGCAGGCCGTGTCCAAAGTGATTCCAGCAGTTTTCAATGATTGTCCAAACGTCCCGAGCGTCAAGTGGATGATAACAGACATACAAGAGCAAATCTCCAGTTAGTCTCTTCCAATTAAAATTCTTTTACAATCAATTAAAGGTTAAATATTTTACCTATATCAATACATATTATAAGTTAAATATCATAGCTATATTTGCTCTATACTTTACTTTTGGTTTTGATAACTTAATTAAATTTGTTTTGTTTACGGTAGATATTTTTATCTATATATATATATATATTGTGACGAATGGCCAGGGGCCCATGCCTGGCAGGGACGCCCCTGCACCATATGTACCAGGGGGGCAAGGGTGGGAAACCCAGTGTCTCCCCCTGGACGCTAAAAGGCAGCCTCTCTGGGTTGCAGTGGTGCCTCAGACTCCCCCACGGCTTCATGGGAGTTGGAGTTCTGTGCAGTCCTGTTGGGTTCCTCAGGAGCCGCCAGGGGGTGCTGCAGCAGGAGCTGCTGGCCCTTTTGGCCATTGGTTTCGCCACACCCAGAAGTGCAGCCGGAGGTTGACAATCAAGCACCTGGAGGACTTCTGGGTACCCAATAAAAGGAGCCAGCGACCACCACTCAGTGGCCAGAGTCAGGTAGAAGAGGACGAGGTTGCCTGGGAGGAGGAGTGGTGGTGCCAGAGAGAAGTGTTTAGTGCTTGTGTTGTTTGGGACTGTGTTTTGCCTGTGGGGTTCACGGGGAAGACGTGCCTCTCAGTTGAAGAAAAATAAATATTTGTTTTGTTTTACACGTGCCTCCGTGTAAATATGTGTCGGGTCGGGTGCATATATAGTGCCTTTCTTACAATATAAAAGCCAAATACCACTGACTCACTCATCACAAAATATCTCGAACCATGAGGACTTGGGACTTGAAATTTGGAATGTAGGTTACCCTTGGCCCATAGGTGCTCGCTAAGAAACAGTTTTAAAAATTTCGTGGTCCAAGCACGACATTTCTTCTAGTTTTTTTAGACCCGTTTGTATGTCTGTCCGCTTTTTACAAGAGAACTACTTAATCGATTTAGATCGGGTTTCTATAATTTGCTTGAACATTCCGTTGATTTTGGAACTTCTCATATCGCACTAAGTATCAGAGTTCGCTTGCGGTTTCCGAAGTATTAATGCGAATCTGAGAGAGACTTATCGGGCTGCAGCGCCCTCCTCACTCACGCATCTGCATCAGGGTGTAACCTCAACTCCGGTTAGTTAGCGAACGAGAGAACTACTTCACAGATTTAGATCTTTTTTTTATATATAATTTGCATGAACATTCCGGTTGATTTTGCGACTTCTCTCATTGCGATAAGAATCATAGTTCGCTTGCAGGAGCGATATATTCACGCTAATCCCAGACAGAGGCTGCAGGCCGAGGGGAAGAGGGATAGAGTGACGTCCGGAGTAGGGAGCTGGGCGGGGCCTCCTCACTGTCCTGTTTCACTAATACGTGGGCAAAGCCATGGGGGATGGCTTGTATAATATAATAGAGAGCCCTATTTTAACCAAAATATAATCGCGGAATACGTTCAAAGTAGTGTAAAAATGATGGGAAAAGCAAAGCCTTTTTTAAGGTTTTTTGACAGATTAATTTTTGTTTTGTGGTGTAGTAAGACGTTTTTACACGTAGAATTTTTGACGACGTAAAAAACATCAATTAAATTAATATTAGGTTGATTTAATTTTATTACCACTACAACATTGTTACAATAAGAATAATGCAAGATGAAAATATCGTTAACAACAATAAACATTAAACGACTATCAAATAATACTACTATTGGATTTTTCATGATAAAACTCTTGGTTGCTTTTATGGAGCAAATGAGAAACGTTCTGAGCGTCAGCTGGATGATAACAGACATACAAGAGCACAAGATTGTGACAGTCTGCTTTATATATAAGATATATCTATATATATTCACAAAGACAGAATGAGTCCCAAAAATAATTGGGATGCCAACCAGGCCAACTCTATTTAATTTCAAAAGTAAGAGGTGCCCAAACATAAAGAATACGGGCAGTCACCTTCAGTTCGCCCTCTGGTGGTCGTTCCGAGTGTCAACTGGATGATAACATGCACACAAGACCGCAAGATCACCCCCCACCCAGAAGAGGGTGGCGTCAGGGTTGATTTCACCCTAAAGTATTTTTAGTCGTCCAATGAGAAACGCATACCAAGTTTCATGAAAATCTCTCCAGCTGTTCAGAAGTGATGCTGGAACATACATACACACTAACACACACACACACACACACACATATACATTGACTTTTATATATAGATTTCATGCCGGGGTTTTCACAACACATGATTGTTGCATACACCTGATTGGCTGGCTGTCAATATGATGGATGAATTTTGTTCAAACTCTTTAATCTTTCTTTTCCCAAATAATATATATTTTTTTAATGTTGCCTAGTACCTACTGGCATGTCTTCCTTTTCCAGGCTGTAAACCAATTTAGCAATTTTGTTTGAAAAGTGAGGTATTAGGAAGAGGATATGCTTTTGATGTTACAATGCCTACACACACCTTGTTGGGATTGAGCAAAATATCATGAAGCTACAGAGAAAAATTTGCAGATTTTCTACACCACACCCATTGCTATTCACTACATGTGTTGTCTCATTTGAGAGACTAGTAACGAACCGGAGAGTGTGACAAAGTGTGTGTGTGGTGGAGAGCAGATGCGGTTGCCAGTCACCACTGGTGAGGGGGCTTACATGTAACATTAAGATGATAATGTTATGATAAAGTAAACCCATTCATGTCTGACTAGGAGATTCAGAGCCATTTGGAAACAAAGAACCTTCTCAGTGTTTCTCTTGGAAGAGCCCAGCAAAAGACTGATCTGGCAAAACAGTGAAAACAAAGCAAGAATGTGTAATAAATAGAAAAAGTAAGCAATGTAACATAAGAGATATAAGTAGAAATTCAATATATTTTTAGTAAGAGTAGTATTTCATAAGTGAGCTCATTGGATACGCAGACCAGTGCGACGGCCTGAATGTTGATGGATCTTCATGGCATTCTGCATCTTCTTTGATTACACAGCAGCCTGGCATTCTGCCCATCGTTCTGTTCTGGTGACACACATTTACATATACAAACAGAAAAGCAAGCCGTGTATTTGATCGGCCCTGCCTCTAGTCACTGTCTTTTATTTATTTATTATTTTTAATTCATTACACCCTTCGTCTCTGTATATCACATGGTTTCTAGCAGGTGGGCTCGTTTGACCTTGAAGAAAGTCGCTGTTTTCACCTGGTCATGATGTTAGGATTCAACTCGCCTACAACCTCACATCTCCTAAGCTGGTATTTCTCAAAGTGGGGTCTGCTGTTCTTAGCAAAGGGGTCCACAGTTAAATTTGGTTAGTAATTCATACTCTGGTTATTCTCTTCTCCTTTATTCTCTGTTTCGCTTATGGTAAACAGTTGACAATTAGAATATAAAAAAATAACATCCTTTATTAAACAAACCAAAGGAACGTTAAACAACTTTCCAGCATGTGAATCAACATCTCCCACAAACACCGTTTTCCAACAACTGAACTAGCTGTCACCCTGCACTGTGCCACTTTACTCTGTGCGTCAGCTTTTAAAGGGGAACACTGCTGTCTAGAGGACGGACCTTTTTACATTCGTGCCAGCCACTCCAATAATGTTCTGAGCCAATGAAAATCCTTGGGGGGGCCTTACATCACTCATATTATATACACTGCTGTCAGTCACTCAGTACTCGGCCTTGCCCAGTCATATTGAAGCTAGCTTGGAAAAAATAAAATGAAAACTTTTCAAGTAGCAAATCGATTCTTGTGTCGGGCATCTTTGTCATCAAGTGAAAAAAGCCAACTTCATCTAAAAAAGGAAAAACAGACAATAATTATGTCAAGTGTGGGTTTGTGAGTCCTCGTTCTCAGCAATGACTGCTATCAAGTCAAAGTGCAGGACATGACTGCATGTGGAAGATGAGCTCAGAGAGAGATAAGCGCACCCCTCACACTGACTTAACAGGCATGCCATCATCTGCAAAATGGAGTGTGTGTGTCTAGATTTATTTATCTATCCATCCATCCATTTTCCAACCCGCTGAATCCAAACACAGAGTCAAGGGGGTCTGCTGGAGCCAATCCCAGCCAACACAGGGCACAAGGCAGGAACCAATCCCGGGCAGGGTGCCAACCCACCACAGGACACACACAAACACACCCACACACCAAGCACACACTAGGGCCAATTTAGAATTGCCAGTCCACCTAACCTGCATGTCTTTGGACTGTGGGAGGAAACCGGAGCTCCAGGAGGAAACCCACGCAGACACGGGGAGAACATGCAAACTCCACGCAGGGAGGATCCGGGAAGCGAACCCAGGTCTCCCAACTGCGAGACAGAAGCGCTACCCACTGCGCCACCTTGCCACCCTAGATTTATTTATTTACTTATCTATCTGTTTATGTATTTATTTATTTAAAGAGCCTCAGTAAAAAGCCACATTTTCTCCTGAGGACAAATTATTTATCCATCCATCCATCCATAGACCTAATATTCAACATTTAAAAAGCTTCTGTAAATAGCTAAATTTCCCCCTGGGGACAAATAAAGTTCCATCCATCTATCATATAGTGCCTTTCATATCTAATCCTGCCAACTACTTTCTATCTATCTATCTATCTATCTATCTATCTATCTATCTATCTATCTATCTATCTATCTATCTATCTATCTATCTATCTATCTATCTATCTATCTATCTATCTATCTATCTATCTATCTATCTATCTATCAGTGCCTTTCATCTATTTGCTTATTTAGTCATCAATCAGAAATGTGCTTCTAAATCTAAGCAATCTGAAAAGGTGTATAACTTTCAAGAGTTCTATGCACTTTGTGATAATAAATCATTTGTTTGGTGTTTCCCTTTAGTGGGGGGTCTGTAATTTTTTACCCCCTTCTAAAATTTCCCTGATCTGAAAAAGTTGGAGAACCCCTGTCCTAATAAAGAGCACGGACCATTAATCTGATTCCAATTGATTGCTTTTTGTCTTAAAAGACCATTTTTATATGATACAATTTTAAATTAATTCTGAGTTATTGCTCTATGTAGGGCCCTATGGAATCAGTTTTATTTTTTCACAAATTCCATTTTATTTTTTTTGATTTTCGGTTTTCACCGTTTTTATTTTTCCTTGATTCAGATTTTTGGGTTTTTATGTGTTTTTTTGACTGTAAGAAAGTAGTAACAGCTACAACAAAACAAACCACAATGAAATGGCACTTTACATTCCTTTTCATGAGACCGCACACTAGCACAACTGAACCTTATTCTGCAGTTCCATTCATCAGGTCAGAGCCCAGATCCTCCATGATGCTGTATGCTGAGACTGCAGTAGGCCAGTGAGTGCCCCCCAGAATTGTAAGAGCTGTCACTAGTTTGATTCATCCTCCTGAGATGAAGGTGAACTTCACTTTTAGAAAAATGAAAGAGTCACCCGCTCTTAAGGGCTTGTTGCGTTGGAGGAGACGCCTGCTCTTCTGCCCAGGTCTGTAGCGGCCGAGTTTATAACGGAAGAGTCAAATATGGACCTTGTGTGTCTTGTCACCACCAGGCAAAACGTTTATTAAACCTGAAACATCATTGAAAAACTGTTAATACCAGATAAACACCTGTGTAATTTAATCGGTTAAATGATTCACAGTGAATACATCGCATACAATCAGAACTACCTACATAAAAGAATTACCATATAGCTACTGTAAATGTTTACTCGCCTATCACTATGATGAGAACGCTGTGCTCTCGGCTATCTGTGGTTTCATCAACCACAATGTATATTTTCTTGCCACGAATCTTTGGGAGAACGGCGTCCGTATGTTGTTCAAAGACTCAGGGCAAATGAGTTTGACAAAGGCTTCTCTCATTTACAATGCTTAATAAAGAAAGAACGCGTCTTCATCATTTTTTTGAGCGGTATGTCTAACTAACATGGACACAAACTGGCGTCTTGCATCTGACTATTCTGTTTTTTCCTCTGTTGTTACATGAACACCTCTTGATTTCTCCGTGTTCTTGAGATGGGTTTTAGATTTGACGTGGTCATTGCAAGGAGCTTTTCGTGTCCAGTCTGTGGCGTGCTGGCAAAACTTACAAAAAAGTTGTTGTCCAGATTTGTAAAAGTCTCCAGGATATTGTTGGGCCCCCAATTTTTCAGTTCAGCTTGTGTTTCTTAGTTTTTCGATGTAGTTAGGGTATCTGATCCTGCTTGCTTCAACATTTCTGTCTCGTGCAGATAGTGTGGAAACATACGCACAGACAGATAGAGGGACAACTGGATTTCTACAAAGAATTGAGGTCGATTGAAAACAACAAACTAGAAAATAGGATCTGAGTGATAGAACTACAGATAATTCAATTGATTTAATTAATTGGGAGGATTTGTAACAGTCACCCCATCAGGCTCTAAATTCCACACATTTCCGTTCCTAAATCTAAAATCCATTTTTAAGCGTTAATTCTGTTATCCGTCCGTGTTTTTCGCATCACAGAGATCATAGGGCCCTAGATATGTGATTTAGGTTGACTTACTGTTGTTTGGACATAGCAGAATTGGAAGAAGTGAAGAGAAGAGCGACTAGGCTGATTATGGGGGTACAGGGGATGAGTTACAAGGAAAGATTGAAAGAGCTGAGCCTTTACAGAGATGAAGAGGAGACCTGACTGACTGAAGTGTTTAACACGATGAAGGGAATTAGGCCAGTGGATCGAAACGGTACATTTAGAATGAGTTCATCAAGGACACAGTTGGAAACTTGTGAAGGGGAAATTCCACACAAACATTAGGAAGTTTTTCTTTACACGGAGAACACATGGAATAAGTGACCAAGTAGTGAGGTGGACAGGAACAGATTGGGTCTCAAAAATAGCCTGGGCATCCTTCAAGTGAGGTGATGAGGTTGACCCACTCGGCCCATTATTCATTGTAATTTTCTTAAAATTTGTGATGAGTACGCGGCTTGCTACTCACTATGAGCCTGTGATACAGTATGAACTCTTTCTAAAGCTGTTGTCAAACTTAATCTGTAAACTGTTGTTTAGACACAACTTACAGTTTGATGACATGCTTAGAAATAAAATTTAATGAAAATAGAAATGTGGTAACACGGCTTACTCGTTAGCAGAGTATATGTCAAATGTCAATGTCCAAGTGCCAGTAGCCTAGTAGCTTATGCAGTTTGCTGCTTTTAGCGGCCACGTTATCAACAGTACTGTTAAGTGTCAAGTTTGGCTCGGATACTTTTCTCCACCGACATCAACATGAACACCTCAAGATGTTTCTCCTTGTCAGTTTTGCTTCATCCATATTTGGCAACAGACGCTGAATGGCTGAAATGAAAGACAATGATAGGAGGTCAAATGAGGACGAGGTTATGAGTGGGAGTTAATAAAACTTTACTTAATTAAATGCCAAATCTTCTCCTTTCGGCTGCTCCTGTTAGGGGTTGCCACAGCGGATCATCTTCTTCCATATATTTCTGTCTTCGTCATCTTGTTCTGTCACACCCATCACCTGCATGTCCTCTCTCACCACATCCATAAACCGTCACTTAGGCCTTCCTCTTCTCCTCTTTCCTGACAGCTCTATCCTTAGCACCCTTGTCTCTCCTCTGCACATGTACAAACCAACGCAATCTCAACTCTCTGACTTTGTCTCCCAACTGTCCAACTTGAGCTGACCCTCTAATGTCCTCATTTCTAATCCTGTCCATCCTCGTCACACCCAATGCAAATCTTAGCATCTTTAACTCTGCCACCTCCAGCTCTGTCTCCTGTGACACCGTCTGCAGCCCATATAACATAGCTGGTCTCACTACCATCCTGTAGACTTTCCCTGTCACTCTTGCTGATACCCGTCTATCACAAATCACTCCTGACACTCTTCTCCACCCACTCCACCCTGCTTGCCCTCTCTTCTTCACTTCTCTTCCACACTCCCCATTACTCTGTACTGTTAATCCCAGGTATTTAAACTCCTCCACCTTCACCAACTCTACTCCCTTCATCCTCACCATTGCACTGACATTCCTCTCATTCACACACATGTATTCTGTCTTGGTGGTCCTACTGACCTTCACTCCTCTCCTCTCTAGAGCAGATCCCCACCTCTCCAGGGCCTCCTCAACCTGACTTAATTCAATGCCAAATAATTACCCATATACGTGGTTAGGCAGCCCAAAGCAAAGTAAGTGATTACAGGTATGAACCAAGTATTTTCAGCTCGATAATCAAACTGCTCATTTACAATGGAATAAATTATAACATGTTATAATGAAAACCTCACATGATTGAAATGTTCCATTAACTTAACGATAAACTGTAAATGTTCCATCTTAATGTGAAAAATTCCTATTCTGTGCTTTATTTCATCATACTAATTATCGCTCACACCAACGACCAGAGAACAATAAAATGCATAATACATAATCTAAATCAGTGTTTCCCAATCTCGGTCCAGTGGTCCCCCTGTGGCTGCAGGTTTTTGTTCCAACCAGATTCCTAATCAGTGACAACACCTGATAGCACTGACCTCATTTAATTAGCTGGTATTTTTTTTTCTTTTATTTGACATTCAGAAAAGCACAGCATGATTTTTACATTTATGAGACATTTAGAAATATTTCTGCTTTTGCTATAGATTTAAATGCTTAACTCTCTTTTGTTGATTTCATTATATTTAGCCCTTTCTCTGTGCAGTTTTATCCCCTTTGTCGTATTCTTAATAATGACAATTTAAAACAAGCAGATCAGACACCCAGGCAAACAACGCGGAATAATCAAAGGCTGCAACTACTTTAGAGTCAGAGCCACTAATTAGTAAATAATGGATTAATTAAACAATTAGAAGACCTAGAAAAGTAGAATGAAAATCAAGATGAAAATACTGTTAAAAAGAAAAAAATACATTATTCTTATATAACTGCTTGGTACATTTTAATATTTTTTTTAAGCAAACTTAGTTTTCTAACTTCTATATTGTTCCCTTGGGTGGCACAGTGACGCAGTGGTAGCGCTGCTGCCTCGCAGTTAGGAGACCCGGGTTCACTTCCCGGGTCCTCCCTGCGTGGAGTTTGCATGTTCTCCCCGTGTCTGCGTGGGTTTCCTCCGGGCACTCCGGTTTCCTCCCACAGTCTAAAGACGTGCAGGTTAGGTGGATTGGCGATTCTAAAATTGGCCCTAGTGTGTGCTTGGTGTGTGGGTGTGTGTGTGTGTGTGTCCTGCGGTGGGTTGGCGCCCTGCCCGGGATTGGTTCCCCTGCCTTGTGCCCTGTGTTGGCTGAGATTGGCTCCAGCAGACCCCCGTGACCCTGTGTTCGGATTCAGTGGGTTGGAACATGGATGGATGGATATTGTTCCCTAAACACAGAACTTGGGAAATATCAGTTCACTTAATTAGCTCAGGAATTCAATTAAAAACAGAAGTTGGTTGGAACAAAAACCTGCAGCCACAGGGGTTCCCCAGGGCCGAGTTTGAGAAACACTGATCGAAACTAATTATTAGTATTGAAGAATTTAAATACCAGATATGAGATAAATTCCAATAATGTATATGCTAACCGAAATTGTAGCATATCGAAATGGAAATCAGCAAAAAGCAATTTTGACCAAATTTTTCGCTGCAATGTTGTGTACTGAGAACTTAAACAACTTGATGACGTAATACGGTAGGTACATCATGTAGGACTATATAAATCGCAGTACCCGACAGACAATGTTTAGTAGTCTAGAAAATTAATTTTAATGTCAAACAGTAACCAGTACATAAAATTTATTTCACGAAATGGCCGGCCCATGACCAGACCAGAGTCCGCGGCCCCACATTGCCCTAATGCCCTAATTGGCCAGTCCGCCCCTGGAGGTGGACAGGAGGACTTGATGTTACTCTGAAGAAGTAATTGGACAGGACTGGCGCACTTTGTTGTGCTAAACGTCCTGCAGTCGTCCAGATTGTTCTAACATTTGGTTTGCGTACTCCTAGACAGCAATGTGTCAAAGGTTAGGAGACGCTTTTTATGTAAAACCTCCGAGTTTAGGGGAAAAAATGAACTGAAATAATTTCAGCAAAAGGCTGCAACGTAAAATGTGAAAGAAGTGACGGGGTTTGAGTATTTTCAGAATCCACCGTATTTTGTGTCTTTTTTCAATGTGGTTTCAGGTGGACTCCCTGCTGATTTTCACAGCACGCTTATGGTTATCTGCAGAGTGACCACCTTTATGCTCGGATGCTGAGCAGTCTGACCCCTGGTAGATATCACCTCGTCCAGGCCGCCTGCACACTTCCAGATATGGCATTTAGTGTTTTTTTTTTTTTTTTTTTTTTTTTTTATTGGAGGCTGCGGCAGTTGGCGTCGGTTCAATAAAAAGTGATGCTTTTCTGCATTAACACATACGATCAATTCGAGCACGCTGTCTCAATTTCTCTTTTTAATGAGATGAAATTCTGAGTGGCTCTGAAGAAATTCATCTGCGTGTGTACGTCAATATAAATCATCTGTGGAACGAGGCCACGGCACAGGAGGAATCGGAACAAGGAGCGGGAGCGCAAGTTGTCAAACAAGGGCCAAGTAGTCAAATGAAATTACACACATCAGAGAGAATCCCACACATGAACATCCTTCATTAGGGCAGAGGCTGTTAAAGATAAGGCAGCGATGATAAGGAAGGGAGTTAGTCTGGGATTCTCGATTTTTCTGTGACTCTCATAAGGAATCTTTGAAATAAAATCAGTGTGCATTTATTTATTTTTTCTGCACCTTTGTGATGGGCACACACAGTGGAGCACAGGCAGCTAATGGGACTCGCTCTGCGTCGCCAGCAACCACAGAACACCCGGCCTTGTGGTTTGAAGTCTTGGGCCTTCATCACTAGGCCACCCAGCAGAAGGCAGAACAGAAGGGTCTGGTCAAAGAAAAGTGCTTGTGCCACCAGCACGCTGTTAATCTTTGGTGGGGTTAGGAGGAAGGAAAGAAACAAAGAAAGCCATTCCTTAGGGTAGCCCCTTTGAAATTTGTGAAACAAGACTCCCAAGTAGCTGTGTCAGGTGTGTGCGTGTGGGTGGCAGCTTGAGGGCTCTTGTGAATGTCATTACCTGCCGAGCCAGATGTTGGCACTGTTCCCTGGTCCTTTCTCTCTTTCTCTTTCTGCAGACTGGGTGATTGACGGCTTTCTATCACTGACTCTCATCTCCGGTGTCCATCCTCCTGGACCCCCATGTCTTCATTACCCGGAAAACCAGCCTACCCGCTCCAGTTCTGTTTTGGACTCGTGTCTGCAATTAATTTACCTTTCAAATTATTAGGTGGTACCCTAACTCTAACTATCTGTGTTCCTTGTATCATTTTACAACAGCTTTGAGGGATTATAATAGTAATAATAATAATAATAATTCATTACATTTATATAGCGCTTTTCTCAGTACTCAAAGCGCTATCCACACAGGGAGGAACCGGGAAGCGAACCCACAATCTTCCACAGTCTCCTTACTGCAAAGCAGCAGCACTACCACTGCGCCACCTACTAGCCGTCCCCCCGCGGCTCCGCCGACATAGTAGTGAAACAGGACAGTGAGGAGGGTCCCGCCAGGCTCACCCCTCTCCTGACACCTTGCCTCCCCTTGGCCCGCAGCCTCTGTCTCGGATTAGCGTGAATATATCGCTACTGCAAGCGTACTATGATGCTTAGTGTGATGAGAAAAGTCGCACAATCAACCGGAATGTTCAAGCAAATTCTAGAAAAAAAAAAAAACGATCTAAATCCGTGAAGTAATTCTCTCGTGAAAAGCAGACAGACAGAGACACAGACAGACAAACGGGCAGGCATTGGATTTTTTATATATAGACATGAGTGTAACGTCCCTCAGTTTATATTCAACCGTGTTTATGATTTAACTTGACATTAGAACATTCTGGACGAGAACAGGCCACTCAGCCCAGCAAAGCGTGCCAGTCTCATCCACTTCCAAATTTAACATCGTCGAGTTTTGAGGGTCCCTAAAATCTTCCCGTGTACCACACTACTTGGTCACTTCTCCCTTGTGTCTGTGGTTCTTCCTAATGTTTGTGTGTGAAATTTCCCCTTCACAAGTTTCCAGCTGTGTCCCTAAGTTCTTGATGAACTCAAAGTACACCGCCTCGAGCTACTGGACTAATTCCCTTCATAATGTTAAACTCTTCAGTCATGTCACCTCTTAATCACTGTAAAGGCTCAGCTCTTTTAATCTTTCTTCATAATTCATCCCCTGTAGCACTGAATCAGCCTAGTCTCTCTTCTCTGGACCTTTTCTTGTGCTGTTATGTCCTTTTTGTAGCCTGGAGACCAAAATTGCACCCAGGACTCCAGATGAGGCCTCAGCAGTATGTTATAAAGCTTGAGCAGAACCTCCTGTGACTTGTACTCCACACATCAAGGCGCTATATAAACTGACATTCTGTTAGCCTTCTTAATGGCTTCTCAACACTGCCTGGCAGCTGATAGCATCAAGTCCACTACAGCTCCTAAATCCTTCTCATAAGGTGGACTCTTAATTTTCACTCCTCCCATTGTGTATTCAAACCTCACATTTTTATTTCCTCTTTATAATTCTTTACATTTACTGACATTAAATTTCATCTGCCGCAAATTTGCTCAAACGTTTATGCTGTCCAAGTCCTGGAATCAGCCTAGTCGCTCTTCTCCGAACCTTCTCTAGTGCTGTTATGTCTTTATGGAGACCAAAACTGCACACAGGACTCCAGATGAGGCCTCACCAGTATGTTATAAAGCTTGAGCAGAACGTCCTGTGACTTGTACTCCACACATCAAGGCGCTATATAACCTGACAGTCTGTTAGCCTTCTTAATGGCTTCTGAATACTGTCAGGAAGTCAATAGCATAGAGTCCACTGTGACTCCTAAATCTTTCTCATGAGGTGGACTTTCGATTTTCAGACCTCCCCTTCTGTATTCAAACCTCACATTTTTACTTCCTATGTGTAATTCTTTACTTTTACTGACATTAAATTTCATCTGCCACAAATCTGCTTACCCCTATATGCTGCCTGAGTCCCTCTGTGATGATTCAAAGGATTCTCGATTGTCTGCCAGTCCACCTCTCTTGGTATCATCTGCACACTTGACCAGCTTGTCATTTATATTCCCATCCAAATCCCTTTATATAGGGTCGTCCAACTATGCAATTATTGCATTGCATTAAAAGTTGCATAGTTAGATCTGGACCACCCTGTAGATATTAAAAACAGCAGCCGCCCCATCTCTGCCCCCTGCTGGACACCACTCTTAGTCTCAGCCATTTCTGATTGGGTTCCTCACACCATAAATTTTATGTCACTTCTGCTGATGGCTTTGACAATGAAAATTTCTGAAATGCTTGTAATTCTACTTCAGTGAACCATAGAAACATCTGACACAAAGATCTAAAAACAATGAAGCAGCAAACTTTGTGAAAACCAACACTTGAGTCCTTCTTCAAACTTTTGGCCACTACTGTACAGTTAATTTTCTGACATGAAATGATTTGTATAAAAAGTTAAAAGTCCTGTTTGTCCCTGCTCTTCATCATATTTCCCTCATTTGTGTTTTTTTGTTTTGGTTTTCTTTCTCTAATCCTGGATATGCATATTCATTTTAATGACCCCCTCAATCCAACAGATGGCGTACGTACAGTAAGCATTCAGTGTACGCCATGCCTACCAGAAGTGGCATCCATCAGCTGAAAGTTGCAGCATTTGGAGCAGATGGCCCATAAATCTGAATGGCTTCAGCAGACAATACGTATTCACTTCCGTTTATTTATAGCTGCTGCTTTTATCCAAAGCCACTTACCTCAACACCTCATGCCCGCAGTGGTCAGGCTGGCAGTTTAGTGTATTCTGTCAGGGTCTGTGGTGGGGATGAAAGGCTGCCAAGTGTGTGTGTTTGTTTTTATATAGCACCTTTACACGGTGATTTCCTTAACAAGCCCATTGCCGTCATTTCCATGGATGACAGGTGACTCGCTCAAGGCCACACAGGGCGTTAGTGGTGGCGACTAAATTACCGCCTACAACTTACACTGCCATTGTAACTAGTGTAGTGAACAGTTCAGCATGGCGGTGCACCGTCTCTGCAGCGTGTGCATTTATTGACTGTAAGAAGTGGATGACACAGTGGCAGCTGTCTGCTTGTTCCTGAAGCAGAGTTCACTGGCACACCTTACAGAGAGAAGACGAGACACGACAGGGTGGGCTGTTTTTTTCTTCTGTCCAGTGCAACGTTTCCCAACTTGTGGGCTTCGGCCAACCCTGGAGATACACCCCCGCAAACACCCACCGGTACAACAATCAATCGTGCTTGATTCACATTGCAAGTGGATCCTGGACAAACCCACCAACCAATCACATGGGAACCCCCCTATCCACCCACCCACCACATACCCACTTTGACGATTGTGCCAGATTCACCACCGAGGTGGTTGATGAGTCTGCCAAAGTCACCACCGAGGTGGGGGACCCTCCACAACCCCGCTTTGACAAGTCTGCCAGATTCACTACTGGGGGTTGGGGGACCACCCACAACCCTGTTTTGATGAGTCTGCCAGATTCATCACCAAGGGGAGTGGAGACCCCCCCATATCCCCAATCTCCACTTTGACGACTCACCACCAAGGGGATGGGGGACCACCCCACTTTTCACGGTGGGTCGAAATAGCATGTGAAAAGCCGAGCCTCAGCAATACTGGTCTAGTGTTTATGTGCAAATTTGAACAAACATGACCAGGAATCGCTTGTGTGCAGTGATTGCAAACTCTAAAGGTTGTGCAACCAAACATGAGGTGAAGGGTCCCGTCCTTTTTGTCCATGCCATTGTCATTTGTGTTATTATGTGAAATATTCTGTTGAATCAAAATTCTAAAGCAAAGTGTGCTAAACAATGATGGGAACACATGACTGTAATCAGTTTCAAGTTATTTCACAGACAATTGTGGGTTCTTCTTCCTCGTTTTTCATGGAGGGTCCTGTCCTGGGTATGACGTTAAACTGCATCCGGCCCTGCAGGGGGTCCTCCAGGGAAATCATGGGGGTTTGGTGGCAGGATTGGCACTCCAAGCAGCTCTGAGATGACAGACAGGACTCCTATCTGATGCAGCTGTTCGCATTATGAAGGGGATGGAGGAGGGGGGGGGGTTTGGGGGCAATGGGGTCAGGGCTGTTGAGGATCAGTACTGGTGTGGTGCTGAGATGTCGCCCGCTGCATGGCAGCACTCGGGTCCTGGCAGGATCCCAAACTGTTTGGTGGTGTGGTGGGCTGTACCAGTGCAGGCTTCTCCAACCTGACCTGGGATACCAACAACTTTGGTGCACATCTTGAGTTTCTGAGGTTTGAAATCCTCTGTCATGATGGCCTTTCTTTCTTGATCGTGTTTTCTGCTGTCTTTAATGGCTCATTAGAAGTGAGAAATATAAGGCACCTGCTGAAGAGGAAGGGCTGATAAACTGCCAGACAGCACGTGCTGGACGTAACAGGCGACTCTTAGCGAAGTGTAAACTAACAGGGGGCTCGTTGGCTGGGCATACAGCATACAATAGAGGACACTCGGCCCCAGATTAAGGCTAATCTGATTGCTCTGAGCTACACATTAGCACACAAAGCACCGAACAACTGGGTTAACAGCCCTGCTTTGTAAACCTCATGCCTCACTCTGATTGGTCTGTGACGGATTATGAACTGAAAGATAATTACGAGCCTAAATCCAAATCCCGCAAGCATAACAGCTGCACGGCTTGCCGACTGCTCTACTTCCTCTTGCTCTGTGTGTTGTGTTTTTCAGCAGTAATGCAGAATGTCACATTGCTGGACTCCTTGGTGTGGATGGATGGTCATCTTAGACGGGCTTTCATTGACTGTAATGAAGTGGAAAGATTGAGCAGAATCGACACCACTGCCTGTCAATATCCTGCACAGGCCTTACTACTCAGTCACATGTTCACCGCCCTGGTCTCATTCAGAGTGGTGGCTCTGAGGCTAAGGATCTGTGCTGGTATCCAGAAGGTTGCCAGTTCGAATCCCCGTCACTGCCAAAAGAGATCCTACTCTGCTGGGCCCTTGAGCAAGACCCATAACCTTCTATTGCTCCAGGGGCGCTGTACAATGGCTGACCCTGCGCTCTGACCCCAAGGGGTATGCGAAAATGAACAAATTCCTAATACAAGAAATTGTATAAGGCGAAATAAAGAACAAAAAAAAAAAATCTCAGGTCCACTTAAACCAGTTTAGGGACACGGAGATTTGTGGGGGGAGTCTGGAGTGTATCCTGGCAGCATTAGACGTAAAGCAGAAATCAACCCTGGGCAGGACGCTCATCTGTCACACACACACAGCCAGTTTAGAATCGCCAGGGTGTGCTCCTCGAGTGGACCACGGTCAGCGTTGGCAATCACACCGTGCAAATATTGTGCCAATTACAGCATTAACACAAATCAATCACGACACAGATAATCAATTCATACTAAGCGGGTGGGCTCCATGCTCCCCTGTTGCATTCTGGGAGCCTCTTGATTCCGCACCATCAATAGTCATAACTGAGATGAGCTGGGCAGATGAAGACATACACACTTGGAGTAAAGGGCAGGTACAACAAGTGAACAGCGCTTTTATTCAAATAATCCCAAAACAAATCCAAGCGTCCAAACAATTAGTGCAGCAAAATCTCCATCCATCCATCCATTTTCCAACCCGCTGAATCCGAACACTGGGTCACGGGGGTCTGCTGGAGCCAATCCCAGCCAACACAGGGCATAAGGCAGGGAACCAATCCTGGGCAGGGTGCCAACCCACCGCAGGACACACACAAACACACCCACACACCAAGCACACACTAGGGCCAATTTAGAATCGCCAATCCACCTAACCTGCATGTCTTTGGACTGTGGGAGGAAACCCACACAGACACGGGGAGAACATGCAAACTCCACGCAGGGAGGACCCGGGAAGCGAACCCAGGTCCCCAGATCTCCCAACTGCGAGGCAGCAGCGCTACCAACTGCGCCACCGTGCCGCCCACAGAGAAATCTTATTCATGAAATTAATAATCCATAAAAACAGCGTGAAGGTGAAGGTTTTAAAAGCTCAGTAAATATACAGTGCATCCGGAAAGTATTCCCAGCGCTTCATCACTTTTTCCACATTTTGTTATGTTACAGCCTTATTCCAAAATGGATTAAATTCATTTTTTTCCTCAGAATTCTACACACAACACCCCATAATGACAACGTGAAAAAAGTTTACTTGAGGTTTTTGCAAATTTATTAAAAATAAACAAACTGAGAAATCCCATGTCCATAAGTATTCACAGCCTTTGCTCAATACTTTGTCGATGCCCCTTTGGCAGCAATTCCAGCCTCAAGTCTTGTTGAATATGATGCCACAAGCTTGGCACACCTATCCTTGGCCAGTTTGGCCCATTCCTCTTTGCAGCACCTCTCAAGCTCCATCAGGTTGGATGGGAAGCGTCGGTGCACAGCCATTTTAAGATCTCTCCAGAGATGTTCAATCAGATTCAAGTCTGGGCTCTGGCTGGGCCACTCAAGGACATTCACAGAGTTGTCCTGAAGCCACTCCTTTGATATCTTGGCTGTGTGCTTAGGGTCGTTGTCCTGCTGAAAGATGAACCGTCGCCCCAGTCTGAGGTCAGGAGTGCTCTGGAGCAGGTTTTCATCCAGGATGTCTCTGTACATTGCTGCAGTCATCTTTCCCTTTATCCTGACTAGTCTCCCAGTCCCCACAGCATGATGCTGCCACCACCATGCTTCACTGTAGGGATGGTATTGGCCTGGTGATGAGCGGTGCCTGGTTTCCTCCAAACGTGACGCCTGGCATTCACACCAAAGAGTTCAATCTTTGTCTCATCAGACCAGAGAATTTTCTTTCTCATGGTCTGAGAGTCCTTCAGGTGCCTTTTGGCAAACTCCAGGCAGGCTGCCATGTGCCTTTTACTAAGGAGTGGCTTCCATCTGGCCACTCTACCATACAGGCCTGATTGGTGGATTGCTGTAGAGATGGTTGTCCTCCTGGAAGGTTCTCCTCTCTCCACAGAGGACCTCTGGAGCTCTGACAGAGTGATCATCGGGTTCTTGGTCACCTCCCTGACTAAGGCCCTTCTCCCCCGATCGCTCAGTTTAGATGGCCGGCCAGCTCTAGGAAGAGTCCTGGTTGTTTCGAACTTCTTCCACTTCTACAGACAATTTTGACTTTGACTTCATGCTTGGTTTGTGCTCTGACATGAACTGTCAACTGCGGGACCTTCTATAGACAGGTGTGTTCCTTTCCAAATCATGTCCAGTCAACTGAATTTACCACAGGTGGACTCCAATGAAGCTGCAGAAACATCTCAAGGATGATCAGGGGAAACAGGATGCACCTGACCTCAATTTTGAGCTTCATGGCAAAGGCTGTGAATACTTATGTACATGTGCTTTCTCAGTTTTTTTATTTATAATAAATTTGCAAAAATCTCAAGTAAACTTTTTTCACGTTGTCATTATGGGGTGTTGTGTGTAGAATTCTGAGGAAAAAAATGAATTTAATCCACTTTGGAATAAGGCTGTAACATAACAAAATGTGGAAAAAGTGAGCCCCAATGCTGCCCTTTTAACCCTTAAAATGCCGCAGCTGGCTATCGTCGCATCCCAGTGCAATTTGCCAGCACGCTGGAGCTGATTGGTCCGTTCGTTGAGCATCCAGCTCATGACCACTGGCGCCCCCTAGCGAATCAGCATCACTGTCCCTGGGATTCAGCCGCTGTACTAGACTGGCCTGCCAGAATCGGCGTTGGCTTCTGTGTGCAGCCAGTTCAAGCGCAGTTGGCTCGGTGATTTACTGCATTTCATCAATGGTGTCAGTCACACCTTGGACATATAATAAGAGATTGTTGCAGTTGTTTTTACAGTTCACTGCCAGTGTGTAAAATGATCCGTGTTGCAGTAATTGTGATGTTCTTTGCATGAATAAATTTGGTGTTCCATTAAAATTTCACTTTTTCTTGGTGAATTGTGACATTTCCTTAAAAAGTGCAGCAAAAAGGTATTTGGCATCCGGGGGTGCATTAAACCCCCAAGTATGTGGCAGTTTAAGGGTTAAACCTGGCATCTCCTCCCCTTATCCTGTTCAGACCTTGCAGGCGGTGGAGATGCCCACTGACAGGTGCCAGGCCACCATCACATCCTGGCTCTGGTCTTCCTTGCCAGGCCTGGGGCACCGCACTTTGCCGAGCTGCATTGGTCGCCCAATTGGCATCTGAAGGAGACACTGCACATTGGCTTGCTCTGACTCCCAGGCAGTTGCTCAGTAGGAGCCCCCCTATGTTCAGCCTCAGGCTGCTGAAGCCCACTCCTGACCACCTGCCTCTCGCTCTCCCCTTTCTCTTCTTGTCTTCATTTAACCCCTGTCTCTCCCTCATCCTTCTCTCTTGCTCCCTCTCCTATTTTCTCCCCCAAACCCCCGTCACCTTCCACGCCAGCTACTTTTCAACTGACCCCTGTGATTGGGTGCAGGTGTGACATGCCACTTCCTCCAAGGCACAACCGAGTCACCCGACCAATCCGCCCGCTCCACATGTGTATGCAGCCAATTAGCTGTCACGGAGCGAAGCGTACCTACACACACCTACACCCGATTATTTACTTAAAACTGCCTACGCCACGGACTGTCTCTCACACTTGTACTAAAGAATCTTTCAGGGTACAAATCTGGAAAAGGGAGACCCAAGGAAATGAAGCAGTCAGCTGTGGTGCTGTTGGTGGGGCTCCTGTCGTAATCTTCTGCAGATGCTGTAGGAATGTACAGAAGGTGGATGGTGTAGAAAAATGAAGGGCACCGAAAGAACGGTTGGGGTACAACGAGGGTTTGCCTTGTTTAATGATGGAGGGGAAAAAAAGCACAAAAGATGAATTTTAATTAATAATCGGTGACCATACAGAGCTTAGTGATCAACGATCTGCAAGAATAACAGCTTTGGAGAGTTGAGGTGCACGCTCAGATTCGGGTTCCACAAATAAACGCTGGCTTTGTCCTTCTTCATATCTCGAGTGTTTTGTTGTTAATAAGGTCCTAGGGTGGTGAGCCTCTTCCACTTTATACTCTTTGTTATGGTAGACCATTAGAGAATGTCCCCAAATCCTTGCCATAGCCCTCACATGCTACAAACGTATGGTGTCCTGGATGATGGACTGTCTCTCGAGCAGGTCACAGTTTGTGAGACTCGAGGACTGCGTGAGCAACACTGGAGCACCACAAGGCACAGGCCTACCTCCATGTGTTGTCACTCTGTACACCTGACTAGAAGCAGAACAGCAGGTCACGTCACAGATGATTCACCATTTATGGGGTGTATTGACAGGGGAGGATGAGACAGAGGACAGGAGTCAGGGAGAGAACTTTATTTCTTGGTGCAATGTCAGCAAATCTAAGGAACTGGTGATTGACTTTCACTGTATTAAGGAGCCTCTGTGTTCGGTCACTATTCAAGAAGTGAGGTGGTCCACACCTATAAGTACTTGAGTGTCCACATGAAGGTCAAGTTGGACTTGTCTTGGAACATAGAGGAGCTGCATAAGAATGGGCAGAGCAGACTTGTTTTTCCTTAGTTGACTGAGTTTCTTTAATGTTGGGAAGTGACGTCCTTCACATCTTCTACAACTCACTGATGGCCAGTGTGGTGGGCTGAGCTGGTAACGTCACCTCAAGAGAGGACCACCAAACCAACAGGCTAATTAAAAGGGCAGACTCGGTTATGGGACACACTCTGGTCCCCCTGGAGTTTGTAACAAAGGAGAGGATTGAAACAGAAGCGAGTGCCATTATGAACAATGCTGCACGTCCTCTCTGTGATACGCAGTATTGTTTAGGGTCCGAGCACTTCAGCTGGAAACCTTCTTGTCCCCAAAACAAAAACTCCACACGTACATAAACTACAGATACTGAAGCATTGAAACGAGTGTCGCAGATTGAGGCCCTTGTCGTCCTCTTGAACCCTCTGACTCGACTCCAGACACCAGGTAAAAGTCCAAATATTACTTTTATTTGAACCATACAGTGCACAAAGCACCCTCCACTCCACAATACTCATAAACTAATCAATCAACAATACAATAATCAATCCTCCACACTCTCAGACACTTCGCCACCCTTCCTCCCAGCTCAGCTCAGTGTACTGGTTTCCCAGAGTCCTTTATATAGTCCCTGACCCAGAAGTGTTTCTCCCTTCTGTCCATGTGATCATGAACACTTCCGGGTCAGATAAAAAGCTCCTTTCTTCAACCCGGAAGCACGTCGTTTCCTCTTGTCATGTGATCATGACTCACCTCTGGGTTATAGGGCAAGTAAGTGTCTGGCAGCCTCCCCACAGCGACTCCTGGTGGTCCCCATGGTATCCAGCAGGGCTGTGCATATAAACTACAAAGCCCATGAGGCCCTGCTGGAATTCGGGGAACATCCACGCTGTTGGGAGAGCTCCACCTGGCGGCCTGGGGATGATGGCAGGAATATTTAGCCGGCCACACACCACACGGGTTTGGGTTCCTTATGGGATGTCAGCTTGAGGGGGGTATGGGGTTGGGTGGATGCACCAGCTCCCCACTCTCACCTCTTGAGGCTCACTAATGATCCTTGTTATCACCTTCACTTCCTTTAAAGTTTTCAAGGCCTTGATTTGACTGCAGAAGGGGGCCAAGCCAAGGAACTCACTAATTAGTAGTAGTCATGGGAGGTGGACAGAGAGTTAATCAGTGCCAGCTTATGACCCGCACTTACTGGGGATTCTTCATTTGTGGGGAACAATTTCCAGCCCCTGTCCCCATCATGCATGGGGTTCAACAGGTTATCCACACCTTCTCAGCAGCACCCAGTAGACACCTGGTAGTCCATACAGTGTAGAATTTCTAAGGGCCTCACAGACCTATTATTGCTTATTCTTGAGGCCTCTTTGAGTTATTTTTGTGCCGCCCACGGCCATGATGAGGCACGAGAGGACCAGGGTGTTGCAAAATGTCTTACACGTTTGTAGTAGAGGATAAGTGAATCACGTGGGAATCTGCAGGTAGTGAGGACTTACTGGGATGTGCAGTTGAATTGAGCCTGCGCTCAGTGGAAGACTCTATTTAAAAAAAATAAACTGAATTTAACCGACTATACTGTCAACGGCGATGATGTCATGTGATGGGACTTGCAGGACACGCCCCCAGCAACCAGCCATCGCGTCATAGCAGTGGGCACTCTGAACAGTGATGGTGTTGCTGTAAAATTTGACACAAGATAAGAAATACGTTCTCCTCTGTGAAAAGAAAGCAAACCTGAAAACTCTGTAAGGTGTGAAAAAAAATGTCTTCTCCACATTTCGTTTGCCACCCTTTGGTGCTCAGTCACCTCCTGATGTCACCTGTTGTTTTTGTGTAATCTGTGCTGGGCGCTATATAACTCGACAGAGTCGGTGCTCTGTTACTTAACATGTGACTTTCTTTAATGAAAGCCAAACCTTTTTTGGAAAACAAATGTTTGGAAGAGAGAAATGTCCCGTTTTCTGATAACACGCTAATGCAGGAAGACAAAAAATAAACATCAGTAGACAAAACCTAATAACATATGTAAATTATTCAGGTTTTCTCCCAGCGGGCCCCCTGCCACGTCAGTGCCCGCCGTGTTTGTCCTTGTAATTTTAGTTTAGAAGCTCATTAGTGCAGAGACGTATCTTCAGGGCTGGGGGTCAACTGAATGGGTGGACGGCACGCTGATGTGGGAGTGCGAGGAGCACAAGACTGCAGCTCGACAGTGAAGGGTATTTCATGCCCTTGGCCCGTCAGGCGCCTGGACAGCTTGGCTACAGCATGCCATGTACAGTGCCACGTGTGGGGGGTCTGTGGTGAAGTGTGGGCGCTGACAGCCTGCCTACTCGTCTCAGGGGGTCTCTCTGCTACGTCATTGTGTCGTGAATGGTGTACCCGCTGTGTGGTGTTCGGCTGCTCAAAGATTTCACGGCCTGTTTGCATTTTAAAGACGTCCTTTACGGTGGGCCGTCCTTCCTGATTGAATGGAATGCATGAAATAAAGAGGCAAAGTAATAATAACGTCTACTAGCAAATCGTGTGTGTGAAAGTTTTTCAAGAGTAAAAGCGTTAATGAAATGATGATGAGGGAGAGAAGAACATCACATGTTACAGTAAGAAAGGAGGTGATTTTAATAAGTAGAGACTTGTGAGAGGACTCCATATTAGAATAATCACATGATTAGTATGGGATGTTATAAGTCACTTACAAGAGCAGGAAGATTTACAATACAAAGAGTAGCATGAACAGGTTAACAGAACATCTCTCGATATATACAATTATAATACAATACAATTTATTTTTGCAGAGCCCAAAATCACACAAGAAGTACCGCAGTGGGCTTTAACAGGCCCTGCCTCTTGACAGCCCCCCAGCCTTGACTCTCTAAGAAGGGAAGGAGAAACTCCTAAAAAATAAAAAAAAAACCTTGTAGGGAAAAAATAGAATAAACCTCGGGAAAGGCGGTTCAAGGAGAGACCCCTTTCCAGGTAGGGTGGGTGTCAAAAAGAAAAAGGGGGGGTCAATACAATATGATACACAAAGCAGAACAAATCCTCAATACAGTATAAAAATAAAAATTTTACATGTACGGACCAGAATTTAACAGTAGATGATATCACATAATATGATTTGGATTTGATATATAAAATCAACATCTGTCTGTCTGTCCGCTTTTCACGAGAGAACTACTTGACAGATTTAGATCGGGTTTTTCTGTATAATTTGCTTCAACATTCCGATGCATTACTTGATTTTGCGACTTCTCTCATCGCGCCATGTATTACAGTTTGCTTGCGGTATTGATTTTTTTGCATGAATCCGAGGGGGACGCAGTGGGCCGTGGGGCGTATCTTACCTCCGCTTCTCTAGTGAATGAGAGAACTTCGTCTTCTTTTGGCTGCTCCTGTTAGGGGTTGCCACAGCGGATCGTCTTCTTCCATATCTCTGAGGCAAAGGATCTGCGCTGGTATCCCGAAGGTTGCTGGTTTGAATCCTTGTCACTGCCAAAAAGAGATCCTACTCTGCTGGGCCCTTGAGCAAGGCCCTTAACCTGTAATTGCTCCAGGGGCGCTGTACAATGGCTGACCCTGCGCTCTGACCCCAAGGGGTATGCGAAAATGAACAAATTCCTAATACAAGAAATTGTATAAGGCGAAATAAAGAACAAAAAAAAAAATCTCAGGTCCACTTAAACCAGTTTAGGGACACGGAGATTTGTGGGGGGAGTCTGGAGTGTATCCTGGCAGCATTAGACGTAAAGCAGAAATCAATGCGAAATTCCTAATACAAGAAATTGTATAAGGTGAAATAAAGAACAAAATATCTTTCTGTCCTCTATATCTCTCTCTGTCACACCCATCACTTTCATGTCCTCTCTCAGCACATCCATAAACCTTCTCTTAGGCCTTCCTCTTCTCCTCTTACCTGGCAGCTCTATCCTTAGTACCCTTCTCTCGTTATTCCCCTCATCTCTGATGACCAACTCAAACTGTCCAACTTGAGCTGACCCTGTAATGTACTCAGATTTAGATGTTTTTTTTTTCCTTCTAGAATTTGCTTGAACATTCCGGTTGATTTTGCGACTTCTCTCATTGCGCTATGTATCATAGGCGCGATATATTCACGCTAATCAGAGAGACACGCCGCAGTCCAAGGGGAGGGGGAAGCATCACATCAGGAGTGGGGGAGCCTGGCACCCTCTTCACGGTCCTCTTTCACGAATACATTGACAGAGCTGCGGGGCACGGCTAGTATTGGATAAGAAGGGAAACGCAGGGCACAAGTAAGTCAATATGTGTGAATTGTGGCCATCAAGTCTTGTAGTATACCGACGTCTATAATAATTGTCAGAAAATGCAATTTGTTGGATAAACATTATTGTCAGTGAAAATATTCCCGTGTGTAACCCGCAGGTACCTGTACATTTAACTCGGGTGTTGATGTAACTCTGTCAAATGTAGGGTACAACTGGCCAGGGGTAAAAACAGGGCCTGGAAAATAAACGTTTGTCCTTGTGACTTGGTGATAGTCATACAATATGCTAAACGAATGGGGAATTGCCTACTCCGTAATATAAAGGGAATATCTTGTTTTGAGTGGTCAGTGTTGTGGAATCCCCGTAGTTTCTCCGTCGTAATGTTTCTTCTTGTCTGGAAGTTGCCGCTGCTCTTCAGAAAGGTTATGTGTGTAATTCATTGTGTCTACGTGCGAGACGTGCTGCTGCTGATCTTCAGATAATGTCGCTCTGTGGTTTGTCATACATTGTCTTTGTTGTTCTAAGGCCTGTGGTGGTTGGTCTGGCGTGATGTCGATGTTTCTGTTTCTGTGTGTTGGTGTGAGTATGTAGGCCCGCAAGACCATTTTCTGTCGGTCGCAGCTACGCTGTATGCGCCTTTTCATTTTATTGGGAGGCTTACGTTGAAGTGAAGGAACGAGGAGATGTAAAATGGTAGCATCATAATGCAGCTTCAGTGATTAACAAAGTATGCATCGAATAAACAGTCAAATACCACAGTCGATAACTGATCACATTGAAGAACTGAAGATAAGTCTAAGACCAAAACTCTCGCTATTGTTGTGGAGGGATATAGTAGTTGTGTTGTGTTTTAAAAATGATGTCTTCAAGTTGGTGGCCATCATTAGTGAGATGATTTCTGAACGCTCGTGTCGCAGGTGGCTGGGTGCGGCCTGCAATCAGCCACCTACTTAAGGAGCCGCCGCCCTGCAATCAAGGCTGGAGTCGGGTAGGAGGAGGACAAGGCCGATGCAGAGGGGGCGAGGAGAGGCCCGAGTATGTTGTGTGAAGAAGAGAGAGAAGGCTGAAGGAGCCAAGACTTTGGGAGACTGCGGGAGGGTTTGGTGAGGTGCACTAAGGACTTTGTAAATAATAGTAAGCGTAAAATAAACGTGTGGTGATGAACTGGAACGTGTCTGCCTGCCTGTGTCCGGGAAGCACCCTTTCACAGCTCGCATGACTCGTGCGACAATTTCAAGGGGAATAGCGGCGATTTTGTGCCGAGTAGCGTCCTTGAAGGTGGTGTGTGTATCCCTTCGACTTGAGGCAAGAAGAAATGGCACGGAGCGAAATCAGGCGAACGTGAAGGCCTCCCGACATCGCCGTGCAGGGAGATCAGCATCCCTGGAAACTTCTCCCACAAAACTTGCATGGATCTCCACGCAGGCTGTGTGAACTCTTACTCCATCCTGTTGACACCAGGCATCCACCACATTCATTTCTTCCAGTTCTCTGGCATTTCAGTGTCACATTCTAAAGTGACAGTGACTGTTGCCCCCCCCCCCAAAACAAAAAAGTAAGGGCCTACAATGCCAAATTCTGCAACAGCGTACCAAACTGTAACACACTCACTGTGCAGGGGTCTCTGATGAAGTTCACAAGGGTTGGTTTCAGTCCAGCAGCAAACGTTTTGCTTATTTACACAACCATTCAAATGGAAATGAGCAAGTGTTGTTTATATCGAGCACAGACAGACACAAGCAAAATAATATAGGGATTGTGTTACTCACTCACTCAGTCTCTCGAGACCCCTGATCAGCACCTCCATTGACTCCGTAAAGATCACAGCATAGTCATCAAAGACGATGATGATCTGTGAATCTTTCTTCACCAACAGATGCCCCACAGCTGCTGGACCCCACGACCTTGCCCAACACCCAACATTGAACAGAGCAGGAGCAGAACACACCCCTGACAAACCCCAGAATCAACTGGCAAAAAGTCCAAGTCTTTAGAGTCCTTGTGTTTCCTGTCTTGTTATATGGTTGCGAGACATGGACGCTATCCAGTGACCTGAGAGGAAGACTGTGTCTCTTTGGAGAATCCTTGGGTACCGCTGGTCTGACTTTGTGTTGCTCATGGAGTCCTGAATGAGGCACATGACCTGCATTGTGAGGAAGCGTCAGTTACAGCACTAACTGTGGTGCGTTTCCCCGAGGGTGATCTGGCTCATAAGATCCTCAATGTTGGGGACCCAAGTGGTTGGACCAGGCCAAGGGGTTGCCCATGTAACCCCTGGCTGCGACAGATAGAGGGTCATTTCCTGAGGGTGGGACTGGACCGCGTGTCTGCTTGTGGGGTTGTTTTGTCATGTAGTGGGTGTGGTAACGCGCTGTACCATTGCAGGCTCCCCGACTTGACTTGACTTGAGAATGCCTAGTGGGGGGCTGGGTGGTCTCGTGGCCTTAGACCCCTGCAGATTTTGTTTTTATTCTCCAGCCCTCTGGAGTTTTTTTTTTTTTTTTTTTTGCTTTTTGTGTCCTCTGTGGCCATCAGACCTTACTTTATTCTTTGTCAATTAGCATTGCCTAGCATTTCTTATTTCTTTCTTCACCTTGTAAAGCACTCTTTAACATGCTGTAGAAATAAATGTTGTTGTTGTTGTTGCTAGCAGAAAGTCAATGATACTTTTAGCAGCGCTACATGTGAACACCCGTTTGTTTAATGCAGGCCAGTAATTCCCACTCTTTATTTCATCGTGTACACACTCAGTTGTGTCATCAAGGATCCCCCTTTGGTGATTTGGACGCACAGAGCTCAATCGTTACATCAGTGGGAGGGGTTTAGTTAAAAAGGTGCCTTGCCGTCTTGGCCCCTAGGCACGAACATGGTGGTCACATCGATGTCGGTCACGTGGTGGAAACCAACCTAACAATGAACACACAGCACAGGTGTAGCCTTACAATAACATAGCAAAATGGCTACGTAAATGGCATCAAGGCTCCCAAAATGGTGGTGGAATGACATCCAGGGATTTCTGAGTAGCGGCGCCGTAAGAAGTTTCATGGCTACGCTGAAGCCTCCTAATATCCTGAAAGTGCTCAGTGTGGCGGCCTTGGGATTTGTAGCGTAAGTGGATATCAAGTTGTCCTTACGGTGGAGGGCTGCATCACTGCTGTCCTTTGACCACCCCGGCCTTCTGAACCAGCGAGAGGTAAAGAGGAGAGGGGCACGCCACGCTGGCACTTTTAGTTAAGACGAGTCTCACGATTACAAGTCGCCAGACTGTTTTCACCTTTCCATTCATTATGTTCTTGAATATGTCTGCTAAACCGCCAGCTGGCCTTTGCAGTTATTAATGCTAAATCATATCTGTTTGGATGGCTTCCACTGGCGGCTACAGCGCCGGGCCTTCCTGATCAGAAGCTGTGAGGTGCCATCTGTGAACATCTGTGCATCCAGGGAGCTGCGGGTGCGTTGGCAAATGAATGCCGTTTCATCTTGTGCTTATTTTCTCTGCTTTTAGCCTTCAGCACCTTGCCTGTCAGATGAGCCTTTAAACTCGGGATGACAGGAAAGGTGCAACGTTTTACACTGAAGTCAGCTGGCACGCTGTTTAAACCGGGGGTCTTCAGTCTCAAGTCTGGGTTGACCCCATGTGGCTGTAGATATTTTTGTTTCAATCAACTCTTAGCATAATTTAGGCAGCTGGTAATGCCCAGTTTCTATGTTTGGAGGAGTCGTAGGAATGACACGACTATGTCTGGTAAATTTTCATTACAACACCTCCACCATTTCTGTTTGTAGCACATTTTCCTCCACAGGATGGATGTCAGAGTGCTTTATAAGATGTCATTACAAGAAAAGTAAAAACTAATTACAATTAACTGTTTAGCATGACTAGTGGCCAAACCTTCAGTCACCTCTTGTGATTGACACCTTTGGCCAGGAGAAGATGTCATGAAATTGGCGTCCAACTTTCATTTGAGCCTAAACCACAACATCCTCTGGTTGGTGGGTCAGCAGTGGTGGTCACTCGCTGCCCGTCTGCCTTGGTAGAGTTCTGTATCAGTCTTCTTTCCCCTTTTGTATTATTAATGTGTAGCCTTTGTCAGAACGCCTCAAATCCCACAGACGTGCGACAGTTTTTTTTTTTTTATAATTATTGAATTTTTTAAAATCAAATAACACTCCATACACATAATTTGAGTTTTACAAAAGGAAAAAAAAAGAAAGAAAAAGGTTCGATACAAATCAACCACCACCCCTGAGAAAGAGAGCTAGGCCAGCAGTATAAAACTTTATGGTAGTAAAGACAAATGAATAAATAAAATAATAAATGAGTAGAGATAAATGGAGTAAAAGAGGGGAGAGAACCCACTTCCTCAATTTAAATTCTTATTCTGAGATGTTATTGATCAGAACCTGCCAGGTTTTGAAAAAGTTCTGCATAGACCCTCTAAGTGAGAATTTGAGTTTTTCCAGTTTCAAATGGCATATAACATCAGTTACCCACTGACTTAGAATAGAAGAGTTAGGATTCTTCCAGTTGAGCAAAACAAGTCTGCGTGCCAACAGTGTGGGAAAGGCCATCACAGTTTGTTTGTTCTTCTCCACTTTAAGCCCCTCTGTGAGCCCACCAGACACAGCTGTTAATGGGTTAGGAGGGATTGGGTCTCCAAGGCTGTCTGAAAGGCATTTATTGGTTTTAGTCCAGAATGATGTTCATTTGGTGCACATGTGGCCCAGTGAGGCTGGAGCTCGATTGCAGTGTTCGCAGGTTGGATCTCACCCTGGCAACATTTTGGACAATTTTAAGCGAGACAGATGTGCTCAAAATATAATTTTGAGTTGAATAATTGTATGCTTTGTGCATATGGAGCTCGAGTGAATTCTCTGCATTGCTACCTTCCACTCCTTTTCTGAGATGTTGAGTGAGAGATCCTTTTCCCATTGTCCTCTTGGATCTTTGAAAGGGAGGGACTGTAAAATAGTTTTATATATTACAGAAATGCTGTCTGAGTCTTTGAAACTGAACAATATTAGAGGGAGGTGGGAGACGAGGAAAACCGGGCAGGTTCTGTTTAACAAAGTTTCTGATTTGAAGATAGTGAAAGAAATGTACTGCTGGAAAGTTAAATCTGGAGTGTAATTGTTCATAGAATGCAAAAACGTTATCTGTGTACAGATCTCTAAGTGATTTAATCCCAGATGTTTTCTAGACATTAAAAACTGCGTATGTTTGCGAGAGTGGAAAAAGGTGGTTCTCGTGCAGAGGTGCCACAGATAAGATTCCATCCATCCATCCATTTTCCAACCCGCTGAATCCGAACACAGGGTCACGGGGGTCTGCTGGAGCCAATCCCAGCCAACACAGGGCACAAGGCAGGGAACCAATCCCAGGCAGGGTGCCAACCCACCACAGGAGATAAAAGATTCTCCATCTTAAAATGCTTTCTACATTGGCTCCATATTCCGATTGAGTGAAGCACAATTTGGTTGTTAGTATATCAGCGATAACTTGCATTTATTGGGGCACAAAGCAAGGAATATAAAGAAGTGCTGCAGGATTTTATTTCTATTGCGGACTAAGCCTGTGTCTGTTCATCTGTTTGTGTCCAGGTTTTTATAGCTTGTATGTTTGCTGCCCAGTAATAAAACTGAAACTTCGGTAGAGCCATGCCACCTTCTGCCTTAGGTCTTTGTAGGGTCGCTCTTTGGATACGTGAATGTTTTGAATTCCAAATAAATGAGGTTATGGTTGAATCTAATTTCATAAAAAATTATTTATTGATGTATTTTGGAATGTTTTGAAATAAAAAGAGAAGCTTAGGAAGGATATTCATCTTAACAATGGTAATTCTTCCAGCTAGAGTGAAATGAAGGGTTGACCATCTATGCAAGTCCTGATTAATTTTTTCCATACAGACAACAAAATTTTGTTGATAAAGAACTTTGTTTGCTTATGATGTTTACCCCTCAGTATTTAAACTGATCTGCGATGATAAAAGGGAAGGTGTCCAATATAATATTGTGTGCTTGAGAATTCACTTTTATTCAAATTAATTCTGAGACCAGAAATCTTTTAAAATTCTGTAAGTGCTGTTAGGACTGCAGGCACAGTATTTTGTGGGTCTGATACATACAGTACCATATCATCTGCATATAGAGAAATTTTCTGTTTCAGTCCTTCTCTGATAATCCCCTTTATCTCCATAGCATTTCGACAGTGAACTGCCAGTGGCTCCATGGTGTTTGCAAAAAGCAATGGTGACAAGGGACATCCTTGTCTGGTACCACACTGTAGTTTAAAGTAGTCTGAATTGATGTTGTTAATACAAACTGAAGCTTCTGGATTGGTATACAGTTGTTTTATCCATGCACAAATGTTCGGGCCAAACCCAAATTTCTCCAATGTAGTGAAAAGGTAGTTCCATTCAATCATATCAAATGCTTTTTCTGCATTCAACAATAATAATAACTCCGGGGTGTTTGACTTTGCGGGTGAATATACAGTGCATCCGGAAAGTATTCACAGCGCATCACTTTTTCCACATTTTGTTATGTCACAGCCTTATTCCAAAATAGATTCAATTCATTTTTTTCCTCAGAATTCTACACACAACACCCCATAATGACAACGTGAAAAAAGTTTACTTGAGGTTTTTGCAAATTTATTAAAAATAAAAAAAACTGAGAAATCCCATGTCCATAAGTATTCACAGCCTTTGCTCAATACTTTGTCGATGCACCTTTGGCAGCAATTACAGCCTCAAGTCTTGTTGAATATGATGCCACAGTTGGCTGGGATTGGCCCCAGCAGACCCCCGTGACCCTGTGTTTGGATTCAGCGGGTTGGAAAATGGATGGATGAAGCTTGGCACACCTATCCTTGGCCAGTGTCGCCCATTCCTCTTTGCAGCACCTCTCAAGCTCCATCAGGTTGGATGGGAAGCGTCGGTGCACAGCCATTTTAAGATCTCTCCAGAGATGTTCAACCGGATTCAAGTCTGGGCTCTGGCTGGGCCACTCAAGGACATTCACAGAGTTGTCCTGAAGCCACTCCTTTGATATCTTGACTGTGTGCTTAGGGTCGTTGTCCTGCTGAAAGATGAACCGTCACCCCAGTCTGAGGTCAAGAGCGCTCTGGAGCAGGTTTTCATCCAGGATGTCTCTGTACATTGCTGCAGTCATCTTTCCCTTTATCCTGACTAGTCTCCCAGTCCCCATAGCATGATGCTGCCACCACCATGCTTCACTGTAGGGATGGTATTGGCCTGGTGATGAGCGGTGCCTGGTTTTCTCCAAACGTGACGCCTGGCATTCACACCAAGGAGTTCAATCTTTGTCTCATCAGACCAGAGAATTTTCTTTCTCATGGTCTGAGAGTCCTTCAGGTGCCTTTTGGCAAACTCCAGGCGGGCTGCCATGTGCCTTTTACGAAGTAGTGGCTTCCGTCTGGCCACTCTACCATACAGGCCTGATTGGTGGATTGCTGCAGAGATGGTTGTCCTTCTGGAAGGTTCTCCTCTCTCCACAGAGGACCTCTGGAGCTCTGACAGAGTGACCATCGGGTTCTTGGTCACCTCCTTGACTAAGGCCCTTCTCCCCTGATCATTCAGTTTCGATGGCCGGCCAGCTCTAGGAAGAGTCCTGGTGGTTTCAAACTTCTTCCACTTACGGATGATGGAGGCCACTGTGCTCATTGGGACCTTCAAAGCAGCAGAAATTTTTCTGTAACCTTCCCCAGATTTGTGCCTCGAGACAATCCTGTCTCGGAGGTCTACAGACAATTCCTTTGACTTCATGCTTGGTTTGTGCTCTGACATGAACTGTCAACTGTGGGACCTTCTATAGACAGGTGTGTGCCTTTCCAAATCAGGTCCAGTCAACTGAATTTACCACAGGTCGACTCCATTGAAGCTGCAGAAACATCTCAAGGATGATCAGCGGAAACAGGATGCACCTGAGCTCAATTTTGAGCTTCATGGCAAAGGCTGTGAATACTTATGTACATGTGCTTTCTCAAGTTTTTTATTTTTAATAAATCTGCAAAAACCTCAAACTTTTTTCACGTTGTCATTATGGGGTGTTGTGTGTAGAATTCTGAGGAAAAAAATGAATTTAATCCATTTTGGAATAAGGCTGTAACATAACAAAATGTGGAAAAAGTGATGAAGCGTTGGGAATACTTTCCGGATGCACTGTATTACACCAGTAACGACGCACTGCACAATAACATGCAGTTATCTTCATAGTTTTCATCCTCTTTCTCTGCACATTTACCATTCGTTTGCTCAGAGGTTGATGCGCTTCCTGCTTCCTGAGCATCTCTTCTTATCTCCACCCTAGCGACCTGCTTCTTTTTTTTTTTGTCGGCTCTCATCCTGTCCCCCTCACTCAGGAGACTTTTGGGGGTGCTGCCCATTGTTTAGTTGCATAGCTTTCCTGGAGCCCACTGGTGAGTGCTGCGACTGACATTGCTGGCCTCACTCGCCTATGCCAGTCTTTACAGAAGGTCAGCTGTCTTTCCAGTGTCACTAGTCTTCCTTGGTTGCCATCCGTTCTTTTCCTGGAAGTCACTGGTATAGCAGAGATGAGAATAATAATGAATAAATAGTATTTCAAAGATCAGTAATGCCCACTTACCTAAGAGGGGGGTATAATTAAGAGCAGTAGGGTCCTTTAAATATGGAACTGGTCTTTAATCTTCTAAATGACAGTCGGGTGATAAGGTCCCATGGCTAGGGATGCAGTGGCAGACCTACTGTACATTTTTGGGGCCCTGAAGCTTGAACTGTTTTGGGGGTCCCCTTTCAACCAGCTGTTGCGACCACTGTTCTCTCTTCTTCAGTGGGGTTGTTCCTTGACAGATCACCACAAATTTTGGAACTGTTTAGCCATTACATCTCAGATTTTGATTCCTATTGCTGTACTGGATTATACTTTTATTACTGATGTTGTTATTGACACCTCTTCTGAGTAGCAGTGAGCGGAAGCACAGAGCAGTGGCGTCTCCCACGGGCATGTAGCCCTTCGCAAACACCTGAGTAAGTTCAACTGAATTAAGCCGACAGCTGACTAGGAGAAATAATTGGCAGTGAGAAATCTGTCGAACGCTCAGTGGGTGGTGGAAACTTAAAGCCGACGGTCTCTTAGTGATTCAGCTGAACGTGGAAAATGCCGAAGCACCGAAGTTACTACAAAAATGGAGAATATGGTATCAGTGCTAAATGTAAGTTCTATTGCTCTTTGCCCGTTGAGGGCAAGTTTATATGTTGTGTGTCCTGCAGCATGTACAGTTCAGGTTTTCCGGCTGACAGTGTAGATGGCTTCATCTGCCAAAAGTGTTTCGTTAATTTAGAGTTGGTCGGGCAAATACACGAATTGGAGGACCGCGTTAGGAACCTGATAGCAATTAGGCAAACCAAAAATTGGATCGACTCGGTTTGTTTAGACAATTTGGCTACTTCTGATTCGGGTTCAGTCTCTCCATGTCCCACTGTAGTCAGTGTGCGGCTGAAGTCAGCAGCACCAATTCAGCCATGGGGCGAATGGATGACAGTAAGATGGGGGTCTAAGAAGCCAAATTTTAGTCCCTCGGCACCCAGGTCACCAATTTGGACCCAGAACAGATTCTCAGCACTCCTCAGCGCGCCTGTGGACACTGAGAATTAGAAAGTGCTCATAATTGGCGATTCCATAGTGCGGAATGTTAGAATTCCAAACCACGTAAAAACAACAGTTAATGTTAAATGCCTCACAGGGGCCAAGATTTCTGACATAGAGGCCACATTGGATCATGTCGCCCATGATGAGGTATTTACCTTATTGCTGCATGTTGGCACTAATGATATTTATTTACAGCAATCTGAGGTATTAAAGAGGAACTTCATCTCTCTATGCACCAAAGCTAAAAGAAAATGTCGGAATTTAGTTGTATCTGGCCCCTTACCAAGATTATATAGCGGGCCCAGAGCTCAACAGTACACACATCATCGTTGGTTTTCATTTTGTGTTCCTGTGTGTTTGAAAAAATCTGTGAACCTGTGTGTACTGATCCTACATTTAGAAATCTGTTAAATGTATTCTTGCATTTCACTTGAGAATTTGTCACTGCACTCTGCGCCAGCACCCAGTGAAGGGCGCTATATAAAAAGAAACAGAATTGAGTTGAATTGAATGTCATTTGTCTGATTTTGGCCCAAGATTACGAGAAGAAAGTCTGCAGCACAGTCCGTCTTCACAGCATCAAAGTCGAACACTGGGGCCCCCGCTTTGATAGCAAAACAGAAACATAAATAGGCATCAGAAAAAAACGTTGGACCCTCAGGCAACTGCCCAGCGTGCCTGTGCGTTAAGATGGCCTTGTCTGCAGCCCATTCCGTCCTGACAAGATTTTCCCCCCCATGACAAAGAGGCAGAGAGGCTGCTGAGTTTTCTCCCCAAAGAGCTTTTCTACTTGGGTACGTCCATCCGGCTCCCTGTCAGCTCCATTTTGTCACCACCAGCTTAGTCAGCAGCAATTATTTCTGCACAAAACTCGCTGCTTTCTTTACCATACAGGCCACCTAAGTCACCATACTGCCGGTCGGATTTTTAGTGTGACAGAACCCCGGTACTTGTGATCAACAACAACAACATTTATTTCTGTAGCACATTTTCATACAAATAATGTAGCTCAAATGCTTTACATGATGAGGAAAGAGAAAAAAGACAAAATAAACAAGAATTAAAATAAGGGAACACTAATTAACATAGAATAAAAGTAAGGTCTGATGGCCAGCCGCCATTTTGTTAGCACTTTCTTGTTAAAACCCGTTGACAACACGTCTAGATGTCCAGCAGGCAATGTCGTCCATCCTAGGTCACGTAATTTGGCCTTGCCGAGCCCATCAAGCATTTCCATTCATAGGACTGGTCAGGTTGCACCTAAACGTGTACCGGAATTATAGAGAAAGGGACGGAGGTAAAATTACAAGGAACAATAAAAACATTCACAAAGGACAAACAAGGGAGCAGGTGCTAGGAATACAGTAGGTGTTTCCTTCAAGGCAAATTAGGAGTTGGAAACTGGAAAGCAGGCCAAAATCCTGCCTGGTGTGCCCAGCAGAGGCAGCCTTGACGTCAGCCGGGCATCTAAAGTGACTTGCCGGCTACTGTTGAAGTCGGCCTAAAAATGAGGGGCTCACAAAACATCTTAAAATTTTAAATGAACGCCCACAAAGCCTACAGCTTGTATAAACAGACACAGTAGTGCAGTGGTAGTGTTGCTGCTTTGCAGTAAGGAGACTGTGCAAGATTTTTGGGTTCGCTTCCCGGTTCCTCCCTGTGTGGATAGCGCTTTGAATACTGAAAACACTGGTATATCAATGTAATGAAGAATTTTTATTCTTATGGGTCCAGCGCTCGCGAGCCTGTAAGTGTGTGTGTGTCGCTCGCTCGCTGCACGTGTTCCTGCAGGCATACCAGTAAGTGAATGAATTGATGGAACGTTGGAGATAGCAACATACAACTGTCTGTGACTGAACACTGGTTTTGGCAGATACATGCATATCTTTTTGAAAGTTTGGCCCTGTGCCTTATATTGTCATCGCAAAGGCAAATCTAACAGGAAATTGTCTTCGTGTTAAAGTAAAACGCAAATTATCAGCGACAAACAAACTGTTTTACACGCTGCATACCAACCCGCGGCGTAGTATACGCCGTATAATCATGACGCTTTTTTAATGTTTTTTAAGCAGAGGGAGAAAATGAACATTTGCAAAATCCGTAACGCTGCTTTCAGTAAGTACAATGCACACGCGTTTAATTTGTCGGTCAATTTTTGCCAGCCGTCTTTTCTGGTTTGGGCTGCTTTTACAGTGTTACCGCTTATGCATATTACATCTTGAAATCCTTCGAGGAACTAATTAACTAACTAACACCCACCCACCCAGCTTGTGAGAAAAAAATGCACCCGTTCTTTCATCATTTTGTTGCAGCCTATCAAAGACTTGCTGATCATGTTTCTAGACTAAATATACATTGTTTTTCCACTCAGCGCGGGGGCACGCATTCATCTCGGATTATTACATCCTGCTAGACTAATCTGCTACACGGCTGCATTTGAAAAACCGACTTATCCCTGATGAGTTTCACCGCCATTAATGATTAGGAATCTGGTTGGAACAAAACCCTGCAGCCACAGGGGTTCACCAGGACTGAGTTTGGGAAACACTGCTGAACAGAGACGAAACCGACTCAGGTGAGGAGCTGGGGCGGGCAAAGTGGTTGCAGCTATTGATTATTCAGTGTTGTTTGAATTAAAGGTAAAGTACCACTTCGTGTTAGCGAAATGGCTCAAAATTTGATAGAAATCTATGTTTTGTACCAAATACTTGTATGCAAAATTTGGTTGACCGAAGTGAAAGCGTACTCAGTTTATCATGTTTACACACACACACACGCACATACACAGACCTAATTCCAAAAATGGTATTTTCGGACTCAGGGAGGTCTAAAACATTAACATTCATCAAAATCTTGAAATGGAATTTTTGGAGGATTACAATACTTTCCCTGTACTTTGTATGCGAGAAAGTCAGGGAGGTCTAAAACGTTGAGATTCATCAAAAATCTAAAACTCAAATTTTTGGACGATTACAATACTTTCCCTAAGAGAACGTAAATCGGACTCAGGGAGGTCTAAAACGTCGGCATTCATCAAAATCTCGAGGTTGAATTTTTGGACGATTATAATATTTTCCCTATACTTTGTATACAAGAAAGTAAAAATCTCCTGTTATTCGTGCTGCATAATCCAGTCATCCAATCATATGCTCGCAAAACGCACACCTTTTTCGGCTAAAATATTGTTAAATAAATACCTCCATACAATGAAAATAGTCATCAAACAGGAGGTCCATACACACAGAATTGTGCTTCTGAATTGAAGACAGGATTCTCAACCAATGAGTGGGCTGGAAAGGTGGCTGCTAAAATCGTCAGGTCACTGGATCTGTCACATTCAGTGATTCACAGTGTGTGACTAGTGACAAGTTTTTATACCGATTCCAAGTGTCAGAGATTGAGTACTGACGTCCTGTCCATGGTTTGTTGCTGCCTTGTCCCCTGTGCTAGCTAGGGTGGGCTCCAGCACCCTTGCAACTCTGTTAAGGACTATGAAGGGTTAGAAAATGTCTGACGCAGTCTGTGTTATGTTACAGAATTTGTAAAAGAATTTGTTTATATGACTGGCTGTTTGGTAACCGTATGACCTGTGGATAGAAACTGTCTGGATGAATGGGCAAGATGGCCGAGCTCTTTTGAATGAGATTGTTTGCCTGTTAAGCAAGTGAGTGTTCAGTATGTCCTAACAACTGGGATACTCCATGGTCCTCCTAGCCACCACAGCGGCAGAGGTCTAAGAGAACGTGGCCTCCGACTCACTCACCTATAGACACCAAGATCTAGCATGGGTGACCATCCAAGGGGGCTTTGCTCCCCCCACACTGCCCCTTTATGTAGGCCCGGAGGTTGTGCAGCCACTCACATTGCCCATGGTGCACCTTACATGAGGAAATGCCTAACCACACCGTCCCTGCTGGACTCCCTCGAGTAGGAACCACCTCCTATGCCACTCGACACCGGGGTACCAGTTAACACGCTGAAGGCCACACTTGGCATCTCATGTTTTGAGTGAAAGACGTGCTTTGGGTTGCAAGGAAACGGCTGATGCTAAGGCAGGAAAAAAATGATAATCCAGGACTGGCACAGCCTGCTGAGAGTCTATGCCATCCAAGACAACCTGGAAACAGGAGGAGTGGGAACTGGACCATAACTGGTAGAAATGAATGCTGCGGGATAGAGCCAAACTAGGCCAACCCCAACAACTGGTGAAAGACACCTATGGGAACACATCTTAATGGAAAGGTCCAGGCCAGGCTGAGCCCAGCTAGAGGGTGAACCCCTCACCCATCTAAAGGAGGTCCATTTGTCCACCAGTTTACAGATTGTTGCCGCTACAGCTTCTTGGGAGCCTCCCAGTGCTTTACGGCACCGTTGTGTATGATCTGTAAGTCAGGAAAGAGAAGCACCAGGGTGAGAATTTACTACGAGCTGAGGCCTGGACACCACAACAACCTGTATGGCGCAACACTACAATGTCATGTGCTAGAACATAAACATATATGGTGTCACGCAGTATTAACGTTACATCGATAAATTGGAGTTTTGTGAAGTTTCTACCCCGAGTTCAGGACCTAGATAGGTAATGGAATCTGATTTTATATATATACTGTAACCACAAAGGGGTGCCAAAGAGCCCCCAACCACAGACACAGCAATGCAGTCCATAATTCTTCTCCTTTTTTCGGCTGCTCCCGTTAGGGGTTGCCACAGGGGATCATCTTTTTCCAAGCAATACAGTCCATAATATAGCAATAAAATAAAAGGGTTTTATTTAACAAAACACCTTTTAATGGACACCTTTTCTAACAATTAGCCTCAATTATACAATTAACTAACAATAAATCAACAATTCTCCCTCCTTCTCTCCTCTGCTGAGTGTTGCCCGCTGCCTCCCGACACTGACTTGTCCATGTGCAGTAGTAGTAGGCTCCTTTTTAAGCTGGACACGGGAGTACTTATGGTGCCATTCTGTCTCCTTCAAAAAGCAAAAAATAGGGTGGTCCTTCCCTGACAGCACCCTGTATCAAACCCTGCACTTCTGGACTCCATCTCCCTAGCACACCTGCGGTTGTCCCGACTGGATTCTCAAATGAGGACCACTGCCACCTAGCGCATGGGGGATGGAACAACTCCCAAGTTCCGGCTTCTGCTGGTCCCCCCAATATTTTATACCGGCTGGGCACAAAGTTATCTTTTTGTCCAGCCAGCCAATCAATCTGTCGTTCCTCTCGGGCTTCCCGTCCAGTGGTGGCTCGGAAAGTTGCCGGTTCAAATCCCGTAAATGCCAATAGAGACTCTGCTCTGTTGGGCCCTTGAGCAGGCCCTTAACCTGCAATTGCTGAGCACTTTGAGTAGTGAGAAAAGTGCTATATAAATGCAAAGAATTATTATTATTATTATAATCCATGCTCCACCCAGGCCGGGATGCCCGTTCTTATCCCACAATACATTCTTTGGGAAGAAAAAAAAATAAACCTTAAACAGAAGCCAGCTGAAATCCTTGGCATGCCACCTTTACCACTCTCTGAAGTTCCTTGCAGCTCTGGGCAGAGCAGGTGCCTTACCAGGATGTTATGTAGACCGTGAGGACAGACTCCATTATAGAAGTCAACTACAAAAGATGAGGAATCTGGGATTTGATCAGACATACAAACTAAAAGAAGTGGAGTTCAGGGTGTGGTGTGTAGGTGGGTACAGAAGTGGCTCAGACACAGGAAGGCAGAGGGTGATGGTGTGAGGAACCTCATCAGAACTGGGTGACGTTCATAGTGGTGTACAGCAGGGGCCAATGCTGGGGTCGCTGCTATTTTTAATAAATATAAATAATTTAGATAGGAATATAAGGAACAAGCTGGTGAAGTTTGCAGATGATACCAAGATAGGTGAACTGACAGATAATCTCAAATCCGTTGAATCATCACGAGGGACTTAACCTCAGTAAATGTCAAGTATTACACATAGGAAGTAAAAATGTGAGGTCTGAATACAGAATGGGAGGTCTGGATATCGAAAGCCCACCTTATGAGAAGGATTTAGGAGTCATAGAGAACTTGACACTCTCAACTGCCAGACAAGCCATTAAGAAGGCTAACAGAGTGTCAGGTTATATAGCACCTTGATGTGTGGTGTACAAGTCACAGGAGGTTCTGCTCAAGCTTTATAACACACTGGTGAGGCCTCATCTGGAGTCCTGGGTGCAGTTTGGGTCTCCAGGCAACAAAAAGGACACAGCAGCACTAGAGAAGGACCAGAGAAGAGCGACTAGGCTGATTTGAGGACTTGGACAGCATTAAGGTTTGGGCAGATTTGTGAACGATGAAATTTAATGTCAGTAAATGTAAAGTATTACATATAGGAAGAAAAAATGAAGTTTGAATACACAATGGGAAGTCTGAAAATCAAAGTCCACCTTATAAAAAGGATTTAGGAGTCATAGAGGACTTGACACAATCAACTGCCAGACAAGTCATTAAGAAGGCTAACAGAATGTCAGGTTATATAGCGCCTTGATGTGTGCAGTACAAGTCACAGGAGGTTCTGCTCAAGCTTTATAACACACTGGTGAGGCCTCATCTGGAGTCCTGGGTGCAGTTTGGGTCTCCAGGCTACAAAAAGGACATAATAGCACTAGAAAAAGACAAGAGAAGAGCAACTAGGCTGATTCCAGGACTTGGACAGCATAAGGTTTGGGCAGATTTGTGGCAGATGACAATGTCAGTAAATGTAAAGAATTACATGTAGGAAGTAAAAATGTGAGCTTTGAAAACACAATGGGAGATCTGAAAAATCGACAATACCCCTCATTAGAAGGATTTAGGAGTCGTAGTGGACTTGACGCTATCAACTGCCAGACAGAAGCCATTAAGAAGGCTAACAGAATGTCAGGTTATATAGCGCCTTGATGTGTGGAGTACAAGTCACAGGAGGTTCTGCTCAAGCTTTATAACACACTGGTGAGGCCTCATCTGGAGTCCTGGGTGCAGTTTTGGTCTCCAGGCTACAAAAAGGACATAGCAGCACATGAAAATGTCCACAGAAGAGCGAATAGGCTGATTCAGGGCTACAGGGGATGAGTTATGAGGAAAGATTAAAAGAGCTGAGCCTTTACAGTTCAAGCAAAAGAAGATTAAGAGGTGACCTGACAGAAGTGCTTAAATCATGAAGGGAATTAGTCCAGTGAATCGAGTCGGTGACTTTAAAATGAGTTCATCAAAAAACAGTTGGAAACTTGTTAAGGGTAAACTTCGCATAAACATTAGAAAGTTTTTCTTTACACAGAGAACTACAGACATGTGGACTAAGTGACCATGTAGTGTGGAGGACAGGAGGACTTTAGGGACCTTTGAAACTCAACTTGATGCTATTTTAGATGAAATAAGTGGACAGGAATGGCGGGCTTTGTTGGGCTGAATGGCCCCTTCTCGTCCAGACTGTTCTAATGTTCTAAGGAGACGGAGGCACAGATGCATCTTCATGAGAAGAGCTGAAAGGTGTTGTACCCACTCAGGTGCATCAGGAACGGCCACTCCAAGATGTGTAAAGTTCCTCACCTTTTTGTCCACGGCATCCATTGCAACAAAGCAGATGGAGACAGCAGCCCTGACTATGAGGTTCTTTTTAATAACACTCCTGCCCCATGTGTTTTGTGCACATCATTTTTTAATTTTTCTGCCACTTGCACTTCGGAGCCAAGGTGGAATGGCATGCTAGACTACTTTATTAAAATTCATAAAATCAGGAGAGGCAGTGCTAACTTAAGAGCCAGCAAGCAGAGCCACTAAGGAATGGCTGTCAGTCTTTAACCATTTAATTGTGGAGCTGGCAGTTCCTTTGATATGTCTGATGCATGCCTTTGATTTGAGAGCAGCATAGTGTTAGCTCTGCTATGTCGTGGACCCAGCGTCCTGTGCCTACAGGTCCAATTTTGCAGAATTAATCTTCGGTCCGGGACAACCGAGTCAAAGGCTTTGTGACAGGTCATGTCAGGTCAGGTTGGGGGGCATACACTGGTAGAGCTCATCGCTACACCCACCACATGACGGAACAGCTCGGGATCCCAGTTGGCAACTCCTCAGGCAGACACGTGGTTGGTCCAGTCCCACCCTCCAGATATGACCCTCTATCTGCCACAGGCAGGTGTTAATATGGGTGTCCCCTTGGCCTGTTCCGGCTGCTCGGTCATGACAATGATGGTCTTATGAGCCGGATCACCCTCGGGTAATCGCGCCACATGGCTGTAGTGCCGTAACTGACACTTCCTCACAATGCAGGTCATGTGCCTCATTCAGGACTCCATGAGCAACACAAAGTCGAACCAGCGGGACACAAGGATTCTCCGAAGAGACACACATGAAGGAGCCCAGTCTTCACCTCAGGTCACTGGATAGCGTCCATGTCTCACAAACAGGGAGCACCAGGACTCTAAAGACTTGGACCTTCGTCCTCTATCAGAGATATCAGGAGCTCCACACATCCCTTTCCAGTGACCTCATGACCCCCCATGTTCTCCCAGTCCATCTACTGACATCATAGGAAGAGTCACCAGAGTCACATGAATGTCACTGCCAAGGTAAGTAAACCTCTCAATGACGAGGTCGAACACTCTTTCTGCAGACAGACACTGCTGATGGCCGTGCCCATGAGGTCATTAAAGGTCTGGCTCTTTGGTTTTCATCAGGACCCTCGCAAGCTCAGGCACTCAGACCTCTCACTCAGTCCTTCGAGACCCCCGATCAGTCAAAGTCAATTCTGTCATATGCTTTGCTTTTGTCTATTTTGCGGTTGACTGTTCAAAAAAAGCTGAATGGTTGGTTTGGTGGGATCTTTCCCTCATAAACCCATGATGGCTGTTAAAGCGGGGAAATTAAGTTCTGAATGTGTCAACGGTTTTCTCAGTAAATTTATGTCTAATGGGGTTATTGAAATGACATTTACACCAAATGTTGGTGTGTCAGTAAGTAATCCACACATACAAAGCAATCAAAACAAATAAACCCATCAATTAAGTTATGTGCAATAAAGTGGAGTGAGACAGGGAAAAAGTTTTGAACACGCTTACTGAAATTTATTTCATACTTTGTAGAAAAGCCTTTGTTGGTGATGACAGCTTCAAGACGCTGTTGACACATTCTGTACTTATTTTCCCCACTGTATTTAGTATTTTATTTTCATGTAGACACTATTCTAATTTATTTCTACAAGAACATAAGAAATTTGACTAACGAGAGGAGACCATTTGTTTCGCTAATCTAAGCCGTCCCAGTGTCTCCTTCAGATCTTTCTTAAAGGCTCTCAGATTTTCTTCTTCAGCTCCACGCCCCACTAGTTTTTGTTCCAGAGCCCCACAACTCTTTCTGTCAATTTGAGCTTCCTGGCTTCAGGACTAAATCCACTTCCTCTTCATTTCCAGTGATTTCCTCGAGTACGCAATTCACTCTTAACCTGAAAGAATGTTGCTGGATCTACTTTATCAATGTCTTTGAGGATTTTAAATACCAGGATATAGTTTCTATAATCTAGCATGGCAGAGAAGTAAGACTTTTTGGTCTGTAATTACCAGGTCCATTTTGTCTCCTTTCTTTGAAGACTCGAGTCACATTTGTAAATTTCCAGGCCTCAGATGTTTCTCCCTTCTCGAGTGATTGCTCAGATACGCGTAATTAGGGTTTATACAGTGGGTATAGAAAAGAATCCCCCCTTTGAAATATTCCTATTTTTTTTTTGCTTTACAGCCTTAAATGAAAACACACAAACAGATACTTTTTCCAGTTTTAACCCTAACCCTAACCCAACCCCAAACCTTAATACAATCTATAACATTCAAGTGAAAGATATCACAGCTACAGTTCAGAAGAATTTAAAAAAATAAAAAACAAGAAATCCTGAGATTAATAAAGGACCCCCCCCCCCTCCTAAACTCCATCAGGTGTCAGTGCCCACCATTTCCATTGCGGTTACTGGTTTCCTTCCACCTGTGATCAATTGTAATGAGTGTGATTAGTGAAGCTGTTGCTGGAGCATTCATTCCCTTGCTTGGTAGTGCGACTGACAGCAAACAACTGACTATGGGTGGCAGGACACTTTCAAAAGATCTCAGGGATGGAGTTGTGGATGGACATAAGGCAGGAGATGGAGACCAAAAAATCTCAAAGGCTTTATCAATCGCAAGGAGCTCAGTAAAGTCCATCATAAAGAAGTGGCAATTGTTTGGTACTACTAGGACCCTCCCTGGATTCTCCGAACTGGATGGAAGAGCAAGGAGTAAACTGGTAAGAGAGGCTACCAAGCACTCCACAATGGTGGCTTGTTCGAGAGGGTCGCACTTCTCAGGAACGGCCACATTAAGGCTCGTTTGAGCTTTCCCTGAATGCACCTTGAAGATTCTGATGCCAAGTGGAAAAAGGTCTTATGGTCAGATGAGACCAAAATCCAATTATTTGGCCTCAATACCAAATGGTACACCAATGCAGCTCACCATCCACAACACACCATACCTACAGTAAAGCATGGAGGGGGCAGCATCCTGTTGTTGGGGGCTGAGGGCTCTCGTTAGGGTAGAAGGAGAAATGGATGGGGCAAAATACCATCAAATTCATGAGGAAAACCTGCTACCCTCTGCCAGAAAGTTGAAGATGGGCGGAATGTTCACCTTTCAACACGACAACGACCCGAAGCACACAGCAGAATGGACCATACAAGGGATGAAGGAGAAAAAAGTGGATGTCCTGGTGTGGCCAGTCAGAGTCCAGACCTAAATCACAGTGAAAATCTGTGGAAAGATCTGAAGATAGCAGACCACCAACACTCACCATCAAGTTTGACCGAACTTGAACAGTTAAACTGTAAAGAGGTGGGGGGGGGGGGGGGGGGGGCAAATATTACACAATCTAGGTGTGCAAAGCTGATGGAGAAGAATCCCAACAGACTCAAGGCTGTCATTAAAGCAGAAGGGAGTTCAACAAAATGACATTTGGGGGGGGGGGGGGTGTCCTATTAATCTCAGTAGGTCTTGTTTTTGATTTTTTTAATAATTCTTCTGAACTGTAGCTGTAATAGCTTTCATTTGGATGTTACAGGTTGAATTGAGTAAGTAAAGCTGGGAAGAAATTTTTTTGTGTGTTTTCATTTAATGCTGTAAAGCAATAAAAATGGGAATATTTCGAGGGGGGGGGATTCTTTTCTATGCCCACTGTAGATTACAGTTTTCATTTTTTTTTCAATTCAACTGGTACAGTCCCTTCAGGTCCAGGGGTTTAATTAGTTTTCAACGTATCCAGGGCTTGAAGCACATCTGACTCTTCTGTTCTAGATTTGTTTGTTTTTACTCCTTGGTTCCAAGTCCTTGGGTTAAATATTTGTTCAGTTTGTTTGTCGATTCCTTCTCATGTTCAATGATTTCTCCTTTTGTGTCCCTGAGGTTTCTTAAATTCTCTTCAATCTTTTTTTTTTCGTCTTTTAAGAAAAGCCATAAAGGTGGGACAATAAAGGCAGCCCAATAAAAAAAAAAGTAGAATTCAGTAATCCAAAAAAAAAAATCCAGAAATTTCCGTAAAAGAAATACAATGAGACTCTCCAGGATCTGGAGGAGCTGACCACCGACCTGCACTTCTGTAGGAAATGGGCTGTAGCTCATGGTGGCACCGCCCCTGAAACTCTGCTCAAAGGGGACAGGGCACATAACTAAACTCATTAAAATAGCAAATAAACAAACAGTATTCACCATATAATAGACAAATATAAAAATATCACATAAAAGCCTAGTTAAACCGTAACAGTAGCATAAGTGCACTGGGCCCTGAGTGCTGGCTGCTCACTGTAGAGTCAACGTGAATTCCCTTTTGGCAAAACGGCAGTCTATTCTTTAATCAGCGTCCATTTATTTAATGTCAGCGATGCCAGTCTGTGACGGTGGTCCAGCCAGCCCCCCTCACTTGGATCACAGGTCATCTCTTACAAAACAAGAAGTGTCCCGAGAAACAGCAGCTTTTTCATGTCTTTTCCAGCCGCCGTGTTTGCCTGTTCCTGTGTCAACCCAGCAGGAAGCCCACTTGAGGCCTTTCTCGTGGGCTTTTCTTGTTAATGAGGAGACAACCATCTGAACCAAAATGAGCAGTCAGGGCTTGTTAGGATTATTTACACTTCGGTGGAAAGTGTAACGTGCCCGCTCTGCTTCTGTTAATGTTGCAAGGAGTTGAATTTTGGGCCTTCTGTATCAGAACACACATGTTAATGGGTAACGAAAGCAATCTGTTCACATCCCAGCGATTTCACAACTGGGGAGCCGCTGTCACGTTGCTCAAGTGTGCCAGCAGACGGAGGCAACTCAGGGCATCACGAGGTGAAAGCAGGCTCAGGCGCAGTGGACTCATTTTCACTTCTTTCCAGAATCATTCCAAAGCTCATTAATCAAGGAGCTGCCTGACAGATGTGACCCACAGCTGTCTGGGAAATGGGCTTGTGCTGTCCAGACTCTGACTGCAGGGGGCGTGGGGTGCTGCAGTAACCATGCATCATAAAGTAGGCAAGGACTTGACACACATCAGGTTTGACACCGCACCACCTGTAAGTAGGGTTGCCTGATTAGAAAATTAGAAATACGGGACACTCTTAAAATCTCTCTCTATATTACTATATATATGTAGTACTAGGGTGTTGTACCGTGTTAGCCATTATGAATGTAGAGAAAAGCCAAGAAAAATGACACCTTTTATTGGCTAACTAGAAAGATTACAATATGCAAGCTTTCGAGGCAACTCAGGCCCCTTCTTCGATTACATCTTGCCTGAAGAAGGGGCCTGAGTTGTCTCGAAAGCTTGCATATTGTAATCTTTCTAGTTAGCCAATAAAAGGTGTCATTTTGCTTGGCTTTTCTCTGATTAGCAAATGCAATCAAGACTTCTGCTGTTCTCTAAATCTGGGAATAGAGGGGGTGAAAAGAGAAGAGATAAGGCCACACTAAAAAAAGGGCTTGGGGACACTATCCCATATACTGGATCACAATGAAATACAAAACAAGAGTTGTCTCTCTGGACTGAGTCTGACATATTACTACTTAGTTACGTTAAGTGATAGTGTGTGTGTGTGTATATATGATCGATATACTGTATGACCGGCATGACATGCGAACAAGTTGTTTTTACGACCAAAATTTTTGTTTTTGAATTATGACTGACATCTTGAGTTACGACCCAAATGCGGTCACATGTATCCGCTTGTGCGATTGTAAACAAACAGCCGAGAGCGTTCGTAAGCGTCAGGCGGAGCCCAGATACGTGTGTTTGTGGACGTAATTTCGGTGAGTGCAGTGATTTTTTATAATTTATTTTGATAATTGCTATCAATATGGCCCCAAAAAAGCTAGAAAAGAAGCTAAGGAAGGAATAGAAGGTAACGAAGATGTCGACTTAAATGGTGAGTACAGTATGAAATTGTTCTTTCTGGTAGGCTAGGCACTTTTTATAACTTGTTGGTTAATACATTAGAAAAATTATTGGTGTTTTTGGTAAATTATGAGCATTATCCAACCCTTTTTTATTATGAAAAGGTTAAGTAAGTGTTGCTGTGGGAGGTTCGGAATGCATTATGGGTATTTCCATTATTTCTTATGGGAAAAATAGTCTTGACTTACAACCAACTTGAGTTACAACCAGCCCTTGCGAACATACTGAGTTCGTAAGTCAATTGTCCACTGTGTGCGTGTGTGTGTATACATATATATATTGTAACAGATTTAGGGTCCCCGTGACCCCTTGAACCCCCAGACCACACATCAGACACCAGGTAAAAGTCCAAATATTATATTTATTTAGACAAAACGTGCACAAAGCACCCTCTTCTCCACAATATTCAGATAAGTACACAATAAACAATCAATAATAACAATAATCCTCCTCACTCCCAGATGCGTTGCCACCCTTCCACCCAGCTCAGCTCAGCGTCTGGGATTTCCCATCATCCTTTTATATTCCCTGACCCGGAAGTGGTTCCAACCCTACAGTCCATGTGATCTCCTATCACTTCCGGGTCAGATAAAAAGTCCTTTTCTTCAGCCCGGAAGCACGTCATTTCCTTTGTCGCCTTGCCTACGACGTACTTCTGGGTTATAGGGCACAAACAACTCTCTGGGCCTCCCTGCAGCGTCATCTGTTGGCCCCTGTGGTATCCAGCAGGGCTGTAAAGGAAAACTCCATCATCCATGATTTCCTGCTGGTATTCGGGGCACTTCCATGCCGCAGGGAGAGCTCCATCTGACGACCTGGGGGTGTTGATCGGGATGACAGGCCGGCCATATCCCACTATATATATATATATATATATATATATATATATAATATATTTTCATGACATTCGTAGTCTGAATCACAATCTGATTGTATGCATTATTTGACAGTAAAAACTATATACAGTACTGTGCAAACGTTTTAGGCAGGTGTGCAAACAAAGAATGCTTTCAAAAATGGAAGTGTTAATAATTTATTTTCATCAATCAACAAAATGCAGTGAATGAACAAAAGAGAAATCGAAATCAAATCCATATGTGGTGTGACCACCCTTTGCCTTCAAAACAGCATCAGTTCTTCTAGGTACACTTGCACACAGTTTTTGAAGGAACTCGGCTGGTAGGTTGTTCCAGACATCTTGGAGAACTAACCACAGATCTTCTGTGGATGTAGGCTTCCTCACATCCTTCTGTCTCTTCATGTAATCCCAGACACACTCGATGATGTTGAGATCAGGGCTCTGTGGGGGCCATACCATCACTTCCAGGACTTCTTGTTCTTCTTTACGCTGAAGATAGTTCTTAATGACTTTGACTGTATGTTTGGGGTCGTTGTCCTGCTGCAGAATACATTTGGGGCCATTAATCCTGACCAAATCTCCAACTCCATTTGCAGAAATGCAGCCCCAAACGTTCAAAGAACCTCCACCATGCTTCACTGTTGCCTGCAGACACTCATTATTGTACCGCTCGCCAGCCCTTCGACAAACAAACTGCCTTCTGCTACAGCCAAATATTTCAAATTTTGACTCATCAGTCCAGAGCACCTGCTGCTATTTTTCTGCACCCCAGTTCCTATGTTTTCATGCATACTTGAGTCGCATGGCCTTGTTTCCACGTCGGAGGTATGGCTTTTTGGCTGCAACTCTTCCATGAAGACCACTTCTGTCCAGACTTCTCCGGACAGTAGATGGGTGTACCTGGGTCCCACTGGTTTCTGCCAGTTCTGAGCTGATGGCACTGCTTGACATCTTCCGATTTCGAAGGGTAATAAGCTTGATGTGTCTTTCATCTGCTGCACTAAGTTTCCTTGGCCGACCACTGCGTCTACGATCCTCAACGTTGGCCGTTTCTTTGTGCTTCTTCAAAAGAGCTTGAACAGCACATCTTGAAACCCCAGTCTGCTTTGAGATCTTTGTCTGGGAGAGACCTTGCTGATGCAGTAGAACTACCTTGTGTCTTGTTGCTGTGCTCCATCTTGCCATGACATGAAACTGTCTTCCACAACCTCACCTTGGTAGCAGAGTTTGGCTGTTCCTCACCCAGTTTGAAGCTGTTTCTGTTTCAGTTAATGACTGTGTTTCAACCTACATGTGACATTGATGATCATTAGCACCTGTTTGGTAGAATTGGTTGATCAAACACCTGACTAGAATCCTACAAAATCCCTGACTTTGTGCAAGTGGACCTATAAGAATTGATGCTGGTTTGAAGGCAAAAGGTAGTAACACCAAATGTTGTTTTGATTTAGATTTTTCTTTTGTTCGCTCACTTTGCATTTTGTAAATTGATAACAATAAACAATCATTATTTGTATTTCTGAAAGCATTCTTTGTTTACAGCATTCTTTCACACCTGCCTAAAACTTTTGCACAGTACTGTATAGATATATATTTACAGTATATGGGATATCCAGGAAGAGGCGGGTCAAGAAGTGACGTCAGGCAGGAAAGTTGATGGGTGGAGCAGGAAGTGAGGTATTAGGAGCAGTGGAAGAAGAACAGATGTCATTGCTCTCCTGCTAACCCCTGTCTGGACTCACACTCCTCTTTCCTCCATTAAGCTCTTTGACTGCCTCATAAGTGTGCGTGTCTGACAAAGGATGTCCAGGGTTAGCTGCCTCGCTTTCCAAGGCTAAGGGGTGGGAGACGTGAAGACCTTAGGACCCTTAACCTTCTTAGTGGTTAGACCCGAGCATTACTCAGGTTGTAAAAACAGCACTAAAGGCGTTAGTCCCGAGTGTGACTCAGGCAACGGTAGAGACGCACCTCACGCAAGACCCGAGGATTACTTTGGGCTGTAAAATTGTCAACAGCGTTAGTGCCGCGCGTTACTCAGGAGATGGTATCTGCGTGTCTTGTGTAAGCATCAGAACCAAGCGTTACCTGGGCAACAGTGTAGACGCGTCCCCCCCCCCTCACCGCATAATGGCGCCTTGTATGAAACGCCTCTCTTCAGCAGTGATGACGAAGTGAAGCTGTCCTCAGTCAGGGAAACTGAAAGTGACACTCGCCTCACTCGCACATGTGCACTGTGCTGTTCATATTCTTATGATTATTTGGATGATTATTATACTTTCTACACTTCTGACTTTGTACGTTTAATGTTTTGCACGTTTTACAGTAGAAAGATGAGATTGAATCAAAATGTCACTTCTCAAGAAAAAAAAATACAATGCATTTTATGTGTTTTTTTGAGAAAAAAGGGAACCCTAAGGAGCATAAGGTTCACCCCGCAGTTCCAGGGCTCTGGTCGTGGCCCCCGCTGCGGAGACCTGAACAGGTTTGTTTTACCTGTTGTGTGATTAACATTCCGCACCCTGCTGAGGCCTTCAGTGAAACCCCTAAGTTCAGAGACCACAAAAAGGCGAGAACTGAGGCCAGATTTGTATGAAAAGAGTTCGGCTCATTCATTAAAACACACCAATAAAATATGGAGATCATGCCTTAAATAGACAATGCAGGGGTTAGGGGGTGCAAGACCTCCCCGTGAATACCTAGGATTACATTCCAGGTTTATTGCACTAAATAAGATGCAAAAAGTTGTGATAAACCCCAAGACTGAACAATTACCACTCAAGCGAGTCCTGCTGCCATGACAAAGATGTGTGGCGTCTCCCTGGGAAAGTGCGTAGTTCAGCAGTTCTTTCGCGAGCGAATCACTTTTTATGAAATGTAACTTATTATAGTAAATTTGTATATATGGTGAGAAGCGACAAAAACGATAAATATTACAGAAACAAATCAAAACACTAAGCAAAAAATGATCAACAATCGTCCAGTTTGGTAGATTCAGATGATGGTGTAGTTATGAAATGAAATCCCCTGTGAATGGCCGCCTGAAAGTTCTGGAAAATTGTGTTCTTCCGTGATGCCAATGTATAAGTTAACAGTTGGGAGGGCTTCTCAGATGAAGATGATTTTCCAACCCAGAGAAAGCCACACAAAGAAGCAGGCACAGGACATAAAGAGAAATGTAGAGAAAACTCCAATCCGATGGCCGTCGTCGTCATCCAGTTGTGCAGTGAAGCGCTGAAACAAAAAGACCCCTTCAACGGCGATCCTGCCGGCTTCTTACAACTCCCTGTTAAAACTAACGTCCTCATCTTTCACCCAGCATCCCTTGCAGCAACCACCGAAGCTGCCCAATGATGCAGCATTCCTGGGCATGCTGGGATTTGTAGTCCATTTCAGTAGCGCTGCTACAGCATCGTCTGCTCCTTTTCAAACCCTGAGAGAATTTATTAGCCAGCCAGAGCCCCCCCTGTACTGAAAGATGGGAGTAACTGAATGTTGCCTACAATGAGCATGGTGAAAGGCACTATATTAAATATCACACTCATCTCTTCATACTCCTGGGTGTCAATGATTGAGTCGCTTCTTTCCAACCCCCCCATTGCACTCTTTTCACAGTTTAGGCAGAGCAAAGCATCTTGGGATGTACACTGCTAAAAGGCGCTATATAAACGCAAAAGCTTTCAGGTTGGAGCCTGACAGTGGCTGCTTGTGTGGACCCTGAATGAATCACTTAACATGTCATTGCACCGATACAGAAATGACACGACTCCTCCTAAAAAGCACTCTGGGGTGTCCACTGGCATAAGTTGCTATATAAACTCAAAGGGTTTCAGGTTCAAGCCTGATGGTTCCTACATATGCAGTGATAAGAGGTCTTTGCCACAAGAAGGCTCTGGAGACATAAAAGGGTTTGGGGCATCCACCTGTGTATTATGCCCTGGCTGCAAAAGGGTTAACCTCTACCAGTTGTGTCGGGTTCAAAGTCCAAAACAGCACTGAAGACATGTGGCAAAGATGGCAGCTTTAAAGGTCTGGGCTGGAAGTGACGTCATCACAGGTGCTAGAACCCTGTGGGATTTCCTGTAAATGGTCTGCAGAGGATTGAGAGATAAAGTCCGTGCACCTCGCCACCCCCTGATCAGGCATGGAATTGTCACTCTTTGGACCCTTTAGCTGCCTCCCATGCACACGTGGGTGACAGTCTTGTCATTGTGGTCACTGTCAGGCAGCACCATACAACAATCACAAGGCTGCAGGTTGAAGCGTGATGGTGGCTGCTTATGTGACCCTGTGCGGGTGGCTTAAAATGTCACGAGATATAGAAATGACTGTACTCCACCTGCAAAGCACTTTGGGAGAGTCACTGCTTCAAGGCGCTATATAAAATACAAAAGGTCACAGGTTCACACCTGATGGTGGCCCCGAGCAAGTCACTTAATCTCACAATAGTTCTGCTCCTGCAAAGGGTCTTGTAATGGTGCTCACTGTTAAAAGGCACTATATAAAAATTTAAAAGGCCACAGGGTCAAGCCCTGAGTGAATTAGTTAGCCAGCCAGAGCCCACCTTGTTGAATGATGGGAGTAACTGCATGTTACCTATAGTGGGGATGGTGAAAGGCACTATATTAAATATCACTCTCTCATCTCTTCATACTCCTGGGTGTCAACGATTGAGTCGCTTCTTTCCAACCCCCCAAACTGCACTCACTGCACAGATAGGGCAGTAATTGAGTTACTCCTGCAAAGCATCTTGGGATGGTCACTGCTAAAAGGCACTATATAAACTCAAAAGGTTGCAAGTTCAAGCCTGACAGTGGCTGCTTGTGTGGACCCTGAATGGGTCACTTAACATGTCATTGCGCAGATATAGAATTGACATGACGACTCCTGAAAAGCATTGTGGGATGTCTGCTGGCAAAAGGCGCTATATAAACTCAAAGGGTTTCAGGTTCAAGCCTGATGGTTGCTACATATATGTGTGACTCTGAGCAAATCACTTAAGAAAGCAGTGATAAGGGTCTTTGTCATTGTGGTCACTGTGAGGCTGTAGGTTGAAACGTGATGGTGACTGCTTGTGTGATCCTGAGCAGGTGGCTTAACATGTCATGAGATATAGAAATGACTGTACTCCACCTGCAAAGCACCTTGGGAGAGTCACTGCTTCAAGGCGCTATATAAAATGCAAAAGGTCACAGGTTCACACCTGATGGTGGCTGCATGTGTGACCCCGAGCGAGTCACTTAAGCACACAATAGTTCTGCTCCTGCAAAGGGTCTTGTAATGGTGCTCACTGTTAAAAGGCACTATATAAATATCAAGCCCCATGGTGACCCCTAGTCAAGCCCTGAGTGAATGACTTAACCACTCAATGCCCACCGTACTGAAAGATGGAGGCAGCTTCATTTTACCTACAGATCTTTGTGCATTAGGGGCCATGGTAAAAAGGCACTATATCAAATATCACAATCATCTGTACATTCTCCAGGGTGTCAGAGATCGAGTGGCTTCTCCTCCAGATGTGAGCTCCTTCCAGAGGTATGACAAGGACTCTGCTACATCCATTTGAAAACCACACTGGGATGGTCACTGGCAAAAGGCGCTATATACCGTAATATCCAAAGGCTACATATGTGACCCTGAGCAAAGACAGCAATGCGTGTGTCTCCTGCACGGGATCTTGTAATGGTGGTCACTGCTACGAAGCACCTTATAAAATCCAAAGGTTACCGGTGCAAGTGTGACGGTGGCTTCCTTTGATGTGTCATTGCCCGCGTTGCAGAGATACCGCAATGACTCTACCTGAAAAGCACCTTGGAATGGCCACTGGCCAAAGGCGCTATATGAAATCCAGAGGTTACAGGTTCAGGCCCAACGGTGACTACATGTACGTCTGATCACGTAAGACAGTTGTGGTTGAGCTCCTGCAAATGATCTGGAAGTGGTGGGCACTGTTAAAAGGCACTATATAAATCCCAAAAGCTACAAGTTCAAATGTGTGACCCTGAGTGATTCACTTAACCCCGCAGTGCATACCTCGATAGTGACAGATGTTTTGTATTTTCAAAGGCGCTATATGACGTTTCATTTGCTGCTCTCCATTCCAGACGTCCTAACCAGTGCAGCAGACTATGAAGTAAAGCCCCCTCTTCTTGCCCCCCCTCTGTGTAATAACAGCCGCCGTGATTTACCTTTCACCATTACGTTTAATGAAAAGAGCCGCTAAGTGGCGGAATTGCAGCGGAGTCGGGTGACAGATCACTGTCACTTTGAGGACTCAGAGTGACTTGAGCTCCCACCATTCAGTCGTGTTTCCCCCGCGAAGCTTTAATGACACTGCTGTCCCTTGCGGGATGGACGGGTTTGTTTCGCTGCCACCGCCGCCCCCCGATCGCAATGAGCGGTTAATTGTTGTGATGGACTGCCTGACACGCGGAGGGGCGCAACGTTGCAAATCTGTCACGGCCCGTCTTTTCATTGCCATTCGTGGCAAAAGGTTGCAAATCTTCATGAATGGACGCCTTGACAGTTACAAGCAGCATCTCCTGACACCGAAATTCTTTACGGCTGAATGATAAGAGCAGGGAAGGGAATTCAAACAAAGAGATGTGGCTGCTGCCATAATGTGGGGGACCGCGTCATCGTGACTGGAATCGGAGCAAAGATGAGAGTCTGATAACAGAGTGGGACTGGACGTGCAGTGATGACATCACGATGAAACACCAAACAAAGGAAGCTCCCTACCTTATATAGCGCCTCTCAGTGATGCTCAGTGAATGACAAAGCCGAAGACGTGAGGAGTCTGAAATATGCCATTGGCACAAGGATTCAGAGCCTGCTTAGCTGAAGCCCCTTTGGCAGCCAGTCCAGCCTGGAGTCTTCTTGGGTCTCTGACGCTACAAGCTTGGCACACCTGGATTTGGAGATTTTCTGCCGTCCACCTCTGCAGGTCCTGTCAGGCTAGGTCAGGTCGGTGGACGGTGGGCTACTCTCCGGTCTCTCCAGAGATGTTAGATTGTCTTGAAGTCAAAGCTGTGTCCGGACCAGTCGAGGACATCCACAGAGTTGTCCCTAAGTCACTCCTGACAGTCTTCTGTTGTCTTTGCTTTGTCCTGAAGGTTTTCATTCAGGATTGTCTTTTTACTTTTGCTCCATTCAGCTTTACCTCGACCCTTACTAGTCCCCCCTGTCCCTGATGCTACTACCACCACCACTATCATTTGAATGGGACTGCACTGTGGATGAGCGGCACCTCGTTTCCTCCAGATGTGACACTGACCTTGGTTTACTCAGACCAGAGAATCCTGAGAGCCCCTTTTTGTGCCTTTCTGCAATCTCCAAGTGGTCTTCCATGCATCTTTTACTGAGGCAGTTTACCTCTGGCCACACTTCCTGCCAATAGTAAAACTCTTGCCACGCCCCCTCTGATCACACTTCTATGACACTGCACCCTAGCCACACATCCCACCTGTAATTTGTTTTTGGCCACAACCACCCAGGTAGTTTTCTTAAATAACACCCCTGTGATGCTAGATTACGGTCACACCCTCCAGGTGTAACTTGTTTCTGGCCACACCCACCCATCCAGCTAGTTTACCTCTGTCAATGCCCTATTAAGCTTGACTCTGGCCACGCCCCCACCTGTGATGTGTCACTGGCCACGCCCCCTCTGATCACACTTCTATGACACTGCACCCTAGCCACACATACCACCTGTAATTTGTTTTTGGCCACACCCACCCAAGTAGTTTTCTTAAATAACACCACTGTGATGCTAGATTATAGTCACACCCACCAGATGTAATTTGTTTTTGGCCACACCCACCCAGGTAGTTCTCTTAACGCCCCTGTGATGCTAGATTATGGTCACACCCACCAGGGGTAACTTGTTTCTGGCCACACCCACCCATCCAGCTAGTTTACCTCTGTCAATGCCCTATTAAGCTTGACTCTGGCCACGCCCCCACCTGTGATGTGTCACTGGCCACGCCCCCTCTGATCACACTTCTATGACACTGCACCCTAGCCACACATACCATCTGTAATTTGTTTTTGGCCACACCCACCCAAGTAGTTTTCTTAAATAACACCACTGTGATGCTAGATTATAGTCACACCCACCAGATGTAATTTGTTTTTGGCCACACCCACCCAGGTAGTTCTCTTAACGCCCCTGTGATGCTAGATTATGGTCACACCCACCAGGGGTAACTTGTTTCTGGCCACACCCACCCATCCAGCTAGTTTACTTCTGTCAATGCCCTATTAAGCTTGGCTCTGGCCATGCCCCCATCTGTGATTTGTCACTGGCCACACCCCCTCTGATCACACTTCCATGAAACTGCACCCTAGCCACACATCCCAACTGTAATTTGTTTCTGGCCACACCCACTTCACACCCCTGTGAAGTTAGGCAATGACCACCCACTTATCCAGTCAGTTTGCATCTATTGATGTTTCTATGAAGTTTGTCTCCGGCTTACATTCCCACTGGTCATAAATCCATGAAGTTTGACTCTGACCACGCCCCTAAGTATAACTTAACTATGACCACACCCTCCGAGGCTCTATGGCGGTTTATACCTTCATGAATTTTTTTGTCTGACTACGCCTCCATGATGATGGCAGCTGGTCACGCCCACTCAAATGATTTTTCTCTGATCACACCCCATGAAGCTTAACAGTAGCCATACATCTCACCTGTAGTTTTCCTCAGGTCACACACCCGTAAGCAGTTTTCCTCTGGTCACGCCCCCCCCAAGCAGTTTGCCTCTGGTCACGCCCCCACTGCTGTTTGCTTCTAGCCCCGCCTACTCAGATCATTTGCCCCGGCCACACCTTCCCCATATTACCTGATGGCAGATCCCTAAATCACACCTTCATGATGTTGTGTCTAATTTCTTTTTGCCAGTTGGTTGGTCCTCTGTGCTCTTGGTGTGTGGTGGATGATGTGTGCTCAAGGGAGGACGGTGTTCCTTCTGATCAGTACATGGCTGTACTGTGTCTCGTGGTGTGGTGGTGGTGGTTGGGGGGTGTCACAGCAGCACCACCCTGGAAGAGATGCCAGTTACTCCAATCCCACCTCAGGCAGCTCAGAGAATCTGAGAGCCCCTTTTAGTGCTGTGCTGCAACTCTCAAGTGGGCTTCCATGCATCTTTTATTGAGGAGAGGCCTCTGCCAGGCTAGGGGTGGGAAAATTCAGTCCTGGAGGGCTGCGGTGGCTGCAGGTTTTTGTTCCACCCCAGTTGCTTAATTAGAAAACAATCCCTGCCAGTAATTTAATTTAGTGGCTTGTTAGTGCTTTAACTAACTCTGCCATGTCAGCTCACTGTCATATCTTAGGTTTGTTGTTCCTTTCTAAGGGTCTCATCCAAACGGGTGAGTAATTCTCAGTCCTTCACTTTTTTCTCTTCACTTTATTTACACCCAATAGTGCACGATAAACACACACAGCTGTAAATGGAAACAAGTGAAATGGAGAACTGCTGGTTTCTTTTGTCATTTGCCTCTTATTGCTAACTAGCTGTCACCCGCGGCTCCGCCCACGTATCAGTGAAACAGGACAGCGAGGATGGCCCCGCCCAGCTCCCCACTCCTGAGGCCCCGCCTCCTCCTCCCCGGCCCACAGCCTCTCTCAGAGTCGCTCAAATAAATCGGTACCACAAGTGAATTCTGATACTTAGCGCAAAGAGGGATGTCGCATAATCAACTGGAATGTTCAAGCAAATTCTAGAATAAAAAACCCGATCTAAATCCGCTAAGAAGTTCTCTCATTCGCTAACTAAGCAGAAGTTAGGTTACACCCTGAGGCTGGCGCATGAGTGAGGAGGGTCTCGGCCCACTGCGTCTTTCGGATTAGCGCGAATAAATCGCCACCTTAAGTGAACTGTGATACTTAGCGCAATGAGAGAAGTCGCAAAATCAACCGGAATGTTCAAGCAAATTATAGGAAAAAAAAACACGATCTAAATCCGTGAAGTAGCTCTGTCATGAAAAGCAGACAGATGGACAGACGTTGGATTTTATATATATATAGAGAGAGAGAAAAACCGAGAATACAGCTGTTTAAAACTACTGTACAATACAATACAATTTATTATTGTAACGCCCAAAATCACGCAAGGATGGCCGCAATGGGCTTTAACAGGCCCAGCCTTTTGACAGCCCCCCAGCCTTGACTCTCTAAGAAGACGAGAAAAAAAACAAAACAATGGAAGAAACCTTGGGAAAGGCAATTCAAAGAGAGACCCCCTTCCAGGTACGTTGGGCACGCAGTGGGGGTCACAAGAAAAAAGGAGGTCAATACAATACAATCCACAGAACAGAACACAAGTCATCCTCAATATAATATAATAGTAAAATAAAAATATTGCAAGTACAGAGCAGAATTCAACAGTAGATGATCTTCTTATGGGTGGCACGGTGGCGCAGTGGTAGCGCTGCTGCCTCGCAGTAAGGAGACCTGGGGTTCGCTTCCCGGGTCCTCCCTGCGTGGAGTTTGCATGTTCTCCCCGTGTCCTCCCACAGTCCAAAGACATGCAGGTTAGGTGGATTGGCGATCCTAAATTGTCCCTAATGTGTGTGCTTGGTGTGTGTGAGTGTGTCCTGCGGTGGGCTGGCACCATGCCCAAGATTTGTTCCCTGCCCTGCGCCCTGTGCTGGCTGGGATTGGCTCCAGCAGACCCCCGTGACCCTGTGTTGGATAATGACTGACTGACCTTGGCCATCAAGCTGCCTCCCCCTATTGGCCAGTCCACAGCTGAGTCATCGCTGGACCAGCCAATCCGATGAAAGGACCCCTCAACCCGACGACTCCTGCGATCCTCCATCAGAGCTGACTTTACCTCAGGCAAGCAGAACAACTAAAAACGACTAAAATAAGCAACAAGGGTTCGAAATCTGAACGAGCGAGACCACTGAAATGAAGCAGAAGAATGTCACTTGAGCAATAAGTGATTCCTATTAAGCAACCGGCTTGGAACAAAAACCTGTAGCCACTGTGTCCCCCACAATGACTTTGCCCACCCCGTCCCAGGCTATTCATTTATAAAGCCCTGGTTAGTCAAGTGTTGCACTGATGGTTGGCCTTTTCTAGAAGTTTCTCCCATCTCCACCATACGGGTCCTCCGGAGCTCGGGCGGAGTGACCATCAGGTTCTCTTTCACCTTTCAGTTTACCAAGGCTGCCACCGTCCCCCATCCCCCAATTGCTCAGCTTGACCAGGTCTAGAAAGGTCTAGAAAGAGTTGTGTTTGTTCTAAACGTCTTCCAATTAACAATTATGGAGGTCACAGAGCAGCCTCCTCCAGATGAGTGACTCGTCACAGTCCCGTCTCTCTCTCTCTGAGCTCTGCAGGCCAACCCTTGGGCATCATGCTGTGGTTTGTGCCCACCTGTAGGACCCTCTATGGGCCAACCAGCTGAGTGGGCCACAAACATCCCAGTGGTGATCAATAGAAGGGGATGCACAGCAGAGCGTCTGAATACCCGTGTCGATGGGATATTTCTGTTTTTTTTTTAATTTTATTTTTAATAAATTGGCAAAAATTGCTTTTGCTTTGTCATTCGGTCACTCGATTTTGAGAACTAAAACGAGTTTAGCACAAGGGTGGGACAGTATGTGAAAATAGTGAAGGGGTCTGAAGACACTGCGAAGGCACTGCATGTACATCCTCAGGTCCAGTTTAACCAGTCTGGAGTTGTGGGCATAGTGACCCTGGGCATGAGACCACTGCAGGGTACTGTGCCAGCTACTGCATGGCAGCTTTCACAGATCTAAGGTGCTTTACAATTTCAGTGTGGTCACCTTCAGGTTTATATACACTGTATATATCTATAAAAAGAGGTATGATGACCTGGTGTTATATAGCGCCTTGTAAAATCATAAGGTGCACATTACCCAGTGATTGTCGTCATGTTTTCTGTGTTATGAACTCCTGAAGGCGAGTGGCTTTGGTCAGGGACACACAAGGAGGTAGGACTGCATTGACAGCATTGTGGCCTCATATAGTGCCTTTCACATTCTGGTGCTTTATAGTTATTTATCTCTGTTTCTCTCATCAGGTGAAGGGAGTCCTGCTTTATATAGCGCCTTTGACACTTTTTAAATTTTTTGTTAATTGATTTCAGGTTTCTTTAACAAGAGCAATGAGTGGCATAGCGACTCACAGGGATTAGGAGCGGAGGGAGGGTTTGGCGCCATTGTGGTCTTATATAGTGCCTTTCATGTTAATAGGCTTTACAAGTATAAGGTGGTCCAGATCTAATTATGCAATTTTCATTACGCTATAACTTATTAAGTTTATTACGTAGAGAATTCACAGCACCTGCCCTGCACATAGAGATTTCACTTAAAATTCTTTTTGTTGCCAATAGATGGCAGCAACCTGCCCTGCATTCCAAAATGGCGGGGAGACGGTTGTCAGAAGAACAGTTGCAGAATTAGATCTGGACCACCCTGTAATGCATACTGCTGCTAGTTCTATGTTTCTGTTACACACGGACTGTCAGGTATCTTATGGCACCTTTTACACTTTTAGATAGATAGATAGATAGATACTTTACTAATCCCAAGGGGAAATTCACAAAAAAATATATAGGTTGTATTATAAGCATTTTGTTATGGATTTTAGGTTTCTGTGTAAATCCAGTTGGAGCCGCAGTGCTCAGGTGTTGCAAAGTGCCATCCAGCTGTGAAGGTTGTGATGGGTGGGCGGCCCAGGTGGGATGGAGTGAGGTTCCCTACCTGGATGGGAGGCCAGCCCATTAGAGGCACAGGAAGAAAGGCGAGGAGACATCCTGCCATGGCCAGGAGGCACTCAGGAGATGCCCTTTGTGGTTTGCTGGTGTCCTGGCTGGACCAAGGACCCTTACTCAGCCATGAGGCCAGTATAATGGAGAGACAGGGGGAGGCAATACGTCAGATGGCAGCATCCCTGGGCTTCAGCACGGACACCCGCAAGGACATGCTTGGAGCTGGAGTGCTGTGGAGCAGCCATATAAGGTCCTGTGGGTGCTGCTTAGGGGGGTGCTACGGGGGGAGTTGGGTCATGACCCTCACTCTTACAGACTTCCACTTGAACCAGATGACCTTCCAACGGACTGTACCCTGGCAGTGGCAGTGGTCCAGGGTCTGGTTGTAAAGGAGCCGCTCTGGGGTGTCAGCGTTTGGCAGCAGAAGACAAAGCTCACCGGGTGGAGTGGAAGGAGACTTTGGAATATCTGTGCTTGTGGTACTTGAATTGTGCTTTTTAGTAAATTAAATTCAATTCTGTAATTGAACGTGTGACTGAGCCTGGAATTTGGGGCTCGGTGGCGCCCCCTAATGGTCAGAAAGTGTAAACTTTTTTATTATGTTTCTGCACTGTAGGAGGCCTTGCTGAAGGACACACGGAGAATTGGCAACACTGTGACTTTATATAGCGCCTTTAATATTATTGCTATTTGTTCTGTGTTTCTCTTATAGGTGCCCTGTGCTCTCGTGTTATACAGCTCCTTTCACAGTTTTTATCCCCTTTACGTGTACTATATAGAAGCTTAAAGCAAAACATAATAAGATTAATGAGAGGCACGGCGAGCTGGTATTATATAGTGCCTTTCACAACTGTAAGGAATTTTGAACATATAATCATCTTCATGTTCCTGTGAAATGAAATGTGGCACATGAGGGACTCCAGCTCAAGGACACAAAGGGAGTCGTGTTTTGTGACTGAACTGGCAACAGTATTGTGGCCTTATGTAGCACCTTTCTGGTAAGGCATCCTTGTGAAGTGACTTAAGTACTTTATCAAAAATTAAATCTGTGTCTCTGTTAGCTGACCACCAGCAGATGAAGTGATGCGTTGTGTTTGTCTTTGAGTTTCTATAATAGGAACATTGGGAGGTGCAGTGAGGTGATATTTTTAGATTAAATAAACTTTATATAGTGCCTTTCACAACTGGAAGAGACTATACAAGTAGTCTTCATGCATCTGTAATACAAACAGCGGCACTTACTGCTCAAGAACAGAAAAGGGAATTGTGATCTGTGAGTGAATTAGCCACAGCATCGCAGGTTTATATAGCGCCTTTCCAGTTAAGACATTTTACAAGTTTTCTAGCTAAGCAATACCATGTGAAGTGGTCCTTGTACCATACAGGCACCTTGTAATTGTCTTCAGATTTCTATACTAAGAACAACGTGAAGTGCAGTGATCTGGTATTATATAGTGCCTTTCACAATTATAAAGTATTGTAAAGTTTTGTAGTTGAGCCCCAGCGTGTGAGATGATTTAGGTACTTTTTGGGTACTTCACCTGTAGTTATGTGTGCTTATGAAGTGCTACTTGACCAATGGCCTTGAGATTCACATATTAAGAGCAATGGGATGTGCAGTGAGCCGCTATTATATAGCACCTTTCACAAGTGTAAGACAATTTACAGGTATCGTTGTCTTCCTGTTTCTGTAATATGAACACTGGAAGTTGAGGGGTCTTGCTTCCCAACCTAAGTGAGCATCAGTCGGGAGTAAAGTGAAAGCGGGCATCTCTGACGCCTTCCACGACTGGAGCCAGCCGCTTTGCGTGACGCCATACCAATCAGTACAGCACCAGGGCTGCTTGCTTGGAGTATCGGCCAGCCTGGCAGCTTCCCTCTGAGGGGCTTGCCACTGACCACACCCCCACCTGCTGTTTGTGACCTGGACATGCCCACCCTTTGTTTCTGTGGTCAGACTCCACTGATGGTTGCTTCAGGCCACACCCACACAGAAAGTTGCCCTCTGTCTATTAGTTCCATGAAGTTTAACCCTTCGGCCACATCTGCTACCTGTAATTTGTCTCTGGCCACACCTCCTCCTGTCAAGCCAGAGCTCCTCCCCCAGCTCCTGTTTAAATGTCTTATTTTTGTTTTTTTTATTATTGTTCATTGTTTTCTGTTATTGTTTATAATATCATTTCGTTCATATACTAATTGTCTAATTATAAAATATGTTTGTTTTATTCTGTTTGTAGTTTTTAATGTAGTTGCGTTTTATATTGTGAGTGGTTCCCTAAGAGGCGGGGCCTCCTGCCCATCACCATTGAGGGGTTTAAAGCTTTATGGGAAGTGCAGTCCCTCGCTGTTTATTGTGGAGTGAGCCAAGTTCTCTTTTTGATTATTGCTGTTCTTCGGATTTACTGTTTTTTTGACATTTTCTGGCTCTGTTTTAAGGATTTTGTTTTCTGGTTCTTTTATTGGGACTTGTTTGCCAAGGACTGCCTTTTCAGCATTTTGTTATTTTTTTTTGTTAATAAATCTTCAAACTTGTGAAGAATTCTTGAGGTCTTGTCTCCAACCCCAGCCAGAGTTTTTGCTCCTCTTCCCCTAGAGAGACATACTTCAAGTTTTGAGACTCTTTGCTATTTCTTTTTGAATTTAAAAGCCTGCCCTCCATCTGGGGGCCTAGTAAGACCTGTAGCCTCCCATTTTCCTTGCCCGGAGATGAGACCTTTTTGGTGGGCTGTTTTTGAAGGTCTTACTTGTTTATGTTATTCTGTGATGCCGGAGTCACACCACCACCCAACTAGGCAGTTATACCATTGTTGACTCCGGTCAGGTTTGCCTTGCCACACTCGCCCCCCAGGTAGTTATGCCATAGTCGATGCCCTTATGCATTTGGCATTTAGCCACATCGTCCACCTGTAATTTCCCTTGGCCACGCCCCCAACAGAACTATTCCACTGGCCACACCTCTCACGTACTGTTTCCTTCTGTCTGGTCACACCCACCCAGGTAGTTTGTCGTTGTTAACGCCCCCCAAAATTTTTCATTTGGCCACAACCCTTACTTGTAACTTACCTCAGGTGATTTCCACACAGACAGATTTCTTCTGATAATGACCTTCATTTGCATGTGACAGTAACTCCTCCCACACACAGTTTGCCTTTGGTTACACCCATTCAGCTAGTTTACCTCTGTCAATGCCTTGTGAAGCTTGATTCTGGCCACACCCCTCAACTTTGATTTGTGTCTGGCCACACCCACCTAAGCAGTTTACTTCTAGTCACACCTCTTACCTCTAATAAAACTCTTTCCATGTCCCCACTGAAATTTCCCACTGGCCATTCTTGCTCAGGCAGTTTGCCTCTGATCACACTCCCATGAAACTGAACCCGAGCCACACACCCACCTGTAGTTTGCTCCTGGCCACACCTGCCCAGGTAGTTTACTTAAATAACACCCCTGTGATGCTAGATTATGGTCACACCCACCAGGTGTAACTTGTGTTTGGCCACACCCACCCATCCAGCTAGTTTACCTCTGTCAATGCCCTCTTAAGCTTGACTCTGACCACACCCCCATCTGTGATTTGTCACTGGCCACACCTCCTATAATAAAACTCTTGCCATGTCCCCTTCTGGTCACACTTCCATGAAACTGAACCCAAGCCACACATCCCATCTGTAAATTGCTCCTGGCCACACCCACCGAGATAGTTTTCTTAAATGACACCCCTGTGATGCTAGATTATGGCCACGCCCACTAGGTGTGACTTGTTTCTGGCCACACCTCTCAACTTTGATTTGTCTCATGTTACACCCACCCAAGCAGTTTAGCTCTAGACCCGCCTCCTGCCTGTCATAAAACACTTTCCATATGCTCCCTGTAATTTATATCTGGCCACACCCACCTAGATAGCTTTCTTCTGATCACACCTTTGTTAAACTAGACTGTGGTGGCCATGCCCCCACATTGTAACTTGCCTGTGGACACACCCACCCATCCAGCTAGTTTACTTCTGTCGATGCCCCATTAAGCTTGACCACACCTCCCAGCTGTGATATGCCACTGGCCCCACCCACCCAATCAGTTTACCTCTGGCCACACCTCCTGCCTATAGTAAAACTCTGTGATCACAGATCCATGAAACTGCACCCTAGCCACACATCCAACCTGTAATTTGTTTCTGGCCACACCCATCCAGGTAGACGTCTTCTGGTCACATCCCTGTGAAGCTAGCCTATGAGTCCAGTCAGTTTACATCTGTTGTTTCTTTGAAGTTTGTCTCTGGTCACCATTCCCACTGGTTACACCTCCATGAAGCTTGACTCTGACCACGCCCCCAAGTATAATTTCCTTGTGACCACACCCACCTAGGCTGTTAAGCTGTTTATACCTTTGTAATGTTTGTGTCTGACTACGCCTCCATGCTGGTTGACACTGGCCATGACCCCATTTAGGTAATTTCTCTCTCTTCACACCCCCATGACGCTTGACAGTAGCCATACATCTCACCTGCAGTTTTCCTTTTGCCACGCCCCCAAGCAGTTTGCCTCTTGTCACGCCCCCAGGCAGTTTGCCTCTTGCCACGCCCCCAGGCAGTTTGCCTCTTGCCACGCCCCAGCTGCTGTTTGCTTCTAGCCCCGCCTACCTACTCAGATCATTTGCCCTGGCCACACCTTCCCCATATTACTTCATGGCAGCAGTGAACACCTGACAGTCCCCTACCTTCTAATTTCCTCCTTTATATGAGATCTCTGCCCAATTAAACAGCCACAGTGTACTCTGTGCTCTTGCAGTGGACATTGAGTGTTCAAGGGAGAGGATGATGTTCTTTCTGATCAGTACACGGCTTTCTTGTGGTGGGGGGGCCGGTCACAGCAGCACCACCCTGGAAGGGATGCCAGTTACTCCAAAACCACCTCAGGCTGCTCATCCTGACCACATGTCTTTGGCAGACCATCGGTGTCCAAGTGCAGTCAGGTGGTGTACTTCAATGATTAACCGAGATGACCAGTGCCGCCCCCTAATGGCCCCCTAACACTCAAGTTGTGTTAACCATTGTGAGCCTAGCAGCCATCTTAAGGAAGAGTCCGTTTTCCTGGTGGTCCTCGTGCTGCGAGCCTCACGATGGCTGGTTTTGTGTCGTGCCTCCTCGTTTTTGGATTTCTTTTTGGCTTTGCCTCCTGTTCTCATTTAGTTCTCACGTCTATGGTGGGAAGTGAGCTCATCCTTTTTCTGGCATTGAAAGACACAGCTGAGCGCCACATGCACAGGGAGACGGGCCTCCACCGGCTCCCGTTTGGTTCGTTTTTGTCTTGATCCCAGCAAGGCGTTGTTAACGTTTCTCTTCTCTCGTGTTGTTTGCCCCCTAGGTATGAAGCGACCCCTGACCCCGGAGCATCACCTTCTCGAAAATCTGAAGACTGGCACGCAGCTTGTGAACCATGCCGAAGAGAAGGAGCCAAGCAACGGACCCACAGATCTGCAGAGGATTCAGGAGAAGAAGAAGCTGCTCTACTCCCTCTGTGAGGCCTGCAACATCCAGCTGTACTCGGCGGCCCAGGCGCAGGTCCACTACAATGGCAAGTCGCACCTGAAGCGGGTCAAGCAGCTCAACAACGGCAAGATTCCTCCTAGCGCTCCTGCTGCTTCCTCCACAGGTAGGCTGAGCCGCCATGACGGGCCAAAGTGGGGTGGGAGCCGTGAACCTGACGAAACACTGAAAATTGGGCCGTGAAGAATTGCTTGTTTCTGACTTGGGTGCAGTTCCTCTTAGTCTCCACTAGGGGTGCTTGGTTGGTCTCCATTTCATGTTCTGGTCTCCATTTTGTTTGCCCCAGTATGCCTCTCTGTCAGCTTGTGTTGAGTGCCAGGCTGGTGGCCCCAGCTGGGAGGACAACCTCAGCTACACTGCTTGATTTGCCTGGTGTGGGTGTAGGACTTGGTAGCATCTGTTGAGGAATGGCAGAGAGATGCCCATCTGGTGTATATAATTGGCATTACTGGTTGTTTGAAGTCTGCGTTACCATGAAGACGTTTGAGATGAAGATGGCACGCAGGTTATTAAAGCCTCCATTATCTTTACCCACCACTACCCGTGATGTCTCTGTGTTCTCTTGTGTGGGTGTAGGGTTTGGTGGCAGCTGTTGAGGTATGGCAAAGAGGTGCCCATTTGGCATCTTTAACTGGTGTTGCTCGTTATGAGAAGTCTGATTCGTTGTGAAGACGTTTAAAATGAAGCTGAAGCCCTGGGTGATTCACAACTCCATTATCTGTACCCATCATTTATGGCATCCTCTGTGTTGGCAAGAAGCTTTGGATTATTGCAAAGGTGACATGATGGCACAGTAGTTAGTGCTGAAACCTCACGGATCTCGAGTCTCCAAGTTCAAATCTTACCCTTGGTTTTTGTGGTCATTGCATCTTCTCCCTTTGTCTGTGTGGGGATTTCTCCCACATGCCCAAATGTGCAGAGTATAACAATGGAAATGGTGAACTGGTCTTTTGTCGGTGGGTGCCATGTGATGGACTGACACCCTATCCAGGGTTGGCTCCTGCCTTGTGCAACGTGCTACAACCCTCAGTTAGAGTTAAGCCAGTCTGAGAATGTTAGGCTATCCCAAAATGTCAAACTGTGTGTCCATGAGTGTGTTCTGTGGTAGACTGGCACCCCATCCAGGCTTGACTCCAGCCTTGTGCCCACTGCTGCCATGGTAGGCTCTGGCTCCATGTGACCCTCCTTTTGGATTTAGTGATCTCAAGACTGTTGTGTCTTCCCAAAAGCTCAAACTGGCTGTGTATGTGCAAGAGTGTGCCCTGTAGTAGACTGGCACCCCAACCAGAATCGATTCCTGACTTGTATCCAGTGCTGCCAGAAAAGGCTGTAGCTGCCTGTGACCCTCAATTTGGGTTACATGAGGATGATGTGTTATCACAAAAGCTCAAACCGGCTAAGTGTGTCCATGAGTGTGCTCTGTGGAAAACTGGCATCCCACTGAGGGTTGGTTCTTGCCATCCAGTGTTGGTTCCTGCCTTGAAGCCAGTATCGCCAAGAAAGGCTGCAGCTGCCTTCTACCCTCAATTTGGATTATATGAGTTTGAGAATGACGTGTTATCACAAAAGCACAAACTGGCCCAGTCTGTGCATGACTTTGCCCTGTGGTAGACTGGCATCCCGTCCAGGGTTGGTTTCTCCCTTATGCCCAGTGCTGCCAGGATAGGCTCTGCCCCCCAACAATCAATTGGAATTAAGAGAGTTGGAGAATGTTGTGCTTCTCAAAAGCTCAGACTGGCATGGGGTGTTGGTGACTGTATACTGTGGTAGACTGATGCCCCATGCAGAGTTGGTTCCTGCCTTCCGTCTCATCCATGGTTGGTTCCTGCCTTGTGCCCAGTGCTGGCAGGAAAGGCTCAGGCTGCCCACGCCCTCAACTGGGATGCTAAACAGTGCCTTGTGGTAGACTGGTGCCCCATTGAGGGTTGGTTCCTGCCTTGTGCCCAATGCTGCCAGAATAGGCTGTGCCCTCCCTGCAGCCTTCAATTGGGGTTAAGTGCGTTTGAGAATAAAAAGCTGAAACTGGTGTAGTGTGTCCACGATTGTGCTAGATGATAGACTGGCATCCTGCCACAGGTTGGTTCCTGCCTTGTGCCCGGTGCTGCCAGAAAATGCTATAGCCTCCTGTAACCCTCCATTTGGACTGAGCCAGTCTGAGAATGTCGTGTTATCTCAAAAGCTCAGACTGTCTTAGTGTGTGTGTAAGGTTTCTCTGTGGTACACTGGCATCCTGTTTAGGGTTGGTTCTTGCCTTCTGCCCCATCCAGGGTTGGTTTCTGCCTTGTGCCCAGTGCAGCCAGGAGAAGCTCTGCCCCTCTGCATCCCTCAATTTGGATTAAGCGCGCTGTATTGTCCCAAAAGCTCAGACCCACCCAGTGTGTGCCCGAGTGTGCGCTGTGGTACATTGGCATCCCATCCACAGCTCCCACCTCACGCTCAGATTTACCAGGATAGCCACTGGGTTTCCGGACCCTAACCCGGCTTAGGAAATGTATGGAAGAATGGGTGGATTATTAGCACAGTGGGTGGGCATGGTCTCCCCCAATGATCCTGCACTTGATTAAGTTGCTTTGAGTTTATGATGCCCTTTAAAGCTCAAGGATATTTTTCAAAAAACAGTAAGTTCTGAATATTAAAGGCACAGCAAAGATGAACATCCAAAGATGTAAAATCATTCACTGAAGACAGAGGGTGGGATGACACCAGGGATGACATCGCCCTCCCGATTCTCACCAAGTGAGTTGTTGTTGTTTACCACTAGATGGCAGCATTGGCACTGCTTATCTCCATGCCGCTGTCTTCGAGGCCAAACTGGAAATCCACGGTGAGGGAGCTTCGTGCTCTTTCTGCAAGTTCAGCCTTCAGATGGACTTTCTCCAGTTTTACAGGGGATGTTTTAAATATGCTTGTGGAAACGTTTAATAAAAGAGAGCATGAATCGTTAAGTAGTGAGAAACCCCGGATGGGGTGGGACATTCACCTCACATTCTTCTCAGTCTGCGGTGACCATCATTCAAACCAAATTCATGATGACCTATGAAAGGCCACCATGGCCAGGCATTGGACTTGACACCCCAAGGGCTGGCAGTTCAGTTTCAGCTCTGTGTCAAACAAATATGTAAGTCACTTTGGATAAAGAAGAAGAAGAGGTGCCAAAGCTGAAAGGGCAGTGCCCACTTCGACTTATAAAGCACCCTTCACATCATCTCAAAGCCATCTTTGCACAGTTTTTACTGCAGGCAGATGAGGGGATTTAACCAGTGCACCCTTCGGCGTTTGTCACTATGGGACACCCTGTCATCCTGCAGCAGCAATGCAAAACTTTACATTTTATATAGTGCCTTTCTTTGTGTGTCAAAATTAACCTTAAACTGCGAGGGAAGCACACCCTAAAACAGCATGTATCGTATCAATCTCTTATGTAGTGTTTTTCTGGTAATTTCCCGAGATTTTTTAGGTAAGGCAAACGGAAATTCTGAGGTCAGGTAGTTCTGTTCACTTATCCTGGCATCAGAGAGTCGAGACGTGTGGCGTCAAGCAAGTCGGAATTTTACTAAACTCTATACATGTGACAATAATGATCTCAGTCAATCTGTGATACGGCACCTGTCACATTGAATTATCTGTCACTCTATTATAAAGGACACCACTAATCAGTATAAGTCACTAACCGCAGTACAGGACTGGTAATCTGTCCTTGTTGATTATCCATCCATCCATTGTCCAACCCGCTGAATCCGAACACAGGGTCACGGGGGTCTGCTGGAGCCAATCCCAGCCAACACAGGGCACAAGGCAGGGAACCAATCCTGGGCAGGGTGCCAACCCACCGCAGGACACACACAAACACACCCACACACCAAGCACACACTAGGGCCAATTTAGAATCGCCAGTCCACCTAACCTGCATGTCTTTGGACTGTGGGAGGAAACCCAAACAGACACGGGGAGAACATGCAAACTCCACGCAGGGCGGACCTGGGAAGCGAACCCAGGTCCCCAGATCTCCCAACTGCGAGGCAGCAGCGCTACCCACTGCGCCACCGTGCCGCCCCTTGTTGATTATCACATGTAAATAAGAATTTTATTTATTATATAGTGCCTTTCACATCTATCTATCTATCTATCTATCTATCTATCTATCTATCTATCTATCTATCTATCTATCTATCTATCTATCTATCTATCTATCTATCTATCTACAGTGCATCCAGAAAGTATTCACAGCGCTTCATCACTTTTTCCACATTTTGTTATGTTACAGCCTTATTCCAAAATGGATTCAATTAATTTTTTTCCTCAGAATTCTACACACAACACCCCATAATGACAACGTGAAAAAAGTTTACTTGAGGGTTTTGCAAATTTATTAAAAATAAAAAAAATTGAGAAAGCACATGTACATAAGTATTCACAGCCTTTGCCATGAAGCTCAAAATTGAGCTCAGGTGCATCCTGTTTCCCTGATCATCCTTGAGATGTTTCTGCAGCTTCATTGGAGTCCACCTGTGGTAAATTCAGTTGACTGGACATGATTTGGAAAGGCACACACCTGTCTATAGAAGGTCCCACAGTTGACAGTTCATGTCAGAGCACAAACCAAGCATGAAGTCAAAGGAATTGTCTGTAGACCTCCGAGACAGGATTGTCTCGAGTCACAAATCTGGGGAAGGTTACAGAAAAATTTCTGCTGCTTTGAAGTTCCCAATGAGCACAGTGGCCTCCATCATCCGTAAGTGGAAGAAGTTCGAAACCACCAGGACTCTTCCTAGTGCTGGCCGGCCATCTAAACTGAGCGATCGGGGGAGAAGGGCCTTAGTCAGGGAGGTGACCAAGAACCCGATGGTCACTCTGTCAGAGCTCCAGAGGTCCTCTGTGGAGAGAGGAGAACCTTCCAAAAGGACAACCATCTCTGCAGCAATCCACCAATCAGGCCTGTATGGTAGAGTGGACAGATGGATGCCACTCCTTAGTAAAAGGCACATGGCAGCCCGCCTGGAGTTTGCCAAAAGGCACCTGAAGGACTCTCAGACCATGAGAAAGAAAATTCTCTGGTCTGATGAGACAAAGATTGAACTCTTTGGTGTGAATGCCAGGCGTCACATTTGGAGGAAACCAGGCATCCTCATCACCAGGCCAATACCATCCCTACAGTGAAGCATGGTGGTGGCAGCATCATGCTGTGGGGAACTGGGAGACTAGTCAGGATAAAGGGAAAGATGACTGCAGCAATGTACAGAGACATCCTGGATGAAAACCTGCTCCAGAGCGCTCTTGACCTCAGACTGGGGCGACGGTTCATCTTTCAGCAGGACAACGACCCTAAGCACACAGCCAAGATATCAAAGGAGTGGCTTCAGGACAACTCTGTGAATGTCCTTGAGTGGCCCAGCCAGAGCCCAGACTTGAATCTGATTGAACATCTCTGGAGAGATCTTAAAATGGCTGTGCACCGACACTTCCCATCCAACCTGATGGAGCTTGAGAGGTGCTGCAAAGAGGAATGGGCGAAACTGACCAAGGATAGGTGTGCCAAGCTTGTGGCATCATATTCAACAAGACTTGAGGCTGGAATTGCTGCCAAAGGGGCATCGACAAAGTATTGAGCAAAGGCTGTGAATACTTATGGACATGGGATTTCTCAGTTTTTTAATTTTTAATAAATTTGCAAAAACCTCAAGTAAACTTTCTTCATGTTGTCATTATTGGGTGTTGTGTGTAGAATTCTGAGGAAAAAAATGAATTTAATCCATTTTGGAATAAGGCTATAACATAACAAAATGTGGAAAAAGTGATGAAGTGCTGTGAATACTTTCCGGATGCACTGTATCTATTATATAGTGCCTTTCATATCTATCATATCAATCTATCTATCATATACTGCCTTTCCTATCTATCTATCTATCTATCTATCTATCTATCTATCTATCTATCTATCTATCTATCTATCTATCTATCTATCTATCTATCTATCTATCTATCTATCTATCTATCTATCTATCTATCTATCTATCTATCTATCTATCTATCATATACTGCCTTTCATATCTATCTATCTATCTATCTATCTATCTATCTATCTATCTATCTATCTATCTATCTATCTATCTATCTATCTATCTATCTATCTAGTATTCACAATAATCTGTACTCAACTCTGGGAGGTCCTCTGGATTTTAAGGTAGACATTTGCTCTGTTTAGGGGTCTGAGGCCCAGTGAGCTTTTTCCCCAGAGGTCCTGTCCTGTTTGTTTGAGATGAGATGCAATGAGGAGTTCATGGGTAGAGAGCCATCGATGAAGTGTGATGTGATGTGAAGTGCGGTGCAATGGGAGTTCAGAAGTTTATGGGGGTCTCCCGTACCTTATTGCTTTGAAGCGATCGCACTTCCCAGGGGGAGATTTATTTCTGCGCTGTGTGGTGTGGCACACCTGTGAGGTGGCTCTGAAGGATGACATGGTGTGAGGTGTGGCGCTACATCTTCACTGTCAACTCTCCAGAGTCCAGACTACTGACAGATTTATAAGGTGGCACCAGTGTTTGTGGCTGACCAATCAGCACAATGCATTGCCTAAGCCCCACCCACATTAGTCCCTGCTTGAACGAGTAGGAGCTTAAAAAAAGTCTCGGGGACTCCAGATGGCCCAATCTCCTGCAGTGGGAATGCTACAAATATTGCTGAGTTTCTAAACAGTTGGGGCTCCTGTCATCTTGAATGCCATGCCACTTCACTCATGTGAGACACTTGGTGCCACCAGGTTTGACTGTGAAATGATTTTCTGCCACTTTCTGGATTTTACAGCTGCCTTCTGCACTTGAAGATGCATCACGTAAATCGCACACCGTTGACTCGGCCGCACGGCGAGGATCGTAAATCTCCACGGTGCTTAGGGATCAGCTTTTATGTGCCATGCAAAATGTTTGATTTACACCAGTGGGACGCACAGTTGAGAATCGTAAACGGCTTCTGTGTAAATCCACCATCCCATACCAGCAGCTCATAAAAGGGTCCTGTTTCATCACGTTTGCCATCTTTTTATGGATTCCAGTTGACCCAAGAAACTAAAGTGGCACCTTAGGGGGTTTGACAGGAGTGGTATGAAGCACCTCGGAAAAAGATTTAACCTTTTATTTTCAAAGGTCACTGGAAGCCACTGCTGGGCATGTGCTTTTACTGACTTTATTTTGAATGGGGACTCGAATGCCAGCCTGCACCGTGTTGACACGACTGGCAGACGAAGGCTGGTTGCCACATTCAGTAAAGCCTGGCGTGAAATTTCAAATAAACTTCATATGGCACCTTTCATGGTGGCTGTCATCTCAAACCACTTGCATACATTTTTGGAGGTCGGCGCATTTCCCCAGCTGGTGCCCAAGCACACAGGGTGCGACTTGTGCCATGGTTGTTGATGTTAACACCTTTCACAGTGAGCTCCGTGTTGAAGCACTGGGCACTGACTGGCACGTGTGTGAGTTATTTGGTAGAGAGTATGACATGCAGAACAACATGGATGCTCTGTTTTATAATGTTTGTGTCACCTAAAGACACAACTCACTACTTGTTAACATTTTTGGCCTAAAAATGAACGTATTTGTTGTAAGTTTTTTCTATTCACCTATGGACGAGTCTTCCCCTTAAACTCCATTGTAGGCTGTAAGTGCAGACAATAGATTTTTAAAATTTATTTAAAAAAATGCCTCACTTTAGAATGCAATTTATGTTACAAGTTTATACAACCCGTGATTGAGAAGAAACAACTTGGACTTAGAAATCACCAAACTAATCCTTTAAGGGCAGGTGGCGCACTGACCCAGTCCTCCACCAGATGGTGCTGTTGTGCAAGAATGAAATTATCCGTAAACTCGTCTCACGTTTATAAGAAACTCCACTTATTTTGTCATCCCATTTTGACAGTTTCCTATGACATGCTCAGTGTTAACTTCTTATCTAAAATTATTCCTCTGCATCTGCTTTGTGGGTCCTTTGTAGGTCCTCTATCTTGTCACGCTTGGGTCACAGATTTGCACAGAAACACAAGAGGTTGTTATTCAAACACTGCAAACAAACATTTGTCTCTTTTTCAAAACTTTAAATGTGCTCCATGACAAGACAGAGATGACAGTTCCGTCTCACAATTAAAAGAATGCAAACATATCTTCCTCTTCTAAGGAGTGCTCGTCAGGAGCAGAGAATGTCAGAGAGAGTGAGAGAGAGAAAAGCTAACAATCCAAATCTGATAGGTGCTGTTCGGGCTTTTAAGTATGCGAAGTACTGTGTGATAGATCAGCCGCAAGTATGCCCAGCAAGCAAGGGAGCAATTTGAAGGTAGTCTTTCAGCGTTTTTTAGTGGAGCGTCTATATCCTGTAGGGGTGCCATAAGCCCCCCAGCTCACACCGAGTATGAGGCACTGCCAGGGGCATTTTTATTGCTCCGCTAGACATGAAATTCTTGTAATGGCACAAGACAAGCGAGAGCGAAAGCGTTATTGGCTTTGCGTGTAATAATAGATTTTTTTTTTTTTTTTTGAGTTGCGTTTTGTTTTCGTCGTCCCATTTACTATCATGGATGTGTGTGTTAGTAAGTGTTGTCCCCATAAGTCAAACTGGGAAAGACGATGAAGGGAGACCGCAACCCCGAGACGGGAATTTCCTGTTTTCTCAACCAATGACATCCAGGACATTCAGTTTTTAAATGAGAGGAGCGGAAAAGAAGAGAGAGGCGAGGAGAGAGAAAGGAGATTGAGAGAAGAAAGGAGCCGCTTTACACTTTCATTTGCCAACTCATCATTTCCATTTCATTGTGCAGTTGCACTGCTTGCTTTTTCAGTATCCGGATCATCATCACAATGACCAGTGCAGAAAAGCCCCTGGGTTTGGTTTCCTATCAGCCATTGCCGAGGACTTACATGGTGAGGTCGGTTTGTATTTTTGAGAAGAAGCAAATATCACTTCGGCCAATATTCAATTATCACCAGACTTTATTAGCTTTGGACTCATTTATCACATACGTTTCAACTGCCGTTTATCAACAATCTGTGTTTGTGTTCTGTGTTTATTCTATCTATCTATCTATCTATCTATCTATCTATCTATCTATCTATCTATCTATCTATCTATCTATCTATCTATCTATCTATCTATCTATCTATCTATCTATCTATCTATTCATTTATTGTTTAGGGGCAAGGGAGGGTTTTTGTAAATATTATTATTGTATATTGATGTGCTCATATAAATTATATATATACAGTGGAACTTCAGTTTGAGAGCATAATTCGTTCCGGACATGTGCTCGCAGTCCAAAGTACTCGTATATCAAAGTGAATTTCCCCATAAGAAATAATGGAAACTCAGATGATTCATTCCACAACCCAAAACTATTCATATAAAAATGATTAATACAAAATATAAAGTAAAAATACATAAAACAAATTAACCTGCACTTTACCTTTAAAAAGAATCATGGCTGGTGTGAGTCAGTTTCTAAACTCTTGTGGGATACCACCCAACGGGACGACACGTGGAAGAGCGTCCCAAAGCAATCGCAGTCTCCCAGGGCTGTAGCAGTTCGCCGTAAAGGCAAATCTGAAAAGATCGCGGACATGCTATAAGCGCCTGCCGTCGATGGGTGATACAAGGAACATTATAAATGCGCAGGGCACAGTACTACTTGGTCACGACCTTGCCTGACTGCTGTGTCTGTGTATAGGAGAGCAGACCCCGCTACAATAAATAACCGCACTGTTGCTGTTTCAAGCTGAATAAAGCTGTTGTTACCAAAGTACTGAGACTCAGCTTCGTGTTTTCGGGTGCAAGACGGGGACTCGCACGTCACAGCACACACACGTGCGCGCGCGCACACACACAATGCTGTAGTAAACAGTATACGTGCGTACGGCAGATGTTGACTATATGAGTGAGGCACGCTGACTCAGACAGAGAATAGGAGACGATTACCCACAATCCCTCAGCGAGAGAGAAGAACCATCAGCTCAGTTGTGATCACATGACGCTCAGCAGACAAAGCGTATACAGTAATCCCTCCTCCATCGCGGGGGTTGCGTTCCAGAGCCACCCGCGAAATAAGAAAATCCGCGAAGTAGAAACCATATGTTTATATGGTTATTTTTATATTGTCATGCTTGGGTCACAGATTTGCGCAGAAACACAGGAGGTTGTAGAGACAGGAACGTTATTCAAACATTGCAAACAAACATTTGTCTCTTTTTCAAAAGTTTAAACTGTGCTCCATGACAAGACAGAGATGACAGTTCAGTCTCACAATTAAAAGAATGCAAACATATCTTCCTCTTCAAAGGAGCAAATAATTCAATAGGGCTGTTTGGCTTTTAAGTATGCGAAGCACCGCGGCACAAAGCTGTTGAAGGCGGCAGCTCACACCCCCTCGTCAGGAGCAGAGAGAGAGAGATAGAGAGAGACAGATAAAAAAAATCAATACGTGCCCTTTGAGCTTTTAAGTATGCGAAGCACCAGGCAGCATGTCGTTTCAGGAAGCAGCTGCACAAAAGATAGCAATGTGAAGATAATCTTTCAGCATTTTTAGACGAGCGTCCGTATCGTCTAGGTGTGCGAACAGCCCCCCTGCTCACACGCCCTACGTCAGGATCAGAGAAAGTCAGCGCAAGAGAGAGAGAAAAGTAAGCTGGGTAGCTTCTCAGCCATCTGCCAATAGCGTCCCTTGTATGAAATCAACTGGGCAAACCAACTGAGGAAGCATGTACCAGAAATTAAAAGACCCATTGTCCTCAGAAACCTGCGAAGCAGCAAAAAATCCGCGATATATATTTAAATATGCTTACATATAAAATCCGCGATGGAGAGAAGCCGCGAAAGGCGAAGCGCGATATAGCGAGGGATTACTGTACATACTACTTGTATTGCAAGACCTCGCTCGTTTATCAAGTCAAAATTGGGATGGGGTTTGATTTGTCTTCAATTTTGTTTGGTTATAAATTGATCTATTTGTATGGAATGATTACAATAAAAATTAATAAATAAAATATAAAAAAAAAAAAAATGTTGCAAAACACTCGTAAACCAAGTTACTTGACCACCGAGGTTCCACTGTATGTATATAGTGGAACCTTGGGTCACGAACGTCTCGGAGCACATACAAATTGGGTTACAACCAAAAATTTCGCCAAACTTTTGCATCTGTTCACGACCACACACTCGGGTGACGAACAAGCCAGTTTCCCTTCTGGTTCGTATGCATGGATGATTTCCACACGTGTTCAGTCTCTCCCTGTGCATTGTTCTCGGTCAGACGTGCGTACATTCGCTGTGAACTCTTTGTGCTCTATTTCGTGTGTTTTTGCATTAATTTTGCAATTAATTGTGGCCTCTAAGCAAGTGAAGAGTGGTAGTGTTTGGTGAGAAGAAAGGTTCGAAGAAAATTGAAATCAAATTAAAGAAAGAAATTATTGAAAAGTATGAGCGTGGCGTTCGTGTTACTGATCTTGACGCCGAGTACAAGAAATCAAAATCTACGATTTCGACTATTCTAAAAGCAGAAAGAGGCCATTAAAACAGCTGATGTTGCAAAAGGAGTTACAGCATTAACCAAGCAGAGGCCTCAAGTGCTGGAAGAGGTGGAAAAACTATTGCTAGTGTGGCTGAACGAGAAGCAACTTGCAGGGGACAACGTAAGCGAGGCGATGTTATGCGAGAAAGCCAGGAAGATTCATGGCGATTTGCTGCAAAACAATCCTTCTACAAGAGTGTACTTCTTCCTCCTCACTTCTTTCATGCCAGAACTCAACTCATGCAAGGTTAGTTTTCTTGGTTGTTTAAGGTTAGTTTTTGTATAAATTACGGATTTTTCAAATGTTCATTTTTTTCCCTGTGCTTAAAACAATGAGCGGTTCTTAAGGCAGTAGCGTTGAACTCTTGCAATGTTAGTTTTCTCTGTTCAAGGTTTTCTCGGTGTTATTCAATATTTTTACATTTAGTTTACTATTACACTGTGCATTCTATGGTATAATTAACTATTTTTGTGCTTAAAAATCTTTAAAAAAATATATTTACCTACAGTTTATACGGTCTGGAACGGATTAATTGTATTTACATAGAATCCTATGGGGGAAATTAGTTTGGGGCACGGCCAAATCGGGTTGCGACCAGAGTTTTGGAAAGAATTATGTTCGTGAGCCGAGGTTCCACTGTATGTATATATATATATATATATATATATTGTGGTACGCGGCTGGGGGTCAGACCCGGCCGGGACGCCTGGAAGTACTGGGTCATGGCATATTTATCCTCTGGGCCACGAGGGGGCAACTGCCCTGGAGTAGAAGAGGCCCACGGAAGGAGAGCAGGGAGGCTCAAGACTGTTGGGGCCTCTGGTCACCGCCAGGGGGCACCCCGAGCCTCATGGAGCCCGGGACTTATTCACTTCTGCCACACCCATGGAGGACGATCCTTCCAGGGTCACCCGGAGTGCTTCCGGGTGCTCTCCTGATGCTTCCGCCACACCAGGATGTGACGTCAGGTAGAGCACCTGGAGCTCATCCGGGTGAGGATTAAGGGGGCCGCCTCCCTCCTGTCAGTAAGCTGGAGTCGGGAGCAGGAGCAGGACGAAGCTCCTGGAGAGAGGACAGGTGTCCCAGGGACGAGGAGAGAGAAGGCAAAGGAAAAAGGCTACTGGGGCTGAAGGCACAGTGTTGTTGTGCGGGACTGAGTTTGTGTTGTGTGGAGAAGAAAAATAAAAACATTATTTGGATAAAGATGCGGTGTCGGTCTGATGGTGTCCGGGCAAATATCACAATATATATATATAATATGCAATATATGTAATAAGCAATAACCTGATGCCAACACGTCAAAAAGAGTTGAGGCATAGCCCCATATAATGTCCAACGGACAGATGCAAATTGCGTTGCACACGGATCAAAATAGACATTTGACAAACAGTACATAGTTGCATGTGCTTTTATAGCAAACAAAAATGGTGACAGGAAATGATATAACAGGATGTGACGTCAAATACAGGGAGTCAGAAATGACGTTGAATTAGCGAGACCGGATGTGACATCATCAACTGGGAGATGGAAGCGGAAGTAGAGATCGGCCATTTTGAAGTCCTTGAATGGACGTAGGTGTGAACGTTGACGTTTTAATTTTCTTCTTTGGGTCTGGAGAGAGACGTTAGTCCCCTTAACCAACCCTTCCTCTCGCGATAACTTACTCACCTCAGGGCTTGTTGGCTGCCTCCTAAGCGCACGTTTGTGATAATATATAATTGTTCACTGGTGTCTTTTGGAATAGTACTGAATTGTGTGCACATATATCGCTGTATCTCGTGGCTGCTCCCACATAGTAATGAAACAGGTCAAACTTTAAAAATCAATAGACGTGGCCACTGTATCTGATCGTGTTCAGCTCTGATGGGAGAGCGAACCCCGCGTGGGGAGAAGAGAACATGGCTGTGATATCTCTGGCAATCAGCAGCTACCCTCTGAAACACACGTAGCTCTGATTTCTCCCTCAAAAACATCAAACATTACTCCTTAACAATCTGTAGATGATAATGTCTGTTGAACAAACAGGTATCGCTAGCTAAGTGGAGACGAGGTGCGCTCCAACACGTGGCGACACGTAGAGCCCCCCCTGCTCTCGACCCACAGCCACTCTGTTGGATTTGCATATAAATACATCGGTACTGCAAGCGAACTCTGATTCTTAGCGCGATGAGAGAAGTCGCAAAATTAACTGAAAAGTTCAAGCAAATTATAGAAAACAACCCGATCTAAATCCGTGAAGAGAGAACGCGCTTGGACCACGAAATTTTTAAAACCGTTTCTTAGCGAGCACCTCTGGGCCAAGGGTAACCTCCATTCCAAATGTCAATCCCAAGTCCTCTTGGTCCGGGAGATTTCGTGATGAGTGAGTATTTGGCTTTTCTATACGTTGATGACTGTGTGTTTGTCGGCCCGTGTGTGTGTGTGTATATGTAGATTTATCCACTGTCAGCATATCTGCACTTGACTTTACATTGCTGACTTGTAGTGTCTGTTATTTCGTTGTTTGTGGATAAAGGACTATTTGTAAGAGTACGGCTTGTTATTGGCTGGAGAATCCTCAGGTTAGTGTAGTTGCCAGTGTGGGTAAAGGGGGTCAGCCGTTACAGTTGGGCCTGCGCTAAAAGGTTGACGTTCTGTGATGATACGAAGCAAAAAAAATGATAACTCCTTCACCCCCGTCTTAATCCTCCTCTTAAGCCTCCTTGGTGCGCCACACTACACGCTGCGTCCCTCTTGATAGTCCGCCGTGAACTCAAAGCCTGTGGTGACATCTTGTAAAGTCTACAAAATGGACGTTTAGATGAGCGGCTCCCCCAGGTTGATAGGAAAGCTGACATTTACTGAAAATCCCCAAACTGCTGGTGCCGTACCGTTTTAACGGTTTGGTTTTCTATGCCTTTCCAGGACCGACATACTGCCCACCACCCAGTCTCCAGTTTGCTCAGGTGCAGCCTCCACCTTTCCGTCCTGTCTTGAGGACTGAGTTATCTCACAAGACCCATTGCTCGATTATTTGATTTTGTTTTATGGGATTTGGTGTGTGAACTTAAACACCTGACTGCTTTGGAGCAGTCGTCCTTATTATTGATTCGTGTCGATTACTTATGTACAATAAATGATTTGCCCCTTGGACAAATATTCGACACTTCCAAATTTTCATGTGATTTAGTGTTTCCTGTTGTAATAACAAGACCAAAGCAAACAAAGTTTCGGGGGACCGAAGTGATCCCCATGTCATTGAAAAGATCAAAATGGAAATAAAAATAAGCACGAGGACGACTTCTCGACCATAGACCACTTCAAGATGGCGGCAGGACTGGGATAAGGAAGAGGCGGGGTCAGGAGACCGGAAGTGATGTCATCGGTGGTTGGTTGGTCCGTCAATCAGCCTGTCTGAGTGGGGGGGAGAAGAGGTATAAAGTGACAGCGCCAACCCCTGGTCCAGAGCGTAATTACAGCCAACCGAGCCCTGATGTTTTCTCCCGATCGCTGCTCGTTTATTTTGAGATCTCTTTTAATCCTGTCCTTTAGCGCTTGTGCCATATGACAATATGTCTACTGATCTTCATTTTGTGTGTTGTCGCACACGTGTGCATGGGAGGCAGCTAAAAGGCTCAACGGGAGGTCATTCCATGCCAGACCAGGGGATGGATGGATGGATAGATAGATAGATAGATAGATAGATAGATAGATAGATATGAAAGGCACTATATGATAGATAGATAGATAGATAGATATGAAAGGCACTATATGATAGATAGATAGATATGAAAGGCACTATATAATAGATAGATAGATAGATAGATAGATACTTTATTAATCCCAGGGGGAAATTCACAATGGCAGAGTCCACTAATGCTTACACCGACCGCAGGACATTTCACTTCTGGGTCCAAAGACGTCTCTTCCGGTTCCTGTCCTGATGACATCACTTCTGGGTCTGAAGATCTCACTTCCTGTTCTGGGTCCAAAGATCTCACTTCCTGTTTGGGGTCCAAAGACGTCACTTCCGGTCCCTGTCCTGATGACATCACTTCCCCTGCCGGACTTTAAAGCCGCCATGCTTCCCCCATCTGCTTGTTCTTGCTCTGGACTGAAGTCTGTAAAACTCTGAATGAACCACAACCTTTGCTTTTCGGCAGCCAGTTTCAAGTATACGGGCGGCTGCCCCCCAAACCTCTTTCTGTGCCCGTGTGAATCGTTTCACAGCGTGTATTTTTATGGCGTTAGATATTTTATCAGTAGCAGTGTCGCCTCATGTCAGTTCTACTGGCGGCTGTTTCCTTTTTTTTTTTTTTGCCGCCTTCCCTGCATTGCTGCTACGGGTTCATCTAACAGGACAACCGATGACCACACGGTGTTCTGTACCTTGCCGATGCCCTCATCGTGATGCCCATTCCCTCAAACACCTGCAGACGCTCTCGTTGGCTCCCTTTTAGGCACTCGGATGCGATTCATCCTGCCCCCCAGCGCTGAGAGGTGGCTGAGTTTTGCTGTTTGTGAATTGAAATTCTAAATTATTGTTCTTAACAGGTCAAACTCCCCCTTGTCTGCCGCTTCTTCTGTATGAACCCCCGGCTGGTGAAACGGCCCTAATAAACGGAGTCGGTTGAAATCTACTCAGATGCGGTTTTTTTTTCTTTTTTCTGAAGGTATCTCTAATCTGTTTATTTATTCACTCGATTAACTTCTGAATGTGAGCGCGTCACCTTTTAAATCTTCCAACGTGCTTATTTGCCGGTCCTCTGCCTTTGGCGCAAGTCTAGCGGAATCGAATATCATAAACTCGGCGGGATTAGCAAATTGCTTCTTGTCGCTGATCTTGTACTTGTGCTGAATGAGACGTTTTGCACAGCTGAGTCACTTTCATTAATGCGGACCCCTCTGACCCCCACCTGGAATAAAACGCCATTCCGCCTGGACTTGAAAAAGGGGTTCTGCCCCTTTTTTGGTCACAACGATGGGGTTTGGATCAGTTGGACTGGCGATTTTTATTTGTAAATCAGGCATTCCTCCTCACAGAAAGAAAATGAAACGTTAAAAAATGAAATTCCAAAGAGTGAAATGGCAGTCATCTGTAAATCTTCATCCTGCTGTTGTCTGAGCCGCCTCTGTCTGCGGTGACGTCCCATCTTTCCTGCGAAGTCTCTGTTGTGTCTTGGTGGGGTCCTAGTTGTTATGTAGACCTGAACAGAGTTTGTCGGCTCCATGCTCTCCCACCTCCAGGTTTGGGAGCCTCTTGAACCCGTGACTGGGATGAGCTGTGCCATGAGGACACCACACCACCCCTTGTAGGTGCAACAGTGCTCAGTGCTTTAATTAAAAATAAATCAAAAACAGTGTCCAAAGTGAACAAATAAATCGATAATCGGGTAAAACGTGCAAAAGGTGGAGGTTAAAATCAACAAATATTCATTAAAACGAGGTTAGGTTTGGGTTATTGGAGGATTGTCCCCAGAGGGGCACAGAATGCATGGGTTCACTGGAAGAAGAGTATTAAAATTAAGTTCAATTAATCCTTAAAATAGACACAGATACCTCTAATATTAGTAAATGGATAACAATTCTAATTTAATCAGTACTTATAAAAATAGTATTACTAAAAGATCTTTATAAAACCCCTAAGATCACCCTAAAATATCAGTTGCTGGGTGCTGCGGCTGGCAGTTCACAGTCTCAGGTAGCTCGATATGCTTGCGGGTGGCATGACGGCTGGCAGGAATGCGTGGCAGGCTGGCTGCCAGGCTGTCTTTGTGTAATGGGGACAGGGACAGCAGCAGCCGTTGCGGTCACAGCACGACTCAATCTAGTTTGTACCTCATGTTACTATGTGTGGCTTCATCTACACAAATGTGATTAGCTGGGGATCACATCAGCTGATGCCGGTACTTTCGTTGTCAATCTCCATATCCATGTCACTTGCATCAGAACCAAAGTCCGACAGGTCAGAGTCCAATTCAGCGGACCTTGTCCATGGAGTAGTTTGCTTTGTCCGTTCGCTTTGATTTCTCATTAGATGTCAATGCCATTTTTATTGTTGTTTGCTCTTCACTACTCCCACAAGTGCAGGGAATCTCGGTGAAACCAATGAAGCTAACTTTCTTTCCAGCAAAGAGAGTCGAGCTAAAACATAACGCTTTGTCACCGTTTGCAGTTGCTTACTGCTCTCATCCCCTCCCAGTTGACAAATGTCGACATCCGCCCTGAAAGAGTTATCAACTGATGAGGTATATATTAGTCTACCCATTAAATATACATCACAAGTACTGTACAAGGACTATATTTTCCAATCTATTCTGTTAACAATAAAAGGATAAAAAAATAGGATTCCAGAGAACACCCCATACTCGTTTTATAGAACTAAGGGTTAATTCTCTAAAAGCATATATTAATATTAGGGACCATAAATAATTTTTAAGATTAGGCATAGAGGGTTATAATTTGACCCATTCCACTGACTTAACATCAGAGCTACCTTTTATTGAGGTTAAGGTTAGAATTCAGGCGAGGGACAGACGATCTATTCTATATTGGAACGCAGTGTATTTTAACACCCGCAAGGCCTAAAATTTGTCCAATACAGTGGAACCTCGGTTCATGAACGTCTCGGTACACGTACAAATCGGTTTACGATCAAAAAGTTCGCCAAACTTTTGCCTCGGTTCACGGCCACACACTCGGTATATGAACAAGCCAGTTTCCCTTTCAGTTTGTACATGTTCAGTCTCTCTCTGTGCATTTCCTGTGCAGCGAGCAAGAGAGAGAGTGCGACACACACACACACACACACACAGACACACACACACACACACAGACACACACACACACACACACACACACACAGCGCTAGAGAGAGAGCTGGACTCATAAGGTAGGAAGGCAGTTAAAGAATGCACTGGGCTTGATTTTGTTTTCAGTTCTGTTTCCGGTGATCGGTTCGTAGCCTGCATTGTTGCAACGTTACTTTTCTTGGCGGTTTATTAAATTACGGATTTTTTCAAATGTTCATTTTTTCCCCTGTGCTAAAACTCATTAAAAAAAGTGTTTTTAGCCAGCGGTTGGTAGCGCTTTAGTGCAAACTATTGCAGTGTTAGCTTTCTCTGTTCAAGGTTTTCTCAGTGTTATTCAATGTTTTTACATTTAGTTTACTATTACGCTATGCATTCTATGGCTTAATTAACTATATGTGTGCTTAAAAACTTAAAAAATATATATATTTACATACAGTTCGTATGGTCTGGAACGTATTAATTATATTTATATACAGTCCTATGGGGGAAATTGCTTCGGTTCACGACCAAATCGGTTTTACGACCAGAGTTCTGGAACGAATTATGGTCATGAACTGAGGTTCCACTGTATGTTTCAGGGCCTGAATATCGTCTAATCTCATAGACATTTTCGTTACATCATTCAATGAATCAACCAAAAAGCATTGTGTACGATCCAGCATTGCTTTTTTCAAAAGATTAAAAAATTTAGTTTTAAGATTGTCCAGTTTTGGGGCGTCCTAAACTTCGATTTTACAAAAAATTATATATTTGCCCTCCGAAAAAAATCCTTTACTACTTTACAAAACCCCTGAACCTCTTTAAAAAGTCATTTCCTTCCACCGTCCCGATACAAAAGATTACTTGTGTACGTGGACTCCGTGGCTCATTTTGTGCAAAAACATAAACAAAATCTGTCATATAATTGTACTCAATCACCTCTACCCTGCAGACCCACTGCTGGAAAAGGCTCCGAATTGTTAAGATGCATCCCCGAAAAAAAGGATCGGCTGCATAACTTCATGTGTCCAGTAATCTATTACAGAATGGACTCCCGGTTCAACAGCCCCCGATTCAGTCTGGGATTCATGTAACAGAGTAGATATTCATTAAAAAACGAGGTTAGAGGGTAGGAGTAGTGGGAGCGTGGGGGCAGTGGAAACGGGCACACTTGGCTCTGCATGTATAGAAAATACCCACCCTGAATACAGAAAATATAATGCTAGAAAATTAAAAATATCTCATAGCTTAAAAATTTCCTGTAAATCGCTGAAAATGAATGTGAAATTTTATGTAACTGATTATTAATATCACTGGGTTGAATAATTTTTCGAAATCCTGTGGCAAATAATTTAGTGTGCATCCTCAAGAATCTGTAAAATATGGCTAAAAGAGCCTCTACACATATTTAAAAGGGTATTAAAAAGATTAGAACTTAATAAAATAAATAAATATCTCAAACCTTATTAATAATTAGTATTAAAATTATTTAAAAATGTTTAAAATCAGAGGGGATTAGTTTTAGGGCCCAAATCAATGTTTTTAGGATCAGAGCCTAAAAGACTATTTTAACATCCATCCATCCATTTTCCAACCCGCTGAATCCGAACACAGGGTCACGGGGGTCTGCTGGTAGCCAATCCCAGCCAACACAGGGCACAAGGCAGGGACCAATCCCGGGCAGGGTGCCAACCCACCGCAGGACACACACAAAGACAACCACACACCAAGCACACACTAGGGCCAATTTAGAATCGCCAATCCACCTAACCGGCATGTCTTTGGACTGTGGGAGGAAACCGGAGTGCCTGAGGGAAACCCACACAGACACGGGGAGAACATGCAAACTCCACGCCGGGTGGACCCGGGAAGCGAACCCGGATCTCCTAACTGCGAGGCAGCAGCGCTACCACTGTGCCACCGTGCCGCCCACTATTAGGGACCCTCGGTCCAATTTTTAACCTCAGGGCCCCATAAACACAAAGGAGGAGGGGACGGGGACTATATAAAAAAATAAATAAGATAAATACCAGACTGAGACTTGGGACCCCAACGGCCAGGGCACTCACATTGGGGCTCCCCCCCTCACCACCCCCAATGTCTCCTCGACCCCTGCTGCCATCCCGGCGTTCGTCGTCCAAACTCCTCAGAAAAGCTCAGCTGGAGTGACCACTTCCATGTGCCCCCCAACCGAGTGTCAGCCTCACACTCCTTCTCAGGGGCTCATCTCCCAGCTGTCTGCATTCTCCCCTACAACTCTGCTCCCCCACCTTCTGTCATCTGTCTTTCTTCTAACCTCCGTCTCAGTCTTTCTTTCTCTTCTCCTCTCGCACTCCCCCAACAATGACGACTAGCAGCTCCCGGCACCACTTATGTTCATGGGCGATTCCACACCCATGCACTTAAGTGCGGGACCACCCGCATCGTGCACAGGAACCGCTCTTGCCACGCTTCCACTCCCCCCACCTCCTTAAAGCAACGAGTGGACCTCCCTTTACCACAAGAGTGTCCCACATCTCATCTCAGGTCCTAACCTTTGTGTGTTTACTCTTACCGGCCAGTCACTGTCACCGTGGACCGCCATTGCAGTTCGATACGTCCTCGTGTCTTTTACTTCTAAAGCCCCTGGCAATCCAATGAAACACCAGAAAAGACGGGCGAGAAAGTCACACGTGGACTTGTCTTGTAAAAGTGTTCATGAAAGCCACTTTAATCTGTGAGGCTCTGGTTATATTGGCACACAATTTAATATTCGAAATGCTTAAACTATCAGCCTTGATTTACACGTACACTCACTCCGTGATACTTCAGTCACCTCAGCTTTAATATCTTTGCAGGGGCCTCCTCTCTGGACATCTACCTGTATATCCTTCAGCACCCACATCACTACCCCTGAATTGGCTTCACATCAGACACTCCAAAAGGCTAATGGCGTGAGGCTGTCTACCTCCATTTAATATCTTCACAGTGATCTGAGGCTGGTCACCTCACCTTCTAATATCATCCGAGTCTGAGCACCTTCAGTGTCAGTAAATGAAGTGTTACATGTAGGGAAAGAAAAACGTGAGGGCTGAATACACAATGGGGGGGTCAGAAGATCGAGAGTCCACCTCATGATGAAGGACTTGGGAGTCTCAGTGGACTCGACACTCTCAACTAGGCAGATAAGCCATTAAGAAGGGCTTAACAGAGTGTCAGGTTTATATAGCGCCTGGAGTCCTGGGTGCAGTTTTGGTGTCCATAACGACATAACAGCACAAGAAAAGGTCCAGAGAAGAGCAACAAGGCTGATTCCAGGGCTACAGGGGATGAGTTATGAGGAAAGATTCAAAGAGCTGAGCCTTAAGGAGATGAAGAGGAGACCTGACTGAAGTGTTTAAAATGATGAAGACTAATAGTCCAGTGAGTCGAGACGGTGACTTTAAAATGAGTTCATCAAGAACACAATTTCCCTTGTTAAAGGGAAATTTCGCACAAACATTAGGAAGTTTTTCTTTACACAAAGAACGATAGACACTTGAAATAAGAGACCTAGTAGTGTGGTAGACAGGAGGACTGAAAGGAACCTTCAAAACTCGACTAGATGTTTTATTTTAGAAGAATTAAGTGGACAGGACTGGCGAGCTTTGTTGGCTGAATGACCTGTTCTGGTCCAGATTGTTCTAATGTTCTAATATCCTTCAGCACCCGAATGTCTGCCCCTTAAACAGCTACACTTCAGACATATCAGCAATGGCCGAGGCTGGCTAGGTCATCTTTAAAATCTTAGCAGTGGCCGAGGCTGGCTACCTTAGCTTTAATATCTTAGCAGGGCCTCCTGTTTGGACACCTATATCGTCAGCACCTGAATGTCTACCCCTGAATTGGCTACAAATCAGACACAGCAATGTTTGAGGCCGGCTACCTCAGCTTTAATGGGTCCTCACAGGTGGCGCAGTGGTAGTGCTGCTGCTTTGCAGTAAGGAGACTGTGGAAGATTGTGGGTTTGCTTCCGGTTCCTCCCTGTGTAGATAGCGCTTTGAAGTACTGAGAAAAGCGCTATATAAATGTAATGAATTATTATTATTATTAGCAGGGTCCTCTAGTCTCCGGTGTCAGTCAATGTAAAGTGTTAAATGTACTGTAAGAGCCGTTTGCTAGTTATTACGTTACATGTTACATGTTTGTATATGAGTTATGAGTATATAGTCTAAGAGAGGCTGAATTGAATTGGACTATTTCTTGTCTTTCTGATTATAGATTAGACTCAGTTAGTGAGTCTTAGCAATAAATAAATCGGATCCGCAAGCGAACAAAGGAGCTTGTTATTGACATTAGGAAAAACAAAACTGACATCTCCAGCCACTCGATCATTGGCGGGCCTGTGTGGAGAGGTCCCGGGTGTTCAGGTTTCTGGGTATGGAGCTGGAGGATGACCTGACCTGGAGTGCCAACACCAAGGAGCTGCTAAAGAAGGCGCAGCAGAGACTGTATTTTCTGAGAATTCTCAGAAATAACCACCTCCCAAAAAATCTGCTCCTTGCTTTTTATCATTGTTCCATCGAGAGTGTGCTCACGTACGGACTGTGTGTGTGTGGTACGGCAGCTGCACTTCCTCAGAAAAAGAAAGCGCTCCACAGGGTCATCAGGAATAGCGGAGAGAGAACAATTGGTTGTACCCTTCCCCACTCTGGAACAAATCTACACCTCCGAAGTCGCAAAAAAGCAATAGACATTTCACAGGACTCATCACATCCCGGTCATTGCCTCTTCCAGCTTTTGCCATCGGGCAAGAGATACAGAGCAATGAAAACTAGGACAAACCGCCTTAAAAACAGCTTTTATCCAAAAGCAATCATGACCCTGAACTCAGAATAAAACTGCTCTATATTATTCTACCAATGTGCAATATAGACCTTAAGTCAACAAGTGCAATCTGTATATTTATTACTATTCGGTTTGTTATTATTTTATCTCTTCTTGTCTTTCTAACTCTTATTCCTCACACTGAGTCGATTGCACCTTCAATTTCGTTGTTCCTTTGTAAAAGTGACAATGACAATATCTATCTATCTATCTATCTATCTATCTAATCTATCTATCTATCTACCTTATCTATCTATCTATCTATCTATCTATCTATCTATCTATCTATCTATCTATCTATCTATCTATCTATCTATCTATGATACTGAGAGAAGTCGTAAAATCAACCAGAATGTTCATGCAAATCATAGAAAAAAAACCCCGCTCTAAATCCATTAAGTAGTTCTCTTGTGAAAAGCAGACACACACACACACATACGGATTTTTTATATATAGATAGTTACATGTCCTTCTTCCTAATCAGCCAACAGATGGCGCATTCAGTAAACATTCTGAGCGTCAACTGGATGATAACATACAGACAAGACCAGCAAGATTGTTACAGTCTGCTTTATATGTATATTAGATTAAGATGTGAGAGTTAGGAGTTCACAAGCTCACGCTATACTGTATAAGCCACAGACCACCATTATATCTCAAAGTTAAAGTCTGTACGTGCAGAAAGAGTTGAGCAGAGATGGGCCTCAAATAATGGGTGGAGCGCTGGGAGAGAAGGGAGTGCAGGTAGGGGGCCATCAGGCAGATATGATGGACAGCGAACAGTTTGACACCCACCCAGCCAAGAGATCATGGTAGATTAATTAGGGGCAGGACTAGACTAATGGAATGCTAGAAGTCAGATCTTCTTCTTCCATATCTTTCTGTCCTCTACATCTTGTTCCGTTACACCCATCACCCGCATGTCCTCTTTCAGCACATCCATAAACCTTCTCTTAGGCCTTCCTCTTTTTTTCCTGCCTGGCAGTTCTATTGTTAGCATCCTTCTCCCAATTTACCCCTCATCTCTCCTCTGCACATGTCCAAACCAACATCATCTCGCCTCTCTGGCTTTGTCTCCCAACCTTCCAACCTGAGCTGACCCTCTAATGTCCTCATTTCTAGTCCTACTAGGGGCAGCTCGCTTCGCTCACCAACCCCTGGTTTTGGGTAACCTGAAATACATTGATCTATATATGAGATATATTGGAGTGTAAAGGTGCAGATGACGTACATAGGAAGTAAAGAATACATAGTATGGCACATTACAAAGATTTATTCGAATATTTCTTTATACACAACATTTGTAGTAAAGATGGCATGTTGTCCTTGAATGAGTTCTCCTTGGTATGGAGTATTCATAACTTTAACCTTAATGTCAGATGAATGCCGAACCCTTGAGAAGGCTACATAAAGTTGTCCATGTCCAAATATAGGCTCAGAGACGTATATGCCAACTCTGTCCATGGTCCGTCCTTGGGATTTGTTGATTGTCATGGCGATTGCAGGATTAATGGGAAATTGGCGTCGTTTAAGTGTGCAATCAAAACAGTATTGTTAGTGTGTGATCCTGTAAGTACATTTGCTTCAATAACATTGTCTGTCATGGTGTTGATGAGTAATCGTGTACCGTTGCATAAACCTTGTTTAGTATTAAGGTTTCTTAATAGCATGACTATTGTTCCGACCTTAAGGTTAAGATTGTGTTGTTGCAATCCGGCAGGGTTAATAGTGCTTAAATATTCCAAGGGGAAATTAAGATGCTCATTTGGAGCCGAGAGTGTTTTGCCTCTGCTGTTTCAGACGTGCGTTATCGGATTCTGTACGTTTAATACGGAGCGATCGTTAATTGTTATTATCTATCTGGTGACGTGTCTGTGTTTTCTGTGGTTGTACTGTTAATATTGTATTACTGTAATGTGACTCACATATGCTGTGTAGTCCAGACGCTTATTAGACAACAGGAGTTCCTAACGGCCATATATAACGAAAACAATAGTTCAGCCCTACCTATGAAATGTAATCCCCCGGGATTTGGTGTAAAGCGTTCAGCAGTTTGTACAATCCCAAGCAGCACATTATTCCTAACTTCACTCCACAGCAGTGCCACCCACAATATGGCAGTGATGCCTGCGCCTTCCGTACTATCTCGGGTTTCACTATGCTGTGTAGTGTGAACGTTTGCGGCATCCGTACTCCCTCCGGTTTGACTTTGGGCGGGGCGCCGAATCCTGTTGTGTTTCTTTTTTCTGTGGCCGTTCTCTTTGGCCGTGTCGTTAGGTATGGGCTTGTTGTTTTTTTTTGCTATTTCCGTTAGTTGAACTGTATTGTGTTTGAATTTGGTGTAAAGCGTTTCAGCGGTTTGTACAATCCCAAGCAGCACATTATTCCCTAACTTCACTCCGGTGGATAAGACTTCGCTTGCGGTTTATGAGACGCGCGCTGTAGGCGTACTTTCTCGCGCCTTCCGTACTATATTTGTGGACCTTTGCGGACGCCGTAGTGTCTTACGTGTGACTCTGGGGTGCAGTGCAGAGCTATGGGCGCGTTGTTGCTTCATGTCCTATTCAGAAGCGCGTTGTAGGCGACTGCGCCTTTCGTACTTTCCCGCGCCTTCCGTACTATCTTTGTGGACCTGTGGGGCCTCTGTAGCCTCTTCCGTTTGACTCTGGGGTGCAGCGCAGAATCCTCTTTTTTGTGTGGCTGTATCGTTAGTCATTAGCTATGGGCGCGTTGTTGCTTCATTTCTCATTCACGTTAGTTGAGCTCTTTCGTTTTTGGGCCGTGACTCGTTCGTTCGCGGTGGATAAAACCTCGCTTGCGGTTTATGAGACGCGCGCTGTAGGCGCCTGCGCAGTACGTCTCATGGTCCCATCGCCGTCTACCTGCGTCCATATCAGGTTTATTCTCGGTTAGTAATATGGATCCATCCTTGTCACACCCAATGCAAATCTTAGCATCTTTAATTCTGCCACCTCCAGCTCTGTCTCCTGTGCCACCGTCTCTAACCCATATAACATAGCTAGCCTCACTACCGTCCTGTAGACCTTCCCTTTCACTCTTGCTGATACCCGTCTGTCACAAATCACTCCTGACACTCTTCTCCACCCATTCCACCCTGCCTGCACTCTCTTCTTCACTTCTCTTCCACAATCCCCGTTACTCTGAATTGTTGATCCCAAGTATTTAAACTCATCCACCTTCACCAACTCCCTGCATCCTCACAATTCCACTGACCTCCTTCTCATTCACACACATGTATTCTGTCTTAGTGGTCTCACTGACCTTCATTCCTCTCCTCTCCTCTCATATCTCCACCTCTCCAGGGTCTCCTCAACCTGCTCCCTACTCTCTCTACAGATCACAATATCATCAGCAAACATCTCAGTCCACGGGGACTCCTGTCTAATCTCGTCTGTCAACCTGTCCATCACCATAAGAAAGGACTCAGAGCCGATCCCTGATGTAATCCAACCTCCATCACTCCTACCGCAGACCTCACCACTGTCACACTTCACTCATACATATCCTGTACAACTCTTACGTACTTCTCTGCCACTCCCAACTTCCTCATACAATACCACAACTCCTCTCTAGGCACCCTGTCATGTGCTTTCTTCAGGTCCACAAAGACGCAATGCAACTCCTTCTGGCCTTCTCCCTACTTCTCCATCAACATCCTCAGAGCAAACATCTCATCTGTGGTGCTCTTTCCTGTCATGACACCACACTGCTGCTCACTAATCATCACCTCACTTCTTAACTGAGCTTCCACTACTCTATCCCATAACTTCATGCTGTGGCTCATCAATTTTATCCCCCTGTAGTTACTGCAGTCCTGCACATCCCCCTTATTCTTAAATATCAGCACCAGTACACTTCTTCTCCACTCCTCAGGCATCCTCTCACTTTCCAAAATTCCATTAAACAATCAGGTTAGAAACTCCACTGCCATCTCTCCTAAACACCTCCATGCTTCCACAGGTATGTCATCTGGACCAATGGCCTTTCCATTTTGCATCCTCTTCATCGCTGTCCTTACTTCCTCCTTGCTAATCCATTGCATTTCCTGATTCACTATCTCCACATCATCCAACCTCTTCTCTCTCTCATGCTGTTCATTCATCAGCCTCTCAAAGTACTATTTCCATCTTCTCAACACACTCTTCCTCACTTATGAGTACGTTTCCATCTTTATCCTTTATCACCTTAACCTGCTGCACGTCTTTCCCAGCTCGGCCCCTCTCTGTAGCCCACTGGTCCTTTTCTCCCTCCTTGGTGTCCAACCTCTTATACAACTCATCATACGCCATTTCTTTAGCCTTCGCCACCTCTCTCTTCACCTTGTGCCTTATCTCCTTGTACTCTTGTCTACTGTCTGCCTCTCTCTGACTATCCCACTTCTTCTTTGCCATCCTGTTCCTCTGTATACTTTCCTGTATTTCCTCATTCCACTATCAGGTTTCCTTTTCCTCCTTCCTCTGTCCAGATGTCATGCCAAGCACCCTTCTTGCTGTCACCCTCACTACATCTGCTGTAGTTTCCCAGCTGTCTGGTGACACTTCACTGCCACCCAGTGCCTGTCTCACCTCCTCCCTAAACGTAACCTTTCCCCTTGGGATTAATAAAGTGTGTGTCTGTCTGTCTGTCTGTCTGTCTATCTATCTATCTATCTATCTATCTATCTATCTATCTATCTATCTATCTATCTATCTATCTATCTATCTATCTATCTATCTATCTATCTATCTATCTATCTATCTATCTATCTATCTATCTATCTATCTATCTGCTCCTTGCTTTTTATCATTGTTCCATCGAGAGTGTGCTCACGTACGGACTGTGTGTGTGTGGTACGGCAGCTGCACTTCCTCAGAAAAGAAAGCGCTCCACAGGGTCATCAGGATAGCGGAGAGAACAATTGGTTGTACCCTCCCCACTCTGGAACAAATCTACACCTCCCGAAGTCGCAAAAAAGCAATAGACATTTCACAGGACTCATCACATCCTGGTCATTGCCTCTTCCAGCTTTTGCCATCGGGCAAGAGATACAGAGCAATGAAAACTAGGACAAACCGCCTTAAAAACAGCTTTTATCCGAAAGCAATCATGACCCTGAACTCAGAATAAAACTGCTCCATATTATTCTACCAATGTGCAATATAGACCTTAAGTGAACAAGTGCAATCTGTATATTTATTACTATTCGGTTTGTTATTATTTTATCTCTTCTTGTCTTTTTGTCTTTTTAACTCTTATTCCTCACACTGAGTCGATTGCACCTTCAATTTCGTTGTTCCTTTGTAAAAGTGACAATGACAATATCTATCTATCTATCTATCTGTCTGTCTGTCTGTCTGTCTGTCTGTCTGTCTGTCTGTCTGTCTGTCTGTCTGTCTGTCTGTCTGTCTTTTTCTTTCTTTCTTTCTTTCTTTCTTAACCTGGCAGTCTTCCTTTTTCAACTTCCACCATTTGATCCTTGGCTCTGCCCTCACTCTCTTCCTCTTCTTGATCTCCAGCGTCATCCTACAGACCACCATCCTATGCTGCTTAACTACACTTTCCCCTGCCACCACTTTACAGTCTTCAATCTCCTTCGGATTGACTCTTCTGCATATGATGTCATCTACCTGTGTGCATCTTCCTCCACTCTTGTACGTCACCCTATGTTCCTCCCTCTTCTTAAAATACGTATTCACCACAGCCATGTCCATCCTTTTGGCAAAATCCACTATCCTCTGACCTTCTTCATTCCTCTCGAAAAATGGCTGAAATGATAAGAATGGTAGTAAAAGTAAAAGGCTCATTGTTCCACCAAGTTGAATCTGCACGCGCGCCATACAAAAAAGCGTAATTCTGCTGTCTGTCCGGAGTCTCCGAGTGCCTTCATTGGGGGCTGAGGGTAACCCCCCCCCCATAGCATCTTTCTGCAGGATATTGTGCCCTGCCACACTCCTCAGATCATTCAGAAATGATTTGAGGAACATCATGAGGAGTTCAGGATGTTGACATGGCCTCCCGATTCCCCGGATCTCAATCTGGTCGAGCATCCATGGGATGTGTCAGAACAATACGTCTGATTTGTGGTGGCTCCACCTCGCTGCATACAGGAGTTAGAGGGTCTGCTGCTAACATCAGGTATCAGAGGACACCTGCAGGGGTCTGGTAGAGTCGATGAGTTGTTCTGGTGGCACACGGAGCAGTTACAGCATATTGGGCAGGTGGTCCGAATGTTTTGACTATCGCTAAATCACATTATTATAGTTTTTTTTACAGCTGAAAGGTGCTATCAATTCTCCAGGTGGCCCTCACGGTACCCACTTCACCAGCTGCTGCACATGTACTGGAAATGTGTAGAAAAAACAAACTGAAATCTGAACTAAAGACATTGGATCCTGAAATGACATCGTGAGACGTCTGTGACCCATGAGAGATGGCTGGAGTTGGCGGGTGTGAGTTTGTGTGACTATGTGGTTTTGTTGCTGACACCGTCCCCTCGCCCCCCCCCCCCCCTTTCTTGTGCCACACTCCTTGCCTGGCATGTCAGGATGCTCCAGAATGTGGTAATGCAGTGCTAGTCAGTCTCGTCAAGGGGTGCAGGGTACTTGTGTCTTGTCTTTGCTTGCAGAGCTCACTACGTTAGTTCTGAGTGGGATCTGGGGCTCTAAGGTGGGCACGTCGTGTGACCCGCAGGACGCCTGTCAGGGTGACTCATCCCTGCACGCCGCATCGGCGCGTCATCTGCTGGATCACACTTTCTTTTCTTTTTTTTTCTGTCGTCTTTTAATAGGAAACAGACGAGTTATGCAGGGAAATCAGTGAAGTTCAGTCCCTGTCTGTGGGTGTTGATGGCAGAGTATTAATAGCAGTGCCAACGCGGGAGCGCCACTTTGATTCGCTAATATATTCAAACTGCATCAGGCAATTTGAGAGCAGGCTCGTCACCCTCCTCGTGCTTATTGGGGGGGTGGGGGGCTTCACAAAACCCTCAGGGAGCCATACCCACTGTGCCACACTCACAGCCCCAAAGCGGTCACCCCGGTGATCATTTGGGTGTCTGTCAATGAGGTGAACAAATGTGGGGGTCCTCTGGCCCCTTCAGAGGGTGGGGGGGTTATGGGCAGTAGTAAAATGCACACTGGGGCTGGGGGCACAAGATAATTGGGATTCTCTTCTCTTAGGTTAATCCACCGAGCCCACTGGCCTGACTGCAGCAGCCACCTCTGCGGTGACTGTCACTTGTCACTCGCTCCCACGAGACGTCCACCTTGCACTTGATTGTTGTTTTCTTGTAATGACCGGTCATTCGTGGATAAGAGGAGCATTCAGCACCGACCATGTAGCTTAAAACAAATGGGCAGGATGTCATCTGAAAATCCTGAGGTGGGACACGGCTTGATTAAGTCTACAAAATCCTCAGCCGTAGGGGGCTTTGGACTTGACTTGATATTTGGGCTGGTGGGGAGACTTGGCCAGCTTAATGACCACCTGGAGCCAGGCCTGGGTCTGTAACTGACACACAATGGCCAGGCAGAGTGGTCAGAGTTGACTTTATGGGTCTGAGTGTTAGGCTGTGTGCCCACGTCACTGCTTGCCACTGCTTCTTTGTTTTATGTGTCGAGGTTGTATGTCTTTGTTTGTCTGTGTTTTCACGTCCTCGCCCAGTTTTATGTGTTTCTGTGCAGCTGTAGGCCCCATTTTCCTTGAGGGGGGTCTCTCTATTGATTGATTTCTTTCAGTTTTTTTGTCTTTGTGCCCCCCATCTTTACACTTGTGTACTCGTCTTGTGGGTCCCTGGGTCTGTGTGTGTGTTTTCTGTGGGTTTCTTAGAGTGATGATCCATGCTGATCTGCTCTTTTTGTCGATATTCACGGCAACAGGAGCAACGCTGCGTTCAGTTAGAGCTGGGAAGGCAGAATTTCAGAGTTCCAAGTAGGAACTTTGGGTTTCCTACTCGGAAAGTTGGGACAGTCACACCCACCCTGACCTCAAAATCCAAGATGGCTGCAGAAGCGAGAGGCGTAGCGTTGTAGTCATTAGTAGCACTCGTGTCTATTTGTGTCTCATTAAGTCAGTCGGGCACGCGGTGCTGTGTCGGTGGACATGCTGAACAAAATACCACGTAATGCGTAGTTACTAATCTGCTCAGAGGTGCTCTGTATTGGAACATTAGAACACTCTAGACGAGCTCCTTAACAGGGAGCTGATCACACTTTTAACAATGCGACGTGCGGACACCACACACTAATTCTCACTCTTAAGAATCCTGGTTCTTTAATGGCACTTTAGTACATTAGAACACTCCAGACAAGCTCGCCAGTCCTGTCCACTTATTTCTTCCAAAAAAACATCAAGTTGAGCTTTGAAAGTCCCCAACGTCTTACTGTCCACCACACTACTTGTTCGCTTATTCCAAGTGTCTGTCGTTCTTTGTGTAAAGAAAAACTTCATTATGTTTGTGTGAAATTTACCCTTAGCAAGTTTCCAACTGTGTCCCCGTATTCTTGATGAACTCATTTTAAAGTCACCGTCTCGATCCACTGGACTCATTCCCTTCATCATTGTAAACACTTCAGTCAGGTCTCCTCTTCATCTCCTTAAGGCTCAGCTCTTTTAATCTTTCCTTATAACTCATCCCCTGTAGCCCTGAATCAGCCTAGTCGCTCTTCTCTGGACCTTCTCTACCGCTGCTATGTCCTTCTTATAGCCTGTAGACCAAAACTGCACACAGGACTCCAAGTATGGCCTCAATAGTGTGTTATAAAGGTTGAGCAGAACCTCCTGTGACTTGTACTCCACACATTGTGTTATTTAACCTGACATTCTGTTAGCCTTCTTAATGGCTTCTGAACACTGTCGGGAAATTGATAGCTTAGAGTCCACTATGACTCCTAAATCCTTCTCGTAAGGTGTACTCTCGATTTTCCGACCCCAATTCTGTATTCAAACCTCACATTTTTACTTTCTATGTGTAATTCTTTACGTTTGCTGACATTAAATTTCATTGTCCACAAATCTGCCCAAGCCTGTCTGCTATCCAAGTCCCTCTGTGATGATATAACGGATTCCAAATTATCTGCTAATTCACCTGTCTTGATATCATCTGCAAACTTAACCAGCTTGTTACTTGTATTCCTATCTAAATCATTTATATATAATAAAAATAGCAGCGGCCCTAACACTGAACTGTCGTGGTCAGCACTCTTAACATCGGCCAGTTCTGATGAGGTTCCTCACACCATCACCCTCTGCTTCCTGTGTCTGAGCCAATTCTGCTTCCACCTACACACCACACCCTGAACTGCCACTTCTTTTAGTTTGACGCCCAGCCTCTCATGTGTCACCTTATCAAACGCTTTCTGAAAGTCCAGATCAATAACATCATCTGCTCCACTTTGGTCGTATCCTTTTGTTTCCTCTTCATAGAATTCCAGCAGGTTAATAAAACACAACCTCCCTCTTCTGACCCCACACTGACTGTTCCTAAGAACTCCTGTCCTTGCCAGGTGTTGCTTCATCTCATCCTTAATAATTCCTTCCATTAATTTTCCTGTGATGCACATTAAACTTTCTGGCCTTTAGTTGCTTGGCTCTGCCTTGTCACCCTTTTTATGTAATGGGATGATATTTGCCATTTTCCAGTCCTTCGGAATCTCTTCAGTGCGCAGTGACCTTCTATTAATATGTGTCAAAGGTTTATATTTGTACTCGCTGGCCTCCTTAAGAACTCGAGGGTAAATAGCATCTGGTCCTGGTGATTTGTTTAATTTCAGCCTATTTAATCTACGCTGCTCTTCTCTCTCTACCATTTCTAAATCTCTCAGTACCTCCTTAGTAGTCCCTGTTACTGCTCTGAGGTTATCCACTTCCTCACGTGTGAACACCTCAGATAAATGCGAGTTTAGAGCGTCTGCTATTTCATTGTCAGTATTTTTTTAATTCCCCTTTTCTATTCCTGATGCACTTCACCTCCTCCTTGACTGTTCTTTTACTACTAAAATACTGAAAGAGTCTCTGAGGGTCTTCTTAGGGTATTCCAACAGAGCAGGTGCAACAAAGAATATCCTGCAGGCGTCCGTATTGGTCTGTCAAATTTTTCCTGGAATGCGACCCACTTGGATGGGACGTCCTTCCCATCTCCTTTGTCATCGCTGTTGTGGAATACAGTTGGATTCAGCTCGGTTTTTCAGGTGGCAGATTATGAATTTTATGTCGATTTTTCTTCTTTCATTCAAGATGGCAGATCCAATATGGTGAACAAAAATGTTTCCACATTAAAAATGAAGGTAGTGTAATTTTTGTCATTATTTTTTGTTAGAAGTGACAGTTTAAAGGAGAAGATGCATTCATTCCACACATTCCTCTGATAGATAGATAGATAGATAGATAGATAGATAGATAGATAGATAGATAGATAGATAGATAGATAGATAGATAGATAGATACTTTATTAATCCCAAGGGGAAATTCACATACTCCAGCAGCAGCATACTGATACAAAAAACAATATTAAATTAAAGAGTGATAACAATTATAATAATAATAAAATAATAAGTGATGCCTACTGACATGCTCAGGGTAGCAGGCATCTTTCTGCATTGGGATTTCAGGTCTTCTTTTTACGCTCCACGTTTACAGTAACAACAGCACCCTGAGAGAAGGCCACCGAGACTCAAAGACTGGTTTGTGCCGCTTCATACTGGTGACCCGCACCAGGCCAACAGAGCCCCAGTCAAAATGACCGGTACACGTTGTGACTGGCATACGGCCAATGCGACTGGCCCCGAATGGATGCCTAAGTTGGTGCATGACTGCAGATGTTTGGTGTGATCATAATAATAATTCTTTACATTTATATAGCGCTTTTCTCACTACTCAAAGCACTCTCCACACAGGGAGGACCCGGGAAGCGAACCCACAATCTCCTTACTGCAGGATTTCGGGATGGGGATGGAAAAAGGGGATGGATGTGATTGACTTCACGCCACATGAAAAGCTAAATGTGTTTTGTTAGTTGAGAAGTACAGTGGTGCCTCGTACTTTGAACTTAATTCGTTTCGGTAGACCATTTGAACTCTGAATTGTTCGAAGTCCGAATTAGTTTTCCCCATTAGAAATAATGGAAAGTGAATTCATCCATTCGCAGATACCCATTTCTATAAACTTAAACAGCAAATACACATCATTTAAAGTAAAAAATAACACAATTAAATGCTTTAAAAAATAAAACATCAAAACAATAAATAAAATCCAGAAGTACTGTATAATAAAATGAAAATTGCACGTTAAGTTCCTTTTTCACCTCAGTCATCAATACTACAACCTTCCTCTTAGGCTTCATTGCTTCCACACTCTACTTGGATGCCATGGTTAATAGACAGGGGTGATATAAATATATAAGGTTACTTACACTTATCTCTCTATTATAAAAGAAAATCTTGAGATGAGACTTTTGTCAAGAGATTTTTTCAAGTCCCGTCCTCCATTTCCGGTTCACAGCCCACACGCCAGGCGGTCCTCTCACCTCTCATTGGTGTGAATGCTTTTGTCAGACTCTCAGTTCCTGCACTCTCGGCTCTTATAAGTTTTACGTTTTCCTCACTTTAGGTTCCCAATAAAAGAAGGCTTATTATGTCCAAATCTTATTGAAGAATTGCATCATGATGGGTTATCAACAGAAGAAATGAGTACACGGGCAATCCTAGCACCGAGAAACGATGAAGTCAAACAAATTGTCGATTGGTTACACGTCAAATTGGTTAAATGCGTATCAATAGACTCTGCTGAAACAGTTGGTGGTGATGGTGTGGAAGATGAAAACATCAACTTACAATATCACAAAGAATATCTACAACCGTTAACACCATCCGGTCTTCCACGAGCCGAATTACTGTAGAAAGAAGGATGTGTCGTAATGTTATTGTGGAATTTATGTCTGAGTGATGGGCTATGCAATAGGACAAGATTAGTTGGATTCAAAATTGGTTGAACAATTCTGACATGTAAAATTTTAACATGTGACAAGAAAGGTAATGGAGTACATCTTAACATGAGACACCAAAGGAGATCTTGATATGCCAGTCGTATTAAAACGTTTACAGTTTCCCGTTAGAATAGCTTTTGCAAAGACAATTAACAAATCACAGGGACAAACATTCAAAAAAGTCGGTTTATGTATTAGAGAGAAAGAAACAAAATTCACTCACGGCCAATTATACGTTGCGTTATCACGATGAAAGTCCAAACACGGAGTCAAAATTCAGTGCGATATTGACAAAAAGGTCATTCCAAATATTGCTTGTACTGAAGTTTTACAGTAAAAGTGTAAGTTTAAAAAGTATTTGTGTGTTACTTTCAAAGCCAAACAGAATGAAAAAGTACAACGCAACGAATACGTCTAACACAACATGAAACATAATTTTCTTTCAATTTATTACGTTTTACTATAGTTAATTACTCGCTGTAATGTAAAATAATTACTTCTATTATCCATATGTAACAATTCCCATGAAAATAACCATCTGTTTAAATTGTACATCCGCTTCCCAGTACGTGAGCGGCAGAGCCACGAAGTGACTAGTGCATAGTGCCCTCCCGGGGTTTGGCAAGCGAAGCGTGTGATGGGTGGCCACGGCCACTACCTGGCTGGGACGCCAACAGAGTGGAAGGACTAGGGGAGAGGGCATTGGTGCGGCGATACCTGCCCTGGGGCACTAGATAGCCGCCCTCCTGGCTGTGGCACCACGGATTCCCGCAGGGCATGTTGGGAGCTGGAGTTTGGTGCAGCCCTGTTTGGGTTCTGTGGGGGCCGCCAGGGGGAGCTGCAGAGCCCTATAGAGGAGTGATTCCAGGTAATACTGATGAGCCACCTGGAACACTCTGGGGACCTGAATAAGAGGAGCTGCCTCACTCCATTCAAGGGCCAGAGTTGGGAAGAAGAAGACAAAGCCTGAGGAGGAGGAGTGGAGGCGGATAGACTGGTGGCAAGGAAGGGACTGAATTGTGTGTTGCGGTATTGGTGATTTTTGCCCACTTTAACACTATAAATAAACCGGGCGTTGAGTTGAAGCTGTGTTCTGCCTGTCTGTGTCGGGGGTTAGGGTGGCTGTACACCCCCTGGTGGCTTGTCACTACATATGTGTGTGTGTGTATATATAGATTGTGGTGGACGGCCAGGGCCCTTGCCTGGCCAAGACACCTCTTCTTTATATGCTCCAGGGGAACAAGCACGTACAGAACAGTACCTCCCCCGGGAGAGTGGGTGGCAGTGGCGCCCCGGGTGGCAGTGGCGCCTTGGATTCCTGCAGGGCTCCATGGGAGTTGGAGTTCTCTACAACCCTATTAGGATCCGGGGGTGCTGCAGTTGTTCCTGAGCCCGTGTGAGCGGTTTTTCTGCCACACCTGGAAGTGCAGCCGGAAATACAGTAGGTCATTGAACACCTGGAGCACTTCCGGGTGGGCTATAAAAAGAGCCAGTAGCCACCACTCTGAGTACCAGAGTCGGGAGGAGGAAGACGAGGCTTGTCGGAGGGACAGTGGAGGAGAAAAGAGAGTGAAAAGAAAAAGAATTATTAATATTATGCTTTTGTGCCTGGGGGGAACGGGGAAGGTGTTGCTCACAGGTGAAGAAAAAGAAATAAAAACATTAATTTGCTTTATCAGTGGGCGTCATTGTCACAAGATATTTATACAGTATATATATATATATATATATATATATATATATATATATATATATATATATATACATAAAATATATACATACATAAAATATATACATACCAAAAATAAAGCAACAAAAGCACTGAAAACACACAAGCATAAAGCAAGAGATGCTTTCACAGCGGGAGCGAGAGACGACTTGGGCACATGTTAGCGCCATCTGTTGCATTTTTTCACAGTGCTTGCAGTTTGAACGTAAAAACGTCGTTCAGACTTTGGACCAAATGTCTCTTGAATTTAGCTTTCAAACTGTGGAGCGTTCGAAGTACGAGGCCCCACTGTACAAGGCCCACTAACACATTGCCAGTATTCCGTGTTTAAGCAGGTAACCTTCAGCAGGCGAGCACACTCAATGACACCAGTCAGTCCAGAAGTGCACGAGGAGAACATGCAAACTCTATGAAGCCCCTAATTCTATGAGGCAGGAATGATGGCCCTGTTATGTTATATGGGCTGGAGACGGTGGCACTGACCAGAAAGCAGGAAACAGAGCTGGAGGTGGCAGAGTTAAAGATGCTAACATTGGCATTGGGTGTAACGAGGATGGACAGGATCGGAAATGAGGACATTAGAGGGTCAGCTCAAGTGGGACAGTTTGGAGACAAAGCTGGAGAGGCGAGATGGCGTTGGTTTGGACATGTGCAGAGGAGAGATGTTGGGTATATTGGCAGGATGGAGCTGCCAGGCAAGAGGAAGCCAACTTGGGTTGCGTTTTATTGAAATGGACGCACCTGTGAGCCTCGGGTCATCGCAGTGTTTGTGAGGTGAAGACGTAAACATTTAAAGAAGAAAGAGAAGGTTTATGGATGTGGTGAGAGAAGACATGCAGATGATAATAATAATTCTTTGCATTTATATAGCACTTTTCTCACTACTCAAAGCGCTCAGGAATTGCAGGTTAAGGGCCTTGCTCAAGGGCCCAACAGAGCAGAGTCCCTATTGGCATTTACGGGATTCGAACCGGCAACCTTCCGATTGCCAGTGATGGTCCGCTGTGGTGACCCCTAACGGGAGCAGCCGAAAGAAGAAGAAGAAATCGGGGGGGAAAAAAAATAGCGTGCTCGAACACAAACCGTGTCTTCTTAGACCAGAGTCCTATTCTGACTTTCAAAGATGGAGGCTCTTCCAGTCATATGGCTGCTGGGCAGGAAGAGGCGGGTCCAGGTGGCCGGACACCGGAAGTGACGTCCTTGGAGGAGAGCTGACATTCTTCCGGTGTGTAGAGGGAGAAGAAGAGGGAGTGTTATCCCACAGTGCCACCCCTGGATTGGAGGAGAATGACCATCACCTGAGTCCTTAAACTGTCTCCCATGCCACACGCGTGTGATGACGTCTGTCCACTGCCTGTCACTTGATTTAATGCTACTGTACATGTGTGCCCAATCTCTCCTGCACGAGCTGTCACTTGACTGCCACTGTGCGCCCTTGATGTTACAGGCAGCAGCTGGCAATATCTTTGTGAAATAACGCAACACATTTTAGAGTGGTGAGAATAAGCTTGTGTGCCATTGTGTGAGTTCGTTTGTCCACTTTTATTCTTAGGTGTTTGATTCCCTTTTTGCCACTCTGTGTGTGTGTGGGCACTTTTAAAAATTCCAGTTCTTAAATGGCTGGGTTGTGTGGCTGCTCGTTGAACCCTTGCTTGACGAAGACACCTTTCATTCTGGGATGAGTTCTCTACATATGGGCTTTGAAGAGCTTCCTGTTAGCCTGTGGCACCTAAAGGATCACTTTGGCACCTTTGTTTTTAAGGGTGTATGCCTTGTGGTCCGTGAGTCCAGTAAGTCCCCCCCCCAAAAAAAATGTTGGGGCACCACCTGGTTTAATACACAAAACAAAAGCAGTTCTGTTAACAAAGGAAACGGGCGCTCGAGGGCACTACAGCAGAAACAAAAGCAATCACCTTGAAACTGGCCAGGCTGTGGCACTAGAAAGGACTGGTCGTACTTTGGGGGGCTCCATAGTTATCACTACTCTGGTCCAAGAGGCAGCACCACCACTTTTATATTGTCTGGGCCGGAAGCGGTGAGGCCTCTCTGTCTCAGTTGCCCTCATTGGGTGTCTGCTCTGCAAACAAAAGGGAGACGAGGCTGCTTGTGAGAGCGGTCCCTGTCACCCTGGTGGGGTATTGTGTACTTCAGATGATCCCTGAAGGTGATCCATGGCACAGCCTGTCTGCTCCCGCGCTCGTTTACTGCTGTGTGTTTGTGGTCTCCTTAATGGGTTTGTGTACCTCAGTGCCACTGCTGCCTGTCGTCTTTGTATTCTGTGTCAGTTTCTGATGTCCCTGGGTGGTTTATTCTTGTCTGCTTTGCAGGTCTCTTGTCCATTTTACTGTTTTCATGTGCGTTTCCTGTGCATCTTCCTCTTTAACTGCTGTGTGTCCCCTCGCTGTTGAATTTGTACATTTTTCTCTCTCCCTGACCCCCCCCGTCTCTTACCACAAACCCAGATTAAGACCCCCACAGACCCCACCTGGGTGACTTAACGAATAGAGCTCCTTAACAGGGAGCTGATCACACTTTTAACAATGCGACGTGCGGACACCATGCACTAATTCTCACTCTTAAGAATCCTGGTTCTTTAATGGCACTTTAGAACACTCTAGACGAGAACAGGCCACTCAACCCAACAAAGCTCGCCAGTCCTGTCCACTTATTTCTTCCAAAAAAACATCAAGTCGAGTTTTGAAAGACCCTAACGTCTTACTGTCCACCACACTACTTGGTCGCTTATTCCAAGTGTCTATTGTTCTTTGTGTAAAGAAAAACTTCCTAATGTTTGTGCAAAATTTACCCTTCACAAGTTTCCAACTGTGCCTCTGTGCTCTTGATGAACTCTTTTAAAGTCACTGTCTCGATCCACTGCACTAATTCCCTTCATAATTTTAAACACTTCTATCATGTCATCTCTTAATCTTCTTTTGCTTCTTCTCTGGACCTTCTCTAGCGCTGCTATGTCCTTTTTGTAGTCTGGAGACGCAAACTGCACCCAGGACATCAGATGAGGCCTCACCAGTGTGTTATAAAGGTTGAGCAGGACCTCCTGTGACTTGTACTCCACACATCAAGGTGCTATATAACCTGACATTCTGTTAGCCATCTTAATGGCTTCTGAACACTGTCGGGAAGTCGCTAGCTTAGAGTTCACTAAGACTCCTAAATCCTTCTCATAAGGTGGACTCTCGATTTTCCGACCGCCCATTGTGTATTCAAACCTAACATTTTTACTTCCTATCTGTAATTCTTTACATTTATTGACATTAAATTTCATCTGCCACAAATCTGCCCAAGCCTGTCTGCTATATAAGTCCTTCTGTGATGACATAACGGACACCAAAGTATCCTCTCTTGGTATCATCTGTAAACTTAACCAGCTTGTTCCTTATATTCCTATCTAAATCATTTATATATATTAAATATAGCAGCGGCCCCAGCACTGCCCCCTGCTGGTCACCACTCTTAACATCAGCCAGTTCTGATGTTCCTCACATCATCACCCTCTGCTTCCTGTGTCTCAGCTAATTCTGCACCCATCTAAAAACATCACCCTGAACTGCCACTTCTTTTAATTTGATGCCCACCCTCTCATGTGGCACCTTATCAAACGCTTTCTGAAAGTCAAGATAAATAATCTCATCTGCTCTCAACTTTGATTTCCTCCTCATAGAATTCCAGCAGGTTAGTAAAACACGACCTCCCTCTTCTGACCCCACACTGACTGTTCCTAATAACTCCTGTCCTTGCCAGGTGTTGCTCAATCTTCTCCTTATTAATTCCTTGCATTAATTTTCCTGTGATGCATGTTATGCTTACTGGCCTGTAGTTACTTGGATCTGCCCTGTCACCCTTTTTATATAATGGGATGGTATTTGTCATTTTCCAGTCCTTCAGAATCTCTCCAGTGTGCAGTGACTTCCTAAAATATGTGTCAAGGGTTTATATCTGTACTCAGTAACCTCTTAAAATACTTGAGGATAAATATTATCTGGTCCTGGTGATTTGTTTGATTTCAGCCTATTTAGTCTACGCTGTTCTTCTCCCTCTACAATTCCCAAATCCCTCAGTACCTCCTTAGTAGTCCCTGTTACTGCTCTGAGGTTATCCACTTGCTCACTTGTGAACACCTCAGAAAAATGTAAGTTTAGGGCATCTGCTATTTCACTGTCTGTATCTTTTAATCCCCCTTTACTATTCCTGATGCACTTGACCTCCTCCTTGACTGTCTTCTACTACTAAAATACTGAAAGAATCTCTGAGGGTCATCACTCACCTTATCTATTCCTCTCCAACTGTCTTTTGGCCTCCCTGATATCCTTCTTAATGGTTGCTCTCATGTTCTCATACGCTCTATGATTCACTTTGCAGTCATTAGTCTTATATGCCTTTATAAAGCAGTTTTTTCCTTTTCAACTTCTTTTTTAAATTTTTATTAATCCATCGTGGAGTTTTTTTTAGTTTCCTATTAATTCCAAATTTAGGGATGTATCTGTCCTGCATTACATGTGAAACATTTTTAAACCTGTTCCACTGCTCCTCAACTGTCTCCACACTTAAAAGCTTATCCCAGTGTATCCTACTTAGACTTTGTCGCATCTGCTCAAAATTAGCCCTACCAAAGTTCAACTTAACAATTTTAGTCTTTGCATCTGCACTCTTACAAAATACTGAGAATTGTATTACATTATGGTCACGTGACCCTAGAGGTTCAATCACCTCTACACCCTCAATTCTATCCTGCTTATTACAAAATACTAAATCCAGACAGGCTTCACCCCGTGTTGGTGCTTTAACATGCTGTGTTAAAAAACAGTCATTGATTACTTCTAAAAACTCCTGCTCTTGTGCTCCTCCATCTGTAAGGTTATCCCAGTTCATATTTGGATAATTAAAGTCCCCCATGACTGTAATATCTCCCTGTAAACTTGCCTTTTTGATATTACTAAAAAGATGTGTGTTGAAGTTACTGTCTGAATTGGGTGGTCTATAACACACTCCTAAAATAAGACCTCTTTCCCTAATATTTTCCAGGTGAAGCCAGATGTCCTCACTAAGATGGGGCTCATCATCCAACTGAAGAGGACTTACATTTAAATTCTGTTTGGCATAAACAGCAACGCCACCTCCTTTTCTGTTCTGTCTATCCTTCCTAATAAATGTGTATCCCTCTATGTTACACTCATCCCCATCTTTGTTATTTAGCCAGGTTTCCATTATTGCTATAATATCATAATTATGCTCTGCTACATACAACTCCAACTCACTTACCTTATTTTTGATACTTCTAGCATTAAGCCAAGCTATTTTTAATGTGTTACTCCTTCTACATTTAAATGTTTGCTAAGAATTTACATTACTATGCATTTTTATTTCTACACCATTGTTTGTTCTTCCATGTATAGATCTAAACCAGGCCTGTCCTAAACTCCCTGCCCCCCAATCCTCGACTAGCCTATACATATGCCTCCCCAATACATTGGTGCCCCTCCAGTTCAGATGTAACCCGTCACGGCGGAACAGGTCCCATCTGTTCCAAAAGGAGTCCCAATGCCCCATAAACTTATACCCTTCTACCCTGCACCAAGATTTGAGCCACACGTTAAGCCTTCTAATCTCCTCAGTCTTACCTGGACTGGCGCGTGGCACAGGCAGAACTTCGGAGAAGACTACCTTGTCAGTTCTGCTCCTCAGCTTGGCACCTAACTCTTTGAATTTGGATTGCAGAACTGACAGACTACCCTTATGTATGTCATTTGTTCCAACATGGACAATGACAACTGGATCCACCCCCGCTCTGGCCAAGAGCCTATCCACCCTTCCAGTGAGGTCTCCCACCTGTGCTCCTGGAAGGCAACACACCGTGCGAGACTCCATCTCTCTCTCTGGAGCACACCTGCACTTCAATCCCCCTAATGATCGAGTCCAAAACTATTACTACCTCTCTCTTTTTAAGAACTGGTTTTGAGGTGGCTCGTTGGGGCTCCTCATTCCTGCCTACCACCTCAGAATTATCAGAGACACTGTCCAGCTCCGCAAGGACGTGAGAACGGTTTGACTTGATGGCTCTTTACTGGGTTGTGTGGTTCCTCTTGACCTTTGTCTGACCAAGCACCATTAAATTCTAAGAAGGGGTCCCTGAATATGAAGTTGGTTCTTTGTGCTGTGAAAAACTTTCTAATTTGTCAAAAAAAAAACCTGAAATCTTTCATGTATGGTGGGCTTACCTAGCAGGACACTAATGGATGAGAAAAACGTGAATGAGCTTTGCCTGTCTAATTGAATGCAGCAATAAAAACATATGTCACAAATCTGTCACCATCCATTTGTAGTGATTTACTGTACGGAGCCGGTTATGGATCTTCATAAAGAAAAAGGGTCTTTCTGGAACCTTCATGTGGTGGTGTCTTTAGGGGTCCAAAAATGGTTCGCTCATGGCATTGGCTCTGAAGAACCACCTTGGCACCTTGATTTTTAAGAGGTTTTTTTCGATTGTGTCATCGAGGAACCCCCTTGGTGATTTTGGCACTTGAACACGCAATCCTTTCATTGGGGGTGGAGATATTGTTAAAAGGCCCCTTGCCGTCAGCACAGAACTGCCCTGAGTTTTTGCATTTTTTGTGTTCCTTGTGCCTCTCGGTCCCCTCGCTGTTCTATTTGTGCGTTTCTCTTTCCTTGACCCCCTTCGCCCTCTTTTGCTTGTCTTTTGGTCCGCTCGCTTTTGTTATTTGTGTGTTTTTCTCTCCCTCCCTGCACTCCCCCCGTGTGTGTGTGTGTGTGTGTGTGTTCCCCCAAGCTTCGCCGACGATGCTCTATTTTTAGCGCCGTCACAATACTCGCACTTTGAACGGTGCGTACCGCCGGCCCGACACTCCGTTCTTTCTTTTTTTGGTATCCGCCGTACCATCTTTTTAATTATTTCTGTGCACTTTTTATCATCACGTAGCCCTCCGCACGTCTGTGGCTGGCGCTCCTTCACAGGCTTTTCCGTTTGATTGCCCACATTTGATTTTTTTTTCCATTACCCCCACCTCAAACTGCAGAACTGAAAGTCCCGGCTCTCTCTGTGACTGTCGCCTACCCACACGTGCCTTTATTTCTCTTCCTAAAATGTTGCCGCTGTTCGCTGGATTTTCAGTCCACTGTGAGAGGAGGGCGCGTGCTGGGAGGAGCGGAGCGGATAGCTGCGCAGCAGCAGCAGCAGCGGCGGCGGCGACTGTCATACAGACGATGAGCGCACGAGTCCCGGCCCGGTAGCCGTTATCTGCGCTCCGGATTGTCTCTTCTTACAGTCGGCGTGCTTTCTTCCCGAGGAGGATGTGGAGCGGCTTCCTCCGCAGAGGTGAGCGCAACTGGCCTTCCGAGCAACGACGGCGGCAATGGCATTGCGGCGCGGGCGCGTGAGCGCGCAGATGAAAGCTTCTCACCTGACGACGCGCACGCGATCGCCGCCGCTTTCAAATCCGCTCGCGCCTCCTTGGGTTGTATTTTATTGAAATGGACGCGCCCGTGAGCCTCGGGTCATCGCAGTGTTTGTGAGGTGAAGACGTAAACATTTAAAGAAGAAACGTTTGAATTGCGATCAGTCTGTCGGCTGTCATGGCCGTTTGCGTAATTCGGAAAGCGAAGGCAAGGATTATGTTGACTGGTAAAGCAATTGATTAAATTGAAAATAATTACACACACACATATATATATGTATATATATATATATATATATATATATATATACATATATAATTTCAGCTTGGGGACAAATACAGTCTCTCTGTCTTTTATATAGTGCCTTTCATATCTATGCATCGTCTGTCTGTCTGTCTGTCAGCCTATTATATAGTGCCTTTCACATCTATCTATCTATCATATAGTGCCTTTCATTATCTATCTATCTATCTATCTATTATATAGTGCCTTTCATTTCTATCAGTTATATAGTGCCTTTCATTTCTATCTATCTGTCTATCATATAGTGCCTTTCTCTATTTATCTATCATATACTGCCTTTCATATCTATCTATCGTTTGTCTGTCTATTATATAGTGCCTTTCATATCTATCTATCTATCTATCTATCTATCTATCTATCTATCTATCTATTATATAGTGCCTTTCATATCTATGTATCTATTATATAGTGCCTTACATTTCTATCAGTTATATAGTGCCTTTCATATCTATCTATCTATCTATCTATCTATCTATCTATCTATCTATCTATCTATCTATCTATTATATAGTGCCTTACATTTCTATCAGTTATATAGTGCCTTTCATATCTATCTATCTATCTATCTATCTATCTATCTATCTATCTATCTATCTATCTATCTATCTATCTATCTATCTCACTTGTAGTTTTCCCTATCGTATCCATGGTCAGCGCGGTGCCCATTTCAGGGACGTGTGTTCAGATCATGATGGTTGTCTGTGTGGACGTTGCATGTTCTCCCCATGTGCGTGTTGAGGTTTATCTGTGATTTTCATTCTGCCTATTAATTTAATTGCCAATTCTGAAGTGGTCCAGTGTGAATGAGTGAGTGATGATAGGCCAGTGTGTCCTGGGACTGATTGTGGACCAAGTCAGTGTACCCTCATGAGATCAGAGTCCAGCCCTAAATGGGTCCTGTAATGAGCTGGCATCCCATCCAGGCGCGGGGGTGGTTGCTGGGATAGATAGGTACCCGATCCCACCCATACTGAATTAGATTGGACACGTTTGAATATGTTAGAATATAATATTTAATGTATGAACAAGCTGGTTGACTTGTGTAGAATCTTTCAACGCCAAGAAGGTGGATGGCGGTTTGAGTCCTTGACAGTGGAGACTAAATATAGGTGGGGGCACAGTGGGTACCATACCCCCATCCTTTCCCGTGCTCTGAATGTTCTAGGGGTCTAAAGCCGTGACCTTCCATTGACTGGCAGTGTCAGGTTGACCTGATGTGCCACGTGCTTTGTGACGAGTTTTCTCCTGTTTGGTGCCCACAGACTTCAGATGGATGAGCAGAGAACGGTTTTTTTTTGGGGGGGGGGGGGGTGTCAGAATCCCCTCGCCAATGCCTGCACACTTCTCTCCTTATGGTTTTTAAGTCCCTTTGAGTAAGAGTGTATGAAGAATGGGACTTTGGACACAGTGGTCAGTGCAGCTGTTTGTGTAGTTTGGTGGTCTCGTAATGCTATTAATTAGGCTGAAGATAATTTATTTTTTTGTTTTTTAAACTAATTATTCCTTTAGCAAAAGCAGCAGTTTTGTGATTTGAGTGTCACGTGCCTTGTTTCTCCTGCTGTAACTAATCCAGAATGCTGGGTTCAAATCCTGCGCCTGATGGCTCTCCGTGTGGACATGGCATGTTCTCCCCGTGTGTGTGTGTGTGTCGAGTTTTTCTGTGGTTTTCATTCCAATTACCTGGTGATTGTAAAGTGGGCCCAGTGTGAGTGAGGGTGGGCTAGTGAGTCCAGACATGGATTATGGACCACAATTCCTCATAGAGTGGCTCCTGAAATGAGCTGCCACGCCTCCTGTATGCATTTTATTTATAGGGGCACTTTACGTTAGCAGTAAATCTCAAAGTGCAATATGAAAAGTTTAAAGAAAGGCAAAGCGAGATAAAAACAGAGAAAACAACAACAATTATAGCATTCTTGTTCATAAGCTTTCCTAAATAGAAATGTCTTTAGCTGGTTAACCCTAACCCTAGGGGTGCTCTATGCGATTGCCCCCAACTCTCAGCCGTACTCGGCTGGACTAAACGAGTGTGAGGATGTCGTGATATTTAAATTATGAAAGCCTCTGTTTTCTTGTAGTTTAGCTTCATTCAGTGCCAAGAAGGAGCGTGATGGCTCGACTGTTTACACTGGAGACTGAACATGGGTGGCACAGTAGGTGCCATACCCAGCCTTAGCTGTGCTCCGAATGTTCTGGAAGCCCAAAGCCCCATTGATCGGTAGTATAAAACTGACCCAATGTGCCATGTGCAATGTCATGGGCCAGAGTTGGCTCCTGTTTGGTGCCCATGGATGAGCAGGTTTTAAGGGTTCAGGATCTCCTCGCCGATGCCTGCATGCTTCCCTCATTCTGATCTGTAAGTCACTTTGGGTAAGGGGGGTTGAAGAAGGAGAAGTTGTACAAATGTGGTCACCCTGCTGTTGCCACCATTTGCGTAATTTAGAAAGAGCGGGGAAGGATTTTGCCATCTAGTAATGCCATTGATTAGATTGAAAAGAATATTATTTAATAACTAGAATCATTCCCAAAGTCAGAGTGACCTGTCTGGTATTCCGTGTCGTACGCACGGCCAGCATGGTGCCTTACTCTGCTGCTGTAACGGATCTGGAATCCTGGGTTCAAATCCCGTGCCTGATGCCCGTCTCTGTGGGTGCTGCATGTTCTCCCTGTGCGTCTCTTGAGTTTTGCTTTGTGCACTTTGGCTTTTATTCTTCATTTTAAATTCATTGGCGATCCTAAAGTTTTCCAGTGTGAGTGAGGGTGGGCCGATGGGTCCTAATTATGCAGGTCAGTGCACCCCTAAAGGACCACAGTCTGTCCCTGAGTGGCCCCTGAAATGACTTGGCACCCCACGCAGGTGATGGTTGGTGGGGTAGTTGGTACCCAATCCCACCTTAGTGAGTTGGACTCAACAAGCTTGAAAATGTCATTCACAGAAAATGTGTTTTCTTGTATAGCGCCAGTCAGCCCTGAGTGGATTTTTAACAGTGGGGGCTGAACGTGGGTGGCACAGTGGGTGCCTTTGCTGTGCTCTGAATGTTCTGAGGGTCCAGAGCTGTAAGCCCCTCATTGATTGGCAACGTAAAATTCACCCGCTTTGTCGTGGGAAAGAAACATGACCCGAGTTGGCACCTGCTTGGTGCCCACTGACTTCAGATGGTTGAGCGGAGGGGTGGTGGGTATAAGGGTTAGAATCTCCTCAGCAGTACCCAGAAACACACACACACTTCCAACATGAGGATCTGCAGGTCACTTTGGATAAGAGCGACCAGTGAGTGGGAAACTGGCCAATGAGACCAGTGCTGTTGTCACGACTGGACCCTGCAGTATGAAGTGACGGCAGCCCCTCACAGTCCTGCACAGACCAAGCCATACTGTCAACACTCAAGTCCAGGGAGGCCCCGTTGGTGTGTCCAGAGTGACCCCAGTAAGTGACGAGTATGGAGAGGCTGAGGGGCTTCATGCTGCTGGTGCGGGGGACTTCACCAGCAGATCGGCGACTTACAGTCCAGCACCCCCTTAAGTGGTGCAGGGAGACTTCCACGTCACACATGGAGCGCCATTGTCTCCACTTTTCTGCCATATCTGTGCACTGACTCAGGGTGGCACAGGTGACTGGGTGAGTGGTGGGACTGAACCCGCAGCCTCGCTAACCACTAGGCACCGTGGAGTGGGCTGTGCTGCTGGCCACTAACTCCTCACGTCACACGAGTCCTCTGGGTTTTTGATGATTTCGGCTCCACTCCATCGTTTTTAATTCCCATCTGGAAACATCATCTTGATCATCTTCATCTTCTTATCTGCCTTTTTAGCTTCATCTTGTTTTGTCTTTTCATCTCGTGCCTTTTACAAAACAACTTGTGATAAAACTCTGGTGGAAGGCACCCTGAGAAATAAGGACTTGCATAATGACAATGCTTATTGTGATGGCCACTGTATAGAAACAATTGTTCTTATTTGGCTGATCCCTTTATGCAAGGCGACGTGAAACCAAACGCGTCTTCACTGTTGTACATCTCCTGTTTATCCAGCTGGAGCTCAGGCAGGTGAAGTGACTTACTCGGGGTCACACAGTGGTGGCATTGGAACCCCCCAGTCTGAGGGTTTGAAGTGCAAAGTCTAAACCAGTACACCACACTGCCTGCGTGAGAGTTAAATAACGGAGCACTTGTTAGTTAGGAAAAGTCTGAAATAAAATAAATAGAAACTGAAATAGCCAAGTACTCCTTTTAAAGGGCGCTGCGCTAAATAATAAAGAACTGAAAGTGGTGCTCATCAGAATAGACGCTACATGGAATAACGATTGACTGAAATAACCAGTGAATGTGCATGAATAAGGCACTCTGTACGCTACACGACAGGATAGGGTGGCTTACAAATAATAAGGCGCCATATACTGTAGAATAAAGACTGACTGAAATAGCAATGTGGCCACTATGAAAGGTGCTATATAGCATAAAGACTGACTGAAATAGCGGAGTGGTCATTATGAAAGGTGCTGTATATTGTAAAGACTGACTGAAAAAGTGGAGTGGTCCTTTCAAAAGGCGCTATATAGCATAAGGACTGACTGAAATAGCAATGTGGCTACTATGAAAGGTGCTGTATATTGTAAAGACAGACTGAAATAACAGAGAGCTCATTATGAAAGGTCCTATATATTGTAAAGATTGACTGAAATAGCAGAGTGGTCATCATGAAAGGCACCATATGGATAAATGGCTTACTGAAGTTACTGGGCACTTAGTTTAAAAGTGTTACATAGAATGATGAACGAAATTACTGAGTGGTCATTATGAAAGGCACTATATAGCATAAAGACTGAAATTACTGAGTGGTCATTTCAAAAGGTGCTATATAGCATAGAGACTGACTGAAATAACAGAGTGGTCACTATGAAAGGCGCTATATATTGTAAAGACTGACTGAAATAGTGGAGTGGTCATTACAAAAGGCACTATATAGCATTAAGACTGAAATAGCAGGGTGGTCAGCACAAAAGGCTCTATATAGCATAAAGACTGACTGAAATAGCAAAGTGGTCACTATGAAAGGTGGTATATAGCATAAAGACTGACTGAAATAGCAGAGTGGTCACTATGAAAGGTGGTATATAGCATAAAGACTGAAATAGCAGGGTGGTCAGCACAAAAGGCGCTATATAGCATAAAGACTGACTGAAATAGCAGAGTGGTCATTATGAAAGGCGCTATACTGTATAGTATAAAGATTGAAATAGCTGAGTGGTCATTACATATTGTGTTGTATTGCATTAAGACTGAAATAGCAGAGTGGTCAGTACAAAAGGCGCTATATAGCATAAAGCCTGACTGAAATAGCAGAGTAGTCATTATGAAAGGCGGTATATAGCATAAAGACTGAAATAGCAGGGTGGTCAGCACAAAAGGCGCTATATAGCATAAAGACTGACTGAAATAGCAGAGTGGTCATTATGAAAGGCGCTATACTGTATAGTATAAAGATTGAAATAGCTGAGTGGTCATTACATATTGTGTTGTATTGCATTAAGACTGAAATAGCAGAGTGGTCAGTACAAAAGGCGCTATATAGCATAAAGCCTGACTGAAATAGCAGAGTAGTCATTATGAAAGGCGGTATATAGCATAAAGACTGAAATAGCAGGGTGGTCAGCACAAAAGGCGCTATATAGCATAAAGACTGACTGAAATAGCAGAGTGGTCATTATGAAAGGCGCTATACTGTATAGTATAAAGATTGAAATAGCTGAGTGGTCATTACATATTGTGTTGTATTGCATTAAGACTGAAATAGCAGAGTGGTCAGTACAAAAGGCGCTATATAGCATAAAGCCTGACTGAAATAGCAGAGTAGTCATTATGAAAGGCGGTATATAGCATAAAGACTGACTGACTGGCTGAAATAACAGAGAGGTCATTATGAAAGGTGCTGTATAGTATAAAGACTGGCTGAAATAGCAGAGTGGTCATTACAAAAGGCGCTATATAGCATATCTATCTATCTAAAGACTGACTGAAATAGCAGAGTGGTTATTATGAAAGGTGCTGTATGTTGTAAAGACTGACTGAAATAGCGGAGTGGTCATTACATAAGGTGCTGTATAGCATTAAGACTGAAATAGCAGAGTGGTCAGTACAAAAGGCGCTATATAGCATAAAGACTGACTGAAATAGCGGAGTGGTCATTTTGAAAGGCGCTATATAGATAAAAGGCTTACTGAAGTTACTGGGCACTTAGTTTAAAAGTATTACATAGAATGACGAACGAAATAACTGAGTGGTCATTATAAAAGGCGCTATATAGCATAAAGGCTGAAATAACTAGACAATTGTTATAAAAAACACTGCCTAGAATAAAGATTGAAACTGTTGAGCGCTCATTATGAACGGCACTATCTTCTTCTTTCAGCTACTCCTGTTAGGGGTTACCACAGCAGATCATCCTTGTTGTCCGCATATTCATTTGGCAAAATTTTACACCGGATGCCCCTCCTGACGTAACCCTCACCATTTATCCGGGCTTGGGACACTATATAGCAGAAAAACTGACTGAAACAACTGAGTGGTTAGTCACTTTATAGAATAAAGAGTCACTGAAGTAATGGAGTGCTCAGTTTTAAAGGGGCTATACAGGCTAACGGCTGAACTAACCGGACACTCGTTATGAGAGGTGCTATATAGAATGAAAACTGACCGAAATAACTGAGTACTCATACAGAGTAAAGAATGGCAGAAAACAGTGCTCATGATGAAAGGTACTATACAGAGTAAGGATTTAGTGAAATAGATGAATACTCCTTATAGAAGGCACTATATAGATTAAAGACTGACTGAAATAACCAAGTGCTCATTATTTAAAGGATTTTCTGACATAGCTGAGTATTCATTATAATGGAGAATAAAACACACAATATCAAATTAATATGGGCTGGTGTACATTAGCACCTAATTATAAAAGGCGGTATATAAAGAACTGATCGTACTGTTTTCATAATGAAGGACACTCCTTAGAATCTGTTTTAACTGAAACAAGCGTGTTGTCGTTGTTTGCGGCACGATGCAGAATAAGGATCCGTTGAAGTCACGTAGCGCTTATTCTAAAAGGCGCTCTATACAATAAAGTTGGATTTAAATAGCAGTGCTTTTTATAAGGCGCTATATGAAATGCACTTTCCCTGAACTAGTAACGGAACACAGATGGACATGCCGTGGAGTGTAAAAGACGCTATACAGAATGGCTGTTGCTTCAAAGAGGCCAGTGCTCATCGTAAAGGGCAGTGTGTCACGTAAGGGTTGACTGACGTACCCCCGGAGCCTTCATTATACAAGGCCGTGTATCTAATCAAGTTGAACTGCTTTGTCAGGAGCCCCCTGGCGGTGCGCTGTGTGAATGACCTGCTGGCTTGACCGCTTATTATGAAGTGATCAACGAAGCCTCCGCCTCGGCGGCTCGTCTCGTTTCTTCCTGCGGTTGCCGGCGCTGTCCTCGGGACTCGAGGCTGTGTGAGCCATGTCGCCGTCAGATCTGTCACTTCGGCTTACACGGCTTTGTCTTTGCAGCAGTAGCAAACTCGATGTCTCGGACACAACTAATTGCCTCGCTGAGAGATTAGCCGGCTTGCTGCCTCGGCTGTCCTTCTCCTTCCTGACGCTCGGCTCTCTGATTTCCTCCGCTTGTTTTCAGAGTCCTGTGCGGCGGCGCGCTCTACGAATGAGTCGTGCAAACAAACGGAAATTCCCTTTCGGTGTTTCTTGGGCGATCGAGTGTCTGGTTGCGGTTCCTCATTGACTTGTGCACACTTTTAGTGTGATATTTGGAGTTTTGCAGTGAAAGGCGCTATATGATGGTTAGGACCAGTGGTTTTCTCGGCTGGCTAACCGACATGTTTGCTCCTGTAATGTGCAGCCGTGGAAGGCGAGGAGGAGAACGAGGACGACATGGGACAGGAGCGACCAGATGAGTCCAGCAGTCTGTGGTGGCGGTGTGCCCGACTAGGCGACCCTCCCTCTCTGAAAGCGTGAAATGACAAACACATGGCGGCTCGCTCATCTGCAGTCAATTTAGAAGCCATTGCCGAGGTAAAACAAAATGAAATCAATCAGCTTTAAAAAGAAGGGGGCACTATAACACAAAGGGGACCCCAAACTGCAGGTCTCAGTGGTCCAGCGGGCCTAGACCTTCAGGAGAGACAGGTAGCCAAAAGATGAGAAGTTACAGGTTGAGGTGGGCTCTAGGCAGTGGCATGCGATGGACCCCAGTGCAAAAAAATGTAAGTTTTTAAAGTTAAGTCCAATTAGCAAGGACCCCATTAGTGTGATACATGAAGGGGCGATGACTGGAATGAGGACACCATTGCCCTTATCATTCAGATACCAAGTAGTTGGTCCCCCCCAGCCTCCTCTTGGCCCACCGGTGCAGCTCCCCCACCTGCACTGCCTGCTTCAAGGACATGTGAGCTCCCCTGTCAAGAAAAGACCAGACAGACGTCACAGTGTTGGGGGCCCACAGTAGATGTCCACATTTAATGTACCAAAATGTTAAAGCTCACACAGGTGTGCCTTAGGAAAAGATGCCACCTTGTTGTGTTCAGATCATTATCTTGTGTGCAGCACACACGTTCTCCCTGTCCGTTACCACATCAGTAAAGTATATTTGAATTGTGTTTAAGTTGCTACGGTGGTGCAGCGGTTAGAATTGTGGCCTCAGTGGGTTCAAATCCTCTGCCCGGTCATTGTCTTATGTGGAGCGCACATGTTCTCCCTGTCCTCCGTTCCCTTCCCCCAAATATTCAATATAATTTAATTATGTTCAGGAGTAACAAGGTGGTGCAGTGGTTACCACGGGTGTGTCAGTGATGATGGGAAGTCTGTGTGGAGCTTACATATTCCTCCAGTCCTTTGCCATATCAGTAAATACAATTAACTACGGTGGTGCAGTGATTAGTGTAATAAGGTTCAAATCTTTTGCCTGTTCACTGTCTCTTCTTGTGCTTGCTTGTGCTTCCTGTTCTTCATGCCCCAAGCACCAATCAGTGTAATTTAATAATGTGTTAAGTTGGAGGGGGGTCGTGGAATTCTGAATCCTCAGTGAATAACAAACATATCAGCAATAAAGAGAGAAGATCACATCTGGATACCACCTGTAAAGGTGCTATATGAAGTAAAAGCTGTGAAGACCAGAAAATGGACAAGCTGTAGTGTAAATGAAAGCCGACCATCCGATGACTGGGGTACATATTACAAAGTTAAGACCCCAAGGTCATACCCCCACATCTCCACCACACACCAGCATTGAAGTTCAAAATGCTTGGTATGGGATTCGTAAAAGCAGTGTTAATGTTTGAGATGCGCAGTTTGTTGGAATTGCAAATGCAATGCATTTGTCTCAGTTATATGCCATTTGGTATGGGGTCCTTAAAAGCAGTGTTAATGTTTGTGATGCACCGTCTGTTGGAATGAAACTCTATGTGTCATTTGGTGTGCAATTTGTAGAAGTGGTGCCAATGTTTTTGATGCACCACCTGTTGGAATGAAAAATGCAATGCATATGTGTCTGTTGAATGCCATTTGGTATGGGATTTGTAAAAGCAGTGTTAATGTTTGTGATGCATCGTCTGTTGGAATGATAATTGCAATGCATATGCCTTTAATATATGCTACGTGGTATGGGATTCATAAAAGCAGTGTTAATGTTCAAAATACGCCATCTGTTGAAATGAAAAATGCAATGCATATGTCTGTTATATAATAATCCATCCATTCTCCAACCCGCTGAATCCGAACGCAGGGTCACGGGGGTCTGCTGGAGCCAATCCCAGCCAACACAGGGCACAAGGCAGGAACCAACCCACTGCAGGACACACACACACACCCACACACCAAGCACACACTAGGGCCAATTTAGAATCGCCAATCCACCTAACCTGCATGTCTTTGGACTGTGGGAGGAAACCCACGCAGACACGGGGAGAACATGCAAACTCCACGCAGGGAGGACCCGGGAAGCGAACCCAGGTCCCCAGGTCTCCCAACTGCGAGGCAGCAGCGCTACCCACTGCGCCACCATGCCGCCCGTTATATAATAATAATAATAATAATTCTTTGCATTTATATAACGCTTTTCTCACTACTCAAAGCGCTCAGCAATTGCAGGTTAAGGGCCTTGCTCAAGGGCCCAACAGAGCAGAGTCCCGTTTTGGTATTTACAGGATTCGAACCAGCAACCTTCCGATTGCCAGTGCAGAGCCACCACTCCGCCACTGTCATTTGTCATATGTTATTTGATATGGGATTCACAGAGGCAGTGTTAAAGCACCATCTGTTGGAATGAAAAATGCAATGCCTGTGTCTGTTATATGTCGTTTGGTATGGGATTTATAAAAGCAGCGTTAAAGCACCATCTGTTGGAATGAAAAATACAATGCATACGTCTCTGTTATATGCCATTTGGTATGAGGTCCTTAAAAGCATTGTTAATGTTTGCAATGCTCCATCTTTTGGAATAAAAAATGAAATGCATATGTCTCTTTTGTATACAATTTGGTATGGGATTCATAAAAGCAGTAATAATGTTTGTGATGTGCCATCTGTTGAAACAACAAATGCAATGCATTTTATTATTGCATGCATTACAAGATACATTTCAACAGATGGTGCACTGCCAACGTTAACGCTGAATATGCTAAGGTCTACATTGATTACTTAGATTTCATCCCGTCTTTGACAGGTAGCACAGCAAGTAAAGTGTAATCATGTTTAAGGATGACATGGTTGTACTGTGGTTAGAGTGGCGGTCTCACAGATCTGATATCCCGGGTTCAAATGCTGTGCCCAGCTGTTATCTAATGGAGCTTGCATGTTCTCCCTTGTGGGCATTTTAAGGGGTAGGATGGCCTGGTATGTCCAGCTTGTAATGTTGGTATGACCCTCACTGGGGATAGCAGAAGCAGGGTGACGATGATAATGAAAATGGGATGCTATTAGCCTTTGAAGTGACCATTGTCCCGTTTGAGTCTACACATCCCTCTTTTAATCACATCAGAATGTTTCCACTCTTAATTAACAAGAAAATGAAAACAAATGTGAAACTTTTAGCCAAAAAAAAAAAGGGGGACGGTGATTTCTCATGGTGGGCACCTGGGCCATAAAGACACTTTTTTGTTAAATAAAAATGCACCAGGAGGCGCTGTTGAGAGTTAAATTAAGATAAAAGCAAATCAACAGCCTCCAGGTGACTCTCAGTAGATAACGGCCAACGTCCATCTGCCTTTGCCCTGTCAAGACATCTTAGCAGGGCAACAGCTAGGGGGCAGCGTGGCCATCTCAGCCAATTGCAATGTGCAGCCGAGTATTCACATGTAGCTTTGAACATCAAAGTGAGGTCTTAGTACGATAAAGCGCCCTCCCTCAAGTCACCAACGGCCCATGCCGTTTATATGCAGGTGGCATCAGCTGCATGGTTTAAAGTGAGAGAGCAGTGCCTACAAGCTCAATTCAAAGTGCAGTGAGATGTGCTGATGCTGTCCGTTGGAGGCACGAGGCTGAGGTCCATGTGTGGCCTGACAGGAGATAATCTGCAGTGTGTGTGTGTGTGTCACATGGGCTTCTCGCATGTGCCAGGAATGAGCTGGCAGAGTGGCATAGTGGGTAAGACAGCGGAGTGCAAACCACAAGGCAGCAGGTTCAGTTCCTGCCAGCGAAGAAGGACTGAGAAAGCCTTCAGACCCCTCGACTTCTGCATGCTTTATCGTGTGGCACATTGAATTTGAAATGCATGGATTTGCCACATTTGCCCACTCAGTAACCCAAAACAGATAAATTGAACTCATGTTTACATTGGAAAGGTTTTCAGATTGACGCAGAATTCCAAACCAGGACGTCGCCCACAGTATTCAGACCCTTTGCTGTGTGCTCAGGTGCCACCTGTTGCAGATGTGTCTACAACTTGACCACCTTTGAGGGGACCCCGTTTAGAATGTCTCACGTCTCCCTGTGGTTAGAAGGTCTCACAATGCACACTGCATGTCAGGAAGCCATGAAGTCCAAGAAACTCTCTGCAGACCTCCGTGATCAAACTGTGGTGAGGGTCACATCAGGGCCAAGGGGGGCAAACCATTGGTAGAGCTCAGGAACTAGGTGGCCTCCAGAATTGTGAAACAGAAAAGGTTTGGACCCACCGTCGCCACTCTTCCTGGAGTTGTCCATCTGTTCAAAGTGAACACCAGGATGGATGAGAAGGGCTTTGGACAGGGAGGTGATGAAGAACCCAGGGGTCACTCTAACAGGGCTTCAGAAGTCCTCTACTGGGATGGCCATCTCAGCAGCACTCAGTCAGTCAGGCAGTGTTATGTAGAGTGGCCAGACGGAGGACACTCTTTGTGTAAAATGATAGATTCTCTGGTCTGATGAGACCAAAAACAAACTCTGTGGGAGTTCCAGCATTACGTCTGGAGAAGACCCCAGGCCCTGCTCATCCCCACCAACCAGTGGTGGTGGCGGCAGCAACATCACGCTCTAGTGGTGCTTCTCAGTGACAAGGACAGGGAGACTGGTCAGAACTGAGGGAAAGATGAATGCAGACAGATACAGAGGTGTCTTTGAAGAGATCCTGATCCAGAGTGTGCCACCTCAAATTGAGGTGACGGTTCAGTCACTTGAAGCATACAGCCAAGACAACAATGGAGTGGCTTTGGGACAAGTCTGTGACTGCCCTTAGAGCTGAAGATGGCCCCTCACAGACACTTACCATCAAGTCTAACGGAACTGGAGAGGATCTGCTGGGTAGAATGGGGTAGTCAGGGGGCTGGAATTCTGAATCCCCAGTGAATAACATATCAGCAATAAAGAGAGAAGGTCACTTCTGGGGATGGGAGGCATGGTGGCGCTGTGGGTAGCGCTGCTGCCTCGCAGTTAGGAGACCCGGGTTCGCTTCCCAGGTCCTCCCTGTGGGGAGTTTGCATGTTCTCCCCGTGTCTGCGTGGGTTTCCTCCCACAGTCCAAAGACGTGCAGGTTAGGTGCTTTGGTGATTCTAAATTGTCCTTAGTGTGTGTACCCTATGGTAGGCTGGCACCTTGCCCGGGGTTTGTTTCCTGCCTTGCGCCCTGTGTTGGCTGGGATTGGCTCCAGCAGACCCCCGTAACCCTGTCGTTAGGATAGGGCGGGTTGGGTAATGGATGGATGGATGGTCACTTTTGGGTACCACCTGTAAAGGTGCTATATGAAGTAAAAGCCATGAAGACCAGAAAATGGACAAGCTGCAGCGTGGATAGCGTCTCTCCTCTCTAAGTAAATGAAAGCAGACCCTCCGAATGACTGGGGTACAAATTACAAAGTTAAGACCCCAGAGTCACACCCCCACAGTTCAAAATGCTTCAAGTGGATTGATAAGCAAACATCTGAAGAGCTGAGGTCTGCCCGAGGTGCCATGCTGAGAACTGAGCCCAGCCCTCATTGTGTGAGGAGCCCCCCTGTCATAAAGGATGCGGCCTGTTTGCTTAGTGTCACTGTCACATGCATCAATTCTGTGTCACACCCACCTGAAAAAAATGTGCGAACGTCTGGACATTCAAAACATTTGTTAAAAAAAAAAGAGAGGCTTGTAGTTGAATGCGTGACGCCGATGATGATGATGGTGATGTGTCCACCATGCAGCATGGTGATGGTGGTGGTGGTAGTGATGATGTGGCTTCTGTGTATGAGGATGAAGGTCATGTGCCTTCTGTACAAAGTGGTGGTAATCATGATGAGCCAACCACAGCTTGAGCTTAACCTGACCTCATCCAACTTGATGATGAGGGTGATAACATAGATCTACAACATGATGATGTGGTCCCTACTTGAACTTGATGATGATAATGATCATGATGATGTGCAACATAATGTGTATGGTACATAATGATGATGATGATGATGATGATGGACACACTATGCAACATGATGATGACATTAAACATACATGATAATAATAAGACGCACAATATGGTGTTTAGGAGGATGATGATGATGTGGCCAGAATTTTTTTACAAGAATTTCATCTTTTTATCATACTGTTGATGATGATGATTATGATGTAGTAATGATGACTGTTGTTTCTGCTGCACATGATGATAATGATGATGATGACACAATTTGAGGTTGAACTCATACAATTGTTGATGATCATCATGGTGACATAAAACCTGATGATGGTGTGGTTACAATTTTAACATGAATTTTAACTTTTACATCATAATATGGCAGGCGTGTGACATAATGATGACTGTGATTTGCCAGTTGTTCCTGAGAAGGAGGAGGAGGAAGATGAATAACATGATGGCAATCTTGTGACTGCTGTACAATTTGATGATGATGATGAGAACATGTAGACATGTTGAACTTAGTGATGGTGATCATTATGATGATGATGAGCTACTGTACATGATAATGATGATGATGAGAACATGTAGACATGTTGAACTTAGTGATGGTGATCATTATGATGATGATGAGCTACTGTACATGATAATGATGATGATGCAGCTGCTGCATCTGGTCATATTGATGTCACTGCTATACAACATGGTGGTGATGATAATGTGGCCTTTCTATAGCACGGTGATGATGATATGGATGGTGTGGTGGATGCACAACACCATAATGATGATGAGGATGTGGCTGCTGTGTGCACTGTACAGTATGGTGATGAAGCTGTCACTTGAACTTGTTGAATCTGATGATGTTGTGGTTGAGCAATGATAATGAGGCTGCTGTACATGATGACGATGATGATGACAATGATGTACAACATGCCGTTTGGGATGATGGTGATGATTTGGCCACTGTATAACATGATGGTGGTGATGAGGTGGCTGCTCTTCAAGACGATGATGAGTATGATGATCACTGACATCAATAACATGTTGCTGAGGACTTTGATATTAAACATCATGTTGATGATGTGGCAGGTGTACATCTTCATAATGATGACGATGGCTATGATGTGGCTACTGTATATGGTGATGATTGTGTGCCCATTGTACATTATGGTGGTGATGATGATGTGGCTGTTATTTGAATGTGTAGAACTTTGATGATGATGAAAACAAAACGATGAAGAGGCCACTGTACATGATAATGTTGACGCTGTTTAGGATGATGATGATGTTGAGGCCACTGTACAGTGTGATGATGGTAATGGGGGGGGCTGCTGTTCACGATGAAGATGATTATGATGCTATATGACATGTTGATGGAAGACCTAGATATAAAACATGATGATGATATATCATGGTGACAAAGATATTGATGATGTGGCAGGTGCAAAACATTATAATGATGACAATGACGTGGCTACTGTATGTGACGATGACCATGTGCCTGGTGTTGATGATCTTGCTATTACTCGAACTTATTGAACTTGATGATGCTGGTGTAAATGATGGTGTAAAAAAATAAAATGATGATAATGAGGAAGCTGTACAGGAGGATGGTGGTGTTTAGGATGACAAAGATGATTTGGCCATTGTGTAACATGGTGGTGGTGAAGAAGTGGCTGCTGTTTATGATGATGATAATGATGCTGTAGAACATGGTGTTTGGGAAGATGATGATGATGAGTATGATGATCATTGATATGTAACATGTTGCTGAGGACTGTGATATTAAACATAATGAAGTGGCCACGGTACAACTTGGTGATGATGATGATGATGATTTGACCACTGTGTAACATGACGAAGGTGATGAGGTGGCTGCTGTTTATGATGATGAGTATGATGATCATTGATATGTAACATGTTGCTGAGGACTGTGACATTAAACGTGATGATGTGGCCATGGTGCAACTTAGTGATGATGATGATGATGATTTGACCACTGTGTAACATGACGAAAGTGATGAGGTGGCTGCTGTTTATGATGATGATGATGATGAGTATGATGATCATTGATATGTAACGTGTTGCTGAGGACTGTGATATTAAACATAATGAAGTAGCCACGGTACAACGTGGTGATGATGATGATGATGATGATGCAGAGTGCCCCTGCCAAAGCTGGCTGGCTGACGTATGCGGCTGTACTTGGGAATGCCGTGCTGAGTTCATTTCATATCAGAAAGGTGCTATAAAAAGAAGGGCTGCTGGTGGTTGTTTGGTGTCCTGGGGCCTCATGTATAACGCCGTGCGTAGAACTCACACTATAACATGGCGTAAGCACAAAAGCGGGATTGTGCGTACGCACAGAAAAATCCAGATGCAGGAATCTGTGCGCACGCATACTTTCACGTTCTTCTACTACATAAATCCCGATTTGCGTGAAAAGTAACGCACATGCACGCGCCTTCTGTCCCGCCCCAACTCCTCCCAGAATTACGCCTCTTTGAATATGCAAATCAATATAAATAGCCTTCTGTGAAAAGACAATGGGAAAAGCACAGGAGAAAATATAAGAATGTCAGCGAATACCAAGTGGAGGCAAAGGAAAAACGTACTATTTGTTGGTTTAAACAGTGGAATAATCAACAAAAGGAAGCTGATCGAGTGACAGTGTCGGAGAAACTCGAAAGATCAAATTCACAAAGTCGCACAGTGTCTGAGTGTCATATGAAAGCTTATTAGGGTACAGAGAAAAAAACATAGGCACACAGTGGGGAAAAAGCACGAAATTTCAACTTTAATCTCGAAATTTCTTAAAATCGTTTATTTTACTAGTTTCTCAAGTAGCATGTTAAATGCTTTTTTCTGTGTTTGATCTTCTATGTGCTCTATGTGTGTGAATCACTACGTGCTTCCGTTCTTTCTCTTTCTCCGACAGGACACAGAATGCATTACATTCGAGATATTACAGCTCTCTGAATAATTAAAATACTGAGATGTATACGTGATATCATTTTCATGATGATAGGAATAAAAGCATGTTATTAAACATGGGAACACGGTGGCGCAGTGATTGTTCAAATCTCACGCAAGAGGCTTGTTGCACCATGTGTGACCTTCGATGAAATAATTTATTACAGAAGTACTGTCTCTTTCAAACGTACTAACCTCCAATTCCTGTCCATACTTTTCTTTCTCCAATCGCCACACAATCAGCTCTGTAATAGACGTGAAGCCATTTGTAAGCTTAGAACGCCGATTCTTCAAAACTTTTAAGGAACATTGAAATATCTTCGTAGTTCATGTTTAATTATTCTATTCGTCTACCCTTCCAGTGTCGCGTCAGCACCAGCAAGAATACAGCGCAAGGCAGGAGCTATCCGTGAACTAGCTATACGCTGCGGCACCGTGTCCTCACATGTTTAATTATTAGCAATACAGATTATTTAAATGAAGTTAAAGTTTTATCTGTATACTATAAGCAACATATTTTGCTGCATTTCATCTTAAAAATGATATTGTCATCATATGTAAATACACGATTTATAAAGTGGCGCAGGTTGTGCAATATTATAACTGTAGTGCAAGTTTACAGTGAGGTGATTGAGTGCGTTTATAGTTCTTGGGATGAAACTGTTTCTGAAACGCGAGGTCCGTACAGGAAAGGCTTTGACGCTTTTTGCCGTGGTTGAGGTAGTGTGTAGCCTACTTGAAACTGTATACCGATAATTCTCTTTCCGATCATCTGCTGCTGTGATTCACACTCAGATACAGTGATATAAATACTCCGAGTGGTGCAGTGAGAGTAATATGGAAAAAGATGATCCGCAGTGGCAACCCTTAACGGGAACAGCAAAAAGAAGAACAAGATGCAGTGAGTGTAACAACGCTAAAGCAGTTCTGGTATTTGGAATACTATGGCTATTCCCTGGCCCATTATATTGCAGCAGGTTAATTACAATCAGATGTATTACACTAATAAACAATATGCAGTTAATTTCAGTGTATTTATAAAGCCGCGTCAGGAATGTGGAGCTAAGAAAGAAAGGATGAGCACACAGGAACAGTAGTTTGACCATTCTGTGGACCATTATATTGTTACAGTTTAATTACAATCAGATGCATTAAATTTATGAACGATATGCGGTTAATTTAAGTGTATTTGATAAAGCCGCCGCCGTGGATGTGGATCTAAGAAAGGGTAACCACACAGGATCAGTAGCACTGCTTTGACGCTAGGTGCCGCCAGTCTGCAAAACCGGGCGGATAAATTGCGTACGCCAAGGAATGAGTTACCGTGGAAATGTGCGTGGCTTTACGCCAAGTTTAGGTTTTATACATCGCGATTTGAGCGTGGAAAGGTTCGTACGCAACATTTCTGTGCGTACGCACCGTTTATACATGAGGCCCCTGGTGTTTCAGTGGCTTTCGCTCCCACCAGCTTTAGCACAGGACATCAGTGACTGGTGGGATTTGGCCTTGTTGTTCAGTGTGATGGTGAATGTCTCGTCTCGTGTTGATGTTAATAAGGACCCCCACTGCGTCGCCACCACTGCCATTTTATTTTTCTTTGAGGATTTTCCGTTTCCACTGCTTGTTCCCATTTAAATCCAATAACACCAGCAGTGAGTGGACAGACGCGGGTGCAAATACTGAAGCTGCTCTGTCACTTTGCCGTCACTCCTCTGGGCCTTCATCTATATAAAGGATTGAGCCGCGTGCATCATCCACCATCTGTTCAGGACCCCCAACCCCTCCTCCCTCCCAACATGAAACACACACCACTGGGGGCCTTAATGGTGTGGGGAGACTGAGAGCAGAACCAATCTGTCAGATTAGACGAGGCGTCTGGTGAAAGGCAACAGTTGGCTTCTCATCCGAGTCAGACGGCCAATAAATAAAAACACGCAGTCAGAGTCGGATGCTTTCATCTTTTGGCCCACCGCCCCTGGGCCAGGTGACCCCTGAGGTGGGCTCAGGTCAACACAAGGTCACCCTTGAGGTCAACAGCTTCCTGCTCCTCCTCGATAGCCTGAGTTGAATGAATTAGGTTCAAGATGGGAGGTTAGGCAGGCAGACTTCATCCTCTTCCTCCTCCTCCTTTCATGTGTCTCTGTACTTCTCCTACTCTACCTCCTTCTGCCTGTGAGCCTGAACTAAATAAATTGTTCTAAAGATGGATGGATGGCCTTCCTCTCTCTCTCACTCTTTTTTAATCTTTTATGTCTGTCCTTGTTTCTCTTCCTCTTCCTCCCTGCAATCCTGAACCGAGTAAGTTGACTTCAGGGTGGACAGATGGACAGCGTTCTTCATCCTCTTCCTTCCATTAGTTTCCTTGATTCTCTTGCTCCTCCGAGTAAGTCTAAACCGAATGAGCGGCGTGTAAGATGGATGGACAAATTGGTGACCTTCCTCCCTTCCTTCTCCCCCTCTGCTTCCTCATTCTCCCTGTGAGCTTGAATTGAATGAATTGGGTTAGGGTGGAGTGGTGGATAGTGTTCTTCATCCTCCTCCTCTTTCCATTATTTTCTTGTTTCTCCTCTACGTCACCTCCTCCTCCTTTTTGTTTCCTTCTTTCTCTTCCTCCTTCCAGTGAGTCTGAACTAAATGAATTGGGTTCAAGATGACCTTCCTCACCTCCACCTCCTCTTCTTTCTCACTTTTTTTCTCCTTCCATGTATTTCCTTGTTTCTGTTCCTCCTTCTCCCAGGGGGCATGAAATGAGTGAATTAAACTTGATGTGGATGGATGGCCTTCCTCCTCCTCCTCCTCCTCCCTTCCTGTGAGCCTGAACTGAATTAACTGAATTCAAGATGAATGATTAGTTAGTTGCACTTCTCCTCTTCTCTCTGTCCCTCTTGTTTCCTCCTCCTTTTATCATGGCCTTCCTCCTCCTCCTCTTCCTCCCTGTGAACTTAAGCTGAAGGAGATGGCTTCAAGGAGGATGGGTAGACAGTGTTCTTCCTTCTCCTTCTCGTTCTCCTTTTATTCATTTCCTTATTTCTTCTCCTCCTCCCATGAGTCTGAACTGAATGAACTGAACTTGAGGTGGATGGATGAATTGGTGCCCCCACCCTCTTTCTCCTCCTTCTATGTGAGCCTGATCTTAATGAAATGAATTCAAGATGAGTGGTTAGGCAGACATACTTCTTCCATCCATCCATTTTCCAGCCCACTATATCCTAACACAGGGTCACGGGGGTCTGCTGGAGCCAATCCCAGCCAACACAGGGCGTAAGGCAGGATCCAATCCCGGGCAGGACGCCAACCCACCAGAGGACACACACACACTTACCAAGCACACACACTAGGGACAATTGAGGATCGCCAATACACCTAACCTGCATGTCTTTGGACTGTGGGGAGAACATGCAGACTCCACACGTGGAGGACCCGGGAAGCGATCCCCAGGTCTCCTAACTGTGAGGCAGCAGCGCTGCCACTGCGCCGCCATGCCGCCCCATACTTCTTCCTCTTCCTTTTATTTGTCTTCCTTGTGTCAACCATATTCAAGATGGACAGATGGATGGCCTTGCTCTCCTCCTCTTTATCTCCTTCCACTAATTTCCTTGTTTTCTTCCTCCTCCCTGTGAGTCAGAACCCAATGAATTGGGTTAAGATGGATGGATGGACCGACTTCCTCCTCATGCTTTCTCAATCTTCTCTTTCTTCCTCTTTCTTTGCATTCCATTGTTTCTCTTCCTCCTCCCTGTGAGTCTGAACTGAATGAATTCAACTTTAATGGATGGATGAATTCAAGATGGATAGTTAGGCAGACTTCCTCCTCCTCCTTTCTCTTTCTAATGTTTCTTGTACCTTCCATGCATTTCCTTGTTTATCTTCCTCTTCTTTCTTCATCTTTTGAGCCTGAACTTAATGAATTGGTGTGATAAGGATGGATAGGCGGACTTCCTCCCCCCTTTTCTCCTCCCTTTTCTCTCTTTCTCCTTCTTCCTCCTCCTTCTATCTGTTTCTCTTCCTACTCTTCCTTATTCTCCAGACAAATTAGGTTAAGGTTTATTGGATGGCCTTCCTCTCCTCCTGCTTTCTCTTTCTCTTGGTTTCTCTTCCTCCTCTATTTCCTCTTCCTCCTTGTCCCTTTGAGCCTGAACTGAATGAATTGGGTTCAAGAGGGATGGATCGGCAGACCCCATCTTCTCCTTTGTCGTCCTCCTCCTCCCCTCTCTCTCTTTCTTCCTATTTTTCCTCCTCATCTTTTTTCCTCCACTTTCTTCTGATTATCCCCCTCCTCCTCCTCTCCACATCCCCCATAATCTCCTTATCATCCATTTCTGGGGCATTGGCAGCCCTCACTGGTCAGGCACCCTTCTGCTTCTCATAAGCCAATTCCTTCCTTCCTTCAAGTTTGATAAGTGTGCATCTCCAGTCCGGAAATTAAAATGGATGTAATGGTGGCGCCTGCCACTGGCAGCTTAATTAATATTTGTCAGCTCACCGCTGCGCTCGTTATTGTGAGGAGCCGTCTGCATCTGTTACCATCTGAGCCGCGAGTGATGTGACAAAGCTCATTTAGAGCGGCCCCTGTGCCAGCGAGGGGCGAGGGAGAGGAGGGCGTCCACACGCGCACACACACGCATGCATACACAGATGCGATCACTCACACACACTCGCGCACACACACGTGCACACACTCACACACATATACACACACGATCACACACACACATACACACACGCACGTGCACACACACGCATACATACAGATGCGATCACACACACACACACGTGCACACATACACACGCACGATCACACACACACATACACACACGCACGTGCACACACACGCATACATACAGATGCGATCACACACACACACACGTGCACACATACACACGCACGATCACACACACACATACACACACGCACGTGCACACACACGCATACATACAGATGCGATCACACACTCTCACACACAAGCACACACATGTATACATACACAGATGTGATCACGTGCATACGCACGCGCACTCACACACATGCTCACGTCTGCACAACCGTCCCAATGAGAACGAGGACGTTGTTGAAGCTTGATGGTAACCGAGGGTGTTGAGGTGCAGACGCAATGCGTCGGGTGGCACCCTCTCAGATGTCCACCTCTACCTGCTCATGTAGTATGTCAGCTCGTTTTGGTGCCTAAGCCAACCAATGTCAGTGTCATACTCAGAATGGACAAGCGAGTCGTTTCAGTGAGGATGCCATTCCATCTGCGGTCATTGGGATGCTGACACCCTTCTTGACATTTTTGAGTCCCTCCTGATGGAATCTGTGGCTCCTGTGTGCTTCAAAAAGACAACACTGGCGTGTCTGCCATGGAAAGCCAAAGGGGCAAATGCCAATGCCCTCATGCCAGTGGCTCTCACATAATCTGTTATTAAATGCTTTGTGCGACTGGTGCTGTGACACACAAAACATTAAACCCACCAGTCTGCATATCGTCATAAACAGTCCTACAGAATGTGCCATAGCCCTCATGCCATCCTGGATAATATAAACCTCTGTGACTGAGTCATGCTTTAGACTAAAATGTAGAACTTAATACTGATGGACCAAACACACTTGTGACTTTGTGCCACCTTCTAGAGTTAATGATGATGTGCATGGGCACCCCCTGACTTCCTTCACCATGTGTAGAAGAGGGAATGCATTTCTAACAAGTGGCACCTTTACCCTCCTTCCTTGAGGGAAAGACAACACAGATGTGTGTGCCAAGGAAAACCAAAGTGGGCAGTGCCAATGCCCTCAAGCCTTTGGCACTCACACTCACTGTGGTTAAAAGTATTGTGTGACTAGTGCCATGAAAGGCAGAACAGAATATTCCAGATAGTTCGAACCTCCTCCAGTTTGTATTTCATTACAGACAGTCCTACAGAATGTGCCATAGCTCTTGTATTTCATCCCATGCTGGCACCGCTGTTGTCAGAGCCCTGTGTATAGAACACAGCTCAAGATTTAGCACTGATGGGGCATCAAGTCTTGGAATTTGAGTTAGATTTAATACTTCCTAACTGGCAGGAATGGATTTGGCATATGCAGACTGGCATCCATAATGCTGCTTTATTTTAGACACTCCTATCTATCTATCTATCTATCTATCTATCTATCTATCTATCTATCTATCTATCTATCTATCTATCTATCTATCTATCTATCTATCTATCTATCTATCTATCTATCTATCTATCTATCTGTGGATGAGGATGCATTTCCAGCTGCGGCCACCGGGTGGCAGCACTAAATAGTGACCTCAGCTGGCATACAAAGGCAGCAGAGGGTTGAGCTTGAGTGTTGTGCAGTTCCAATATTGCTCACTAGAGGGGGAAATCCTGTCAAGAAACCCTGGCAAGTAGCACAGAGGGCCACATTGACTCTTTATAAAATAAAGGATTTATTCGTGGGCGGCACGGTGGCGCAGTGGGTAGCGCTGCTGCCTCGCAGTTGGGAGATCTGGGGACCTGGGTTCGCTTCCCGGGTCCTCCCTGCGTGGAGTTTGCATGTTCTCCCCGTGTCTGCGTGGGTTTCCTCCCATAGTCCAAAGACATGCAGGTTAGGTGGATTGGCGATTCTAAATTGGCTCTAGTGTGTGCTTGGTGTGTGGGTGTGTTTGTGTGTGTCCTGCGGTGGGTTGGCACCCTGCCCAGGATTGGTTCCCTGCCTTGTGCCCTGTGTTGGCTGGGATTGGCTCCAGCAGACCCCCGTGACCCTGTGTTCGGATTCAGCGGGTTGGAAGATGGATGGATGGATGGATGGATGGATTTATTCGTAATGGAAATGCTGTGAAATATCAGGAAACGCAATGGAGCACAACAAGGCACAAAGGTGTTGCCAGCAAAAGCAATCGAAGGCAAACAAAGTCCTGACACAGTAATCCATGGTGAGGTCAAAGAAAAATCCACACAACACAATAAGCAGAGACAGAAACACCGGAAACCCACAGCGCATTGGAATGGACGGCCAGGAACTGTTGGAGACCCTCACCTTTTATAGAGCTGAGGGCAGCCCCTGGTGGTGATGGGTAGGAGGTCTCCCACAAAACATATGAAACATAACAAAGGCTACACAGATACTTGAGCAAATCATAAAATGAGCAGAAACAAAAGAATTGAAATTGAATAAAGTGCCTTGAGCATGGGAAAGGCGCTATATAGATAAACTGGATTATTATTAAATTAGACTTTAAGCAGCAATTTGAACCCCATCCCAAATTGGGGACCTTGGCTGAATCGTAGTGGTGGGAGGTTGTGAGAGGCCTGTTTGAGGGACATTTCTCGTGTCTCCTGACCCTTTGGGTACTCTCTGCCAGTCATGTAGCCCCCCTGCTATTCAAGGACAGTCTCGCTTCTTCCTGTTGCCAGACCCTTTTCTCCCCCTGTTGTGACAGCCACCCTTAAATGGCAGCAATTATCCATTCTGTAAATCTTTAAATGACACAAACTAAGGCAAACGGCACTGACTCTCACTGAAATATCAATCAGGTTCACACACTGGAAAGGTGGCGAGGGCAACGGCGGGCTGTGATTGGCTGCAGCAAAGTCGATGTGTCGTAAGTAAGTCAAGGGCCACCCCGCGTCTGACGTGTCCATCAAAGAGGGTCAGGGCACGCTGACCTGACAGACACTCGGACCGCCTTCATTATATGCATGTCCCCCTTAGGCGGAGAAGGGCATCCCTCCTTGCCTGTTCATTCAGGGGTTCCAGTGGGAGATACCTAGTGGTCCCTGTCATCCAGCTGTATTTAGGTTTATCGAGGGCGCCTCACAGCAAGTGGCCTGTCAGGCAAGAAAAAAAGAAAAAGAAAGAAAGAAAATTGATTAATTGATTGATGCTGGAGCTGTAAATTAATACTCGAGTAAATTAAAATGTGAAGGAAATTATAAGGTAACCTCAGCTGACAAAAACGGATGCAATATGATACGTTTGCAATGGCTTATGGATAGTTTGAACACACACATCGGTGGTCCAATCCCACCCATGTTCATTTGACCTGAACTTCAACTCGACTAATGGCAGCAGAGTGCTGCGCTGTGCATGCCTGACGTACCCATAAGCCATTGCAAACGTGTCGTATTGTGTCCATTTCCTTCTGTTGTGGTTTCCTTATCATTTTCTAATTTCCTTTGCTTTTTGATTTACCCTCGTATTAATTCACTTCTTTCTTTCTTTCTTTCTTTCTTTCTTTCTTTCTTTCTTTCTTTCTTTCTTTCTTTCTTTCTTTCTTTCTTTCTTTCTTTCTTTCTTTCTTTCTTTCTTTCTTTCACTTACCAGCTGTCCTGATTTTCTTTCCAATTGACCGGAGCGGTCACTCGCTGTGAACATGGACGGGATTGAACCACCGCTGTGTGTGCTCAAACTACCCATAAGCCATTGCAAATGTGTCGTATTGCGTCCGCTTCAATCCTTTGCGGTTTCCGTGTAATTTTCAAATTTCCTTCACTTTTTGATTTACCCTCATAAAAGAGAGGGCAGAATAAATGAAACACAAACGAGTAGACAAACAGAGGGTTGTTAATCAGCACAGAAAATATTAACAACTCGTGATCCAGAATTCCAATGAATGTTTGTCGTGCAGAGCAGAGCGCGAGTCACGTCAACGACAGACTTGAAAGGAGTTGACTTTGTGTTGCTCACGAAGTCCCGAATGAGGCACATGACCTGCATTGTGAGGGAGCGTCAGTTATGGCACTACGGCCATGTGGCGCCATTACCCGAGGGTGATCCACCTCACAGGATTCTCAGGCCAAGGGGATGCCCACGTTACCCCTGGCTGCGACAGATAGAGAGTCATTTCCGGAGGGTGGCACTGGACCATGTGTCTGCCTTGGGGGGTTGCCAACCGGGATCCTGAGCTGTTTTTGTCGTGTGGTGGGTGCGGCGACGTGCCGTATCAATGTATGCCCCCCAACATGACCTGACCTGATCATTTTACCAGACCTCTTTAATTTCCAATCCTTTCTTATTTATCTCTACAAATGGATGTGAAAGACCCCATATAACTGTAGAAAACAGACAGATAGGTGTTAAAGGCACTATATGACAATAAAGGCACTACACTGTATAATATTCTGTTATCCATTGTAGATGGATATTTATTAAAGGAAGCCCATGAAAGATGCCATATAATGATAGATATCAAAGGTGACATAGATTAGGTAGATACTCCATACAAAAAATAGAGAGGTTTGAAGACACTGTTTAATAGCCACGAAAGGCACTATATAATAGCAGAATATGAAAAGTCCTTCATAAAAGTTTAGAAAGTCACCAGTCTAATGGAGCTTGAGAGGATCTGCCAGGAAGAATGGGATCAAATGCCCAAATCCAGGTGTGCAAAGCTTGTAGAGGCTTACCCAAGAAGACTACCAGAGGGGCTTCTACAGAGTGCTGAATTAGGGGTCTCAATAGTTCTAGGAATAAGAGATTTCAGTTTTTCATTTGTTATAAATTTTTGAAAATGTTTTTGCAATGTCATTATGGTTTATCGAGTGTAGATTGATGGTCAAAAATGGCTAGCCGGTTCTTGTTCCCAGTTCACATCTCTTCCCAGTTCAAGTCACATGACTTGGCTGACATTTCCTGTGCGTGTGCGAGTAGCGAAGAGCAAACAGCCCCTCAAATGACATCAACATCTGGGGATTGCGCAAAGCAAAATTCTCGTTGGACAACATTTTGCATATCATATCACTGAGTCAGGCTCTGAGTTATCGGATTTTGATGTAAGGGATCTGGAGATCGAAAACGAAAGTGAGGGGCCAGCATCAGCTGATTGTAGTGCTGAACATGTCCGTGTAGCTAATGCACCTACGCCAACGTTCACTTGGGAGGACTGCCTTTTACGATGACGAGGTACAAACCAGATTGCGTCACACTGTGACTGTGACTGCTACGTGAAGACAGCCAGGCAGCCAGTCCATCGCATACTCCTGCTGGTCATTGAGCTGCCCCCATGCAGCCTGAGTCGCCGAACAGGTCAAGTCATGCAGCAAAAGACATTTTATATTGATTTATGTGTGAAACCTTTGCTTTGTGTGCTTTTCAGAAAACTGGGAAAAATATTCAGCCCTTAAAGAGTTAATAAATCCACCTGTCCTGTTGCGGTGCAGCCAGGAGGACTTCACTTCCCAGCAGTCAGCAGGAGTGTGCAGGGGCTGATGGGAGTTGTAGTTTAAAGGGAGTTGGCATTCAGGGACAGTCAGTGTGGAGCTGTGGTGGTCTTTGACAGGCTTTCCTGCCTGACGCTCTTGGGTTTACTTTTTGAGTTTCTAAGTGTGATACAATTGTATCGTATCAGAGTTCAGACAGCGGGACCCCCACTGCTCACGTCATCTGGTCAGCCAGTCAAGGTCCGGCAACTCAGCAGTCAAGGTTTGGAAAAAGGCCGGCATCCAAGGAGACACAGGGGAGGGTAAAAAAATATAAAGCAGCTCTGGATTTCCATGACTAAATGGGTCAGCGCTGAGCTGCCTGACATGTCTGGATATTTCAGAAGGAGCAGCAGCACATGAAGCCAACAACAACAGAGTTCAAGTCATGGCAGGAAAAGAAAATAAGCACAACATGTCAGGCAAATTAGAAAAGCCTGCAGAGTCCTGGACAGGCTGCGCCAGTCACCTGGCGTCCACTGATGACGTTGAAATGACAACGGGATGGAGCCGAGGAGTCAAAGGGGGCGGAGACTGAGTGGGTTTATAGGTGGACAGCTTTAGCGGCTCGTGGCCGTCAGAGTCCAGTGAAACCTCTGGGCTACCCAGCATGCAACACTGCGCCGCTCTCATCATTGCTGGGCTGAACAACCCGACCTTGAAATGTCTGTCTTCATTACCTGAGAAACACCAGAATGTATCTGTCACGTCAGAAAAATGTTTAATAGAAAAAAATAAATAAATATATATATATATACATATATACAATACCGGTCAAAGGATTTAGAACAGCTCAGATTCTGCAGCTTTTACAGAAATGCACACAGTTTAATGGCTTAATGTTTAATGAAATCAAGACATTGAACAAATAAACAATCAGGTTAGATAGATAGATAGATAGATAGTTAGGTCAGGTTGGGGGGGCATGCACCCACCGCGTGATGAAATAGCTTGGAATCCTGGTTGGCAACCACCCCCAGGCAGACTCGCGGTCCAGTCCCACCCTCCGGAAATGACCTTCTATCTGCCGCAGCCAGCTGTGACGTGGCCGTCCCCTTGGCCTGGTCCAGCCACTCGGGTCCCCAACAAAGAGGGTCACCCTCAGGTAATGGCGCCACATGGCCGTAGTGCCGTAACTGACGCTCCCTCACAGTGCAGGTCATGTGCCTCATTTGGGACTCTGTGAGCAACACAAAGTCAAACCAGCGGGACCCCAAGGATTCTCTAAAGAGACACACATGAAGGAGTCCAGTCTTCATCTCAGGTCACTGGACAGCGGCCATGTCTCACAAACAGGGAGCACCAGGACTCTAAAGACCTGGACCTTCGTCCTTTTGCAGAGATATCAGGAGTGCCACAATCCGTCTCAAGTGACCTCATGATCCCCCAGTCACCAGAATCATGAATGTCACTGCCGAGGTCAGTAAACCTCTCAATGACGAGGTCGTCACTCTCTCTGTAGACAGACACACCGCTGATGGCCGTGACCAGGAGGACAGTAAAGGCCTGGATGTTGTTTTTTATCAGGACCCTCACAAGCCCCCAGACAGCCTCCATTGACTCCACGAAGATCACAACGTCATGAGCAGAGTCAACATCAGTGAATCTCTCTTCACCAACAGATCCTCCACAGCCCCTGGACCCCACGAAACAGAGTAACAGCAGAAGACACCGCCGATGGACCCCAGAATGAACTGTGAAGAACGCAGAGCATCTGCCTCCAACTCTGCACAGCACTCATGGTACCAGTGTACAGGCCGGCCATGATATCCAGCAACTTTGGGGGGATCCCGTGAAGTCTCAGGATGTCCCACAGGGCAGCTCAGTCAACTGAGTCGAACGCTTTACGAAAATCGACAAAGGCTGCAAAGAGAAACTCTGCCGATATTCGTGTTTGTGCTCCGTGAGAGCCCTCAGGGCCAGGATGCGCTTGATTGGTAGGACCTCTTGGGCTGTTCTGGTTGCTGGTAGGTGAGCAAGTGGTCACAGATCCTTTTGAGGACGGCCCCCTGGCACCGAGAGCAGTGCCCCAATCCTGGTGATCACCCTTCCCTTTCCAGATAGGGATGACGAGTCCCATTTTCCAGTCAGGTGTAATGACGCCCGTCTTCCCAAATGGAAGCAAAGATTACTTGCAATGCCAGGGGGACAGCCTGACTACCAGCCTGGAGAGGTTCACCCCGGATACTGCAAACCCCTTGCAGCCATCCCTCCCCTCAGCTGGTGCACCACCTGTGCCATCTCAGTGAGATAAACAATGGCAAGCAAAAATAAATAAGTCAAGGAATCATCAAGTGTACCAAACTTTATTCAGATTTCTGATCCATGGCAGTGGCTGGCAACTTCTGCTGGTCTAACAGCCAAACTGTGGTAAGCCTTGTGATTCAGAATGCCAGTCACTCTGTGCAGGTCACCAGCTCTGCCTCCAGTAAAAGAACCAGAGACCACCACTTCGTCCTCCATGTTTGACACTATATGAGAGATAGATAGATAGATAGATAGATAGATAGATAGATACTTTATTAATCCCAAGGGGAAATTCAAATACTCCAGCAGCATACTGATAAAGAACAATATTAAATTAAAGAGTGATAACAATGCAGGTATAACAGATAATAACTTTATATAATGTTAAAGTTTACCCCCCACCGGGTGGAACTGAAGAGTCTCATAGTGTGTTGGATGAATGATCTTCTCAGTCTGTCAGTGCAGCAGGACGGTGACAGCAGTCTGTCGCTGAAGCTGCTCCTCTGTCTGGAGATGATCCTGTTCAGTGGCTCCAGTGGATTCTCCATGATAGATAGATAGATACTTTATTAATCCCAATGGGAAATTCACAAGGAGTGATCAATAAATAAAAATAGAAAAATAAAAGTAGAAAAGTACACATAAAGTCATACACGGAGCTGCTGAAAAGGCTGCCACTCTCGGCGGCACTGGATGTACATTGTGAGTCTGCTCAGCGCCCGTCGCTCTGCCACAGATGTCAGACTGTCCAGCTCCGTGCCAACAATAGAGCCTGCCTTCCTCACCAGTTTGTCCAGGTGTGAGGCGTCCTTCTTCTTAATGCTGCCTCCCCAGCACACCACTGCGTAGAAGAGGGCGCTCACCACAACCTTCTGATAGAACATCTGTAGCATCTTATTGCAGATGTTGAAGGATGCCAGCCTTCTAAGGAAGTATAGTCGGCTCTGTCCTCTCTTGCACAGAGCATCAGTATTGGCAGTCCAGTCCAGTTTATCATCCAGCTGCACTCCCAGGTATTTATAGGTCTGCACCCTCTGCACACAGTCACCTCTGATGATCACGGGGTCCATGAGGGGTCTGGTCCTCCTAAAATCCACCACCAGCTCCTTGGTTTTGCTGGTGTTCAGGTGTAGGTGGTTTGAGTCGCACCATTTAACAAAGTCATTGATTAGGTTCCTATACTCCTCCTCCTGCCCACTCCTGATGCAGCCCACGATAGCAGTGTCGTCAGTGAACTTTTGCACGTGGCAGGACTCCGAGTTGTATTGGAAGTCCGATGTATATAGGCTGAACAGGACCGGAGAAAGTACAGTCCCCTGTGGCGCTCCTGTGTTGCTGACCACAATGTCAGACCTGCAGTTCCCGAGACACACATACTGAGGTCTGTCTGTAAGATAATCCACGATCCAGGACACCAGGTATGAATCTACTCCCATCTCTGTCAGCTTGTCCCTAAGGAGCAGAGGTTGGATTGTGTTGAAAGCGCCAGAGAAGTCCAGAAACATAATTCTTACAGCACCACTGCCTCTGTCCAAGTGGGAGAGGGATCGGTGTAACATGTAGATGATGGCATCCTCTGCTCCCACCTTCTCCTGGTATGTGAACTGCAGAGGGTCGAGGGCGTGGAGGACCTGTGGCCTCAGGTGGTGAAGCAGCAACCGCTCCATGGTCTTCATCACATGTGACGTCAGGGCGACAGGCCTGAAGTCATTCAGCTCACTAGGACGTGATACCTTTGGGATGCGGGTAATCCAAGATGTTTTCCAAAGCCTCAGGACTCTCCCCTGTTCCAGGCTCAGGTTGAAGATGTGCTGTAGAGGACTCCCCAGCTCCAATGCACAGGTCTTCATGAACAGAAGATTTCACATTTGGATTCATTGGTCCAGAAGACCAGTGCCCATGTGTGCAGTCCATCACAGAGCCTTCTTTGTAAAATAAAAACTTGTGGTCCAACAAACCTCAGCAGTGGAGAAACTTGTAAACTCAGAGGCGACACCCAGTGAATTTTTCAGACAGGTCTTATTATTGTCGTGTTTCTGTGGTCTTTTCATTCTTTGAATATTCTGGCAGCAGACTTTGGTGCCATTCAGCTTCTTTTGAGTTCTGGGGCAGAGCGCTGTGACGAGTTCTCAGGTAAAAAGGAAGTTTAAATGTCATAAATAACGAAATACAGAATCAGTGCGCATTAAGACCCAGATTTGTTTCAACAGTCAGAAAGCAAAGTGGTTTGAAACTGATGACCATCAATGGAAACCAGTGACATCTGTCCATGAATTCATTGTTGGCAGTTTTGGGCAGCTGGGTGGCACAATGAAGAGGCCAGGGTTTGTCTCCCTGTTTGGAGTTTGCGTGTTCTCCCCCTGCCTGTGGGGGTTTCTTCGAAAGACTTGCCGGTTAGGGTGTGTGTGTTTGTGTGTCTGCCCTGAAATAGACTGGCGTCCTGTTCAGGGTTTGTTCCTTCCTTGTGCCCTATGCCAGCTGGGATGACCAGTGCCCATGTGTACCATCCATCACAGACCCTTCTTTGTAAAATCAAAACTTGTTGTCAAACAATCCTTAGTAGTGGAGAAACTCCTAAACTCACCCAGTGAAATTTTCGGGCAGGTCTTCTTATTTATGTCGTGTTTCTTTGATCTTTCTGTGTCTGCCCTGAAACAGACTGGCATATCCTGTCCTGGGTTTGTTCCTGCCTTGTGCCCTATGCCAGCTGGGATAGGCTTCAGGCAATGCACCCCTAAGTTTAAATGGGTTAGAAAACGACATGAGAGTTTCCAAGTATGAAAATTCCCAAAAGTACGAATTAGAGGGGGAACAACCGTCAAAAACCCGGCCAGTGTAGTATCTTTGTAAATCAAAAGGTTTATTTTTTCAAAAGCTCTGTAGAAGAAAAATACACTCCAAGGTATTCTGCCCTGAGACCAAACACCTGGAAGAAAAGACATACAGAAAAAAAATAAATAATAAAGGAAGCAAAGGGTCTGAACCAGGAGAACAAACCTCCTGAGACGAGAACAAGGAGGGCCGCAGAGTTCAAAGCCAGCAAGGGATCAAACAGCCATTGATGAAATGAAAGCACAAGAAGGGTTTTGGCAATCTGAGTAGCCGGGTAATGAAGTGAACCCAGAATGACCCTTTTACCCCGTTGGGTTATGACTGACAGGCTCATGGTGTCTGAAGCCACGCCCCCTTCCTGGGCAGAACTTGGTGTAACCACAAGGACGCGCCACTGAGCCTCAAACAGCAGACACAGTAATGTCCAGGAGCAACTCCTGCTTCAAAGAAAGGATTTTTACAAGAACACCAGCTTCTCCTTCCACCTCCAACTGCCTTGCCCACTGCCTCACTTAAATCATGTCAGGTTTTCTTTTAATCTGGCATCGGGAACTTCTCTCGCTCTCCTGTCCAAGTCATTCACAGCATTTCTGTGTCATGTGAAAACCTGGGCAGTCCTCCCTTGGCAGTGCCCACTAGCAGTCTCTAAAGACCCTGACAGGGCTGCGTTTCCAGACTCCCAATACCCATGCCAACCTGAGGGTGTCTTCAATCTGGTCCAGCCTTGAGGGACACTGCCACCTGTCATTTGGGGGGAATAAATTGATCCAGGTAAGCCTGCTCACCCAGTCCATCCATCATGGCCTCCTGGCTGGGGATGAAGCCTTTCTTGATCCCGGGCAGGTTGCTTGTCCTTCCTTCCTGGTACCTACACTGGCAATTCAAGGCAGCTGAACACAAAACAAAATGGCCCAAAACAAACATGAACTTGCGTTGGATTGAAAAACAAACAACTTCATCAGATTCCTCGTTGTCGAAAACCATAATAATGCTACAACTCAGTACTCGAGGCAGAAAATAACCAGTCAATAAATTACAAAAATCCCAGGATCCTCATACAAGCCACAACAACATTTATTTCTAGAGCACATGCTTTACAGGATGAAGAAAGGGGAAAAAAGACAAAAAATAAAATTAGGTAATACTAATTAACATAGAATGAAAGTAAGGTTCCGATGGTCAGGAAGGACAGAACAAAGCAGCACAGAATTCAGTGACTTCAAAAGCGGCGATTCCAAATACAAACACGGTCCCAATACCACATCCAGAAACACAGCACAGGGGTCAACAAGTGGTACCAAGCCCAATAGTAGCACACACACAGTCAGAATGAACCACAGGGGATTGTGGGATGTCCCCGCCTTTACAGGATTGTGGGCAGTCTCTTGATGGTGATGGGCAGGTAGCCCCGCCTCCCGTGGGACCTCCCACAAAGCACACAGGACACAAAATGAAGGATACACAGGTAGAAGGAAACTGAATAACCAACAATATTAACACAAAGAAATGAAAAATCACAAACAAACAAAAAACAAAATGGCATTAGAATCCCAGTCTGGAGGGGGAAACCCTGGCTTGAAGTAGAACAATGGCCAGTTGACAGCAGAGGAGAGGAAAACAAAAACTCAGCGGTGGGTCCATAGTCAAGTAGTCCAAGTCAGGCAGAGTCCCAGTCTTGGAGACCCCCGGCCAACTCGCCGCATGCTGCTGGTCATTCTGTATTAGAATCAATGCTGGGCCGTCCAGTCCTTTCCAGTGCTCCCAGTGGCTCAGTTGACTTTTTGATTGGCAGTTGAGCTCAGCGGAAACAGGGAGGGTTGGTAACGGTGTCTCCATTGTGTAATCGTTATCAGAATGAGAGAGTGCTTTGTCTTGTAGAGTCCTCAATTACACGACTCGCCCCTTTTGTATTCTTTATTGTGTGGCCCTTGTCAGAACGCCCCCAATCTCACAGACGTGCCACTGTTTCTAAGGGTGGCATTGGACTTTATAACGTCTCCCCACCTTCCCTTCTACATCAATAATGTCAGTCAATTAATTAATTACACAGAGTAAAAGGCAAGCAGGAGTTAAGTGACAACTTTAAATATGAATATTATTATCAATAATACATTCTAAAATAATAACAATAAGCAAAGTGCATTTGAATATTGACAGCCATACAACCTGATGATATGCTGATGTGTCATTTCAGGCGGCACACAGTTACTTTAAATTTCTTGTCACACACACACACACGAGCGTATGGGTGGCAGCTAAAGGGTCTAAAGGAGAGTAATTCCATGCCAGACCAGGGGGTGGCGGAGTGCACTGACTCTGACAAGGTTGCACCCGATGATGTCACTTCCAGTTTTCAGACCTGATGATGCCACTTCCGGTCCTGGGTCGATGATGTCACTTCCAGTTTTCAGGCCTGATGATGTCACTTCCGGTCCTGGGCCGATGACGTCACTTCCGGTTCCGGCCACCCCGTAGATGACGCCACTTCCATTATAGAACCCAGGGAAGAAGAGCCTTCTGGTTCCGGCCCTTTTGATGACATCATGTCCGGGGTCCAAGCCTGTGGAAGAGGACCCTTCAGTTTTCTGGCCTTTAAAGCCACCATGTTCGATTAACTCGAGTTTGATCTTGGACTCTGATCTGTGCACATCAGGGCTCTGAATTTACCCTTTTTACATGGATGGGGGGGGAGGGGGGCTGCCCCAAACCTTTTTATGACTCTTGTCTCTTGTTTTTGTGACAAGTCTCTTTATTGTGTGGCCCTTGTCAGAACGCCCCCAATCTCACAGACATGCCGCTGTTTTTCTAATGTGGTATTGGACTTTATTACGTCTCCCCACCTTCCCTTCTACATCTATAATGTCAGTCAATTAATTAATTTCACAGAGTAAAAGGCAAGCAGGAGTTAAGTGACAACTTTAAATAATGTATTATTGATAATAATATTCATAAAATAATAACAATAAGCAAAGTGCATTTGAATATTGGCAGCCATACAACCTGATGATATGCTGATGTGTAATTTCAGGCAGCTTTAATGTCTTGTCACACACACACACACACACACACACGAGCGCATGGGTGACAGCTAAAGGGTCTAAAGGAGAGTAATTCCATGCCAGACCAGGGGGTGGCGGAGTGCACTGACTCTTTTTCTCACATTCCTGAAGGCCATTCAGGGGAAATTCCACCTTACCCCGATGATGTCACTTCCAGTTTTCAGACCTGATGATGTCACTTCCGGTCATGGGCCGATGATGTCACTTCCAGTTTTCAGGCCTGATGATGTCACTTCCAGTCATGGGCCGATGATGTCACTTCCAGTTTTCAGGCCTGATGATGTCACTTCCAGTCCTGGGCTGATGATGTCACTTCCCATTTTCACGCCTGATAATGTCACTTCTGGTCCTGGGCCGATGACATCACTTCCAGTTTTCAGGCCTAATGATGTCACTTCTGGTCCTGGGCCGATGACGTCACTTCCTGTTCCGGCTCCCCGTAGATGACGCCACTTCCATTATAGAACCCAGGGAAGAAGAGCCTTCTGGTTCCGGCCCTTTTGATGACGTCATGTCCGGGGTCCAAGCCTATGGAAGAGGACCCTTCAGCTCTCTGGCCTTTAAAGCCGCCATGTTCGATTAACTCATTGAGTTTGATCTTGGACTCTGATCTGTGCACATTAGGGCTCTGAATTTACCCTTTTTACACGGGGGGGGGCTGCCCCAAACCTTTTTATGACTCATGTCTCTGGTTTTTGTGACAAGTCTCTTTATTGTGTGGCTTTCTTCAGGATGGGGGCCGCATGCCCGTCGAGTTGTGCTTCTCAGTGGGGTCTTCATTTCAGTGGATGGTGTATGAGATGCTGCTTCATGGTGATGGTGATGGTGAGAGAGAGAGAGGGAGGGGTAAAGACTGTCAGTCCAAACCCAACAGCCAATAGGACGTCGTGGTACTTAATGACTTCTGACAGGCAACTGTAGACCAGTCGAACTCTGGTGGTACACAGTGGGTTTCAACACCTGCCCCCCCCCCCAATCCATTTGTTAAGGTGAAGTTTGCCAGCCAGGTAGTGCGGGTTGGGTGTTTGATTGTTTGGTAGGGCCCGGCAGAGAATCACTGGCCAGACTGGTTTTAGGCCCTTCCCCTGACCCTGTCATAAACTTGCAAAGACTGGTGGGGGGGGGGGTCGTCCTTATCCATCAAACCACTGCTGTTCTTATCAATGATATAAGACATTTGCTCTGTCGAAGTTACAAATAAGGACGTACAAAATATTTATCCACTTATTTACAGAATTTCACCCCTCATTTCCTTGGGCTAGCGGGATATCCCAGCAGCCCGTTGGGGGAGAAGTCAAATCTGGGTAGCTGAGCTGGAGTTTTGTTACTTGCCTCCCCTTCTCATGGTGTGGCGGGGTCTTTTTAGTTTGGTGCTGTGACGGGGTCTCTCTCTCTCTCTCTCACTCTCTCTCGGAAGGCGGCCAAGCCCAACGTGTCATCAGATCTTCTCAACTCGGACCAGAAGTTGCCAGCTGGCCATGAAGAAGACCAGAAAGTCAAGAGGACGTTGAAACAAAGTCTTTGGCTACAGAGTTACGGCCGTTCGCCCGTCGTCTTTTTTAAGTAAACGGTAAATATGACGGCTGAGTGCAGGGTTACGAAGAAGGGGGCCAATTCTGTCATTTCAAAGAAGCCCCCCCGCTCGTTTAGCTTTCTGTTGTTCCTAGAAAAGAGAGAAAAAAAAATCACAACATCCAGCCAGCAAATGAAATGCCAAAAACAAAATGTGCTCTGCGTTTTGTGCTCGTCGTCCAAGTCTCCCCTCCTGGGGTCTCCCTGACGAGGCGCAGCGTGTTGTGCAAATGTCCAACTTTCTGAATTTGCCACCTTGGATGCTATTCCGTGAACGGTGGGCATGTCGGCTGTGCCCGCAGGGCCTCCGGAAGTCGATGGGCACAGCAGGTGAAAATTTGGAATTTTTTTAACAATTTATGTTTTGCTTGTTCTGCACTGGCTGGGTGTCACCACCGCCAGCTGTGCCAACTGTAGACGCGGGGCATGCAGCCCCCTGTTTGGGCTGCAGTTGGCGGCACAGTTGCAGAGTTCTGCGCATATTTCAGTCTCGGAAGCAGTTGTCTGGGTTTTGTTTTAATATATGAATGGCAGAGAACTACGAGAACAAAAGTAAAGGGGGCAAAGAATAAGAAATAAAGTGCTAGCATCGAGATAAGAGGAAAGCAGCCAACGTATACTCGGTCGGTGAAGAAGCGCAGAGTATTTTGACGATTGGCACACATGAGAAATTAAAGTCTGTGGTGAAGCTGTTGGTCAGGACTGAGGACTGCATTGAAGCTTCGCTCCATCTGAGTCAGCAGGGCAGACCCTCGTCATCCGGTGGGACTCTCAGGTGGTGAAGCCATCAGAGCTGCAGTCACCTGACAGGATTATAAAAGACTCCCGGCCTCATTAGTGGTGATTTGAGTTTTCTCTCTGGCTTGTTTGATGGCTTATACTTTGTTGCTTGACTCTAAATTATTATTTTTTCATTCTCTTTGTTTACCTCTTATAGATTTAGAATGTTGCCAGCTGTGCTACCCATCTATGATGCGCTGAGAGCTCAGCGTTAAGGTTTGCAGGGCACCATCTCTTGGAATGTATTTTATAAGGCGTGTAGCAAAAAAAATAAAGTGCATTGCATTTGGCATTCCAACAGATGGCGCGTCACAAACACATGGGAAAGAGGTGAGGTTGGGAGCATGCGTTGATAGCGCGTTGCTGTACCCACCACACCACGAGCCACCTGGATTGGGACCACCAGAATGCAGTGGGTGACACCTCAGCACCACACTTTTAATGGTGGGTGGAGTGCCAATCCAGCTACCAGCCCACAAGTCTCGAGGACCCGCTTGCAGGGCTGATTAATGTCATCCCTAGGACGGAGCCATTGCAGGTTAAGGGTCTTGCTCAAGGGCCCAACAGAGTACAGTCACACTTTTGGGATTCGAACCGACAACCTTCAGATTGCCAACACAGATCCCTAGCCTCAGAGCCACCATTCTGCTCATAAGAGAAAGGCACTGTATAAAATGAAACATTATTATTATTATTTGTTGCAATAAAATACATTACTACAAATGTTTGTGATGCACCAGCTGTTGGAATGACAAATGCAAAGCAAATGTCTGTGTTGTATGCCATTAGGTATGGATTTTGTAAAAGCAATGTTAATGTTTGTGATGTGCCATCTGTTGGAGTTAAACATGCAATGCACATGTCTCTGATATATGCCATTTGGTATGGGTTTTGTAAAAACAGTGCTGATGTTTGTGATGTGCCATCTGTTGGAGTTAAAGATGCAATATGTGTGTCTCTGATATATGCTGTTTGGTATGGGATATGTAAAAGCAGTGTTAATGTTTGTGATGCACCATCTGTTGGAATGACAAATGCAGAGCAAATGTCTCTGTTGTATGCCATTAGGTATGGGTTTTGATAAAGCAGTGTTAATGTTTGTGATGTGCCATCTGTTGGAGTTAAAAATGCAATGCACATGTCTCTGATATATGCCATTTGGTGTGGGATTTGTAAAAGCAGTGCTGATGTTTGTGACAGAGACCAAGCAACCATACAGACGCACAGATTAGGGTTGCGCAGTATTCCGGTACCAGAAAACCCACATTTTAAAACGGTATGGTGTCAGCATTTTGGGGTTCCTCTCGACTCTCCGGCCCCCATTGACATTCACTGGTGCAGCTGTGTGAAGACGTCCATCTTGTAGACTTAATGAAGGAAAACTCTGTACTGTGACACGACTTGGACTTCATGGGGGAAGCCAATGCTGAAATGACTTCACGTCAGGCATCAGTGACCTCAGGACTTCTCAGGGGACCCAAACAAAAATTACCCCCCCACCCCCCGTGTTGCTTCAACGCAAATGGGACTTCACGGCCATCAAGGGAAGTGGGGCATAGTGCAGTGCACCAGGGAGGCTGGAACGAGACGAGGTTCACGAGACCACCATCATAGTAATCCTTCATTTACATTAAAGTAACAAATGAAAGGCGACTGCGCAGACAAACCTAAAACTTCACACTTGTGCACAGCTCCCTGTTTAACGTGCGTGGATTTCACCGCCCGGTGTAGTTTTTGTTAGAATTTCATCAAATGAAGGCGCTGTGCTATCCGGGGGGGGGGGGGTCTTCTGCTGGCTGGTGGGTTTGTTTCTGCTTGGCAGACGTCAGAAGTTTGTTCTCCTTCTGCTCACGAGAAAGTTCTTTGTGGTCATCTGAGAAGTGGGAGTCCCTTGGCGTCTTTCCTTTCTAATTAAATAAATCATTCCTAGAATTTGGGTTTTCTTGGAAGGCGGCTGTGGGTTTAGTTTAGCGCTTTGTTTTTTCTTTTTGTTTCTCGTTTAGCTAACTGGTAGCTCGGGTTTTGCCTTCTTCTGGGTGTGAACTGGTTTTCTGTTGTTGAAGTTAACGATTATTTCTGGGGTTTTTAGTTGTCATTTTTTTTATTATTATTTAACGTGGAGGTGACATTTCGTGCAGCGATGTTATGTCACTTTGGACGCTTGTGGCCCGTCTCTTTGCTCGTCCCATTCTCGGTGTCATCCCTTAACCCCTCTGAGCCACGGGATTGCCATTCTTAGTAAAACTTTGACATGGTTGTGTGTGACAAGCCCTCAGCGAGAGCCACTGGCGACGCTGGCACACCACACTCAAGGTCACTAAGACTGTGTTCACTTTATTAGCCTCGTTGTTCAATTCGGATTGGATTTGCCCATCTGGACCGTTCACATTCAGTACAAGGGACCCCAGAGTGTAATGTGAACACGTCTTTCCTCCGACACCACACGCGTGGGCACACCGACACGTTCAGGCATCCGCATCACCAACGACAAACAAACGTCACATTTGAGAGACGGCCCCTGGTGATTAAAGTGACAACACGGACGCACTGGCAGCTCGTGTGTTCATCACTTTTTGCTCTGGGGGACGGCAAAGAGTTCATCAGCTGTGGGCTATTGGCTCAAGAAAGTGAATATAAAAGCCAGAGGGTGAGCTGATACTGGCACCGCTGCGCCAAGAGGTGTGTGGGGACAAGCAATGGTGGCACCGTGACTGCTGTCACACCTGTGGCACTCCTCCATTACTGTTTGGCTGCTGAGCCTCAAACCACAGACCCAATAAGACCCAACCGAGTCATGGGTTCAAGTAATGGATTCCTTAATCCAATAAGTCACAAAATAATGAAGCAGAGCCCAGAAAACATACAAACAATAAAGTTCTGTACTCTCCTTCCACCTCCAGGTGAGTGTTGCCCTCTGCCACCTGCCTCTGTGTGTGTCCAGTGTGAGGTGGTGGGCTTCTTTTCCAACTAGACTCAGGCCACGCCGTGTCCGCCTGGATGCACTTCTGGGTCATATAGAAAGTAGGGAGGTCCCCCCTCACCCGACAGCGCCCTCTATGGGCACTCAGGGACCCCAACAAGGTTGCACATCTGGTCTCCAACTCCCAAGCATCCCTGTGAGTGTCCCGCCTGGGCTGCCACAACAGGACCACTGCCACCTGCAGTATGGTTGATGGAACTGCTCCCGGCTTCTGCCATCCATCCATCCATTTTCCAACCCGCTGAATCCGAACACAGGGTCACGGGGGTCTGCTGGAGCCAATCCCAGCCAACACAGGGCACAAGGCAGGGAACCAATCCTGGGCAGGGTGCCAACCCACCGCAGGACACACACAAACACACCCACACACCAAGCACACACTAGGGCCAATTTAGAATCGCCAATCCACCTAACCTGCATGTCTTTGGACTGTGGGAGGAAACCGGAGCGCCCGGAGGAAACCCACGCAGACACGGGGAGAACATGCAAACTCCACACAGGGAGGACCCGGGAAGCGAACCCAGGTCTTCCAACTGCGAGGCAGCAGCACTACCCACTGCGCCACCGTGCCGGCCCGGCTTCTGCCAACAGAGTGTAATTGAAGACCGCAGTACCTATGAGGTCAGTCATGTGACACCCCAATAACACGAAACGCCCTCAACGTCAGTCACGAAACACCCGTCCCACTAGACTGTGGTTAACATTAGGACCCAGTTACACTGTGGTTAGGATTAGGGTTGTTGGAAGTTTACCCGAGTCAAAGGGCGTTTTGTGACTGACGTTGTGGGCATTGCCTGATCTACGTCATGGGTACTGCAAGCTGCAGCAAGACCCTTCTCGCTTCCACTGGTCCACACAATGTATTAGTCCAGCTGGGCACAAAGTTACTTCTTCATCCAGCCTGCCCTTCTGTCCTGGACTGGCTTGCCATCCTTCTCCGGGTTAGAAACTCTCCTCTTTCCCAGCTGGGACGCCTGTTCTCCTCCTACACTGCGCTGCTGGTGCCCGCTGATGATGGCATCACTCAACCAATGCATACATTCTCATTCATGTGACATGGCCATGAGTCTGACACATAGGTGACGATCAAGGACCACCTGTGACAGTGGAACAAACCAGATTTGAGTCAATCAGATTTCTGTGTCCACGCAGACATCGGAAAACATCCGATGTGTGTGTCACATTACGGCAAAAAAAGAAAAGGATTAGAGTCACAGCTGCCTGGGAGTGGAAGTGTAGCCGGTGGTCCCTCCCGTATGCCCACCTCTGTTATCGGTCGTATGTCAGCCGGAGCTCCTGCCCTCAAATTCTTGTCTGAGTCTTTGATTCGTGTGAATGTTATTATTATTTCTTTCTTTTCTGTGTTATGTGCCTTATGTCTCTCCCCAGGTCAGGGCAGCCCACAGTCCCCTGCGGTTCATGAATGTGGTTCTTGACATTTCACTCCGTCACAAAGGGCTTGTTGTGCTTCCCTGGATTTTGGATGATTTTGCTCGGTTACTTGATGCACCTCCTTTTTAGGGCCACCAGTCAGGCTTTCCCAGGACATCGCAGTGTCTTTGCTCCTTAAGGGTTTGGCAACACCGTCCACCTCACTTGGACACGGACATTTCTCACGGGGTTGTGTAGTGATTTATGGAAATGCAACATGGAGAAGCAGCAGTCCTCGAGTTCTTAAGGAGGGTACTGAGTGCAGATGTGAGCCCTGGACACACATGTTTAGGAAGTCAATGGGGATGGCAAATGTGACCCTATTACAAAATCGGAAGTAGATTCTGTACATTCATTTATGTACACAAATCAAATCAGATGAATAAGATATTGAACAATTATTATAAAGTAAAGTTGAATAAATCAGACTGTGCAGCTGCATGAATAAAAGGTAAAGCACCACTTCTGGTTAGTGGAAAAATAGCCCAAAACTCACCTGTGTGATGCTGCCCTAAGGATAAGAGCCCAAAATGATGGCGATCTTAAAATACAAAATGGTGTTTGATTCAAAATATTACACAGCAATTAAAGTGAAAAGAGAATTCAAAAATAAACATTAAATTCAAATTCTGGGACCCAAAAATCCCAGAAAAAAATCAACAGTGCCCTCCCCTGGACTTCTCATATACTCAGATAGGGGGGATAGATATCTGAGGAGTAAACCGCAAGACAAGGATTCTCAAATACGCGAGTGTCACCATTGGAACATCAAACAGAAAATAGTCATTATCTCGAAAATCGGGACAAAAGGGACAAAAAAATGCTTTGAGTGTGGAGCTTCACCATAATAGGATGGGAAATGTTTACAGAGAAACGCTTGAGGTGAAGTGCCACTCACTTCTGGTTGGTGGGAAAAGCTCAGAAGTTGATAGTTTTATACCTGATAGTTGTCTGCAAAGTGTAAACGTACTCAAGTTATCGAGTTTACACACACACACAGACAGACACACACACAGTCACAGACACACTCAAATAGACACACATACAGACACACAGACGGAGACGAACACACACAGTCACAGACACACACACACGTACAGATGGACAGACATACAGACGGAGACGGACACAGAGAAACTCAAACAGACACACACACAGTCACACACTCAGACAGACACAGACACACGCAGACAGATGGACGGACACAGACACACACAGTCACAGACAGAAACACAGGCACATACAGTGCATCCTGAAAGTATTCCCAGCGCTTCATCACTATTTCCACATTTTGTTATGTTACAGCCTTATTCCAAAATGGATTAAATTAATTTTTTTCCTCAGAATTCTACACACAACACCCCATAATGACAACGTGACCACATGAGCCCAGGCATTGTCCTGCACCATGAGGAACCCAGGGCCCACTGCTCGAGCAGAAGGGCTGACAATGGCTTGGAGGATTTCATTCCAGTACCTAACAATAGTCAGGGTACTATTGTCTAGCACTTGGAGGTCTGTGCAAAATTGAGCTCAGGTGCATCCTGTTTCCCCTGATCATCCTTGAGATGTTTCTGCAGCTTCATTGGAGTCCACCTGTGGTAAATTCAGTTGACTGGACCTGATTTGGAAAGGCACACACCTGTCTATAGAAGGTCCCACAGCTGACAGTTCATGTCAGAGCACAAACCAAGCATGAAGTCAAAGGAATTGTCTGTAGACCTCCGAGACAAGATTGTCACAAGGCACAAATCTGGGGAAGGTTACAGAAACATTTCTGCTGCTTTTGAAGGTCCCAATGAGCACAGTGGCCTCCATCATCCGTAAGTGGAAGAAGTTCGAAACCACCAGGACTCTTCCTAGAGCTGGCCGGCCATCTAAACTGAGCGATCAGGGGAGAAGGGCCTTAGTCAGGGGAGGTGACCAAGAACCCGATGGTCACCTCTGTCAGAGCTCCAGAGGTCTTCTGTGGAGATAGGAGAACCTTCCAGAAGGACAACCATCTCTGCAGCAATCCACCAATCAGGCCTGTATGGTAGAGTGGCCAGACGGAAGCCACTCCTTAGTAAAAGGCACATGGCAGCCCACCTGGAGTTTGCCAAAAGGCACCTGAAGGACTCTCAGACCATGAGAAAGAAAATTCTCTGGTCTGATGAGACAAAGATTGAACTCTTTGGTGTGAATGCCAGGCGTCACGTTTGGAGGAAACCAGGCCACCCGCTCATCACCAGGCCAATACCATCCCTACAGTGAAGCATGGTGGTGGCAGCATCATGCTGTGGGGACTGGGAGACTAGTCAGGATAAAGGGAAAGATGACTACAGCAATGTACAGAGACATCCTGGGTGAAAACCTGCTCCAGAGCGCTCTTGACCTCAGACTGGGGCGACGGTTCATCTTTCAGCAGGACAACGACCCTAAGCACACAGCCAAGATATCAAAGGAGTGGCTTCAGGACAACTCTGTGAATGTCCTTGAGTGGCCCAGCCAGAGCCCAGATTTGAATCTGATTGAACATCTCTGGAGAGATCTTAAAATGGCTGTGCACCGACGCTTCCCATCCAACCTGATGGAGCTTGAGAGGTGCTGCAAAGAGGAATGGGCGAAACTGGCCAAGGGATAGGTGTGCCAAGCTTGTGGCATCATATTCAACAAGACTTGAGGCTGGAATTGCTGCCAAAGGGGCATCGACAAAGTATTGAGCAAAGGCTGTGAATACTTATGGACATGGGATTTCTCAGTTTGTTTATTTTTAATAAATTTGCAAAAACCTCAAGTAAACTTTTTTCACGTTGTCATTATGGGGTGTTATGTGTAGAATTCTGAGGGAAAAAATGAATTTAATCCATTTTGGAATAAGGCTGTAACATAACAAAATGTGGACAAAGTGATGAAGCGCTGGGAATACTTTCTGGATGCGCTGTACAGATGGACAGACACACACAGACGGAGACGGACACACAGAGAGATGGGCGGACACACACAGTCACAGACGCACACACAGACATAATGTTATTTTCAGACTCACGAAGGCCTAAAACGTTGAGATTCATCAAAATCTCAAAATGGAATCTTTGGACAATTCCAATGCTTTCCCTACGAGAAAATAAAAAGGCTGAGCGGGCAGATCCAAGTAGCTGCAGGCCAGTAAGCTTAACGTCCATCAGAGGAAAATTAATGGAAGGAACTAATAAGGAGAAGATGGAGCAGCACATGGCAAGGACAGGAGAGCTGGTGAGCAGTCAGCGTGGGCTCAGCAGAGGGAGGTCATGTTTTACTGACAGGCTGCAATTCTATGAGGAGGCAACAAAAGGATAAGAGCAGAGGGGAGCAGATGAGATTATTGATGTGGACTTTCAGAACGCATTTCATGAGGTGCCACATGAGAGGGTGGGCATCAAACTAAAAGAAGTGGGAGAAGAAGTCCTTTATAGGTCTGGTGCCTTTCTCTCCCTTGGCTGGGATGTCTGTCTGTCCTCCAGGAGCCCCCTTTCCCACTCAGAATGCTTGTCCATCCCATATGCCACCTATATCATATAATGCCCTCTGTGCTCCATGGCCGTCCTCAAGTCAGTTTGAATGGACACCTCAGGCTTGATCTGCTAACTGGGTCGCCGTTTAGGCCATCAGACAGGCAGATAAATGAATACTTCAGATTGTCCACTGGGGGGAGTTTGTGTACAGTAGGGTCAAGTCAAGTCAAGTTGGGGAGCCGGCACTGGTACAGCGCGTCGCCGCACCCACCACACGATGAAACAACTCGGGATCCCGGTTGGCAACTTCCCAGGCAGACACGCAGTCCAGTCCCACCCTCCGGAAATAACCCTGTTTCTGCCGCAGCCAGGTGTTACGTGGGCGACCCCTTGGCCTGGTCCAGCCACTCGGGTCCCCAACAATGAGGATCTTACGAGCCAGATCACCCTCAGGGATACACGCCACATGGCCATAGTGCTGTAGCTGCCGCTCCCTCACAATGGAGGTCATGTGCCTCATTTGGGACTCCATGAGCAACACAAAGTCAGACCAGCAGCCCCTAATGACCCTCTGAAGGAGACACACATGAAGGAGTTCAGTCTTCATTGCAGGTCACTGGATAGCGACCATGTCTCACAAACGGAGCACCAGGACTCTAAAGACTTGGACCTTCGTCCTTTTGCAGATCTCGGGAGCGCCACACACCCCTTTATGGTGACCTCATGACCCCCCATGATCTCCCAATCCATCTACTGACTTCATAGGAAGAGTCACCAGAGACGTGAATGTCACCGCCGAGGTCAGTAAACCTCTCAATGACGAGGTCGACACTCTCTCTGCAGACAGACACACTGCTGATGGCCATGCCCAAGAGCTCATTAAAGGCCTGGATGTTGGTTTTTTATCAGGACCCTCACCAGCCCAGACACTCAGACCCTCACTCAGTCTCTCGAGACCCCCCGATCAGAGCCTCCATTGACTTGGTGAAGATCACAACATCGTCAGCAAAGTCAAGATCTGTGAATCTGTCTCCTCCAACAGATGCCCCACAGCCGCTGGATCCCACAATCCTGCCCACCACCCAGTCCATACAAGCATTGAACAGAGTAGGAGCAGAACACACCGCTGACGGACCCCAGAATCAACTGTTGAAAACACAGAGGGTCTGCCTGCACTCTGCACAGCACTCACAGTACCAGCGTACAGGCCAGCCATGATATCCGGCATCTCTGAGGAGACCCCACAAAGTCTCACGATGTCCCACAGGGCAGTGTACCTGATAAACTGGCCACTCATTTTCAGTGACCAGAGCCGCGTCCTGCTCAGTTGCTCAGTCTCCTAGCACGCGTGGTGTTGTTGTGGCTGGCTTGGCCTTTGCCCATAATGCCTTCTGTGCTCCATGCCAGTTCTTCTTCTGCCCGTCGGTGTTTGATTGGACACCTGAGTTGCCATTTAGGCCATCAGACAGACAGAAGAATGAATACTTCAGATAGTCCAGTATGGTGTACCTAATAAACTGGCCACTCATTCTCGATGATCTGCTCAATTGCTCAGTCTCCTAGCACGCGGGGTGTTGGTGAGGCTGGCGTAGCCGTTGCCCATAATGCCTTCTTGTGCTCCCTGGCCGTCCTCAGTCAGTTTGAATGGACACCTGAGGCTTGATCTGCTGGCAGAGTTGGCATTTAGGCCATCAGACCCATTGGTGTTGTCCACCGGGACGGCAGGCTGTAGTTTGTTGATCCAGATCCGGTCCCCGTCACAGCCGCTGTCCTGCCCACGTGTCCTGCTACGTCGGTGCCTCGTGTGTGCGGACCATTCAGTGGCCTGCTGCTGAGATTTGTGTTGCTGCTCAGGGTCTGGGGGGTAAATTGTCATCTGGCAGGCTGCCCTGCTTTCAAAGTGAACAAAATGTCCTCGGCTTTTCAAACCACGGCGCTGTAAGCCAACGTAAATATGGATTTAATTATGGCGCGTAACTCGGTAAACACGGCCCCAGCACGGCTTTGCTACCCGTGGATTAAACCGAAAGCTGCAAGGTGACATGGTGACACGAGCGTCTCCAGCATGTGGTCTCCTTATTCCTAGTCCTCTGTTGTAAAGCTGGCGGTCTTGATTCTATCTAGCGCCTTGCATAGGTGTGCCCATCTGTCCACGCTGCCACCCACACAGCTCAAGGTCACAGGGAGGCCACTGCTTAGGCGGAGTGGTGGCTCTGAGGTTAGGGATCTGCACTGGCAATCGGAAGGTTTGCCGGTTCGAATCCCGTAAAATGCCAATAGGGACTCTGCTCTGTTGGGCCCTTAACCTGCACTTGCTGAGCGCTTTGAGTAGTGAGAAAAGCGCTATATAAATGCAAAGAATTGTTATAATTATTATTAAGATAATGCTGATGATGTCAGGAGGTGTCGTCATAAAGGTCTGGGGCAGCCACCCGTATAATGGCTGCAAAGTGGATTAATAATGTGCAGATGTGTACAGACTGGAGTCCACAACAAAGCTTTAAAGGAGAGTGGAGGAAGTGACATCATTAGTGGGGGCGGAGCCGGAAGTGACATCATCAGTTGGCCCCAGCCGTGGAAGTGACGTCATCGGGGCCAGACGGGATTCCCCGTAACTGGTCTGCAGAGAAGTGAAAGAGTTTGTGCACAGCGCCACCCCCTGGTCTGGCATGGAATTACTCTCATTCAGGCCCTTTAGCTGTCTGCCATGCGCATGTGTGTGACACTGCCAACCCCAGACTGAACACCAGCCCCAACATCCTGGCACACTCCGTCATGCCAGGTCAATCAAGTTGCCAGTCTTCATTTCAACTACTTCCATTGTATTCTTAGGTCACACTGAAGTTGGCATCAAAGGCAAAGCACCAACTGACCTCAAGAAGACCGAAACGGAAAAGCAGAAATCCACACCACGATTAACACACGCCAGGGACAGGCAGCGGTGACAGAAAGATCTGGAAACAACGTGTGAGATGCAAATAAAAGCAGGCCCTGGACGACAGGGTGGGTGGGCACCGGGAGGGCGCAATTCAGAATCCGGGGGGAGCACCAGCATGACACACACGGCAGCGTCATCTTATGTAGCACCATTCAGAATAAACACGATGTCTGAATCAAAGAGAGGCCCAGCACAACAGCGTCAAATAGCGCCATTCAAGATCAACACTTGATGCCCAAATCAGATGGAGGCTGGCATACTGTACTTGACAAGCTAATCTTATATAGCACCATTCTGAGTGTTCACTTGATCCCTGAATTAAAAGGAGCACCAGCATTGGCCAGAATCATCTTATATAGTGCCATTCAAAATAAACACTTGATGTCTGAATCAAAGAGAGGACCGGCACAACAGCGTCATCTTATATAGCGTCTTTCAGAATGGGTACTTCATGCCTGATTCAAGAGGTGTGCCAGCAAGACACACACGCCAGTGGCATCTTATATAGTGCCATTCAAGATGAGCGATTGACACCCAAATCAGATGGAGCCTGGCATACTTGACATTCTGAGTGTTCACTTGATCCATGAATTAAAAGGAGCACAAGCACTGGTCAGAATCATCTTATATAGTGCCATTCAGAATGAGTACTTCATGCCTGAATCAGAGAGAGCGGCGACATGGCAAACGCAACAGTGCCATCTGATATAGCGCCATTTAAAATGAGCACTTGATGCCTGAATCCAAAACAAAAAAACAAGCCCCAGCCCTGCACAGTGTCAATTTATATAGTGCCTTTCAAGATGGGCACTTGATACCTGAATGAGACAGAGCATGAGCACAGTGCCTATAACAGCATCATCTTATATAGCGCCTTTCAGAATGAGCCCTTCAAGCCTGAATCAAAGAGAGGACCAGCATGACAGTGTCATCTTATTATATAGCGCCTTGAAGCCTGAATCAAAGGGAGCCCTCGACAGCTGCATACTGTATAGCGCCTTCATTCAATCTGACCCACTCGATCCCTGAATTTAAAGGAGCCTGTCATACTTGACAGTGTCATCTCATATTGAATCAAAGTGAGCACAACACACTTGGCACAGGGTAGTCCTATATAGCGCCCCTCTGAATGGCCACTACCTCCCTGAGTTCAAAGGAGCCCCAGCACTGGCTGTAATCATCTTATATGTCGCCACTCAGAATGAGCCCTTGTTGCCCCAATCAAAGAGAGGACCAGCATGACAAACACAACACTGGCATCTGACATTTGAAATGAGCACTTAAGGCCTGAATCAAAGGGAGCACGAGCACGGCGCATATGGCAGCATCATCTTTTATAGCGCCTTTCAAATGAAGCACTTGATGCCTGAATGGAATGAAGCACCGGCATGACGCAGCGCCATTGAACCTGAGCACTTGATCTCTGAATCAAAGTGAAGCTGACCCACATGGCACAGGGTAGTCTTTTATAGCGCCATTCTGAATCTTCACTTGATCCCTGAATTAAAAAGAGCACCAGCACCGGACAGAGTCATCTGATATATAGCGCCTTTCAGAATGAGCCCTTGATGGCTGAATGACGCACTCAGCAGTGCCACTTGACAGATGCCATCCTGCGTAATGCCTTGTGAAGTGAGCACACACATTGGACACTCAGTGGCACTCCTTTTATTTGGCCACTTCGCCGTCACTCGGTCCTTAGAGTGCCTTTGGTGGCGCAGTGGTTAGCTAGTGTCCCTGTTTAAGTCCCACATCTGTGTCTGCTGTGTTGGTTTTCCTCTCACATGCCCAAAGACCTGCATGCCGGGTGAACTGGGGACTCTGAGTGGTGCCCTGTGGTAGGCTGGCACAGTGTCTGGAGTTGGTTTACGTCTTGAACTAAAGTTTGTTGGAATCGGCACTGGTTAGACCAAGCAGGATTCAGATTGACATGTTATATAGCGCCTTTTAAGGTGACTTCCATCACGAAGCACCGTACAGTGCAGTCACTCGCGCTTTCTTCTGTTTATATAGCGCCTTTCCGACTTGTTAAGCCACATTGACGTGTGTGTGAGTGGGCCTTGCAGTGAGCTGGTGTTCGTTCTTCCTCCCCGTGACCCTTAATTAAATCGGGTGGGTTTCTGAGTATTGTTTATAGTGCCTTTCAAAGTAAGCTCGATCCTAAAGCACTAGACGATGCAGCCGTTCAGTCAGACCCCCCAGCCCAAACAAGGCAGGAGGAATTTCAGTTGAAAAGCCTCCTTGTGTCTCCAATTTATTATTGCCTATGCGGGGGTGGGGGGGGGGTGAAGGGCTTGGACTGGCGGTCCACTCACTGACCATCTCCAGCCTGCCCCCCCCACCCTTTAGAGTGCACCCTGTAGTCTCAGCTCCACAGACCAGCATGCATGCCCAGCAACACAGCCAACAGCGCCCCCTACTGGTGGGAACAGGTGTATTGTACCCATGAAGTGAGTCTCTTCAGCTGGAAAGACGCTACATTGAAGACATGCTGTTGATTTGCTCAGTCATCCAGAACTGAAACTTTAAAAATCTGTAAAATAGTGTCCATGAGGCATCGTCAGATAGAAAGGCGCTATATTAAAGACGGGACTTGCTGGGGCCTCACGTTTGGGACCACCCGTATCACACACTCTTCCTGTTCTCTGCCCTGCTGATTTGCATCCACCCTGGGTTGACCTCCCAAACTGCACTCACCGTGGCCCCCTAGTGGTGTTGATACTAAACAGCAAGGCCCAAGGAGCCCCTTTCAGCCCCTTCAAGTGACTGTCTAGGAGTTTGCCTGCTGTATTGTACCTGACCTGTGAAGTGTCTTCATGTAGAAAGGCGCTATATTAAAGACACGTTCACTGTCTGTGGCATCTAGTGTGGCAATGGCCTTGGCGTTGCCACACACTCCCCTACCCTTTTAATGAAGGCCTTGCCCTGCTCTGATCTGCACCCTTCACCCAACACAGGGTTAATTGCTGAATTGTGCTCAGTGTGGCCCCCTAGTGGCCAATGTGTAGACCTTTAAACACCAAGGCTGGAGTCACTTCAGGTGCCAGCGTTTTTATTAACCTCTTGTGATTTGTAAGTTGCTTTGGATAAACATTTTATCTAAATGCCAACATATAAATATTTATTTATATAAACCTGGACATGAAGAGGGGGCCACAGAAGTTTCAGCCACCGTTACACTCGGGTCAGTTGAGAGCCCGGTGCCATCTTCTGGGGCAAATGCACAAGTCTTAATTTGTCCATTGCAAAGTCAGTATTGCAGCACCCCCTGGTGGCCAGGCAGGGTACAAACAGGTGGGGGTCTCCTTAAGGGCTGTGTGTGGACATGGCATGGCCAATGTGTGAGTTGTAAACTCCCCCCCCCCCCAATCCCACCCTTTTCGCCACAGGAAGGGTAGCAGAAGTAAAGCCCAAGGTGGTCATGTTGTGTGTGTCTGACCCCCTCGCTGCCGCGCTCTCCTTGTCCCCTTCTGCAGTAGGACTTGGACTTGGGACAAGCTCACCGAAGGATGTAAATCGCGTTCGCTCCATTTGGCGATGGCATCGTTTTTTTTTTGTTTTTTTTTTCCAAATGAGGATCACCTGCTTTCCTCGTCGTGGGCAAATTCCCAGACATTCGTCTCAGCTGGTCACGCTTGGTGAATCCCATGGCTCGGAGTCGCCACGCTTGATTTGACGTTCAGCTGAGGCCACTCAGCCAGGCTGCGACCTCTTAACCCCTTCAGGGTCGGGTTACTGCTGAAACCTTACCAGAAAGCCCACTTTAAACACTTGGGAGGGTGAACTGGCATTCTTCACCCCCCCCCAACTACCAGCCCGGGCACTCTGGGCCAGCTGTACGGCTGCCATCAGATCCACCTCGCTGTCTTCATTTAAACCGTTTTGTGTGCCCCTTGGCGGGGGGGTGGGGGTGGGGGGGTAGGTGGGATCAGGGACTTGGAGGGCGGGCCACTATGGGCGGATAATGACAGGCACTCTATTAAGGACTATGAGCATTGGAGAGGCGCTATATCAATCGAATATTATTATTGTGAAATCACAGAGGGCCAAGTCTGGTGACATGGGGGTCCTCTACCGGGATCACATCTTGAAATATAGAAGGGTGGTGAAGCACCATGGCATGGCATGTGTTATGATAAAAATGTAAAGACACGGGTTCAAGCCCCCCCACCCCTGACTACTTGAGTCACTCCTGTATAAACTTGAACTCCTTTGGATGGTGTCCTGTCCATCAATCCATCCACCTTTAGTCAGCTTTTTGGGCGCAGAGCAAGAGCCTGGTCCAGCAGCAGTGGGCACAAAACAGGAACCTAATCTGGATGAGATGCCAGTCCGCTATTAGGCACAGTCACAGCTTCATCCACAATTTAGAGTCTTGTCCGAGAGAAAGGTGAAGTGCCTCAGGCATTGGACTTGAAGGCTCAGGGCTGCCCGTACAGTTCCTGGCACTGCCACCCTGCTTTATTCCCGTTGCTCACGCTGTACGCATATTCAGGCTGTTGTGCTGCACCTTTCAAGTGCCCGGCTCTGTGTTTGCGCTGAAAGGCTCACATCTTCAGACTGCATTAATAACTTCGTTGTAACCCTGAATGAGTGATTCCTTCTCTGGACGCCGAGCTGCGCCTTAAAGGGCCTCGGCGTGGCACGCACAGTGAAAGGCGCTATAAAAATACCCACAGCTGCAGGTTCAAACCCCAGGGTGGGCTCGGCCTGTATGCCTGATACGTCGCTGGTGCCCAGTGGGTGTTGTATGGTAGCGTGTTCGAGACCCGGTGCTTCAGCGTGTCTGAGGTCCAGCATCTGTGGTGCTCCAGCATGTCCGAGGTCTGCTGCTTTTAATGCTCCAGCATGTCTGGGCTTCAGTAGCCATGGTGCTCCAACATGTTCAGGGTGGGACTGCTGTGGTCCAGCGTGTAGGAGGTCTACTAGCTGTGGTGCTCAAGCATGTCTGCATTCCACTAGTTGTTGTGCTTCAGTGTGTCTGTGGTGCTCGAGAGTGTCTGATGTCTAGTAGTTACTGTGCTTCTGGACGCTTGAGGTCCACTGTTTATCCAGCTCCAGTGTGTATGGAGTCCAGCTGCTGTGTTTGAGGTCCAGTGGTTTTAATGCTCTGGCATGTCTGGGGTTAAATGGCTATGGTGCTCCAGCGTGTCTGCTGTGGTGCTGACATTTGCAGGTTCAAACCCCAGTATGGACTCATCTTATCATCCTGATCCAGTTATTCCTGCTGCTCGTGCTGTAGACATATTAAGATGTTGTGCTGTATCTTTAAAGTGGTGCTCACAGTGAAAGGCACTATATGAATATCCACAGCTGCAGGTTCCAAACTCCAGTATGGACTCCACTTATATGTCTGGTGTGTCTCTGATGTCCTCTAGTTGTGTTTCCAGGATTGAACTGCTGTGCTTCAGCATGTAGGAGGACTAGTGGCTCTGGTGCTCCAACCTCTGTGGTGCTTGAGAGTGTCTGAGGTCCACTGGTTATCAAGTTCCAGTGTGTGTGGAGTCCAGCTGCCATGGCGCTGACACTTGCAGGTTTAGCCCCCAGTATGGACTCCTCTTTTATGTCTGGTCTGTCTCTGATGTCCACTAGTTGTGTTTTCAGTAGCCATGGTGCTCCAACGTTCCCAGGGTTGACCTGCTGTGGTCCAGCGTTTAGGTGGTCTACTAGCTGTGGTGCTCCAGCATGTCTGCAGTCCACTAGTTGTTGTGCTTCAGTGTGTCTGTGGTGCTCGAGAGTGTCTGATGTCTAGTAGTTGCTGTGCTTCTGGATGCTTGAGGTCCACTGGTTATCAAGCTCCAGTGTGTCTGGGGTCCGGCTGCCATGGCGCTGACACTTGCAGGTTTAGCCCCCAGTATGGACTCCTCTTTTATGTCTGGTGTGTCTCTGATGTCCCCTAGTTGTTGTCCTTCAGCATGTTTGAGCGCCAGTGGTTTTAATATTCTTAGCATATCTGGGGTTCAGTAGCCGTGGTGCTCCAACGTGCCCAGGGTTCACCTGCTGTGGTCCAGCGTGTAGGAGGTCTACTCACTGTGGTGCTCCAGTGTGTCTGTGGTCCATGTCTCTAATGTCCAGTAGTTGTGGTGCTCCAGCTTGTCCAAGGTCTGTTGCCTTAGAGTGTTCGAGGTCCGGTGGTTTTAATGCTCCAGTGTGTAGGTGGTCTTGTGGCCGTGGTGCTCCATCATGTCTGCAGTCCAGTTGCTGTGGTCCTGATTCAGCTATTCGTGTTATTCACATACTATATTTGAGATGACGTGCTGTACCTTTAACGTGAAAGGCGCTATATGAATATCCACAGCTGCAGGTTTGAGGTCACCCCGCTGCTCACCCTGTGTGCCACGCCCTCCCTGTAAGCCCACCTCGGTCTTGTGTTTGCCGGGAGGTGAGGTGGCGTGGTGTGTCGCTCCTTCTGTGTGGAGTTTGCACGTTGCCCCCTTGTGTGAGTGGCTTGTCATGTTCATCGCTGACTCTGAGTTGGCACTGAATGAATGAGGATGTGCCAGGGTGCTCGTCGGTGGCACCGCTTCTAGGGGTTTGTTTTTGAAATTTATACTTAAAGTTGTCAGAATTGGCTCCACAGCCCTGAAATGGATGAACCAGATGAGTGGCTGACTGGTTGAAAGGCGCTATATAGAGCAGTTCAGAGCCTGAAAGTGCATTAGCTGTAGAAAGGCGCTATATAGTCGATGACAGTTGGACTGATGACGTCTCCAGTTGGTGGCCATGGTGTTGGACTGTGAAGTAGATGGCCACCAGCCCGGCCCCCACTGCTGGGATTTGTAAGTCACTTTGGATGAGTGAATTGGCATCTCTCTGTTAGTTTCTCAGCCCCGTGGATTGACCCTTCGGTGAGGTAGTGGGGTCTTCGCTGGACTCCTGACTGGCAGTAGATGTAATCAGAAGGCAGGGAGGCCATGCGGATTGCGGTCGGACTCTTTGGTGTGGCGGTCCGCTAAGGGGCTGACGGTGAATTGAACTGAGCTGATCTGAGCACAGCGCCACTCACAGGTGGGTGACGGAACAGTCAGAAATGGGAGAAGTGGCCAGAGGGTGCCCAGATGGTTGGGTTAGCTGCTAGGTCACCGGATCAGAGCTAACACATTTCATATAGCGCCTTTAACAACGGGTGGGATCACAAAGCATACTTGGGCCCCTAGTGGGTGAGGGTCCTTATAGTCTTCCTCACCTCCTTTGCCCATTCCAGACAGAAATAATCTTGGGGGTCAGGGGGAGTACAGTGTTCGTGGCAGCCACCGGGTGGCAGTGTTTTGTGGTGGGATGCGTGGACGATGAGCACAAACAGCAAGGAGAGCGGCCAGGAGTGGCAGGGGCTTTCTTGTGCCACCTGCTCGTCTGTCCCGGACCTGTGTGGATTTCCACTTTGCTGACCCCGGAGCAGAGAGGCCTCCCCGAGTCGCACAGCCAGACTCCACTGAACAGAATATTTTAATCCCGCTTACAAATTTTTGTGGTGACATAATTTTACGTTGCTCAGTTATGAGAAAATGTATTCCAGAGACTCGGGGGCAGCGCCTGCCAAAACAAACTCGACCAGCTGAACGGCTTTCTTCTTCTTTTTTTTTTTTTCTTTTACTACACTTTAATGAAAAGAATTTCCTGCTCAGCTTTGGCACGTTTTAGTCATAAAGCAGAAAGCGGCCACGTGCGGGGGTCTGTGCGCTCGTCGGCCCCCTGCTGGCGGCTCAGGCTACGCCGCTCCTCCTGCTATCCCTGAGATCCTCCAGCATTCAGCTCTCTACTCAGATGGATGGCACAGGTTGGGTCTGCATTGGAGTATCAGTAGAAAAAGAAAGAAACAATGAAATCCATCCATTGACAGGGAAAGGCGCTATATGGGGGGGGAGGGTGTACCGCACTCAGCATCCTGTAGGACACGTCCAAGGGCTCAAAGTCACCACAAGAGCCACTCAATCAGGACACAGAGAGTACTTTTGGGCCGCTCTGTCATGCTGTCCAGGTGGTCTCATAGCAGGTAGAAAGATTGTTCTGGGGGGCCGCCATTCAAAAGTCACAGGGGGGAGCAGATCAGCCGTCGAGCTGCTGCAGAATGTCTGGGGTCCAGCAGCTGTGGTGCTCCAGCATGTCTGGGGTCTGGCGCTTCAGTGTTTGTAGTGCTCAACATGGCCAGCAACTGTTGGTCCAGCATGTCCAGGATTGAACTGGTGTGGCCTGCCATGTTTGGGGTCCAGTATCTGTGGTGCTCCAGCATGTCCGAGGTCTGGCGCTTCAGTGGTTATAATGCTCCAGTATATCTGGGGTCCTTGCAGCTGTGCTGCTCCAGTATGCTTGCCGTCCAGTATCTGTGGTGCTCCAGCAAGTCTGAGGTCGAGCAGTTATGGTGCTTGTTATCATTTCTGAGGTCTGGCATCTATGGTGCTCCTGTGTGACTGATGTCTGGTAGCTGTGGTGCTCCAGCATGTCCGAGGTCTGGTGTCTCCATGTGTCTGAGAACCACTGGTTTTAGTGCTCCAGCATGTCCGAGGTCTGGTGTCTCCATGTGTCTGAGAACCACTGGTTTTAGTGCTCCAGCATGTCTGGGGTCTGGCGCTTCAGTGGATGTAATGCTCCAGTATATCTGGGGTCCAGTAGCCATAGTGCTCCAGAATGTCCAGGGTTGAACTGTTATAGTGGACTGGCGTGTATGGGGTCCAGTATCTGTGGTGCTCCGGCATGTCCGAGGTCTGGCACTTCAGTCGTTGTAATGCTCCAGTATATCTGGGGTCCTGCAGCTGTGCTGCTCCAGTATGCTTGGTGTCCAGTAGCCATGGTGCTCCAGTATGTCCAAGGTCGAGCAGTTATGGTGCTTGTTATCATTTCTGAGGTCCAGTATCTGTGGTGCTCCAGCATGTCCGAGGTGTGGTGGTGCTTCAGCGTGAGGTCCAGCATGTCTGGAGTTCAGACTCTCTGGTGCTCCAGTGTCTCTGGGGTCCAGTGTCTGTGGTGCTCTAGTGTGTCTGGGGTCCAGCAATGGTGGGGTCTCAAAATGCTAAGATATTTTTGTTTTGGTACGACAGCCCAGTGCCCGACTAGACGTATGCCCACCCCTTCCCTTTCCTGACATTTCTCCTGGCAGAGCCCTCGTCTTCACCCCTGCTGTCCTTCCTCGTGCCGTAGCTCCTCGATCCGATCCGTCAGTTTTCTGCCCCTTCACGTTACATTCCCGGGGGACGCCCCGATGTGTTTATATCACAGTACCTCATGTTCAGGGGGGGGGGGCACCACACCTCAGATTTCTTCGTGCCGTTGCATTTCAACACCCGACCTGTGGCTTATAGTGACTACCCGCTCAGAATTGGGCACCGTGTCTCCCTGCAGCAGTATAATCATTGATGCCATAAAGCAGCAGGTGGGTGGCACCTTGATTGGGGGGGGGGGGGGTGAGTGACATCGGCCCCCTCCTTCTTCCAGGCTGCGTAGGATGAACCCGCATCTCTGTGTGGCACAGTAACACCAGTAGCTTAGCAGTGCTGGTGATGGCGCTGTGTAAAATAAGGATTGATTGCCCACGTCACACTTTGTATGCCCGTATACCTTTAAACTTTGTGAATGCCCGCACCCCCACATATGTGTGTTTGCACCTGAGTGACATCATTACCCCCTCCCTTTAGCTCCTCCCACTCACTCACACACACACACACACACGGATTGTCCCACCTCTTCCCCATTTTGCCATCCCCTGGGCATGGTGGTTAGACCAGTGTGGCGATACGTGTGACCCTTCTGTGTCCCCTTGGCATTACAGAGTTGCCTGCATGCCCTGGATTGTGTTACAGCCGTGTTGGTTTTGGATTAGGCAGTTGGTTCACATCTCACCCGGGTGAGCACAAGCTGCAGTGTGCGAGTCTCAGCTGACAGCGTTTGGAAATTTGAGCATTGGGGTCTAATAGCGTAAGCGGTGGCGGTGGGCTGGTGACGGCCTCGTGGCCCGATTGAGGGAGTCAGACCTAAAGTGGCACAGCGGCCCGGGAGTGACATGCATGTTGAGGTAAGCAGCTGTGTGTCACGCTCGTACGGTTGGGCAGGTGGGCATTGTGGGCCTCTTAACTGATGTGGCCTGGGAGACCCTCGTCTTATCCTGTAGCAAGCAGTGCCACGTGTTGAATTGTTCCACGACAAGTCCTTTCATCTTCTCCGATTTGAATGCGCGTTTTTCTTCAAGACAACTTGGCAGCTCCATTCACAGCCGTGTACTTCACTGGGGGAATGAGAGCCAAAAACAGCAACAGTCAGTGCAGAGTGGCATCCGAGTCGAGGGTGGGCTTAACAATGAGCCCAGGATACCCCACTCCTGAAAACTGGAACAAAGTGAAAAAGTGTGATGGAAGGAGAGTCGCTCAGTAAGTGCGAGGAGAGGAAAACCAACAGGGACATCTGAGCTGTCACTCCAGTGCTGAGCCCCGACCTCCGCCACGCGCCAGTCTGCAGTGCGCCACTCGAGTCACCTCCATGTGCTTGTGAGACGCGGCCCACCATCTCTGAGCCAGTGGAAAGACCCCAACCCTCCAGTCCTTGTGTCGAATCTGAAATATAGCGCCTTGCATGGTGAGCAATTCCAGAAGTGCTGCCCAAGGCTGGCAGCCTTCACTTCCTGAGTATCTACAAAGTCAGCAAGATTTTATAAAGCGCCTTACAGGCAAACTACCTCAATGTCTATGAAAGGCAGTCATGAACTGGGAGGAGTAGGAGGAGCCATCTGGGACTGTCTGTTATATAATATAGCGCCTTGCACGCCTGTCTGTCTCTGTCTTATAGAGCCGTCAAGTCTGGTTAGCTATCTTTGTGGAATATAGTATCTATCTATCTATCTATCTATCTATCTATCTATCTATCTATCTATCTATCTATCTATCTATCATATAGTGCCTTTCATCTATCTATCTATCTATCTATCTATCTATCTATCTATCTATCTATCTATCTATCTATCTATCATATAGTGCCTTTCATATCTATCTATCTATCTATCTATCTATCTATCTATCTATCTATCTATCTATCTATCTATCTATCTATCTATCATATAGTGCCTTTCATCTATCTATCTATCTATCATATAGTGCCTTTCATATCTATCTATCTATCTATCTATCTATCTATCTATCTATCTATCTATCTATCTATCTATCTATCTATCATATAGTGCCTTTCATCTATCTATCTATCTATCTATCTATCTATCTATCTATCTATCTATCTATCTATCTATCTATCTATCTATCATATAGTGCCTTTCATCCATCTATCTATCTATCTATCTATCTATCTATCTATCTATCTATCTATCTATCTATCTATCTATCTATCTATCTATCATATAGTGCCTTTCATGTCTGTCTAGCTATTTATATATTTTAGTGCACATATCACATATCTGTCTTATTTATTTCATGGCTACATTTCCTTTATCTCATTCATTCTTTCTCTTTTGTTTTTTGTTTGTTTTCCTTTTTTCATGTCACATTTGTTCATTGCAGGACCAACAATCTGTCACCTCCCTTTGTTTTTTTTTATGGTGCCTTTCGGTGGGCTTCTCCCTTTATTGTGCCTTGGCAGGCCTGGTTGTGGTCCCCTCCTGTGATGCTGAATGTCATCGAATGTCCAGGCTCGCGTTTCTTTATGCTGGCTGGCGTGTCACAGTGTGTCCTAAACCCTTGTGACCCACACTGGTTTGCCGTTTTCAGCTGCCTTAGCAAAGCCAATGTGCCCAGTTGGCCCTCTGTGCCCCCCGTGATGGACCAGTCTGCCTGTCCAAGCTGCCCAGATGTGCTGTACATGGACTGACAGACTGAGTGGTGTCGCCCATTTATGTAGTTAACTGGTTTCTCTTGGATGGCGGCACCCCAGTCTAATGACACTCATTGCCACTGTTTTTTCTTTGTGATGGCTCCCAAGTCATCAACCTTCTCATACAGCGCTCTGCTTAGCACACCCGGATGTCACAGCCTCTTCTGAGATGTCATGTGGCCTCCACGCCAGTGAGGTGCATGCTGGGAGTGTCATCTTCTAATGCTGTCCAGCAAGTGAGACTTTTACATTTCTGGACACCAGGGGGCGCCACTGATTTGCTTAGTATTTGTTTGCTTTAAAAGGGGGGGGGGGGGGTTATTACATTTAGTTCTCTTTATAATATTAATTATCATCCTCACTGTTCTCTGCATGAAATCTCCACTGACCGCTAGGCAGGCTGTCCCTCTGAGCTTTTAATGAGGTGTGTCACCACACTGCCACCAGATGGCGCCGTTCATGAACCCTGGCCTGTGGGGGGGTTGGGTTTCTGATTGTTGGTGTTAATTATTCATTTTTGCTCTTTGTTTTGTTATTTTTCATCTGCATGGCACTGATAGTGAAAGGCGCTATATAAAGAAATTCATTGGTGGAGCTCAACAGCTGTCTGATCTTTAAAGATGAACTAGAAAGCCATTATTTATTACACAGTTAACAACAGGTCATCACTCAATATAAAATCTGTCCTCCTTAACATATTATAAAACTACCTTCAACCTGCTTAAACCAGTTGGGGTCACTGGGGGGCCAGAGCCCACCCCAGCAGCGCGGGGCGTGAGGCAGGAACCACCTGCCCGAATATTAAAGTAGTCAGTCCACCTCCCACTTCTAGGATGGCTGGTCCAAGGCTGAGGCGTGTGAAACTGGGGCAGGTGGGTCCTGCTGGGGGTGCCAGCCCAGCATAACATACAGGAGTCCAATAAATGAAGCTGCCCACTTTACAGGCGCCCACCCACTTTATCGCACAGTTTTCCTGTCTGGAGTCGCCAAGACTCGAGTCGAGAGTCTCTTTTGGTACAAAGGTGCAGGAATTCACCCTGTTTGGTGGTGTGGGGGGCTCCAGTCTCCCCAGGTGTAAGTTGAGGGGTACATGTGTGGCGTAGTTGAACTCCTGTTTACTCAGTAGGGGGTGCCACCCCATCTGTGGGCACCTTACCTGTATCAATCATTAACTGGCGCTGCATTCCAAGAGGGTGAAGCGATGCCCCTGCCTGTCACTGTAGACGTGTCCGCCGCACTGATTGAGTGCCCCTTCGCCATCCTCCCTGCTCAGCCGGCTGATTTATGTGCCATCCCTCATGTCACCTGTCTGCTTGTGTGAAAGGAGAAATGCGGAGATGATGCCACTTCAAAGTGAGCGCCAAGGCCAGCTTGGGTGACCATTCAGCAGCCCTCTGTTTGTAATGACAGGAGGCGCTGACTGGGGTCTGTAAATAACCGTAGCGGGTTAGAATGACTGGTGGCCTCACTTTGCCCCTTGCTAGATGTCCATAATTTGAGTCCTGCCCTCTTCTCTTTGTGCCGTGCTGTTGGTGATGGTGGCGGTGGCGCCCTCTGCAGGCCTCCAGGGTATGGGCACACTATGGGGGTGGAACAAAATCCTGCCCCCTGGTGGCTTCGAAATGAAATGGCAGGTGCGTAGCTGCAGGGTCCGTCTCCACTCTCATGGGAGCCACTTGGAGAGAAAATATGCATGCAGGGCCTTTGGTGGCAAGGCTCACTTGGAAAGGCACTATATAAAATCACATGGTCAGTGCACCCGTCAGCGTGGTCCGCTATGAAAGGCGCTATATCAGGGCCCCTGCCACTGCGTGCACTTGGGGCGCAGCTGTGAAGCGCTTGGTGTACTTGAAAGGCGCTATATCCGGGCACAAGAGCTCCTCCCACCATTGCCTGAACTTGCAGTTAAGCTGTGAAGCAGTATGGGAAAGGCGCTATATAGACGTGTTATTATTGTTCTGATGCTTCAAAGTGCCCACAAATCTTGCAGGAGGCCTAGAAGAACATGCATCTCCTAGCTGGACGATGACCCAAAAACGTCGCCCAGTCAAGAAGACGCTACAGGAGTTCAAGATGGCCAACGCAGTCACTTGACTGCGAAAACGCCGGCATCCTAAATTGGGTCGTTGGATCAGGGAGGCGGTGGCACTAACTGCGGTGCCACTGTGTTGCCCTCCACGAACAAGGGTGTGGCTGAGGAGAAGAACTGCAGTGCAAAGGCTCAGTCACGTCTGCTTCCGGACTCGAGTTCAGTGCCTTCCCGGGGTCCCTGTTAACCCCCCACCCCTCCCCCCGACCCCTTGTTTGTTACCATCAGTCCTCCAGTTGCCCTCTAGTGTTGGCAGAATGAACACCGCCCTCCTCTCAGTCTCGGTGCCCCTGTAGGCTTGTTGTTCAGGGCCTTCTACCCAGGACTGTCCAGACTGTAGTGGAGCTCACTGAGTCTGTAGCTTCTTTCTCCTTCCCTGTCTCATGCCAGCCAGGAACTGGCAGACCCTCACCAATAACATAAATGATGCTGGCACCTTGAACGGCACCCCAGGGTGCTGACTGGCATTCAGGTCTTGAGCGGAGCCTTCAGATGACTTTTCCCAATCATTAAATGGCACCAGACGTGGAAGTGGATGTGTGTGTTTGTGTGTGTGTGTGTGGTTGGGTGGGCATGTGCCCACCTCACCTGCCCTCAATTCCTTAGAGTGCCAAGTTTTGACAGGAAACAAACTGCGTCCCATTGTGGCGCTGTGTTTACCTGCTGTGCCCCGAGTCCATTATGAGTGGTTATCTCCATGAGGGGGTGGCAGGGCTGGTTTGGGCACGTGAAGTGGATATTTCTGGAATGTTTGTTTGCACAGTTCTGTAGATGCAAGTTGCTAATGTGCCCGGCGTTGCCACTGCATCATTGATGTCATGCTGCACTGTATCAGTTAATGCTCAACTGTAGTTTTATATGCCCAGAGTGTGCCAGGTAGACAAACAGTAACTTGGTATTTGTGTGTGTGCGTCGCCAGTGGAAAGCTGCACCTTCACTGTTTATATTGACCACCCTGGAGTTCAAGGGGCACCTGATTCTTTATAGCAGGGCTCTGTATTAACATGTGGGCAGCTTACTCTTTGAGGGTGGCTGCCATGTTGGAGGGAGCGCTAGATAAGCCGCCTTGTCGCTGGCCTCGTGCGCCTTGCTGGCATTTGCTCTCCAGCCTTGGTGCTTCCCTCCACTCCTTCAGCTTGGCCTTGACAAGTTCACTGGGCCCCCCGGCACCTGCAGGTCGTCAGTTATTGGCAGGTCTGTGGAGCGTGCCAGCTGGCCACCTTTCCTCCTTCGTGCGGGCACAGAAGATTACAACGGTTATTGAGATTTGGGCGTCGACACTCAGATGTTTGTCAAGATCTTTCATGCCAGCTGAGCTCTGCTTTGCTCCCACAGGCCTGGGGATTTTTAAAAGAAGCAGAGAGAGATTAAGTTGGGAATTATATAGTGCCTTGCACTGTACCGCCTTGACATGCCCGGTCTTTATGAAGATTAAGTGAGGCTTAACCTGAGGGGGGCTGGCAGGAAGACGTCAGTCAAGATGGCAGTTTAGCTGCAGTTTGTGCTGTAAAGTCTTGTCGGTGACTCTTTACTATATATAGCGCCTTTCACAGTGCGCACCATTGCAAGAATACAAATAAAAAGAATGACGGGACAATGCTGGGATCTGAGTGCCCTCCTATAGTGAGCAGAATCCACAGACGAGGCAGCCTGACCCACAAGCTCCAAAGGCTGCCTTTGGCCTAACTGGGCCTAAAAAAAGGGGTCCTGGAATTTACAGCTCAAAAATAAGAAGGGGGGTGCTTTGTGTTGAACCTTTAGGCGCCATTGCCCAAACTCCAATGGCGGGCACTGGCCTACTGCTACTACTGTTACCCACTGTGCCAGCTGGCATGTCGGGCAGTAACAAAGTTCCTTCACTTATGTCTGTCTTGGGCAAGCTTCTGGGTGGTGGCCCAGCTGTGGTTCATGGTCTTCAGTACTTTTCCCACAATTTGCCCCCCAAGGTGTCCAGTGGAGAACTGCTCTTGTGATGAAGTCTTGCTCTCTATCTCTGTTTTCTTCTGATGGTGATGATGATGATGGTGTCTTTGCCCTCTTGCTTGCATCTGGTGAGCTGCTCCTGATTTTAAGGATTCCTCTCAGGCCACTGGAACGTTGACAAGTTTGGGGGACGTCACCTCCCGTCATTGCCATTGTAGACGTGACGTGGCTCAGGTGAGGCCTTACCAGTGAGACGGGGTGGCATCGCTCTGCCCAGGCAATGCTGGCTTTGTTCAGTCATATCTTAATACATAATTCGCCTGCCTCCTCACTCACTCACGTCCGTCCAAAGCCGAATGCGCAGCTGCCCGAAAAACCTTATGAGACCGACATCCAACCCCAACATCGTGGCAGGCGGCGGATTTACGGCCACGAAAATTCAAAGAGAAAGGCGACAAATTCGATTAAAGCTGTAGAGGCCTGAAAGGTGATTTCGACTACAGCTCGAGACCTAATTACGCATTCATTCAATACACCTATATCAGGTTTGTGGTGCTTATACTTACTACTATTCCATATTTTACTGGAACATTCATCATTCAGTATTATACTGTAGGCCTGGAAAATTCATCAACTAACAGTACAAGCCTGTACAGTAATGAGTAAAGATAGATAGATAGATGTGAAAGGCACTATATGATAGATAGATAGATAGATAGATAGATAGATAGATAGATAGATAGATAGATAGATAGATAGATAGATAGATAGATACTTTATTAATCCCAGGGGGAAATTCACATACTCCAGCAGCAAAAAATATTAAATTAAAGAGTAATAAAAAATGCAGGTAAAAAACAGACAATAACTTGAATAATGTTCAACGTTTACCCCCCCTGGTGGAATTGAAGAGTCGCATAGTTTGGGGGAGGAATGATCTTCTCAGTCTGTCAGTGGAGCAGGACAGTGACCGCAGTCTGTCACTGAAACTGCTCCTCTGTCTGGAGATGACACTGTTTAATGGATGTAGTGGATTCTCCATAATTGATAGGAGCCTGCTGAGTGCCCGTTGCTCTGCTACGGATGTTAAACCGTCCAGCTCTATGCCAACAATAGAGCCTGCCTTCCTCACCAGTTTGTCCAGACGTGAGGCGTCCTTCTTCTTAATGCTGCCTCCCCAGCACACCACTGCATAGAAGAGGGCACTCGCCACAACCATCTGATAGAACATCTGCAGCATCTTACTGCAGATGTTGAAGGATGCCAGCCTTCTAAGGAAGTACAGGCGGCTCTGTCCTTTCTTGCACAGAGAATCAGTATTGGCAGTCCAGTCCAATTTATCGTCCAGCTGCACTCCCAGGTATTTATAGGTCTGTACCCTCTGCACACAGTCAGCTCTGATGATCACAGGGTCCATGAGGAGTCTGGGTCTCCTAAATCCACCACCAGCTCCTTGGTTTTGCTGGTGTTCAGGTGTAGGTGGTTTAAGTCGCACCATTTAACAAAGTCCTTGATGAGGTTTCTATACTCCTCCTCCTGCCCACTCCTGATGCAGCCCACGATAGCAGTGTCGTCAGCAAACTTTTGCACGTGGCAGGACTCCGAGTTATATTGGAAGTCTGATGTATGTTGGCTGAACAGGACCGGAGAAAGTACAGTCCCCTGTGGTGCTCCTGTGTTGCTGACCACAATGTCAGACGTGCAATTCCCGAGACGCACATACTGAGGTCTGTTTGTAAGATAGTCCACGATCCATGCCACCAGGTATGAATCTACTCCCATCTCTGTCAGCTTGTCCCTAAGGAGCAGAGGTTGGATGGTGTTGAAGGCGCTAGAGAAGTCTAGAAACATAATTCTTACAGCACCACTGCCTCTGTCCAAGTGGGAGAGGGATCGGTGTAGCATGTAGATGATGGCATCTTCTGCTCCCACCTTCTCCTGGTATGCGAACTGCAGAGGGTCGAGGGCGTGTTGGACCTGTGGCCTCAGGTGGTAAAGCAGCAGCCGCTCCATGGTCTTCATCACATGTGATGTTAGAGCGACAGGCCGGAAGTCATTCAGCTCACCAGGACGTGATACCTTTGGGACTGGGGTGATACAAGATGTTTTCCAAAGCCTCGGGACTCTCCTCTGTTCCAGGCTCAGGTTGAAGATGCGCTGTAGAGGACCCCCCAGCTCTGATGCACAGACCTTCAGCAGTTGTGGCGATACTCCATCTGGACCTGCTGCTTTGCTGGCACGAAGTTTCCTCAGCTCTCTGCTCACTTGCGCTGCTGTAATTGTGGGTGGGGATGTCTCTCCTATGCTGGTATCAGCAGAAGGATGTGTAGAGAGTGCAGTACTCCGAGGTGAGAGTGGGTTAGGGTGGTCAAACCTGTTAAAGAAGATGTTCATTTGGTTTGCTCTCTTCACGTCTCTCTCGATGGTGGCACCCCGCTTTGAGCTGCAGCCAGTGATGATCTTCATCCCATCCCACACTTCCTTCATGCTGTTGTTCTGCAACTTCTGCTCCAGCTTTCTCCTATACTGCTCTTTTGCTGCCCTGAGCTGGACTCGGAGTTCCTTCTGCACGTGCTTGAGCTCATGCTGATCACCGTCTTTAAAAGCCCTTTTCTTCTGGTTCAAAAGGCCCTTGATGTCACTTGTAATCCATGGCTTGTTGTTAGCATAGCAGCGTACTGTTCTTACTGGAACTACAATGTCCATACAGAAGTTAATGTAGTCAGTAGTGCAGTCAACAACCTCCTCAATGTTCTCACTATGAGATCCCTGCAGGATATCCCAGTCTGTAGTTCCAAAACATTGTCTCAGAGTATTCTCAGCCTCCGGGGTCCACTTCCTGAATGATCGTGTGGTTACAGGTAGGACTCTCACTTTTGGTTTGTAGTGAGGCTGAAGCAGAACCAGGTTATGATCTCCTTTCCCAAGCGCAGGCAGCGGGGTGGCACTGTATGCGTCTTTAACGTTTGCATACAGTAAATCAATAGTCTTATTTCCCCTGGTGTTGCAGTCCACATACTGGGAGAATGCAGGTAATGGTTTGTCCAGCGTCACATGGTTAAAGTCTCCAGCGATTAGCACAAGTGCCTCGGGGTGCTGCGTTTGTAACTTAGCAACAGCGGAATGGATGATGTCACTCGCTGACTCCATGTCCGCCCGAGGAGGGATGTACACGATGACAACAATGACGAGTCCAAACTCTCTGGGCAAGTAGTAGGGACGTAAACTTAAAGCGAACTACAATCATTATAAAACAACTTCTTCGTTACTTATCATTTGTTCTTCATACACTGCTGACACAAACTCGTGCCCATTTCATCTTACGTTGTTGAAATGGGCTCTGTCTAGTTTTATTATAATATTTCAATTGTGTTAAAAAGCAACAACCTGTTGTGTCGCATAATCAAATCATTACCTAAATTATAAACTTAATTTTGTGGCTCTCTTTTTAAGGCATCAGCCAATCAGGCACTTTACAGTGATGGTGACTGGTTGTTGTCAGTCATGCCAGAGCAGCCCCCTGACATGTACATTACAATAAAATTAATGAAACAAATGGGCAAACTTAATGGAATCACAACTTTCAATGAAGCACTGCTTTTAAACATTTACCCAGAGTTCCTGTTTGCTGTATGCAAATAAGGCAGTCAAGTATCCAATCAATGCACAACCACAGAGGTGTTTTTTTTTTTTCTTTAGCGTGCCGAGAGCAAATCTCATAGATGGTGGTGCACAATGGAGGACGATATTTGGAAAGTTTTAATGTAGGTTTTTATGTAAGGAGATGCGAGGAGTTTGAATTAAAATCAGCCTTTAGCTGAGCTGCCGCTTTGATCATTTCGTTTTCTTTTGTGGTGTGTGTGCTCGGCTACTTTGAAGAGTATTACTGAGATTATCTTTCTTATTATTACTAGGGGGCTCCGCCTCCTGCTCGATTTGCTCCGCCCACCCCCAGGTTTGGTTTACTGGATGTACAATGGGAATTGTTACGTTTGCATTATTTTCACTTTTACTTTTGTAAAAACAATACTTGTCCTTTATTTCTGGTGGTATAGCGGGTCCACAGCTCACATCAAGAGGCCAGTTTTAAATAAATAATCACCGCACTCGCGGCTTAGCAAGGGGGCGTGGTGGTTGTGTGGCTGAAGTGGTTCCCGGGATGATTCGTGATTCAGCTAAGTGCACAGGTGAGAAACCGTCCACATCCGTAATTGTTCTCGGGGCTGCTGATTGCTACAGCTGCCACATCCTCTTCATAAATAGAAGTGCGAGGCAACTAAATGAAAAAAAAAGGAAGAGAGGAAAAAGAGCCGGAGGTGAGTGAGTGAGCAAGTGAACGAGTGAGTGTGTGAGTGAGTGAGTGAGCGAGAGAGTGAGCAAGTGTGAGTGAGTGAACGAGTGTGTGAGCAAGTGTGTGAGTGAGAGAGTGAGTGAGTGTGTGAGTAAGTGTGTGAGTGAGAGAGTGAGTGAGTGTGTGAGTAAGAGAGTGAGCAAGTGTGTGAGTGAGTGAGAGAGTGAACGAGTGTGTGAGTGAACAAGTGTGTGAGTGAACAAGTGTGTGAGTGAGTGAACGAGTGTGTGAGCAAGTGTGTGAGTGAGAGAGTGAGTGAGTGTGTGAGTAAGAGAGTGAGCGAGTGAGAGAGTGAGCAAGTGAACGAGTGAGTGAGTGAGAGAGTGAACGAGTGTGTGAGTGAGTGAGCGAGTGAGTGAACGAGTGAGCGAGTGTGTGAGTGAGCGAGTGTGTGAGTGAGTGAGAGAGTGAGCAAGTGTGTGAGTGAGTGAGAGAGTGAACGAGTGTGTGAGTGAACAAGTGTGTGAGTGAGCAAGTGAGAGAGTGAACGAGTGTGTGAGTGAGTGAGCGAGTGAGTGAGCGAGTGTGTGAGTGAGCGAGCGATCGCAGGCAGGCAAGTGGCTGGACAGTGAGCCCTAGCAGGGGTGTTTGGCCAACACCTAGGGCAGTTGGAAGTGGTCGCTCCCGCTGAGTATTTTATGGAGAAACAGGAGTGACTGGCAGTAGGACGGCTGGCCCAGAGGTGTAGCTAGGGTTTTCAGCGCCCGCAGACAACTGAAGATTTTGCGCCCCCTCCTGTTTGGAAAACATTTCATTGTAAAATTTTGTAACATCAATTTGGCACCCCCTGGATGCTGCTACCAGGGACAGATGTTCCCCCTTGAAGCAGCTATGCCACTGGCTGGCTGCTTAAGGCCGAGAAGGCAACGGGAGTCGGGAGGCTTGGGCGATGAATTCCCTGAAGTGTGCGTCCTGATCGTTAGGGAAGCCAAGTCTCGGTCTGGAGAGTCTGCGACCAAAGCCAGGGATCAGGAGGCCTCCAGACCAGACGAGCGACGGAGAGGAGAAGGTCAGCTGCTGCAGAAGAGCAACTCTCCTGTTGCAGGGCCCAGATGGGAGAAGCAGGGGAGCCGCCAGGTAAAGAAGACGCCGGGCTTTTGTGTTTTTAAAGGGTCCGCTTCCAGCGTTGTTTTAACTTCGTCATTTTAAAGGATTGTTGTTTTTTTTTCCTATTGGATTTTTAACCTCCACTCAGGACTTGTGTTTATGGATTATTTATTTAATGATCTTTGATGCACTGCACTTCTATATTTGGACACTTTGTTTTTGATTGTTGTTTTTGTTGATCCCCTTACTCCATTGTTGTGCCTCACTGCCGAGCTCATAGGTGACACAACACCCCATAATAAAAAAACTGAGAAATCCCATGTCCATAAGTATTCACAGCCTTTGCCATGAAGCTTCAAATTGAGCTCAGGTGCCTCCTGTTTCCTCTGATCATCCTTGAGATGTTTCTGCAGCTTCATTGGAGTCCACCTGTGGTAAATTCAGTTGACTGGACATGATTTGGAAAGGCACACACCTGTCTATATAAGGTCCCACAGTTGACAGTTCATGTCAGAGCACAAACCAAGCATGAAGTCAAAGGAATTGTCTGTAGACCTCCGAGACAGGATTGTCACGAGGCACAAATCTGGGGAAGGTTACAGAAACATTTCTGCTGCTTTGAAGGTCCCAATGAGCACAGTGGCCTCCATCATCCGTAAGTGGAAGAAGTTCGAAACCACCAGGACTCTTCCTAGAGCTGGCCGGCCATCTAAACTGAGCCCTTAGTCAGGGAGGTGACCAAGAAACCAATGGTCACTCTGTCAGGGCTCCAGAGGTCCTCTGTGGAGAGAGGACAACCTTCCAGAAGGACAACCATCTCTGCAGCAATCCACCAATCAGGCCTGTATGGTAGAGTGGCCAGACGGAAGCCACTCCTTAGTAAAAGGCACATGGCAGCCCACCTGGAGTTTGACAAAAGGCACCTGAAGGACTCTCAGACCATGAGAAAGAAAATTCTCTGGTCTGATGAGACAAAGATTGAACTCACGTTTGGAGGAAACCAGGCACAGCTCATCAGCAGGCCAATACCATCCCTACAGTGAAGCATGGTGGTGGCAGCATCATGCTGTGGGGACTGGGAGACTAGTCAGGATAAAGGGAAAGATGACTGCAGCAATGTACAGAGACATCCTGGATGAAAACCTGCTCCAGAGCGCTCTTGACCTCAGACTGGGGCGACGGTTCATCTTTCAGCAGGACAACGACCCTAAGCACACAGCCAAGATATCAAAGGAGTGGCTTCAGGACAACTCTGTGAATGTCCTTGAGTGGCCCAGCCAGAGCCCAGACTTGAATCTGATTGAACATCTCTGGAGAGATCTTAAAATGGCTGTGCACCGACGCTTCCCATCCAACCTGATGGAGCTTGAGAGGTGCTGCAAAGAGGAATGGGCGAAACTGGCCAAGGATAGGTGTGCCAAGCTTGTGGCATCATATTCAACAAGACTTGAGGCTGGAATTGCTGCCAAAGGTGCATCGACAAAGTATTGAGCAAAGGCTGTGAATACTTACGGACATGAGATTTCTCAGTTTTTTTATTTTTAATAAATTTACAAAAACCTCAAGTAAACTTTTTTCACGTTGTCATTATGGGGTGTTGTGTGTAGAATTCTGAGGAAAAAAATGAATTGAATCCATTTTGGAATAAGGCTGTAACATAACAAAATGTGGAAAAGTGATGAAGCGCTGGGAATCTGTTAAGTACAGTAGTTCTCTCATGCAGGGCGGACAGACAGATGTTGGCTTAGTCTCTTAGTATTATAAAAGAAAATGTTGAGACGAGACTTTTGCCATGAGATTTTCTCAAGTCCCGCACTCCTCTCCACCATTTCCAGTTCACACCCCGCGGTCCTCTCACCTCTCATTGGTGTGAATACTTTTGTCATTTCTCTCACTTTAATTTCCCAATAAAAGAAGACTTATTATGTCCAAATCTTATTGAAGAATTTCATCCTGAAGGTTCTGCGGTGGGTTGGCACCCGTCCCGGGATTGGTTCCTGCCTTGTGTCCTGTGTTGGCTGGGATTGGCTCCAGCAGACCCCTGTGACCCTGTGTTCGGATTCAGCGGGTTGGAAAAATGGATGGATGGATCCTGTAGGTTCATCAACAGAAGAAATGAGTACACAGGCAATCCTAGCAGCGAGAAACGATGAAGTCAAACAAATTGTCGATCGGTTACACGTCAAATTGGTTAAATGCGTATCAATAGACTCTGATGGAACAGTTGGTGGTGATGGTGTGGGAGTTGAAAACATCAACTTACAATATCATGAAGAATATCTACAACCGTTAACACCGTCTGGTCTTCCACCAGCCAAATTACCGTTGAAAGAAGGACGTTTCATAACGTTATTATGTAATTTATGTCAGAGTGATGGGCTCTGCAATAGGACAAGATTAGTTGGATTCAAAATTGGTCGAGCAATTCTGAGATGTCAAATTTGAACGGGTGACCAGAAAGATCATGTAGTCCATCCAACATCAGACACCAAAGGAGATCTCGATGTGCCATTCGTATTAAAACGTTTACAGTTTCACCTGACGTTCGTTTTTTGTATCAAAATCAAAGTCCAACAAGTCAGAGTGCAACATGTCATCCACGCCGTATTTTTCTCTACACGTTCGCTTCAATCTCTTGCCAGATGTCGATGCCATGCCTGCCGTTGTTTGCTCCTCTTTACACAATGCAGGAACTCTCAGTCAAACCAATCAAGCTAACTTTCCTTCTAGCAGAGATTCCAATTACAACGTAACGGTGGGCTTTGTCACCGTCTACAGCTGACTCCCACCATCCACCCCTCCTCGTGACAAAAGTGGAAATCCTCCCGGAAAGAGTCAATAGAATTTACCACAAATACACGTGAATGTCTTTCAAGGGAGAGGAACCCGAAAACCCCTGGCTGGTAAGGACAAGGCTGACAGATTATCTTTATAAATACAAAGACTTTGTTCAGAAAATGGACAGAAATTAAACAACCCGACAGCAAACAAGTCCCAGTATGCAATGCAAATAATCAAAAACCCCAAAAGAGAGAAGGAAAAAATCACCAGGAACTTCCAACTGAAGTGAACTCCACACACAGCTGAAGACTCGGCTCACAGCTTCTGAATATAAGGGCTGTGGGCGGGGCTTCCGCGTGGCCCCCGCCTCTTGGAGGTCCCACCCACAAAGTACAAGCGACACAGAAGAACAACTGATTCCAAACAAACAAGACAACATTAACAAACAATTACAATAAATATATGAACAACAGTAATACTTTAAAGTAAATAAAGAAGAGACGGTAAAGGAAAATAAAGGTCAGGGTAGGAATCGTGAGGCAAAACCTGATAATACAATGCAAATGGGGAATGGGGTGGGGTGGGGGGACACCCACCATTTTAAAATCCTCCGCATCTTGCCAGTTGGCACACATCTGTACCAATGAGCTGCTCTTCTTTAGTGGCTCACAGCAGTGAAGAGTTGGCCATTGAGACTTCAGTAAGAAACCTGTAGGGGGAGCCGGAGAGTCAGAACGCAGTGAGCTGAGCTTTCATTGGCTGGTGAGCAGCAGAAGTGGTCAGTGTGGACCTGCAGAAGGGGCTGAGTGGTCAACTACTTGGCTGTCCACAGGAGAGGACGTCTTGAGGTGAAGGAAGAAACTCGGCCGACAAAGACCTGGCTGTCTGTGACCAAAAAAGGAAAAAAGTGTTGGGAATGAGTGATGGCTTTTTAATGAAAGGGCGAGCGCAAGGTGGCACGGCCACAGCTTTCTGCTCGGGTGACACCCGGCTGCAGCGTGATGGATTGGCGGGCTTGATCGTGATGAATGTCCTCAGTCGGCCATCCATCTCTTTTGTCAACTCATTTTTATTTCTGGCCAGGGTTGCCAGAGGCCATTTTGACAGGAAAGGACACAGAATAAAAATCCGAGCCCTGAGGGGAAGGCGCCCACCTTCGGCAGCAGCTCCATCTATTCCTGGTGTGAAAACAAACCAAACACAAACATTTAGGGGTAGCCCTGCTTAATACCCTGTGGGTATTCTGAAAGGCAATAAAACAAAAAGTTTAAGTAAAAAGAAAAATTCTGTTGCACCGAGTGATGTGCCTTTCTGCATGTTTGTCCAGCAAGTGATAGACACTTCCTGTCAGATGGGCACTTGGTAGGCAGTGGAATGGAAGGGGTGTGGTCAGAGGCGGGGCTTCTGCTCTCCTTCCTGCAGAGACTTCCTGTCAGATGGGCACTTACAAGGCAGTGGAATGGAAGGGGCGTGGTCAGAGGCGGGGCATCTGCTCTCCTTCCTGCAGAGACTTCCTGTCAGATGGGCACTTTAAAAGGCAGCAGAATTGAAGGGGCGTGACCAGAGGCGGGGCTTCCACTCTCCTTCCTGCAGAAACTTCCTGTCAGATGGGCACTTACAATATAGTGGAATGGAAGGGGTGTGGTCAGAGGCGGGGCTTCTGCTCTCCTTCCTGCAGAGACTTCCTGTCAGATGGGCACTTACAAGGCAGTGGAATGGAAGGGGCGTGGTCAGAGGCGGGGCATCCGCTCTCCTTCCTGCAGAGACTTCCTGTCAGATGGGCACTTTAAAAGGCAGCAGAATTGAAGGGGCGTGACCAGAGGCGGGGCTTCCACTCTCCTTCCTGCAGAAACTTCCTGTCAGATGGGCACTTACAATATAGTGGAATGGAAGGGGTGTGGTCAGAGGCGGGGCTTCTGCTCTCCTTCCTGCAGAGACTTCCTGTCAAATGGGCACTTACAAGGCAGTGGAATGGAAGGGGCGTGGTCAGAGGCGGGGCATCCGCTCTCCTTCCTGCAGAGACTTCCTGTCAGATGGGCACTTTAAAAGGCAGCAGAATTGAAGGGGCGTGACCAGAGGCGGGGCTTCCACTCTCCTTCCTGCAGAAACTTCCTGTCAGATGGGCACTTACAATATAGTGGAATTGAAGGGGCGTGACCAGAGGCGGGGCTTCTGCTCTCTGTCCTGCAGAGACTTCCAGGCAGATGGGCACTTACAATATAGTGGAATTGAAGGGGCGTGGTCAGAGGCGGGGCTTCTGCTCTCCTTCCTGCAGAGACTTCCTGTCAGATGGGCACTTACAAGGCAGTGGAATGGAAGGGGCGTGGTCAGAGGCGGGGCATCCGCTCTCCTTCCTGCAGGGACTTCCTGTCAGATGGGCACTTACAATATAGTGGAATTGAAGGGGCGTGGTCAGAGGCGGGGCTTCTGCTCTCCTTCCTGCTCCTCCTTCCAATCAAATCACACACTGATAATTACGTTCAGATGCCTTTGCATTCCAATTGAACTCAGAAGTCTTGTTTTCTGTAAGCATCTAAAATCCATCCATCCATTTTCCAACCCGCTGAATCCGAACACAGGGTCACGGGGGTCTGCTGGAGCCAATCCCAGCCAACACAGGGCACAAGGCAGGAACCAATCCTGGGCAGGGTGCCAACCCACCACAGGACACACACAAACACACCCACACACATTTAAATGGCTTTAAAAAGTCGTCCATCTGCAGATCTCTTCGTTATTTCCGTTGTCCTTCCGTGTACTTTTACTGAATCCAAATCATGTGACAGAAACACGTACCCCCCCCCCCACACACACACACCTCCGTAGCTCCTTCACAGGGTTTTCCCAGCTGTCTAAATCATGTGACAGAGATGTGCAATTTGATTGGCCGCTGAGAGGTACTCTTGAATCGCAGAGCTCCTGGGGGTCTGTGGCCAGACACTTCTCGAATCATCGCTCTCCAGACTGGACCCCCCAAAAGATCATACACTACACTCATACAGGTGACACTGTGCATCAGCCAAATCCAACACACAGAATCGTTTATTGAAGTTTCGGGGCACTGAGCATGAGGGGATTTTTATTGTTCTTTCAATGTCACCTTTTAACAATGTGTGGTCCTGTACTCCCCCCACTAACAGCACTGGCGAGTCGCCGTATGGCAGGCTGAGTAACTGGGCGGGTCATTGTGACTGTGTGAGGGTGCCTTGCATACCACCTGTACCATCCCCAGTGCCCCCTGACCCCTACCAGTTAAAATAATACATTGGTGGCAATTCATTGTGACTGCAGGGAGCAATTTCCATACCACTTGTTCTATCCCCAGTACCCCTCAAACCCATCCAAATGGATACATTGGCAGTAATTTATTGTGACTGTAGGGGGGCAAATTGCATACCACTTATAGATAGATAGATAGATACTTTATTAATCCCAAGGGGAAATTCACACACTCCAACAGCATACTGATACAAAAAAAACAAAACAATATTAAATTAAAGATTGATAATAACTTTGTATAATGTATTGTCCCCAGCCATCCCCATTAATACATTAGGAACAATTCATTGTGAATATGGGGGGGGGGGGGTTGCATGCCACTTATACTGTCCCTAATGCCTCCAACCCCCCCCCCCCCATTAATACATTGGGCAGATTTTTGTGACTGCAGGGGCCGACTTGTACACCACCTATGCCATCGCCAGTGCCCTCCCAAGCCCTACCAGTCAACAGTTTGGAGACAATTTAGACTGTAGGGGGGCAACTTGCATACCACTTCTTAAATCTCCAGTTCCCCTCACCACCACCACCCCCTTCCAAACGAATACATTGGCAGCAATGCATTGTGACTGTAGGGGGGCAACTTGCGTACTATTTATACCATTAATAATGCCCCCTGACTCCCCCAATTGGTACAACTTGCATACCACTTAAAAAATCCCCCCCCCCACCTCAAATGAATATGCCAGTCCAGGTGAAGAAACCCCCAACATTTCTCCTTGGAACCCCCCCCCCCCCCACACACACACACACAAACCCCCAAACAAAAACACTCCCACTCTGCAGCTTTGTTAATTCTGAACTCTAGGGGTGTCCCTGCAGACTCTCACGTATCTTCTGTTAGTCCTTACAGACCTCATCTTAATTGTCTTTGTCTCCCCTCCATAAAGGGGAATGATCGGCCCCCTCCAATTTATTCTGTAATCCCCCCGACCTCCAAGTGAGACCCTCTTCACCCAAGCAGCCTCAAGCCAAACACAACCAAATAAACGCGGGTTTTGATTCTACTTCCGCCTTTGTCTCCCTACTTGACAGACCCCCCCCCCCAAAAAAAAAATGTTTCATTTACGTTTATATTTCCATGTATTTACTTGGCAGGCTCTTTTATCCAACATAATCGAGTAGCATTAAGCTCGGACCTGTGTGTTCCTCCGCTGTTCTGCCAGCAACCCCCCCCCACATTACAAATAATATGTTTGTCGCCTTTACGTCTAAGCAGTGCGGTGTAGCGCTGGGGGCTCCGCACTTCAAACCCCGCGCTTGCTGTCCTGCTGACGCAGTGTGACGACATGACGTCACGGTGTGACACTGAGCACGTCCGCCCAAACTGGAATAACCGAAGAAATTGAACCAAATGTGTTGTAAGTCGCCTTGGCTAAAGGGGTCGGCCAAATTATAAATAATAACCCCCCCCCCACACACACACACACACAGTGATCCCCCCCCCCAACTTAGTTGACTTTTTTTTATTGGTACCACACACAAAGCGCTATATAAATGTAATGAATTATTATTATAACACGTTTCTCCCAAAACGATAGCACACCCTCCCCCCCCCCCCAAATAAAAACTCCACAACTCAACCTTCTGGACGATTTCAGCCACCCCCCCTAATTTAGCCCCCCGCTCGCCCCGTCAGGTCTCTCAGCTGTGTTCGCTCCACATCGGCGCCGGCCGCTCGTCTCTGGCGGTGATTCGGATTCGTGCGCTCGGACTGACCCGCCCATTACCCCCCGACACAGCACCACCGACTCCGTTCGTATGTGAGCGCCTCGAGCCGATCGAGTCATTTTAACGACACCTCCTGAGCGGCGCGCGCTGACCTACTTTTCGTTTTCCTTTTTTTTTTTCCTTCCTTTCTCCGGTGGCTTCAGCGGCTGACAGCCCAGCTTATTGTCTGCGCGAGTTTCAGCGAGGCAGGCGCGCGCCCGCGCGGACGGACTCGGCGGAGCTGCACCTCGGGGTGCCGCGAGACACGACGGGTTGGGGCGCTATAAATATCTGGCACGTAGACAAGTTCGCGCAGCTCCTTCTGCAGACTTTCTTTAAATTTGTTTTTTTTTTTTTTTGTTTTTTTTTTGACCTCGGGGAGACGGTGGACGATCGAGGGCATCAGACGTGACCGGAGCGGACCTGCGGAGTCCGACACTCCACTCGCCACTTGCTGACTTCTTTCTCTCTGCGAGTCGCCGCCGTTGGCTGGTTCGGTAAGTTGGAGTCTTCGTGCGAGTCGCGTGTGCCCGGTGCGTGCGTGTCGCTTGACAGGCAGCCACAGAAGCGCACTCTGCCAGCTACAGAAAGTGCAGAGAGACTCGGGACTGAGCGCCCCAGTATGGCTGCACTCGGAGACTCCGGCAGCTGCCATCACAAACTTTTAACAGCAGTCGTTTTCAGACCATAAATGTTTATGCGGTGTGCGTCTTCATGGACCGAATGGTGGGCTGTCGTTTGTCAGACTTCTTATATACAGTCATGTGAAAAAGTAAGTACACCCCATGAAATGCTGTTGCTTTTTTTTAACCTTTGTGGACATAATCAGGATTTGATGATCTACAGGTAAAGGTCATGTCCTGTCATTTTCTAAGATCCATCCATCCATCCATTTTCCAACCCGCTGAATCTGAACACAGGGTCACGGGGGGTCTGCTGGAGCCAATCCCAGCCAACACAGGGCACAAGGCAGACACCAGTCCTGGGCAGGGTGCCATCCCACCACAGGACACACACACAAACACACCCACCCACACACCAAGCATACACTAGGGCCAATTTAGAATCACCACTCCACCTAACCAGCATGTCTTTGGACTGTGGGAGAACATGCAAACTCCACGCAGGGAGGACCCAGGTCTCCCAACTGCAAGGCAGCAGCGCTACCCACTGCGTCACCATGCTGCCCCATTTTCTAAGATGCTTAATCCAAACCAGGGTCACAGGTTGGGAGTGCTGGAGCCTATTGCAGCTAGCATAGGGCACAAGGTGGCACTCCATCACAGGGCAAACACACACACAGACACATTAGGGACAATTTAGCATCGCCAATTCACCTAACCTAACAAGATGACCCAACGGTGCACAGACACTCGATCAATTCACCTAACGTAAATGGGACGATACCCATGCAGACACTGGGAGAACATGCAGACTCCATGCAGGCAGGGCCATCTTACCAGCATCATAGGCCCCCCCGGGCAAAGTAGTGCTCTGGGGACCCTGTGTTGATAGCAAAAAAACAGAAGCATTGATGGGCATCAGAAACCCCGTGGGTCCCAGCCAGTGCCCATGTGCTACAACAGCTTGCATGCAGGGAGGCCCCAGGAACCAAACCCTGGACTACTTACTGTGCCCGCTGTGCCGCCTTACAGGTAAAGGTGATGATGTTAAAAAAAATAAATAAAAATTGATGTTGTAATAATTTATTCAATGGAAAATGAACAGATGTGCCATTTTCTTCTGTAGAAAAAGTAAGTCCACCCTCGTCTCTAATAGCCCCCCTCAAGGTGGCATTTTCAATAGCCATCTAGCTGTCTCTGACGTGGACTCGGTGAAAGTTTCTCCCACTCTTCCACGCAGAGCTCTTTGGGCTGTGTGATCTTTCGGGGGGTTTCTTGTGTGCGCAGCCTGTTTCAAACCCCCCAACAACAGCAGATTTGGACTTTGCTTTGGCCATACCAGAACTCGGCGTTTCATGCTGTTCAGCCATTCCTTGGAGGATTTGCTGTTATGCTTAGGGGGTCCTCACCATTATAATAATAATTCTTTAATTTTATATAGAGCTTTTCTCACTCCACACAGGGAGGAGCTGGGAAGAGAACCCACAATCTCCTTACTGCAAAGCAGCAGCAGCACCAGCACCACCACTGCGCCACCTGTGAGGTTGCAAGTTCATCCTCGGACTGGTGGTCTCACGTTATCCACAGGCACCCTCTGGTTGAAGAATTCCAAGGGGGATTCAATGATGGTGGGTGTCATGAACTCGAAGCACCTAAGTCTCAAAGCCACTTCTGATAAGGTGACTTCGCTGTGGAGGGGGAACGTCCCATCAAACCCCTGCTAGATATAACAGCATACACAGGCTATTGAGAAAGTTTTGCGTCGTGTCGGCGTTCTTCAGCCTTGACCACTCGCCCAATCGTTACTCCTGCTGCGCACACATCCTCCCTCCGGACCACCCTGTGACACTGCTAACTCGCCCTTCAGCGCAGTCGCTTGTAATGGCAAGGCAGGGAAGCGAATTATCAATTCAAGACCCTTAAATTTTAGATCGCGATGGAAAAAAAGAGCATCAGGAGCTGCTAACGTCGAAAAACAGAAAATGAATAAAAAAAGAGGCACAGAAAATACAAATCAAGAGCAACGAGAAAGAGGAAAATATCCCGAAGAATACGCGAGAAAGCAACGCTTATAGAATGTAAGTTAGGCCCACGGTTTTCAAACTTTTTTGAACAAGTACCACTCCGCGAGGACCAGTAAACTGAAGTACCACTGTCAATGAATTATTTTAATTAATTTACGCCCGTTTTGTTTTGAAGAAAAAGTCACTATAATCGCTATAATGACTATAATTATGACGTTAAAATGATATTAAACTAATTAAGGAAATGGGTGCCCACGCTAATAAAAGCTGGCTTGGAGTCTTCCACGCATTTACAGTAGTATACTTATACTGTATATGATTATATGCAACATATTGGCATTCTTGCAACATTGATTTGTGGAAAATAAAGGAAAATAAAGGACCACACGAGTACCACCTGGCATGACTTGAAGTACCACCAGTGGTACTTTTGTTTTTGACGAGGCGTTAATGTCATTTCATTTTTTCATTGACTTTTTTTATTACATTTTTTTACTGCGTTTTATTATTCCTTGGTATTTAAAAGACAGTTGTAGTGTGACACTCAAGTAGCTGATTACCATCTTCCTCCTGCGCCCCTCACACTCCTCTACATCCCAACATGCAATCAGGCCTTCTAACGGAGGGGGTGCCCGACGCCCTTTGAGCGGCTCAGCTGTGACATAGCGGGCACCCAGTGAGGGGTTGGCGAGTAAGGTGAGCAGGGGGCGGAGCCCCAAAGTTCTCTTCGACACTGTGAAGCCCAACAGGAGTGACACGGACGCGGCCATCCAGGTGACCAAAGTGCCACAGAGTCCAAGGTGCGGTCCTGTAAAGGAGGAGAGCGCGGGTTCAAAATATCCCAAAAAACTCACAGTAACTCCCCATGCCCCGATTTATCAACTCCAGGTGGCCCCGCCTCTTGGGGGACCCCCCCCCCCCCCCGGAGATACATAGGTACAGATACATAAACCATAAAGAATTCTGCAAATCATAAATATCAGCACATACAAATAAAACAAAAATGAGCAACAAAGTCACAAAGCAGGCGTTTGGACCCCAGACAAGGGGGGAGGTGGGGTGGTCTTCAGTTGAGGGCTGCCCGGGTCCTACTGCAGCACAGCAGAGCGTTTCCCCCCTCCACGTTTTACCATCAGGATCTTCTGCCCAAACGCGTCTTTGGTTTTTTCCCAACGCGTCTCCTGCTACGGGGGTCTGAGTAACTTGGCCTTTGCTTTGTGTGTCCCCCAACTCTGGGTCTCCGCCGAGCTGCTCCTTCAGTCTTGCCCTGCTGTTCCTCCTAATGTCAGTCTCATTTGTGCATTGTGACATTAACAGTGACAAGAGCTAATTGGGGGTCCCGTGGTGAAATTCTGGACTCCTAGCAGACTTCTTTCAGCTCTCGGGCTATGTGACTTGCTGGGGCGGCCCACCCTGACCAAGCGGGCAGTTGTTTGCTTGAAATCTCCTCCACCTGTACATGAACGTCCCACACAGTGAGACAGTTGATTAACAGTTGCGTGGAGGTCCCTTCTGACACCCCTAGGCACCCGGAACCTTCCTTGTGAAGGCCTCAGAGGGCTCTGTGGACCTCAACGCGGCGATAATAACGAGGAGCAAACCAAGCGAAATGTCTGACATTTGAATTCCTTCAAGCCCCCCTCTTGTGATGTTCTGGTCATTTCCACCCAGTTATAAATCTGGGGGTGCACTTACTTTTTCACAGGACGTGTTTGCCTTGGTATTTATTTGAATTATACAGCGGACCCCAGCATGTAAATGTGGCCTGACGTTTGTTATATTTCATCACCTTCATCGGTGTATGCTGTTTAAACGAAGATCAGAGCTTGACATGTTATGTCACGGGGTGCACTTACTTTTTCACACGTCTGTTCATACATATGTGCCCTCTGCCAATGACTGGTCCTAAAATGGCCCTTTGCTGGCTTGTGTGGCTCCACCGTCGCATGACATTCTGTGGAGGGTCCTTTGCGTATGAAGTCGGCCCCTCGCATGTGGTGGGAGACCAAGGAGGGCACTAAGAGGTCAAGACGACCCGAGCTCATCATCATCATCGGGTCATGTGGATGGGTCTTTTGGGATCCAAAAACGGTTCCCCTGTGGCATCGCTCTGAATCGCGACTTTGTCTCCTTTATTATTTATTAAGAGTGTGTATATTGTGGGCGGCACGGTGGCGCAGTGGGTAGCGCTGCTGCCTCGCAGTTAGGAGACCTGCGTTTGCTTCCCGGGTCCTCCCTGCATGGAGTTTGCTTGTTCTCCCCGGGTACTCCGGTTTCCTCCCACAGTCCAAAGACATGCAGTTTAGGTGCATTGTGTGTGGGTGTGTGTGCCCTGCGGTGGGTTGGCGCCCTGCCCGGGGTTTGTTTCCTGCCTTGCGCCCTGTGTTAGCTGGGATTGGCTCCAGCAGACCCCCGTGACCCTGTAGTTAGGATATAGCGGGTTGGGTGATGGATGGATGGATGGATGGATGTATTGTGGCCTGTAGGGGGCGTCTTACAATACAGAAGACCTAAAATTACAAAAATGGGTTGAACAGCAAAACCTAAAGAAGTGAAAGAGGGGCATGACCCCCACTCAAACTAAACCTCAGTGACCCCGGGCCGCTGTGAGGTCCCCCCTGCTCACCACCCACTACTTCGTCTCTCCTTCCTCCCTCTGACCAGCTGAGCACCTCTTAAGTCCCAAGGTCCTTTTATATAGCGCCCCAAGCACCTTCTGGGTGCCCTGCATGTAAATATTTCCAGGGTCTCGGCTGACATCCTGAATTTCTGGTGTCATGTGGGTAGAACGCCGCCCCAGTGGCTCCACAGATTCTTGCACGTTAGCCTCACAAGCAAATGGTTGAACCAGAAAGGGGTCCCCCAGTACACTTGTGAGGCAACAAAACGTCACCCCCTAGCAGGCCACAGCTCGGATGTCCTACAAGTGGGGCTTACAGGGTCTTGGATGACCCCCTGCTGTGATGTTTTGGTTTTTATTTTTTTCCCAGTGGCTTCATTTATGCTGCTTCACCCAGGAAGTTTCATGTGACAGTGGGCACCAGTTGAGGTGCCATCATTTATTAGGCTGCATCAGCTGTGTACTATGGGACCAACTCCGTGCTTTTCTGTATCGACTGTATGCCATATTTGTAATATTATTAACAGGCAGTGTGGCGCAGTGACTAAAGCTGATGTCACATTACGTGAGGATCCCTCTTTTGGTGATTTTGCCACACAGACACTCGATCATGTCATCGGGGATTCCCCCTTAGACACTCGATTAGTGTTTTCGTTGTGTGGACACGCGATCATTTCATGTGGGATTGTTTGGTAAAAAAAAAAAAGACCCCTTGGTGTCACGGGCACCTGGGCACACCCTCAGAGCGCCCCGTCCCTGTTTACGCCCATTCCAAGGTGAACCTTGTGCTTCGTTTTCATCAAATTCCCAGCGAGTGCTGTGACGGCTGTTGAGTGGGCGTGTCCAGCAGTGGGCGTGTCTTGAGCTGCAGCCGGACTCTTCTTATACTTGCAATCCGGATGGCAGCTCAGTGGTCCTCCAGATTAGCGGGGCGCCGGGAGTCCGCAGGTGGGCGCTGTGGGGGCCCACCAGGTGGCGCTGTTGTCCTTCTTCCTGTCCCTGAAGTGTTCATTTCATGCCATGTGGTGGCACCTGTCTGGTTTTAATAGGGGCTTCGTCATTTCATTTGGGGAGTCGGACAGCACTTGGTGGGGGGCATTTAGGGGGAGAGAGAGAGAAAATGAAGGCAGGGTTTATAATTTCTGAAGGTTATTTGAACCCTTGACTAGCCTTTGTGGTTTTTGGGCCCCTTACTGGCTGCAGTATTTTTTTTTCCAATTTACTCTGTCGACTTTGCCTGTATTTACAGGTTGTTCGTTGTAAAAGGCGCTATATAAAATGCAGACTGTTTCCCTTTTTAAAGAAGCTTATGGTAGCAAAGAATGTGACCTTTGTCCGCGCCTCCAATTATCCCTTTTTAAAACACGCCAGCAGCGCCCCTGATTAGCTGAGCTGCTCAAATTGCTTTTCTTTGACAGCCGCCTTTACCCGGGGCAACTTTCCAATTGAGCACATGCAAGTTTTTTGGCAAGAAAATCTCGAGCTGACAGGCCGGGGAGAAGTCCGCTCAGATGGGTTTGTCACAGAGACACGTCAGGTTAGAAAAGCACCATGGATGCCACCCACACCACCCCCAGATTTAAAACTCATCACGTTGGACTTGCTTTGCCACCCCAGAGGTTCAAGCCCAAGCCCACCGAGCGCCTGACACACGCAGCATTTGAAGATCTTAACACCGATTACCCGGCTGGGACTTTCATGTGGGAAAAAGGGGGGGGGTGTGTTGGTGGGAATGCCCCCTCCCCCCTCCCCTCAGCCCACTTTGAACCAGGAACGCGTTTTTGGACATCGGCGTTCAGATCCGTGTGTGGCATCTGGAGAGAATTGAAGAGCAGGCGCCCGGAGCATTCCTGTGTAAGGAGGGTCAGATGTGCGAGCGTGGAGGTGCATTGAGTAATGGAGCTGTCACTCCGTCGGAATCGGCCAAATCCTGCCACGTGTTCAGAGTGACGCCGACGCCAGCAGCGCTCACCTCCGTCAATGGAGGGTCCAGCCGATGAGCCGGGCCTGCCGACGCGTTTAAACGTTAACTCCATCGGTGTGTTACACAAGACGTTTAATTAGCGTCACTCACTTTCAGCGGCGACTGAGAACTTGCAGGCGCGTTTAAAGGTTGATTCTGTGCGTGTAAGAATTAACGAGTCTGCTTACAGATTAATATAATCTGAAGAGACTCCTGTTTAAAAGTTAACTTTACCGAAGGTGGCAGGCGGTGTGGCGTAGCGGTTAAGGCTTTGGACTTCAGACTCTGAGGCTGTGAGTTCTGATCCCACTGCTGACACCACTGAGTGACCCTGAGCAGGTCAAGTCACCTGCCTGATCTCCATTAGGGAAAAACAAAAGAAATGGAACCGATTGAATCACAAATGTAAGAAGTCGCCTTGGATAAAAGCATCAGCCAAATCACATGGAAATGTTAGACAGATAACGTGTGAAAGGCGCTATATAATAGACTAACAGACAGAGGTGGATAGGAAAGGTCAGCTGTTGTGGCCCACTCAGTTCCTGTACAACTGGAGCAAAAGTTTCGTTTACATTTCTAGAAGTAAATGGTGGGTGTGGGAAGCCCTTTGTCACCGATTCTGTTTGGAACTTTTAGGGACAAAATTTGTAGGCGCAGCCAAGGAGTGGAATGGGTCCAGTTCAGTGGCCTCAGGATCACGTCTCTGCTTTTTTGAGGATGATGAGGCTGTGACCTTAGACACACACACATGGGGGCCGGTCTGTGTGAAGTGGCCAAAGTCAGCACCTCCACGTCCGAGGTCACGGATCTCAGCTGGAAAACGGCGGAGTGTCCCCTCCTGGATGACGAGATGGTGCTGCCTCAAACCGGGGGAGTTTAAGGATCTTGGGGTCTGTAGTGCCTTTCATGTTTATCTATCTATCTATCTATCTATCTATCTATCTATCTATCTATCTATCATTATTATATAGTGCCTTTCATCTCTATCTATCTTACTATTATATAGTGCCTTTCATATCTATTATATAGTGCCTTTCTTATCTATCTATCTATTATATAGTGCCTTTCTTATCTATCTATTATATAGTGCCTTTCATATCTATCTATCTATCTATCTATCATTATTATATAGTGCCTTTCATATCTATCTATCTATCTATCTATCTATCTATCTATCTATCTATCTATCTATCATTATTATATAGTGCCTTTCATCTCTATCTATCTTACTATTATATAGTGCCTTTCATATCTATCTATCTATCTATTATATGGCACCTTTCACATCTCTATCTATCTTTATTATATAGTGCCTTTCATCTCTATCTATCATTATTATTATATGGTGCCTTTCATCTCTATCTATCTATCTATTATATAGTGCCTTTCATATCTTATCTATTATATAGCACCTTTCACATCTATCTATCTATCTATCATTATTATATAGTGCCTTTCATATCTATCTATCTATCATTATTATTATATAGTGCCTTTCATCTCTATCTAGCTATCTATCATTATTATATAGTGCCTTTCATCTCTATCTATCTATTATGTAGTGCATTTCATATCTATCTATCTATCTATCTATTATATAGTGCCTTTCTTATCTATCTATCTATTATATAGTGCCTTTCATATCTATCTATCTATTATATAGTGCCTTTCATATCTATCTATCTATCTATCATTATTATATAGTGCCTTTCATATCTATCTATCTATCTATCATTATTATATAGTGCCTTTCATCTCTATCTATCTTACTATTATATAGTGCCTTTCATATCTATCTATCTATTATATGGCACCTTTCACATCTCTATCTATCTTTATTATATAGTGCCTTTCATCTCTATCTATCATTATTATTATATGGTGCCTTTCATCTCTATCTATCTATCTATTATATAGTGCCTTTCATATCTTATCTATTATATAGCACCTTTCACATCTATCTATCTATCTATCTATCTATCTATCTATCATTATTATATAGTGCCTTTCATATCTATCTATCTATCATTATTATATAGTGCCTTTCATCTCTATCTATCTAGCTATCTATCATTATTATATAGTGCCTTTCATCTCTATCTATCTAGCTATCTATCATTATTATATAGTGCCTTTCATCTCTATCTATTATATAGTGCATTTCATATCTATCTATCTATCATTAGTATATAGTGCCTTTCATATCTATCTATCTATCATTATTATTATATAGTGCCTTTCATCTCTGTCTATCTATCTATTATATAGTGCCTTTCATATCTATCTATCATTATTATTATATAGTGCCTTTCATCTCTATCTATCTATCTATCTATCTATCTATCTATCTATCTATCTATCTATCTATCTATCTATCATTATTATATAGTGCCTTTCATCTCTATCTATCTATCTATCTATCTATTATATAGTGCCTTTCATATCTATCTATCTATCTATCTATCTATCTATCTATCTATCTATCTATCTATCTATCTATCTATCTATCTATCATTATTATATAGTGCCTTTCATATCTATCTATCTATCTATTATATAGCACCTTTCACATCTATCTATCATTATTATATAATGCCTTTCATATCTATATTATATAGTGCCTTTCATATCTATCTCTATCTATCTATCATATAGCACCTTGATGTGTGGAGTACAAGTCACAGGAGGTTCTGCTCAGGCTTTGTAACACACTGGTGAGGCCTCATCTGGAGTCCTGTGCGTAGTTTGGGTCTCCATAAAGACATAGCAGCACCAGAGAAGGTCCAGAGATGAGTGACTTGGCTGATTCAGGGCTACAGGGGATGAGTCAGGAGGGAAGATTAAAAGAGCTGAGCCTTAAGAAGATGAACAGGAGACCTGACTGAAGTGTTGAACATTATGAAGGTAATTAGTCCGGTGGATCAAGATGGTGACATTAAAATGAGTTCACCAAGAACATGTGGACACAGCTGGAAACTCGTTAATTTCATACAAACATTAGGAAGTTTTTTCTTCACACAGAGAAGCACAGACTCGAGGAGTAAGTGACCAAGTGATGTGGTAGACAGCAGAACTTCAGGGACCCTCAGAAGTCGACTTGATGTCGTTTTGGAGGAGTTGAGTGGACAGGACTGGTGAATGGCCTGTTCTTGCCCTGATTGCTCAAATGTTCTAATGAGCTCTGGGTTGTGACCACAAGAATGTCTCCTTTGCAGGATGTCTGGGCTCGGCCATAGAGACAGGGTGAGGAGTGCAGACATTTAGGAGGACCTCAAAGCAGAGCTGCTGCTCCTCCGTATTGAGATGAAAAACCTCCAACCCCAACCCAAAACAACTACTCAGGCAAAGATCATGGATGGTTATAAGTGGAGAAGAAGAAGACTCCAGTTTGCTGTGGCTGGACCCATTGCTCATCTATTTCTGGGTGTTCCTGACACACTCACTGACACTTTTAGTGAGTTTGTTAGTTTATTCCAACACCACTGGAAATCAATATAACATTCAAAGTGCATGTGTTTATTATTAAAAACATTTGTGAAACGTCTGTTGTAACATATGTGGACATCATAACTAATACTTCTGAACGAGAAATGCCTGACCTTTGTTTTTGAGGGTTAGAACGTGAATATTGAGTGCAGGATGACGGAGTTCTAGTCATAAATCAGCAGCGGCAGAAAGAGGCCGAGTTTGAAGGGTTAACTCGGTGAGCGCTGACATGCGCATTCGAGACGCGACGTTTCGTTCATTTCCTCGCACTTTAAACTCCTTTTAGCGCCAGAATTTCAGGGGTCGCCATTAAACAAGTCAGCTCCGGCATGCAGACGCGTTTAAGCAATTCGGCGAGTCGGAAATTAACGGCTATGTGGAAGCAATAATGTAATTCAGGCCAAAGTACATCAGTGCGTTAACGGCGTTACCAATGGAGTCGGGGAAATAAATAGCCGGGGCGACGAAAAATATCCGTGAACCTGCCATTTAACTCGGTCGCTACTCGGGGACAACATCAGGACACGCGGCGACCATCAGTTAATCCCAACAGGGACCGACAACACGTCGGCGCGTTTACAGCCTAATAAAATCGGCGCAGGAATTAACGGACACGTTAACGGGGCGAAGTAATCCGGGCAGCGCCCGGCCAGCTGCGCTTTACAGCCTTGACACGGACAGCGCAGCGCGCTCGCTAGAGCCGCCATCTCGACTGTGACGGACGAAGTGACAGCTGAAACTTCATGGCGCACTTCATGTTGCGTGCGGTGTCACTGAAAATAAATAAATAAATAAGCACTAAAAGCAGAGTTTTTGTTGAACTCGTGTCACATTTCACAATACATTTATTTATCTCCAAAATATTCATCCATATGAGCGGCATGGTGCCACAGGAATTTCAGGTTCCTGGGGGGCCCCCTGTATGGATTCTGCATGTTCTCCCCGTGTCCACGTGCAACTGCCAGATACTCTAAAGACATGCAGGTTATGGGAACTGGGGTTGTTAAATCGACCCCTCATGTGTGTGTGTGTCCTGCCCAGGTATTGTTCCTGCCGTGTTCCCTACGTGCTGTGCGCTAGGATACCAAAGCCCATAAATTTCAGCAAGTTCAAATAAGGCCCACTAGAGGGGGATATCACCTCCAAACCCCTGCTAGTAATAAGCGCCTGTGCCAAATCTTTCTAAAAATAAGACATTTATTCTCAAAATGCTCTTCAATAACAAAGAAGCTCCATGGAGCACAAGAAACAAAGAAATCGCCCAAAAACACTCAGGCCAATGCAAACAAGTCAGTCGGTCACTTTCTAAGCGGCTTAGTCCTGAACAGGGTCATGCAGGTCTGCTGAAGCCTATCCTGGCTAGCATAGGGCACAAGGCAAGAACAAACCCTGGACAGGGTGCCAGTCTATCAGAGGGTAAACAGACACACCAACCACGCACACAGTTTAGTGTCGCCAGTTTGCCTAATTGGTATGTCTTTGGATAGTAGGAGGAAACACCGGAGCACCGAAGGAAACCCATGCAGACATGGGGGAGGGCAGGGGTGGAACATGCAAACTCCACACAGGATGTGAACCCTGGTCTCCTTACAGGGAGGCAGCAGGCCTGACACTGCACCACCGTCCCGCCTTGTGTGATCAAGTCCAACCGCAAATATCTAGAAATACAGTCAACAACAGAGCAACCAGGTTCAAAATACAGAAATCCCAGAAATCAGTGGAACACAAGTAAACTCATCAGCTCCCTAACACATTCGAAATGAACTGTTGGGAACTGTGAGAGATCCTCCTGAAGTATGAGGTAGGGGGTAGTGATTGGCCTCTGGGGGGACCACCTACAAAACACATGGAATATAACACTGGCAGCTTGTAGACAGGACCGGACCAACAATGAAGAATAATACACATCATCAACAAAAGGAGCGTTAACATAAATAATAAATGACAGAAAAAGGAGCAAAAATCAATACAAATGTTTGTGGTGCGCCATCTGTTGGAATGACAAATGCAATGCATGTGTCTGTTATATGCCGTTTGATATGGCATGTAACAGATTCATATAAAGCAGTGTTAATGTGTGTGATGTGCCATCTCTTCCAATGACAGAAACACAGCAACCAGACAGACACCTTTTATTAATGTGGATACTGTAATGGGATTTGTAAAAGTGTGCTAATGTTTGTGATGTTCCATCTGTTGGAATGATAAATGCAATGCATTGTATTAATACAGATATGATGCACCATCTGGTAGAATCACAACTGCAATGCACATGTCTCTGTTATATGCCATTTGCTGTGGAATTTGTAAAAGCAGTTAACATTTGTGATGCGCCATCTGTTGGAATGACAAATGCAATGCATGTGTCTCTGTTATATGCCATTTGGTTTGGGATTTGTAAAAGTTGTTAATATTTGTGGGGTGCCATCTGTTGGAATGACAAATGCAATACACTTTATAAATATTTGTGGTGCGCCATCTGTTGGAATGATAAATGCAATACGTTGTATTAATACAGATATGATGCACCATTTGTTGTAATGACAAATGCAATGCATGTGTCTGTTATATGCCATTTGGTTTGGGATTTGAAAAAGTAGTTAATATTTGTGGGGTGCCATCTGTTGGAATGACAAATGCAATACACTTTATAAATATTAAATATTTGTGGTGCGCCATCTGTTGGAATGACAAATGCAATGCATGTGTGTCTGTTATATGCCATTTGATTTGGGATTTGTAAAAGCAGTTAATATTTGTGGGGTGCCATCTGTTGGAATAACAAATGCAATACACTTTATAAATATTTGTGGTGCGCCATCTGTTGGAATGATAAATGCAATACGTTGTATTAATACAGATATGATGCACCATCTGTTGTAATGACAAATGCAATGCATGTGTCTCTGTTATATGCTATTTGATTTGGGATTTGTAAAAGCAGTTAATATTTGTGGGGTGCCATCTGTTGGAATAACAAATGCAATACACTTTATAAATATTTGTGGTGCGCCATCTGTTGGAATGATAAATGCAATACGTTGTATTAATACAGATATGATGCACCATCTGTTGTAATGACAAATGCAATGCATGTGTCTCTGTTATATGCTATTTGGTTTGGGTTTTGTAAAAGCATTTAATATTTGTGGGGAGCCATCTGTTGGAACGACAAATGCAATACACTTTATAAATATTAAATATTTGTGGTGCGCCATCTGTTGGAATGACAAATGCAATGCATGTGTCTCAGTTATGTGCCATTTGGTATGGCATGTAACAGATTCATATAAAGCAGTGTTAATGTTTGTGATGTGCCATCTGTTGGAAAGATAATGTAATGTGCTTATGTGTTTATTACTATGAATTTTTGTGTTGGGCCATCTTTTGGAACAAGAGAGCTGTAGCAACTGGACGGGCACACAGACAGTTGTCCTTTAGTTAAGAAGGACACAAAAATGTGATACCATAACGTACTGTGACAGGATCTCGACTAGTACCGTAGCTTTACCGTAGTTTACAGGCCTTTTTTTGTACCGTGTATGTTTGTACCTCTTGAAGTAACTTGTGCCATTTCTTATGCGCTAATTCAGACCTGTTTTTCTTTTCAGTTCTTGCTATTCAAGTGTAAGCGGTCGAGTTTATGATCTGCGAAGGTCAAAGTCGTGTAGGCCCCTGTGGACTTTTCCCATTTTGCACTTTTTTCTCTCGCATATCCCGAACCCCCCCCCCCCCCCATTATCGAGCAGAGCCCCCAAGGTGTACTCTGAAGTCACCCTGATGGTGAGACACCTATGCCCTTTCAGGCGGGGGACGTCCCTCCTTGCCTCCCGTGGCCAGTGACCCACTGCAGTGAAGATCGGGCGCTCGGTGCGCGCGTGCTGGCGACGCGGGACCAACGGGCGGCTGCACTTCTTTCCTCGCCAGCTTGTGGCGCCTTGGCAAACTCGGCCACGCAAACAACGGCGTGCCTTGCAGCCTCCAACAAAGAGCTCCGCTCAGAGCTGATTTCCTAGGAAACCGAAGTGGAGGAATTTGCTGGCCTGCTAACGGGCTCAAGCAGAGGAGAAGGAAGAAGGAGCGAATGAGCGGGCGGGCGGCGGGCGTGCCGGCCTGCGGAGTGCCACTCGTCAGCTGATCCCGCGTCCCCCGCACGGAAGGGACCGTCGCCCGATCGTTTAGAAGGTGCGTGCAGTTGTTGTTTTGATGATATTGTTACTACAGCTTTTGAATTGTGCGCAGCGACACGGGGTCAGCAGCACTCGGGGGTCGAGGCGGGCAGCTGGCAGTGTCGGGCTTGACCAACACGTTACGGTGGAATGGCGACTCATTTGAACCTTTGACCGTTCGTTATTAACTTGAGAGCCCGAGACGAGCCCACGTGTGGATGACACCTGGAAAGCAGCGACAACTCCAGCGCTCGTCGGAGCGACAGTCGTGTCTGCCCTGCCTTGTTTGGCGTTTTAATTTATAGGGCGGTTTAGGATTAGAAAAGCGCAGTAGAGAAAAACGAAACCTCGAGAGGGGCTGTTTGGAATGGGGGTGGGCTGCGCGGCTGTGTTAGGACTTGGCAGATCGTGCGATGGACGCGCCGCTTGGTTTAGGCAATCAAACTGGGAACAATTCTAGTGCGAAAATGGGGGGCACGCGCTTAAACGTATCTGTTCCTGCAGACTTGATACGAGAAGGTCCACGCGTTCATTTTAAAGAGGACAAGGAGGTGAAAACTCGGAGTCCAGCTGTGCTTTTGGAAGAAAAAAGCAGCAGAAAGACTTGGGGGGGCTGCAGTGCAGGCGGTGGGATTTTCTTCCGGATTGAACGAAGTAGCTAAGGGGGCGGGGTCTTAGAAATTCAAATCTAATGAGGGTCTCCAGACGCGGCTCGCCTCACGCGGCTAATAATGAAGAGTCCTTCACGTGAGCCGCAGAGAGACGGCGGTTTGTTTTAGTGAGCGCCCGGCTTTCGGTACACGCGCCGCATGAAATGAGCCCCTCACAATGGGGGGGTTTGTTAAAGAGGTACTTAAGTGGTCCTTGTTCTCGAACCCCTGGGAATTTCCGTGCCGTTTTATTAACAAAGCCCACCCGCCCCAACATTGGACATTTCACAGTTTACACGGGACAGGGGGGCTTACCACTTCACCATCCGTGAGTATGAAGTGAGGAGCTGGGGACGAGGGGTTCATACTTTTGACATGACAGGTTTGTGCGACCATACCCCCCCGGAAGACCCCCCCCAACCCCCCCCCCCCCCCCCCCCCCCCCCCCGCCGCAGATGACGTAACTGAAAATACAGGCACAGCTGTAGAGAGCCGTGCGGTGTAGCTGACGGAGAAAGGCGCTATATAACATCACCATTCAGTACAGCCGGTCAATCCATGAGGCGACGTGGGCGGTGGTGTAGGGGCGTCAGTTATGAAAGTTAAGAGAAGAGCGCGCTGCTGACACCGAGGGGACCACCCGTCAAAAAAAAAAAAAAAACAACCCAAACTCCTGCAATACTGAGTGGTCGTTTTTAACCACTGGGCGCCATTCATGAAAGCAAAAGTGCGCATGCGCCTTAAGGGTGCGCAGAATTGGTTACTGAAGGGGCGCGCTCTCCGGAATCCAAAGAGACCCCAAGGTCGTCGAAGTCACAAATACCGACTACACACAACGGAGGGCGACCCCGGTCCACCAAGTGGACCTTTACTGTACCCACCGCTTCACCTGGCAGTAATGCCACCTGCGTGTTGTGCACTGCAGTACGTGAATGTGCTGTCGCAGGGTCATTCAACGTGTAAACGGCTGTGATCAAGAGCCACCGTGAAAGACGCTATATAAAATCACGACTGAATATCGAAGCCAGTCACTTTGGCAGTCATTAATGTGAGACGTACGCGAGTGTGCTGCAAATGTGAACATGCAGTTCACTAAGGAAAGGCGCTATATATAAGCACAGGGTCCAAGTGAGCACCACAGATGGGTGACCCTGAGCAAGGCATTTAACAGAAAACAGAAAAACGGTTTAACCGTGTTATACAATAAAGGGGCATGAGGTGGCGTTCACTGTGAAAGGCGCTATATAACATCATGGGTCATTATCTGCAAGTGAGTTTCTGAGCTGTCATTAATCCCGTCTGAAAAACGCACAGTTGTATTTTGTAGTATTATATATTGTATTGAAGAATGTGAATGAATGTACAGTAAGGTACCTTGAGATGCAGTTCACTAAGAAAAGGCGCTTTATCAAATCACAGGCTCACAAATTCAGTCCAAATGAGTAACAGAAGTTTGAGCAAGACACTTAATTGACAAAGAAATGGAAAGAATTGTACTGTACAATAAATGGCATCGGATTGACAGTCACTATGAAAGGCACTATAAAAAAAATCTTGGCTTGGTAGCTACTTCTGAATTTTTGAACGAATCAATTCACTGATCATTAATTCCATCCATTATCTAACCCGCTATATCCTAACTAGAGGGTCACGGGGGTCTGCTGGTGCCAATCCCAGCCAACACAGGGTGCAAGGCAGGAAACAACCTGATTCCATTTTAAGAATATTCAAATGTATTGATATACGAGAATTTACAGTAAAATACTTTGACATGCAGTTCACTAAGGAAAGGCGCTTTATCAGATCACAGGGTCACAGGTTCAGTCCAAGTGAGTAACACAGATGGGTGACCCTGAGCAAGGCATTTAACAGAAAACAGAAAAATGGACACAAGTGTGTTATACAATAAAGGGGCATGAGGTGGCGTTCACTGTGAAAGGCGCTATATAACATCATGGGTCAGTATCTGCAAGTGAATTTCTGAGCTGTCATTAATTCCATCTGAAAAACGCACAGTTGTATTTTGTAGTATTATATATTGTATTGAAGAATGTGAATGAACGTACAGTAAAATACTTTGACATGCAGTTCACTAAGGAAAGGCGCTTTGTGAGATCACAGGGTCACAGGTTCAGTCCAAGTGAGTGACACAGATGGGTGACCCTGAGCAAGTCATTTCATTGGGGAAAAAAAATACGGACACGAGTGTGTCGTACAGTTTGGAGTGGCGTGCACAGTAAAAGGCACTTGTGAAAATGCAGAATCCACCAGTGAATTTGTGAGTGAGTCACTCCACGCTGTCATTAATCACATCTTTGAAACACAAGAATGTGCTGAAGCAGGCGACGTTCTGTGAGAGGCAGTGCACTGAGGAAAGGCGCTATATATGACATCCTAGAGTCACAGGTTCAGTCCAGATTAGTGACACGAATTGGAGCAACTCGTTTAACGGGAAACAAGTGGAGTGTACAGTGAGGAGCATTTGGGTGCTGTCCACTATGAAAGGCGCTAGATAAATGAATGCAGTGCACCAAATACCAGAACTATAAAATCATGGCTCGGAATCGGCCACTGAATCAGACGATTGTATTGAAATATGTGACTGGACTCTAAAGTGGTTTGAAATGCAGCGCACAAAGGAAAGGCGCTATATACAGTATATATAAAATTGTAGCAAATGTTAGTGCAGCACATTGCCCTGAACCCTCAAAAGCTCAACTAATAATAAGTCGTGTAAAAAGTAACAACGAAAGGTGAGAAACCTTTAACCACCATAACACTGACTGGGGTGGGCTAGCGAAAGGGCCGACACAGAGACACAAGTACAGGTGATTGGCCCTCGGAAGGCAGGCTGGAGACGGAGCTGCAGGCCATAGGCATAGCAAGACCCGCCAACTGACACATTTGACATAACCTGGAGCAGGGGCGGCCTTAGGCCTGTGCAAACTGTGCACCTGCACAGGGCCGCCACGCCGATATATACTGAATATAAAACAGAAAGAGAAAATAACGACACAGCTGACGGCAACGTGGCTGAAAAAAACATTGTGTTTCTTGTTAATTAGTACGCTGTATTTACTAATGTCACTCGAGTCAGAGCAGTAAGCTATATGTGGTATTATAATGTCCACAACGGACGTGGCCATCCACCGTGCATAAGATACCATATTGACATTGGTGGGCGAAAGAGCCACCGATTCTTTCTCTGCCCAGGGCTACCACAAGCCTAGAGCCACCCCTGCCTGGAGTTACGAGGACCACTGTACACAATGACACACTCCAAGGTCCCACCGCTGACGCCCAATCAGGCAATACGTACATATACGAGACGCCAACTAAACGAGTACCGCCAGGAAATTCCACTTCTGGCACTTGGACGTCACACGGAGCTCGGCTTCTTGTTTCTGTTCACGTTCTGTTTGGTGCCAACTCTCAGTCTGACTCGGGCTTGGAATTCTGCGCAGTTACGGTTAAACCCGAGTCAGACTCAGGGTGACGTGCAATGGTCCGCTTTACATTTGTACACTCAGGGTGGTCTCCTGCTGCCATCTAGTGGATAAAATAACATCACGTTGCAAATGCACTGGTGAGGCCTCATCTGGAGTCCTGGGTGCAGTTTGGGTCTCCAGGTCACAGAAAGGACATAACAGCACAAGAGAAAGACACGAGAAGACTGACGAGGCTGAGTTATGAGGAAAGGCTGAAAGAGCTGAGATTAACGCTTGCATTACGTTTAGGTCTTGTTAGGTGTGAACACACAATGGGAGGTCTGAAAATCGAAAGTACACCTCATGAGAAGGATTGAGGAGTCATAGAGGACGCCACACTCTCAACTGGCAGACTGTGTTGAGAAGCCATTAAGAAGGCTAACAGACTGTCAGGGTATATAGCGCCTTTCATATCTATCTATCTATCTATCTATCTATCTATCTATCTATCTATCTATCTATCTATCTATCTATCTATCTATCATATAGTGCCTTTCATATCTATCTATCTCTCTTTTATATAGTGCCTTTCATATCTATCTATCTATCTATCTTTTATATAGTGCCTTTCATATCTATCTATCTATCTATCTATCTATCTATCTATCTATCTATCTATCATATAGTGCCTTTCATTTCTATCTATCTATCTATCTATCTCTCTTTTATATAGTGCCTTTCATATCTATCTATCTATCTTTTATATAGTGCCTTTCATATCTATCTATCTATCTATCTATCTATCTATCTATCTATCTATCTATCTATCTATCTATCTATCATATAGTGCCTTTCATATCTATCTATCTCTCTTTTATATAGTGCCTTTCATATCTATCTATCTATCTATCTATCTATCTATCTATCTATCTATCTATCTATCTATCTATCTATCTATCTATCATATAGTGCCTTTCATATCTATCTATCTATCTCTCTTTTATATAGTGCCTTTCATATCTATCTATCTATCTTTTATATAGTGCCTTTCATATCTATCTATCTATCTATCTATCTATCTATCTATCTATCTATCTATCTATCATATAGTGCCTTTCATATCTATCTATCTCTCTTTTATATAGTGCCTTTCATATCTATCTATCTATCTATCTATCTATCTATCTATCTATCTATCTATCTATCTATCTATCTATCATATAGTGCCTTTCATATCTATCTATCTATCTCTCTTTTATATAGTGCCTTTCATATCTATCTATCTATCTTTTATATAGTGCCTTTCATATCTATCTATCTATCTATCTATCTATCTATCTATCTATCTATCTATCTATCTATCTATCTATCTATCTATCTATCCTATAACGCCTTGATGTGTGCAGTACAAGTCCCAGGAGGTTCTGCTCAGGCTTTATAACACACTGGTGAGGCCTCATCTGGAGTCCTGTGTGCAGTGTTGGTCTCCATAAAGACATAGCAGCACCACAGAAGGTCCAGAGAAGAGCGACTAGGCTGATACTGGGAATGAGTTTTGAGAAAAGATTAGAGGACCTGAGCCTTGACAGTTGAAACAAAAGATTAATGAACCTCCTTTGTGTTAACCCCCAAACATCTTGGAATTCCACATAAAAGTGGTTAACCGTGACGGCCTCGAGGGTTAAGCTGCTGTGATGCCATGTGAAGGCTTCAAGTCCAAATAGCACCCAGGAGAGTATTCTGTTGCCGTCCAGTGGCTGAAATAACATCCTAATACAAAAAAAATAAAATAAATCCTGACTATTTCTATGTGTTGTGAAAGCTAGGGGGTGTCACTGAGCCCCAAGCACATATGCACAAAACAAACCCGGGTTCAAATCAGAGCGGTTATTTATTAGAGAAACACCTTGTATAACAATGAACAGGTTGCCTCTTCTCTTCACCCCACACTATTACTCCTCCAAGATGAATGCAGCCGTCCTTCTTCTCAGCTACGACTATCTGAGCTGTGTCAGTGAGCTCCTTTTATGCTGGACCCTGGAGCACTCCCAGTAACGTGACATGTCCAGTTGGCAGCACTTCTGGGTCATAAGAAAGCCAAGGAGGTCCCAGTGCCATCTGTCATCTGCCAGGGACCCCTACAGGGCTGCACCTCTGGACTCCAGCTCCCATGTAGCCCTGCAGGTGTCCAAACTGGGACACTGCCACCTATTATAGTGGGGGATGAACTACTCCCTGCCATCCTCTCCCTGAAAGTTCGTGTAACCTTTGGCCATCCCCATCAGGACGGGACTCATAAGGCATCCTGGCCGGGTGTTGCCCCCATTTTGTCCATCCTTCCATGATGGCATCCAAGCCGGATAAGGATATCACCCCCAGACGTCCAGCCGTCTTCTGGGGGCATCTACAGTGTTTTGCCCCTCTGTGATAACTCATCAATATTCATGAGCGGGGCGGAGCCTCCAACAGTAAACACAATGGCATGTAAATGAAAAGCCGTAAAGGCAGTTTTAGAATGAGCTGCAGCTGAGCCGCTGACGATGACTTGAATTGGTCATCGACGTTGGCACGGAAAGTGGAACTGCTGCGTATGGCACTGTGCGACTGAACTGCCGTGACATGCCCGCTGACATGGATCTCACGCAAATAGGCAAAACGACTGTGACCAAGTGGAAGGAAGAGCAAGATGTTAGAACATTAGAACACTCTAGATGAGAACCGGCCATTCAGCCCAACAAAGCTTGCCAGTCCTGTCCACTTCCATCCATCCATTATCCAACCCGCTATATCCTAACTACAGGGTCAAGGAGGGTCTGGTGGAGCCAACCCCAGCCAACGCAGAGCACACAAACCCTGGGCAGGCCGCCAGCCCACCTCAGGGCACACACACACCCACACACCAAGGACAATTCAGAATCGTCAATGCACCTAATCTGCATGTCTTTGGACTGTGGGAGGAAACCCACGCAGACAACATGCAAACTCCACGCAGGGAGGACCCAGGAAGTGAACCCAGGTCTCCTAACTGCGAAGCAGCAGCGCTACCCACTGTGCCACCGTGCCGCCCCTCCTGTCCACTTATTCCTTCCAAAAAGAGATCAAGTCGACTTTTGAAAGTCCCTAAAGTCTTACTGTCCACCACACTACCTGCTCGCTTATTCCTAGTGTCCATCGTTCTTTGTGTAAAGAAAAACTTCCTAATGTTTGTGCGAAGTTTGCCCTTCACAGGTTTCCAGCTGTGTCCCCGTGTTGTTGATGAACTCATTTTAAAGTCACCATCTTGATCCACTGGACTGATTCCCTTCATAATGTTAAACACTTCAGTCAGGTCTCCTCTTCATCTCCTTAAGGCTCAGCTCTTTTAATCTTCCCTCATAATTCATCCCCTATAGTCCTGGAATTAGTCAAGTTGCTCTTCTCTGGACCTTCTCTTTAGATAGATATGAAAGGCACTATATAACCAAAACTGCACCCAGGACTCCAGATGAGGCCTCACCAGTGTGTTATAAAGCCTGAGCAGAACCTCCTGGGACTTGTACTGCACACATCAAGGCGCTATATGATGGATAGATAGATAGATAGATAGATAGATAGATAGATAGATAGATAGATAGATATGAAAGGCGCTATATGATAGATAGATATGAAAGGCGCTATATAACCTGACAGTCTTTTAGCCTTCTTAATGGCTTCTGAACACTGTCTGCCAGTTGATTGTGTCAAGTCCTCTATGACTCCTCAGTCCTTCTCATGAGGCGTACTTTCGATTTTCAGACCTAAACGTAATGCAAGCGTTAATCTCAGCTCTTTTAATTTTTCCTCATCACTCATCCCCTGTAGCCCTGAATCAGCCTAGTCGCTCTTCTCTGGACCTTCTCTAGCGCTGCTGTGTCTTTATGGAGACCCAAACTGCACCCAGGACTCCAGACGAGGGCTCACCAGTGTGTTATAAAGCTTGAGCAGAACCTCCTGTGACTTGTACTCCACACGTCAAGGCGCTATATAACCTGACATTCTGTTAGCCTCCTTAATGGCTTCTGAACACTGTCTGTCAGTCGATAGTTTAGAGTCCACTACGACTCCTAAATCCTTCTCATAAGGTGAACTCTTGATTTTCCGACCGCCCATTGTGTATTCAAACCTCACATTTTTACTTCCTGTGTAATTCTTTACATTTACTGACATTAAATTTCATTGTCCACAAATCTGCCCAAGCCTGTCTGCTATCCAAGTCCTTCTGTGATGATATAACAGACTCTAAATGATCTGCTAATCCACCTATCTTGGTATCATCTGTAAACTTAACCAGCTTGTTACTTATATTCCTATCTAAATCATTTATATATATTAAAAATAGCAGCGGCCTCAGCGCTGCCCCCTGCTGGTCACCACTCATAATATCACCCAATTCTGATCAGGTTCCTCACACCATCATCACCCTCTGCTTCCTGTGTCTGAGCCAATTCTGCACCCATCTAAAAACATCACCCTGAACTGCCACTTCTTTTAGTTTGATGCCCACCCTCTCAGGTGGCACCTTATCAAACGCTTTCTGATAGTCCTGATAAGTAACATCATCTGCTCCACTTTGGTTGTATCGTTTTGTTGTCTCCTCATAGAATTCCAGCAGGTTAGTAAAACACGACCTCCCTCTTCTGACCCCACGCAGACTGTTCCTAATAACTCCTGTAACTGCCAGGTGTTGCTCCATCTTATCCTTAATAATTCCTTCCATTAATTTTCCTGTGATGCCCATTAAGCTTACTGGCCTGCAGTTGCTTGGATCTGCCCAGTCCCCCTTTTTATATAATGTGAGGTTATGGAGGAGGTTCTGCTCCAGCTTTATAACACACTGGTGAGGCCTCATCTTGAGTACTGTGTGCAGTTTGGGTCTCCAGACTACAAAAATGACATAACAGCACAAGAGAAGGTCCAGAGAAGAGCGACTAGGCTGATTCAGGGGCAACAGGGGATATGAGGAAAGATTAAAAGAGCTGAGCCTTAAGGAGATGAAGTGGAGACCTGACTGAAATGTTTAAAATTATGAAGGGAATTAGTCCAGTGGATCGAGACTGTTATTTTAAAATGAGTTCTTCAAGAACACGGGGACACAGTTGGAAATTTGTTAAGGGTGAATTTCACACAAACATCAGGAAGTTTTTCTTTACACAAAGAACGATGGACACTTGGAATAAGCGACCAAGTAGTGTGATAGACAGTAAGACGTTTTCTTTCAAAACTCGACTTGATGTTTTCTTGGAAGAAATAAGTGGACAGGACTGGCGAGCTTTGTTGGGCTGAATGGCCTGTTCTCGTCTAGAGTGTTCTAATGTTCTAACGTGATGATATTTGCCATTTTCCAGTCCTTCAGAATCTCTCCAGTGCGCAGTGACTTCCTAAAAATACGTGTCAAGGGTTTATATCTGTACTCGCTGGCCTCCTTAAGAACTCGAGGGTAAACATTATCTAATAGCTAGCCCCCCTGTGCACTCTTCACAATGTCCTTGTCGGGGGAAACGTGGGGGTCACTAAGCCGTGTGGATCAAGAGCTGGCATTCTAGCCTCTCATGCGCAAGAAACAGAGAAGAATTTTAGAAAAGGGTGCAAAGGGACACGCGTCCCGATTGTGACGTCATGCCATGTGAGGGTGGTGGTCTCATGAAGTACGTGTGCTAAATCTGCACCAGTCCAGCAGCTGATGTTGATGTTTTGCTTATTTCCACGTTTCCGTCACACTTGATGACTTCTTTTTCTTGTTGAAAATAAAAACATTCCGCGTTTTTGGTTTGTTTTTCTGAGGGTGCCCTTAACACTAAGGAGGCTTCAACATTCAGTTCACTACACGGCCCACCTAAACGTGCAGCCCGTAGATGTCAACGCTGTTAACGTCAAGCACGATTCATTGTGTTACCACTTTTGATGCAAACCCTCTGCAACTTTGTGACGGCACAAAAGTGTTACCCTCGAATCCGATTGAAGCTGCCATCTTTACAGGATGGGCCACAGGGTGAAATTCAGTTTATACCCAGAATTCCCATCATGCCTACTGATTACCTAAAGAGTAAAGTCAGTCATTATGTACCCCATTGTGTAGTCCTGAACAGGGTCATGGGGGTCTGCTGGAGCCCACCCCACCTATCACTAGGCACAAGGCAGGAGCAGACCCCTGGACGGTAAAGTTTTGTGTAAAACTGTATTTTCCAGAGACCACCAACAACAGCCGAGTCACCGGGAAAAGCAGGAACTAATCTACGGCACGAATGTTTCACTCCTGGACAAGTGTGTACCTTCACGAGTGAGGAGCTCCAGTGACCTGATAGTATTGGGCCCCCCCGTGTGGCTGTGCGAGGTATGACAGTCGATCCTCAAAAAAATGTCGGGGCACCAGCGGGGTCATCCCATCCAGTAAACGGTAGAACTTTAAACAGAAACGGCGCACAGTGGCGCATGTAATGCAAAGTAAAGCCAAGCAAGCAAGCCGGTTTGGTCCGGAGCTCCGTCTCCCGAGAATGAGCGCCTGTGACAGGAAGGGGCGGAGTCAGCTGTCCTCACTGGGCGCCTCCTCCCGGCTGTGGAACCAAGAAAGACTGCTAGTGACAGCGCCCCCTCCAGTCCCAGAGTGGGATTGCTTACCCAAGACGAGTCAGGAGGGGGGGTCCAAAGACACACGTGTGACACCCTGGCATATGCAGAAAGTCCTCCATTAGTTACAGGGCACACGTCTGCTAGATCTGACGCCCAAAATCTTAAAAGGGTGGCTAGCACAGCGTATATTAATTTGAAATAATAATTCAAACCAAAAAGTCATTTGAATAATAGGCAGTATCCACCTATAAGCAGATTTTTGTTCTGTTTGTGCGGCAGTTACACTCTGTGAGGCCTATTTAAGAGGAATAATAATAAGAATGCTCAACAGTACTATTAGCGTTTACGACGCGCCATCTGTTGGAATGCATTGTGCAATTGGATACACTACCCATCAGTTACACTCTGTGGGGCATCTTCACTGCTAATGTTTGTATGAAAATGTCTTTTTAATGCATTTAGCAATCAAAAATGTTGCATATTTCATTCCAATAGGTGGTGCGTGACAAACTTAGTCCTGCTGTTGAAAATTCTAATTAATATTTGCCATTTTCTGTCTCTCTATCAATTTTACTCTATGGGGCGTATTTGGTGTACTGTCTATTAATTAGACTTGTCAGCAGCAGTGTTAACATTTGAGATGCGCCATCTGTTGGAATGTATTGTGCATTCAGAATAGTGCAATTTTCATTCCAACAGATGGCGCATCACAAACATTAACACTGCTGTTGAGAATTCTAATTAATACAAGGCGATTTCTGTCTGTCCGTCAGTTATGGGACTTACGTCATCATTTGAGGGCAACCTCAACCCGAGTGATTTTCAGGTTACTGATAATCTTGTGAGTTCATTGGACGACGACGACGGCGGCAGGTTTCATTTTGGGTTTGGATGAGTGACTTTGGTCTTTCTAGTTATAAATATTGGCGTGTTACTTGCCTCTCCTGGTCCTTTTACTTTGTGTCTTCCAGCCCGCCCCTTATATGTCATCTTGGCAGCACAGTAATCAGTGGCTTAGCGTTGACAAAGTGGCCGAGTTCAATGGGTCATCAAGATCTCGTCACACCTGACCATCAGCAAATGTGTAAAGGAGTGAAATCACACGTTACTGTATCACAACTTCAAGTGTGAGGCTTCTGATAAGACCCAGCAGTCCGCCCAACTAGGGCTAACCACCCCCCCCCCCCCCCCACCCCCACCCCAGGCGTTGACTGAAGAGATGCAGATGTTCAATGTATGAATGGATTATCGACGTAACAAAGGCGCCTTCTTCTGACTTGTGTCTGTCAGCTTTGAAGTTTGCAGACCTGTCAGCAGGAAGAAGCCTCTGACCCTGAGACTGAGCAGCAGGAATGTAAAGTTGATGTTTGGTGAGAAAAGAGCAAAAGGGAGATGAGGGGTTTGGGGCTCCAGTCTGTTTCTTCTCAACAACAATCCAAAACAGCCAATAATTATATGGCAGAGTAGTCACTTGGGGCCAAATCTAGGATGGGACAAACTCAACAAAGAAAAGTGTCAGGGGGTGTGTCCAAGGAGCTGTAGGCGGGCATGAGGTCAGGAGTGTGGGTGGGGCTGAGGAGGAAGAGGTGTGTCCAAGGAGCTGTAGGCGGGCATGAGGTCAGGAGTGTGGGTGGGGCTGAGGAGGAAGAGGTGTGTCCAAGGAGCTGTAGGCGGGCATGAGGTCAGGAGTGTGGGTGGGGCTGAGCAGGAAGAGGTGTGTCCAAGGAGCTGTAGGTGGGCATGAGGTCAGGAGTGTGGGTGGGGCTGAGGAGGAAGAGGTGTGTCCACGGAACTGTAGGCAGAAGTGAGGTCAGGAGTGTGGGTGGGGCTGAGCAGGAAGAGGTGTGTCCAAGGAACTGTAGGCGGAAGTGAGGTCAGGAGTGTGGGTGGGGCTGAGCAGGAAGAGGTGTGTCTAAGGAACTGTAGGTGGGCGTGAGGTCAGGAGTGTGGGTGGGGCTGAGCAGAAAGAGGTGTGTCCAAGGAACTGTAGGCGGACATGGGATTACAATTAAGTGGGCCTGGGCTGGCATAATTTGCATGTTACCACCTGTATGCCAAAGATGCCTTTAGATATTTGTTTCTATAAAAGCTTTGTTTGAACAAACAGTTAAGGCGGACGGCCAGAGCCCTTACCTGGATGGGATGCCCTGAGTATGAAGGACGGAAGGAGAAAGAATTTTCAGGACCGTTTCTTCCCCAGACTAGCAGAGGGCTGCCCCCTTTTGTTTGCACCGGGGCCACAGGTCATGAACACAGAAGTTCAACCCTACAGGGACCCGTGGCCACCACCAGGGGGCGCCTGGACCTTGACAGGGCCCTATTTGGGAGTTCTTCACCCAAAAGTGCTGCTGGAAGAAGCTCATTGGGCACCTGGACTCCTTCTGGGTGCCCTATAAAGGAGCCGGTCACCAGCACTCAATGGCCTGTCTGGAGGACTGAAGGCGGCACAAAGGGGCGGTGTTGGTAAATGAGCGGCGTGTTGTGTTCTTGGCCTGTGTCCTGGATGTTTGAGTTGGGTGTTGGCTGCCCTCGGGCTTCCCAAAGTGTTAGCCCTTCTGTGACTGTAGGACCAGAACACGCATCCTGCTTGGTGCTCCAGAGGCGTCTTTGACATTTGCTGGTGTCCTCAGAGCCTTTGTGTTTAATTGATGAAGTGATGGACTGAATGTTCTCCCCTCGTTTCTCATGTTCTTAAGTAACAAGGAGATTTCCGAATGACACATGTGAGACCCGCGTGGGAGCAGGCCACACCACCATAGTCGGAAAGCAAATGCCCTCATCCTCGGCCTACTAGGTGTGTCTGCTAGAGGTGACCGGTGTGCCCCGCTCAAGGCCACCAAGGTAGTCTGAACCTGCTGGGGTCCGTGTGCTGTGTCCTTAGTGGATATCGGGGGTCAGAGGTGTCGAGTGACAGCTGGCTGATGGCCCATGAGGTGTGCGCGTGGACTTGAGGACGTGACCAGTGTGTTCTGCTCAAAGCCATTAATGTCCCCCAGGTCAGCCTTTGGTGGCCTCCCTCGTGTTAACTTCCTTCACTTCTCTTCCGCCTGCTGGCGCCCGTCTGGCGTGTCCTTCATGTGACTGTAATGGAGGTGATGTGAAGGTCTGAAGATGGCAGCCATGGTTTGTTATCATAACATGCAGCATTAAATGGGATTCAGCAGGTTTTAAAATGGAAGGACGGCAAGAACAACAGCGCCATCTACTGTTGCATAGCCAACACTTCTCTGTGATTTATTGAAATTTCTGGCCAGCGGAGTCCATTTCAGGTTTTCATAAATCATACAGCACTGGACTCAAGGCAGTATGGGGGGCCAGTCTGTCACTCACTCCTGGCCCATTTAGTCCTGACGTCTGTGGGCTTGGTGACCCACCCAGGATTTGGTCCTTAAAACTGTTTGTGCCCGCCAGTCTTTAAAAAAAAACAGAATTGAGAGAGTTCAAAGTGGCAAGACCAGTGGCGCCCTCTGCTGTTCTCTGTAACGTATCAGTGTTCGCCCACGTAGTGTGATGGGATGGCACCCCATTCTGGGTCGGGGTTTGGCCTCGTACTGCTGGCCCTAAACGGTGGGTTCAGCACTTTCAAAACGGACAGACGACAAGAACGACAGCGCCATCTGCTGCTGTACAGTTGACTTTTGTTTGTGATTTATTAATTTTTTTGGACCCAGTGAGTCCTCTTCAAGTTACCAGTCCATTTATTCCTGAGGTCTGTTGGCTGCTGCCCCATTCTAGGATTTGGTCTTGTGCCTAAACGTTGGATTCAGGAGTTTAAAATGAATGGAGGACATGCCACCTGTTGTTGTTTAGGAGACCCTTATCTGTAATTTATCAGTTTTCAGACCCTCTTTGTCCAGTTTGCGTTGACGAAGTTGCAGAGTTTTCTCTTGTAAGGTGACCATCCGTCCCCGTTTTCCGGGGACAGTTCCCTTTTTCGGACAACTGTCCCCACTCAGAAACATGTCCCCGGTTTTAAGATTTCGTCCCCCGTTTCAGCTGGTTCACTTTTTTGAATGTTTCTCACCACCACGATAATTTGAACTTGGCGCGCATGCGCGGTGTTTTGACGGAGGTTATGTTTGACCTTATCCTGCAACTTTGGAGAGAAATCACGCGATAAGCTTTCACTTTGTACTCTGTAGTGTTTAGAGTCTTTACTCGTGATCTGTAGATTCTGCCCACCCCACACCATGTCCCCGGATTGGCCAAAAAAATTCTGGTCACCTTACCCCTTGTAGCTTTCAGCACAAAGCAGACGCTGGAAGGGAAGCCCGAGCCTCACCCACACCTGCTTCACCTGCAGGAGAATACGAGGAAAAGGCGCTATATGAGTGTGGAGTCGGCTGGCAGGAGCTGCGAGGCGGCAGCGCGGACCCCTGTGCCGCCGCCTGTTTATGTCTTTATGTCAGTTGGTGTCGTTCGCCGTTTATTTCAGTGTATTTAAGTTTATTTATTTCTTTATTTTTCGACGAGCTGCTGCCTTTGTGGCCCATGTGGCGGAGAGCTGCCTCAGCGCGGTCTGCGGTTTTGGCTCGCCCTCGCGCCTAACATTTTTATTTTTTTATGGGAGCGCTGTAAACGGGTTGAAGCCGCGTGTCAAAAAGGTTTGAGTTCCGTGAAAATCCCTCCAGCTGTTCCTCTGTCTCCATGGCAACTGGCGAACGGAACACAACAGGGCCGCAAAAATTCGGGGACAAAAAAAAAATGTAAAAGACGAGTGCGCGCCCGCGTGCCCGCCACCCTAGTAGCTCAAGCCAGTCGACTCACCCCATAATGACTCCCTTTTGGGGCGGCATTTGGTAGTTCTTAGCTCACCCCCTCCCTAAAACCTGACCGGTGCGAGAACTAAGCCGACGAGAGGATCGTCTCAGGTGGCACTTTGGTATAAGAGCGACATTGTCCTGTAACTGTTTTTTTTAACATTACAAAGTAAGAAAACACAAAAGTTAATTGTGAGCCTTAAAAATGTACAGACACATCCGGTGTCCCGTTTATATACCGACTTTTAGAACTTGTGAGAGTCAGTGGAGCTGCGACAGGAAAGTCGAGACGGTAAAAATGCAACGGTGACGAAATGTGACGAGCGGACTCATCAGGGCAGTGAAGGACAGAGGGCGACATGCGCGGAGCTGGAATGTCGGCCCCTTTAAAGAGATGTTCATATAAATGGACCCCCCCAGTGCACCGTTACGGCCCTGATGCCGTGCTGATCTTATCATTTGACTTTTTCATGATGTGCGTGTCTATATATGGAGGATCGCAGGAGTCGTGGGGTAGAGGGGTCCTGTCATCGGATTGGCTGTTTCAGCTGTGCAATGGCCAATAGGGGGAGGCAGCTTGATGGCTGAGGTCTCCAGGACTCTAAACAAATCCAAATCACATTATGGGATATCATCTACTGTTAAATTCTGCTCCGTACTTGTAAAATTTGTATTTTTATACTGTATTGAGGATTTGTTCTGCTCTGTGTATTTTATTGTATTGACCCCCCTTTTTCTTTTTGACACCCACTGCACGCCTAACCCTACCTGGACAGGGGTCTCACTTTGAACCGCCTTTCCCGAGGTTTCTTCCATTTTTTTCCCTACAAGGGTCTTTTCTCGTCTACTTAGAGAGTCAAGGCTGGGGGGGCTGTCAAGAGGCAGGGTCTGTTAAAGCCCACTGCGGCACTGCTTGTGTGATTTTGGGCTCTACAAAAATAAATTGTATTGTATTGTATATATATAATATGCCGATCGTGTCGTTTTGTAACGTTTATTTACTTTCTGGAATTTGTTTAAACTGTCGGTCACAATGTCTGCGAAAGTTGGCAGCCCGTGGGTTTAATTCAATGCGCATGCGCCTTTTAGCTGGCAGGACCGTTTAAAAAAACTGCCGAGGAGTTCGGCGAAGCGCGAAGGAGGAGGAGGAGGAGGACACGGCAGGCGTTCGCCTCTCATTCAGTTTCGTATTATCTGTGTTATTGTTTTTCAGCACCAGTGTATTGTTATTTTAAATGTGATCGTTTTTATTGATTTACATTTTTCTCTAAAATAATTGCATACGTACATGTTGTTCGATATGCAGAGACTGTTTCACGAAGCCTGTACCGCAATACGTATTATATGTGACTCAGTTATCATGGCATGGCAAATAAGGGTTTGGGGGGGCTGAACAATACCACCAGCGCCGCATTATGAAAAGTCGTGGGATCTCTGCGCTCCCCGTATGTCGCCGCCTGCACACTCGTATTTACGAGTCGGCTTTACGGTTACATGTTGGATTTTTAGGACCCCCCATCATTTCAGAAGCCCCCTTCTCATTTTGGTCTGGAGCCGGGGCAACTCATGTGTGACACGTTAGGCTAATGTGCGCCAGATTCCCGGAGTTCTTTTTTTTTCTGGAAGTTTCTGGAAGCTCTTATTGGCTTACCCGAGCGATCGGCGATGGATTAAGACGAAGGGGCGCCGAGAGAGCCTCCCACCTGGAGCAGGTCCGGATGGGCTTGGAACGTCAAGACCCCAGTGGTCAGCGTGCCGGGGCATACAGGCATACGATATGGGGGGCTTGTTGGTTATCCCCTGACTGGAGTCCTAGGGGGGCTCTCGAGACCTGTTTGGGAGCAACAAGCGCATTTTCCTCGGGTACCGCTAGGCTGCGCTGTTTGAGTGGGTTGGTCCGCAGTCATCCTTAGGACTGGAAAACCTCTGAAGAGCCAGGATCTACAAAGCCCACCCCTCAGCCCCCCCACCTCAAGAGAGAGAGTGTTGTGCATGAAGGCGCCCTGTGAAAGGCGCTAGATAGTCAAGTGAGAATTTAAAGGGCACGTGTGGTTTGACCCACTTTGAAAGGCACTCATAATATGGTGGCAGTGTTTGAGCACTTTGAGCTACTTTTTGTATGAAAATGTGCTATATAAATAAATGTTGTTGTTGTTTCAGGTGCAATCTGTTTATAGCGCCTTTAATGTTGAACCTGATCAGCAGGCATTTTCACGTGCCTTTCACAGGGTGCCCTGGCACTAGTATAATATGTGCCTTTACTCCACAGGCACAATGCAAAGCTGTGAAAGTGCTTGGCCACTATGGTGTCTGGTGAAAGGCGCTATATGGTAGACTTTCAGAGTGTGTGCTGTTTTAAGCTATTGTATAGCGCTGGTCACTTTGAATCTGATTACCCAGACATTTCACACTAGGTAGGTAGATTGATAGATAGGCGCTATATAATAGATAGATAGACACTTTATTAATCCCAAGGGGAAATTCCCATACTCCAGCAGCAGCGTACTGATACAAAAACAATATTAAAGAGTGATAACAATGCAGGTATAACAGACAATAACTTTGAATAATGTTAACGTTTACCTATGTATATTTTTATACATACTATAATATATATATAATAATATAATATAATAGTAGTACTCAATAAACTCACGGTTGTATAGCACCTTTCACTGGGTGCCATAGCACTAAGCACTTTCACATTATTATATAGTGCCTTTACAATCACAGGCACAATGTAACATTATGAAAGGGAATGGCCACTAAGCAATCGAGTTTATAAAGGTGTGTGCAATCACAATCTGTTATATAGCGCCTTTCACTTTGAACTTGATCACCTGGCTGTTTCACACTGTCATATGGTGCCTTTTAAAATGTGTAAGTGTGTATTGTATAAACTCGCATGCTGTGTGCCATAGCTCTTGTATAGTATAGCGCCTTTACAGTCCCAGGCACAATGCAGTACTGTGAAAGTGCTTGGTGCTGTGGCGCCCAGTGAAAGGCGCTATACAGTAAATCTTAAAAGTGTGTGTGCAATCCCAATCACTTATATAGCGCCTTACACTTTGAACCTGATCACCTGGCTGTTTCACACTGTCATATAGTGCCTTTTAAAATGTGTAAGTGTGTATTGTATAAACTCACACTCTGCGTGCCTTTACTCCACAGGCACAATGCAAAGCTGTGAAAGTGCTTGGCACTATGTTGCCCAGTGAAAGGTACTATATGGTAGATTTTCAGAGAGTATGCCGTTACTATCTATTACTTAGCACTTTTTAACTTTGAGCCTTATTGCCAAGCCATTTCACATTATTGTATAAACTCACTGTTGTGCCTTTACAATCACAGGGACAATGTAACATTGTCAAAGGGAAAGGCACTTAACAATAGATTTTTAAAAAGTGTGTGCAGTCCCAATCTGTTATATAGCGCCTTTAACATGGACCCTGATCACCAAGCAGTTTCATTGTTTTATATAGCGCCTTTAATAGAGTAATGTGTGAATTCACAGTGTGTTGTCTAGTAGTGCCCTTCACTGGGTGCCATAGCACTAAGTGTTATATAGCTCATTTCCCATTGTAATTCTGTATAGAGTGCTTGAACCTGTGACACCCAGTGAAGGGTGGGCTAGTAAAGCACTATTTAAGTGAATGCACTTTGAAAGGCACTATATATACCACTGCTGCTTGTAATTGCCATAGTAACCGGTGATGGTGTGCCCAGTTGGAGGTGCCATACCGTAGGCCATGAGTTTCTAACACACTCTGAGGGTTGGCATACTGAAAGGCACTATATAATGCTGTTGAAGTTATGTTCCTAGTTAAAGGCGCTATACAGGTGACTGTGAGCCTCTAATACTCCCTGTGAATGTACCCACATTGGCAGGGCGCTATATAACACCCTGAAGGTTCTGAGTTTTTTAAACACTGTGTGATTGTAGTCACTTTGAAAGGCACTATATAACACTGAGAGAGTGCCAGGTGGTCAGGTTCAGAGTTAAAGCCGCTATACAGTAGATGCAAGTGGACACACGTTTGAATTTCTATTATATAGCGCCTTTCAGTAGGAGCCATAGCACTGGGCTCTTTCACAGGCTCTATATAACGCTGTGGATGGGCTTGGTACTGTCGCTCCCACCGAAAGGCGCTATATATATAATAAAGTTTGAGTCTGTGTGATTTGCAGTAGTTTAAAAGGCACTCTATAATACCATTAGTGTGGTGGCTCCTGTTGAAAGGCGCTATAAAGTGTCAGTTTGTAATACACACACCTGTGCAAGTGCTGTGCTCTCAGCAAAAGACACTATATAATAAGTGAGCTTGTAAAGCACTCCTCCACTCACTCACTCACTCATATAGTGCCTTTCATATCTATCTATCTATCTATCTATCTATCTATCTATCTATCTATCTATCTATCTATTATATAGTGCCTTTCATATCTATCTATCTATCTATCTATCTATCTATCTATCTATCTATCTATCTATCTATCTATCTATCTATCTATCTATCTATTATATAGTGCCTTTCATATCTATCTATCTATCTATCTATCTATCTATCTATCTATCTATCTATCTATCTATCTATCTATCTATCTATCTATCTATCTATTAATTATATAGTGCCTTTCATATCTATCTATCTATCTATCTATCTATCTATCTATCTATCTATCTATCTATCTATCTATCTATCTATCTATCTATCTATCTATCTATCTATTAATTATATAGTGCCTTTCATATCTATCTATCTATCTATCTATCTATCTATCTATCTATCTATCTATCTATCTATCTATCTATCTATCTATCTATCTATCTATCTATCTGTTTAAGGCCCTTTTTGGGAGGCTCCTGCTGGAAGGTGCTGAGCAGTGGACCGAGGCCACAGAGTGGATGACGAGTTGGCAGTGCCCGCCATCTGGATTTCTAAAGACAGACTCGATTGTAAGTGCGCCACCTACTGGTCTTCTCCAGCTGTCCTCAGGTGCCGTGTGGAGCAGGTGACATGCAGGTGTGGACCCCAGGCTGGCCGCCTCATCCCTGAGAAGCTAGGAAAGCCCTAAAGGCGGGTGGGCTGTGTTCCACCAGACACACGTGTTTCCTATCAAGCCGCCCCATGTGTTTGATTTTGGAGATTAGCGGGCCGTGTCCTCTCCGGGCACCAAACGCTTAGCGGCTTACGCAGTTTAACATGCCATGTAATTGCACTCAGTGATTAACGAATCTGAGAAGAGCAGCGTGAGCCACCAGGCGAGGCCAGCGAGAGGGGAGCAGCCCCAGTGGGCACATGCCAGGACGTGAGTGCTGTCAGGCGTTCAAGGCGCTATACTCTCGTCAGCCAATTACTGCAGACTGGGCTTCAGACACTGGCCTATCAGAGCGGTTTTACTTTCTTTGTAGGTAGTGTGCACTGAAGCTCATTTGGCCTGAATGGATGGGACAGCAAAAATGATGCCACATAATCAGGGGTCACCCCTCACACTCAGAGCCCAACTGTCAACAGAAAGGCTATCTGACCATTGGCAGGGTGGGCAGGCCAATCCCAGCACTTACTTTGAAAGGCACTATATAAAGTACTGTAAACGTATTTGGTGTCGTGGCTCCCGGTGAAAGGCGCTATATAATAAGATAGATAGATAGATAGATACTTTATTAATCCCAATGGGAAATAAGCTGTGTGTTTGTAAAGTACTTTGTGGTCTGACCTACCTGGAAAGGCACAATATAGAGGAGTGGATGTTCTTGGTGCCATGGCCCCAGGTGAAAGGCGCCATAGAATCAAGTGTGAAATTGTAAAGCACTAGAACACATTTTCATACAAACAGTGGAGCTCAAAGTGCTTTACATGATGAAGAAAGAGAAAAAAGACAAAATAAATAAGAATTAAAATAAGGGAACACTAATTAACATGGAATAAAAGTAAAGTCCGATGGCCAGGGAGGACAGAAATAAACTCCAGACGGCTGGTGAAAAAAAAGATAAAAAGGCTGCAGGGGGTCCGAGGCCACAAGACCTAAACTTAACTGGGCGCCAGTGTAAGGACGTGAGGACAGGGGTTACTGTATGTGTTTGTATTTTCTTGTTGTTGTAATTGTTGCAGCCGCATTTGAGATTAACAGGAGGCTGAATAAAGAACTGTTTGAACATCCAGTGAACACCACATTACAGCAGTCAGTCCTACTGGAAATAAATGCAGGAATGAAATTCTCAGAATCCTGTTTATTTAGAAAGCGCCTTAATTTCCCAACATTTTTAAGATGGAAGAAACCTGATTTGGACAACTTTGTAATATGCGCTTTAAATGATGAAGAGGATGAAGAAAAAGGAAAAAAAAGACAAAATATAAAAATAAAATTAGACAATACTAATTAACATAGAATAAAAGGAAGGTGTGATGGCCAGGGAGGACAGGATAAAACAAAAAAAAAATTCCAGAAGAAAAAACAAAATCTGCAGGGGGTCCGAGGCCACAAGACCACCCAGCCACCTCTACTGTAGGCATTCTACCTCACATCAATGACCTCAGTCAGTCCTCCTGGTATTGAAGGGCACCTCTTATAATATACGCTGTGGACTTGCTTGGTGCTTTGGCTGCCATTGAAAGGCGCTGTATAATAAGCTGTGAGTTTGTAAAACTTGGTGATTTGACCTCTGAAAGGCGCTATACAGTGCATCCAGAAAGTATTCACAGCGCTTCATCACTTTTTCCACATTTTGTTATGTTACAGCCTTATTCCAAAATGGATTAAATTCATTTTTTTCCTCAGAATTCTACACACAACACCCCATAATGACAATGTGAAAAAAGTTTACTTGAGGTTTTTGCAAATTTATTAAAAATTAAAAAACTGAGAAATCCCATGTCCATAAGTATTCACAGCCTTTGCTCAATACTTTGTCGATGCCCCTTTGGCAGCAATTCCAGCCTCAAGTCTTGTTGAATATGATGCCACAAGCATGGCACAACTATCCTTGGCCAGTTTCGCCCATTCCTCTTTGCAGCTCCATCAGGTTGGATGGGAAGCGTCGGTGCACAGCCATTTTAAGATCTCTCCAGAGATGTTCAATCAGATTCAAGTCTGGGCTCTGGCTGGGCCACTCAAGGACATTCACAGAGTTGTCCTGAAGCCACTCCTTTGATATCTTGGCTGTGTGCTGAGGGTCGTTGTCCTGCTGAAAGATGAACCGTCGCCCCAGTCTGAGGTCAAGAGCGCTCTGGAGCAGGTTTTCATCCAGGATGTCTCTGTACATTGCTGCAGTCATCTTTCCCTTTATCCTGACTAGTCTCCCAGTTCCCCACAGTATGATGTTGCCACCACCATGCTTCACTGTAGGGATGGTATTGGCCTGGTGATGAGCGGTGCCTGGTTTCCTCCAAATGTGACGCCTGGCATTCACACCAAAGAGTTCAATCTTTGTCTCATCAGACCAGAGAATTTTCTTTCTCATGGTCTGAGAGTCCTTCAGGTGCCTTTTGGCAAACTCCAGGTGGGCTGCCATGTGCCTTTTACTAAGGAGTGGCTTCCGTCTGGCCACTCTACCATACAGGCCTGATTGGTGGATTGCTGCAGAGATGGTTGTCCTTCTGGAAGGTTCTCCTCTCTCCACAGAGGACCTCTGGAGCTCTGACAGAGTGACCATCGTGTTCTTGGTCACCTCCCTGACTAAGGCCCTTCTCCCCTGATCGCTCAGTTTAGATGGCCGGCCAGCTCTAGGAAGAGTCCTGATGGTTTCGAACTTCTTCCACTTACGGATGATGGAGGCCACTCTGCTCATTGGGACCTTCAAAGCAGCAGAAGTTTTTCTGTAACCTTCCCCAGATTTGTGCCTCGAGACAATCCTGTCTCGGAGGTCTACAGACAATTCCTTTGACTTCATGCTTGGTTTGTGTTCTGACATGAACTGTCAACTGTAGGACCTTCTATAGACAGGTGTGTGCCTTTCCAAATCAGGTCCAATCAACTGAATTTACCACAGGTGGGCTCCAATGAAGCTGCAGAAACATCTCAAGGATGATCAGGGGAAACAGGAGGCACCTGAGCTCAATTTTGAGCTTCATGGCAAAGGCTGTGAATACTTATGGACATGGGATTTCTCAATTTGTTTATTTTTAATAAATTTGCAAAAATCTCAAGTAAACTTTTTTCACGTTGTCATTATGGGGTGTTGTGTGTAGAATTCTGAGGAAAAAAATGAATTTAATCCATTTTGGAATAAGGCTGCAACATAACAAAATGTGGAAAAAGTGATGAAGCGCTGGGAATACTTTACGGATGCACTGTATGGTGCTGTGGATGTGTTTGGTGCCATGGCCTCCAGTGAAAGGCGCTATATAATCAAGTCCAAGTATGTGTGACTTGCTCCCCATTAAAAGACGCCATATAATGCTGCGGATGAGCTTGGCTTTTAGTGAACAGTAGGCAGACTGAGTGCTTAGAGCTGCTATGAAAGGCGCTGTATCAGTGAGTTTTCTTAGATAAAATCTAACTTGATAAACTGGGTCCGTGTTCTGAGAATTGTGGTCGTGCTCACCTTGAAAGGCGCTACATAGATAGCAGCGCTGTGATTTTAAAAGGCGCCATATAAAATTAAAATTGTGTGCCTAATTTCTTATCTTACTCTTTTGACAAGGCGCTATATAGCTTAGTGCCAGTCATGTGACCAACTCTCACTGTAAAGTGCAGCAGGCTGGCAGGCAGGGAGCGCACTCTTAAATCTGTGCCAGTGCTCCCATTGAAAGGCGCTGTACAGATGGCAGTTCTTTCAGACTCGGTTTGCCCCCCTTGCCCCTCGAATCCTGAGGACCCCCACGCTGGCCAGGTCTGAGTGGCTCGTCTCAGCTTTTCCTTTCAAGTCAGAAATTCCTTGTCTGTTAAAAAAGTTTTTTCCTTTTTTTTGTTTTGAAAATTACATTTAGTAAAAAAAAATGTACCAAAAATATTTGGAATCCCCCCCAGGGTGAGTGAAGGCGGGCACCTGTGAGAACAGACAGGGTGCCGATGGGCGCCGCTAATCTTGAACTGGAATGGCTGGTCACACCTGTCCATCCGGGCATCCGAGGGCAGCTGTCACGGTGCAGAGGGGCTTCAGGCGCACCTCGTAAATAGGGCAGGAGTGCCCAAGGGGGCTGCATGAGTGGCGCACCTGAGCGCGGGGAGGCGGGCATTTCAAATTGCACTTTAAAGTCAGTCACAGCTGGCAGATGATTGGTGTACTGACAGCCAAAGGGGGCACGGTGCCAGCTAGTGGAGGTGTCAGGTGAGGTGCCACCGTTCATTATAAGTAAGGAAGGGTCTGGTAGTTTACTGTTCACCTGGGTTGGCACCTCAGCTCACATTTAAAAGGTGGGCTGCTGGCATGAGAGCTGCTGCAGTTCACTGTAAGCTAAGAGAGACACTGCAGTCTACAGTGGGCTGGGCTGGGGGCTTCACTGTCACCCGAGGAGGGTCCTGGAGCTGCCAGTCAGAATTGCAGTTGGCAGGCAGGGTTCTGTTAGAATGAGTTGGCAGGATGGACTCTAGATGTCGCTGCCAACCTGGAGGGGCACACAAATTCCCTGTCAGTCAGGTCAAGTGCCATGCATGGGTCACTTTCAGTACAGAGGGTGCCATACTTCACTCCTGCCCAGGTGGGTGCTATAGCTCACTGTCTAAAGGTGGGAGGCCATTGCACTACGTTGGCACCAGTAGATCACTGTTGCCCTGCAGGGCTGGCTGAGCAGACTTGGGGCAGAGAATGGTGCCAGTCTGGATGGAAACGGTGGCTCAAAGTCAGCAGATATGATGCCACTACATTGAGTTGGCAGAAGGGGCACTGTGGAGGTATGGGGGGTGGTTTGGGTTGCCATAGCTTTCTGTCAGCAGGTGGGGTGCAGGCAAAAGCGGCACCCTAGTTCACTGTCACCCAGGGAAAGGTGCTGGAGCTGATAGTGGGCAGAGAGGGCACTCTTACACAGAGTTGGCAGGAGAGGCACCATTGCTGACTGCGAGGAGGTTTGGGGATGGCACAGTTCAGCATTGACCAGGGTAGCACTACACGTCTCTGTCAGCTGGCAAGAGTACTGCACATCACTGCCCACCAGGATGGGTGCTGAAGCTCATGGTCAGCAGGGAGTGCCATTGTGTAGAGTACTGTTGTGGGGCATTTTAGTTTACTGTTGATCCTGAGGGGCATATTACCCCCTATTGGCCAGGAGGGATGCTGTTGCCCAAGGTTGGCATTTGAGGTGATTTGGCATGGTGGGTCATGTAGGTCCCTTTTGGGCTGTAGGTGCCCTTTATCTAGCATTCAGCTGAAGGGGGTGCTGTTACATGGAACTGTCTGTGAGCAAGGAAGGGCATCAGTAATGAGGGCACCATAACTCACTGGGGTGCCATATCATTGGGAGTTCCAGCAGGGGGCACTGTAACTCTGTGCCAACAGGAGTGTTGCTCTTACATGGAACTGGCAGGAGAGCTGCTGTAGTTCAATGTTAGGCCAGTAGGGGCGCTGTAACCTATGGGTGGGATGTGGGGTGATTTGGCATGGCGGGTCATGTAGGTCCCTGTTGAGATAAATCCGTGTCATCAGTAGGGTGCCATATCTCTGATTTGTCCAGCAGGGGGCACACTAACTCTGTCTGTGGAAGAATGTTGTGGGTGGCAGGAGAGCCAGTAGGGGCCGCTGTGTGTGGGGGGTCGTGCAGGTCCCTTTCAGGCCCCCTAGCAGTGTGACTATCAGTCAAGAGGGGTGTAATGGCAGGGGGCGCTCTACCTGTGTGCCACTAGCCGAGCTGATCTTCCACAGAACTTGCTGGGTGCCATTAGGCGAGCTGCTGTAGTTCAGAGGTGCCCAGCAGGGGGGCGCTGTCGCTCACAGTTACGTTTCTGAGTGCCCCCCGTCCTGTCGTAACAGAAGATTAACATGTCGACGAGCCTGAAAATCGTATGAGAATCAGGGGAAAGGGAGCGGTGCCCGAAATGGCCCGGGGGGAGTGCGTATGTAAAGCGCCAGGGTGTGTTGTGGATGGTGTGTCTGTGACGGCCTTGGTATCTCTCCTGGCGATGGCGGGCACTCTATTCAGTGTAGCTATCTATGTACTCATTGTGAAAGGAGTGCCATGCGACTTCGGTTTCATTTACCGGTGGCCGCGTTTGAATCACGAAGCCCACCCGGTGTGAAAGGCGCACTATGGAGACGAGTGTCACCTCCCAGAGTGCTTTGCAGCTGTGGTTACGTGACAATAGTAATTATTTGACAGGCACTGTATAACTGAGCTGACTTTGATAAAAAGGTTAGGATGAAGATGTGCAAAGGGTGGCATTGGGGCAGAGCTTAGTTTGGACGAATCTGTAAACGCCAGCGCTGCGATTGTGAAAGGCGCTTTATAAACCTGCAGGCGTGTGTCTGATGTGGCTGACGGCACCACACTGCACTGTTACTGTCAGCTCAGGGTTTGTGAGTAAAGCACATGATGAAGTGATGAGGGAGTCCTGGCTGGCCGCGCTGGTGGCGTAAGGAGCTATACGGGCACACGCTGGGCTGTTTCAGGTCGCCGTGACAACAGGTGTTTTCTCGTTTCCTTCACTTCTTTCCAGAACTTTCTCTCTGTGGTTCTCCTCTCAGTCCCAGCAGGGTGTGTTTTGTGAACCAAACCTCCAAGTCGACCTTTCATCCTGGTGCTCGGCATTCCAGCCCATAAAAAAATATTTTTTTCTGAATGCCAAGAAAGTGTCACTCGAGGCGGAAACAATTAGCGAGGAAAATGTGGAGAAGTTGGCCCCCTCAGCTTTGTTGTCACGTCTACACAGGCAGCTGCGTGGTTACGTGGGACTGGCACGGCCTGTGTGATCAGGAGCAGCTGCCCGTGCCCTCCCATGAGCCACATGTCAAACATACTGGGCACATGAGACATGTAATGGCCACTTGTCCAGCACAAGCGAGACCCTCTGGCCATGAAGAAGAGTCCAAGTCGAGCCAAGACTCTGATTAGCGGAGACCAGTGGCTCAAGAGCAGTGCCAGTCACTCCCTCTTTGATTAGACCTTGGGCACCTCCTGCCAGCGGAAACCAGTGGCTCAAGAGTAGTGCCAGTCACTCCCTCTTTGATTAGACCTTGGGCACCTCCGCTGGCAGGTGGGAGGAAGAGAAGAGGTGTTAGTATACAGCGCCACCCTGTGGATCGGCGAGGAGTTACCACCATGAGATCCTTTAACATGTCTTCGTGTGTGTGACACACTCTGTAGGAAGGTTTTGTTGTACCACCTGGACACATCCACTAGGTGGCAGTAGTCGGTATGTGGTAAGGCTTCATTCTGTCATGTGCTACACCTGGATACATCCACTAGGTGGCAGTGACTGCTATTTGGTGAGGTTTTGTTGTGCCATATGCTATGCCAGGGTATGTGCATTAGGTTTCATTGTACGCTACGCTACACTTGAATACATCCACAAGGTGGCAGTGATTATTATGCAATAAAGCTTGAAGGTACCATTTGCTACACCTGGATACATCCACTAGGTGGCAGTAGTCGGTAGGTGGTAAGGCTTCATTCTGTCAGGTGCTTCTCTGGAATTTATCCACTAGGTGGCAGTGACTGCTATGTGGTGAGGTTTTGTTGTGCCATATGCTACACCAGGGTATGTGCATTAGGGGTCATTGATGGTTATGCTACACTTGTGTACATCCACTAGGTGGCAGTAATCACTTATATGCTATGCCACACATGGATAAATCCACTGGACTGCAGTGATTGCTGAGCACTTGAATTCCTGAATACACCCACTTGATGGCAGTGGTCACTATATGGTATCATATTCTGCGCCAGGATGTGTACATTAGGTGATTTACTACATTAGGGTATGCGGTATGCTACCACAGGGCATGTGCACTAAGTGCCAGCGATTGCTGTGCTGCCACTAAATATGCCCACTTGGTGGCAGTAATCAGTATGCGTTTGAGTCTCCTTGCTCCGTATGCCACAATTGAATACATTCACTTGGTGGCAGTGATTGCTATGTGGTAAGGTTTTTCTTATGCAGTATGCTGTGCCAGGTTACATGCACTGGGTGGCATTGATTGCTGTGCTAACCCAGCTCTGCCCACTAGATGGCAGCCATCACCATGCGTTGTGCCGTGTGCTACACCAGGGTACCTCCATGAGGAGGCAGAGCTCCCTCTGTGCCCCCGGTTTGTTGTGTAGATATTTGCAGATGTCTGACTTCATCAAGCTGGCACACTTGCTTTCGCGCCACTCCGCATTTCTTTGGTTTCTAAAAGCTGCCCACTAATCAGCAGATTTTACTCGTCACTTAGCAGTGCTTTGCCACCAACATGTGCCAATGGTTTTATGTGGTAAGCACCTTTCAGCAAATGCATCTGTGATCGGATCCGAGTGCTAACTGCTTGACAGCAGCCTTGGCATCAGGGTGGCGCCCACAGACTAGAGGCAGCGCCCGCTATTGTTGTCGTGGTGACGAGTTTTTTTTTTTTTCTCCCGTTAGGTTTATTTTTGGCCGAGTTCTGTGGGAGACGTTCATTCCTGTGGTTGCTAAGCAAAGCTAAAGGATAAACAAGGAAATCCCAGCGTAACGTGTTGTGCATACTGGGATTACTGGGGCCAGCCAGATGGCACGCGACTGTATCACAGGATCTGTGGCCCAGTGAGGTGACCCTCCTGGGGCAGCCTGTCATTACGGCCACTTTTAGATAACACGCTATATTTACACGGACGTCGTCTAACCCCCCCCTGCTAGGCAGACCACCCCAGTCTTATATAGCACCTTTCACGCTACTCTTTATAGCTCCTTTCAGGGTGGGCACTGGCACCACTGTCTTGTGTCTGTCACCTTGAATTTAAATTAAAGACGGCTGTGGCCTCCGAGCAAACAACGATGTTATATAGTGCCTTTCACATCCATATTTGTTTATGCAGAGCGGAGATAAATGAAAGGATGAATACAAAGACCACCGTGTAGTGCCTTGACACGGCCAATGACATCATCCAGATGCTTTAAAAAAAAAACATAAAAAGAAATTAAAGCCGAGATGAAAGCTCAGAACTTTAATCAACAAAAGAAAAAAATTCAAAGTGACCCCAAGTCACAAGAGCCTGGTGCTGCCCTGTCACCCCTGTCACTTTATAGCGCCTTTCGCTGCGCCAAGTGGGATCTCAGAGCAGGGAGTGAAAAAGCTGGCATTGCACTGACAGTTTAAGCGCCATTAGGGGCCGCACGATGACCTGGGCACATCTGATCTCTATATATAGCGCCTTTCATTGCAGCGGGTTGGTCAGGTGACACAAAACTCACCTCTTGTCCCGCCGGCTTTACATTCAGAGATCAGAGCAGAGCCGAGCCTCCCCGACGTTCCCGTGTGTAACCGGACCCTCCCGGCTGGCAGCGTTCCCACCCGCGCTGACTGTCACCCTGGATTAAGGAGCGGTCCGGAGACTTTATTTTTATTTCTTTTTTTATGGACAGATGCTTTCAGTTCGGAATTCCTAATGGTGTCCATCTGGCTAATCCTGCTGATCTGCTTTTAAGAGCTGAAACTGAGATTAATGGCGGTGTTTGAATTTGGAGTTGAGCTTTGAAGGCGATGAACTCACAGGAGCAGAAGGGCAACAGCAGCAGCGGGCATCACTGGCACAAGGGGTTACGGATTGGATGGCGCAGCCCCCCTCCCGTTTGTTGTTATGCTGTACTGAGTCCACACACACATAGACCCTCTTTATATAGCGCCTTTCAAAATGAGGAGCATGACATCCAGTCGTGTGAAAAAGTGAGTGCACCCCAGGGAGACAGTGGACTGTTGTGGACCCGAGCGAACAGCCCAGCAGTACCAGTGGCAACAGGTAAAGGGAATGAAAACACATGGAGACACGACAGGTGTGGTGGTCTACTGGGGAAAGAAGTAAGTCCGCCCCCCTAGACATATGACCTCGTGTAGGCGTTTGGCAGGACTGGGGGGTCTCTGATGTTGACTTCCCCTCTTCCATAATTGCAGGGTGTTTGTGGGGTTTCCTGCCTGTTCTGCCCTTTTGAACGTTTCAGTGGGATTCAGATCAGGGCTTGGACCACCCCAGTCCATAGCCCCTCCCCCCCTCAATTTGAGCCTTTGGATGGCTGTAGGATTGAAAGGTCCACATCTGGTTCACCTTCAGCTTTTGGTCAGTTGGCCTCACGTTCTCCACTTTGATGTGTTGACCAATGCAACCCCAGACCTGAACATTTCCACACTTCAATGCAGTCAGACGTGTCTTCTGTTATGGTGGTCCAAGGCCTGGTCTTTGCCTTTCGATGCCCTGATGTTCTTTTTCCTGACACTCCTTGCATGCACTTTGACACCAACTGTTACAAAAGTTCCCTGCAGATCCTGCGATGACATTTTAGGATTCTTGGGGGCTTCTTTTAGCCTCAAGCGGTCAGCTCTTGGGCTGGCCAGTCCTGGACAAATCTTCTTGGTGGTCTCATACGCCAACATTAGAACAACCTGCTGGGCGAGAACAGGCCATTCGGGGCAACAAAGTTCACCGGTCGCATCCACTTCATTCTTCTAAAATGACATCAGGTGGACTTTTGAAGGTCCATAGAGTGGGACAATTGATTTTAAGTCCTTTGGATATCTTTCTAAATCCATTGGCAGACCCCTAGACATCCAAAAGCTTCTTTCTGAGAGCCCTGGAGAGCAACTTTTATCTTGGCGTGGTGACAGAACACACACCAATAGCAAAGAGAATGCCGGACCCTCTGAGATAAGACAGCCAGGCCCACCTGCAGACTCCATATGGAGCTCCTCATCACCGGCACCTTGTCTGGAACATCTCTTTCTAATGGGGTGCTTATACATGTAGTGGTGGGCTTACTTTACATGTTTGTTCATTGAGATTATGAGAGTGTCAGCCTGATGTGTCACTTGCTCAAATCTGTCACCTTCGGCAGTCTGCGTGTTCCAAAATGTTGAAAAAGGCCATCATTCCCATGGGGTGCACTTACTTTTGCACATGCCTGTCGTTAAAAAGTCATCCCATGGAGGTGTATGGTGGAAAGGGTCCAACTCGAGTGATGCCGACGTGGCACTGCCTGCTGTCCTGCTGTTAGTCATGGGGGGGTCTGCGGCTACTTGGGAGTTCAGACTTCTCAAACGTGACATCTTCCCCAATGGAGGGTCTCGAGGTGGATTTGCTGGCTGAAAAAAAAGCACATTTGAGGGGCAGGTGTGGGCTCACCTGGGGGACATCACAGTTCCCCCGTTGGACCCCCTTTCAGTATGCCAACCAACTAAACAGTTGAGTGGATGATGCCATCAATGGGGGGTCTACATGACAACCTGCAACCTTTCAACTGCTCAGGGACCTACACAAGGTTTCTGTGTGTGGACAATCGTCCCTGAACTCCTCCACTCTAAGGTCACCCATCTCGCTGTCCCCCGGCCCACCGACTTCATGGCAAATAGGAAACAGCAGGTGAATCTGTGGAAACTGAACTTGCAGCTCCTGTCGATCAGCAAGTGAGCCCACCAGGGATGTCTGTTCTCCCTGCTGCTCTTCACTGTGTATACCAATGACTGAGGGGACCCCCTCTGACACACCCCTTACATACGAGGACGACACAACTGTCACATCAGGAATGGTGACAAGTCTTTATACGGAAGGGGAGCTGAGTAGAGAACAATCTGGACGAGGAGAGGCCATTCAGCCCACCAGAGCCCACCAGTCCTGTCTGCTCAACTCCTCCAATATAACATCAAGTCGAGTTCTGAGGGTCCCTAAACTCCTCCTGTCCACCACACTACTTGGTCATTTAGTCCAGGTGTCTGGTGTCTCTGTGTGACATTTCCCCTTCACAAGTGTCTAACGGTGTCCACGTGTTCTTGGTGACCTCAAAGTCACCGTCTCGACCCACTGGACGTATAGCCTTCATCATCTGAAACACTTCAGTCAGTCATCACTGTAAAGGCTCAGCTCTTTGAATCTTTCCTCATCACTCATCCCCTGTAGCCCTGGACTCAGTCTAGTCGCACTTCTCTGGACCTTCTCTAGCACTGCTATGTCTTTATGGAGACCCAAACTGCACACAGGACTCCAGATGAGGCCTCACCAGTGTGTTATAAAGCTTGAGCAGAACCTCCTGTGACTTGTACTGCACACATCAAGGCACTATATGATAGATAGATAGATTTGAAAGGCGCTATATAACCTGACAGTCTGTTAGCCTTCTTAATGGCTTCTCAACACTGTCTGGCAGTTGATAGTATTGAGTCCACTATGACTCCTCAATCCTTCTCATGAGGTGTACTTTCGATTTTCAGACCTCCCACTGTGTGTTCGCACCTAACAAGATCCAAATGTAATGCAAGCGTTAATCTCAGCTCTTTTATTCTTTCCTCATAGCTCATCCCCTGTAGCCCTGAATCAGCCCAGTTGCTCTTCTCTGGACCTTCTCTTGTGCTGCTATGTCTTTATGGAGACCCAAACTGCACACAGGACTCCAGATGAGGCCTCACCAGTATGTTATAAAGCTTGAGCAGAACCTCCTGTGACTTGTACTCCACACATCAAGGCGCTATATAACCTGAAATTCTGTTAGCCTCCTTAATGGCTTCTGAACACTGTCTGCCAGTTGATAGCATTGAGTCCACTATGACTCCTCAATCCTTCGTGTTCACACCTAACAAGACCCAAACTTAATGCAAGCGTTAATCTCAGCTCTTTTATTCTTTCCTCATAACTCATCCCCTGAATCAGCCCAGTTGCTCTTCTCTGGACCTTCTCTTGTGCTGCTATGTCTTTATGGAGACCCAAACTGCACCCAGGACTCCAGATGAGGCCTCACCAGTGTGTTTATAAAGCCTGAGCAGGACCTCCTGGGACTTGTACTTCACACATCAAGGTGCTATATAGCCTGACAGTCTGTTAGCCTCCTTCATGGCTTGTCTTCCAGTTGAGAGTGTCGAGTCCACTATGACTCCTAAGTCCTTCTCATGAGGTGGACTCTCAATTTTCAGACCTCCCCATTGTGTATTCAGACCTCACATTTGTACTTCATGTAATTCTTTACATTTAATGATATTAAATGTCATCTGTCACAAAGCTGCCCACCCCTATCTGCTGTCCAAGCCCCTCTGTGTTGATTTAACAGATTTTCAATGATCTGCCAGTCCACTTCTCTTGGTATCTTCTGCCAACTTCACCAGCTTGTTCTTTATGTTCCTATCTAAATCATTTATTAAAGTATCTGGAGCTAAGGACACTCAAAGCTGTGGAGATGACAGTGGGCTTCAGGAGCCCCTCCCTCCAATATAACCTGCCATCCCCCTACTCCCTTCACATTTCAGGCTCTGTAATCACTTGGGGTTTGACAAGGAAGCCCACCATAGACCTCCATCTTAAAAGGGGCACAGCAGCAGATGGACTTCCTGCAACAGCTGAGGGTTTTAATTCCACCCCCCCCCCCCCCCCCCAGGAGCTTGTCGATTGAGTTCTGCTCCGCTCAGCCATCTCAGTGTGCTTTGGACCAGCGGCTAAACACAACAAGGAGGGGGCTACAACAGAGAGTGGGGTGCGCCAAAAAGATCATGGGCGCCAGTCCTCCCACCTAATAAGAATAATAAATTTAATTTTTATTAACCTTTCCAATGCACCTTATTGGACCAGCACTACATGAGGGTCTTGAAGCGGGCAGGACAAAGTCATCAGTGACCCCTCAGATCCCGGCCCCCACCTCTTTGATTGAAGTTCTGCCATCTGCCTGGCATTAAAGACTAAACTGCGACAGAACAAGCCGATCCAGAGGCCATCAAGCTCCTAAGTGGCCAGTTCAGCCATCCTTGCTCAGGACCCCCCCCAATCCACCCCCCACCCCACCCAACCCCCCCCCCCCCCCCCCCCCCCCCCCCCCCCCCCCCCCCTTACCTCACAGTATTCTCCCATGCAGCGAATGCCGAACTCAGGATTTATTGCACTTTATGTCTCGCGCTGACCTCAGCTGTCTGTCTGCCTGCCATGTGACTTTACTTGGGGGGGTCGTCAGAAACCCCCTGGAGTCGAACTCCTTGGCCAGCAAACGTGATTCGGATTCTAAAGAAACGTTTTTTTTATTTTTATTACCGTAGGCAGGTCACATGGACGGTCATGGGGGGGCCGTTGGATATCAAATGGAGGGCTGATGTGCAGTCCCTTTGTCTCCAGTCAGTTATTATCTAGCGCCTTTCATGGTCAACATTCTGAAACCCACTTGGTGCCTTTTGTGGTTGTTGGGCATCAAAGCAGCAGCACTGGGTGCCTGACATGACCACCCCAGACGGGATGCCAGTTTGTCACAGGGCTCACCGCACATGCGGGCAGCGCCAGCTTCTAGAAGCATCTGTGCTCTCCACTGGCATTAGCAGGGCAGTCAGCTGCTTGTGTTTGATGGCTGGCATGTGGGTGGTCTCTGTCCATGTCTAGTTCTTTACTGTGGGGTCTGTGAAGTGACCCCGCGCTTTAGGAGATGCATGCTGTGTTCTGGAGGTGCCCTCCCATGTTGGGCCCGTGTGGCCATTTTGTCTTTTGTGAAGTCACCCAAGCACTGCCATTGGCACACAATCCACTGACTGACCGGACAGGCCATCCTTCATCGGTCATTAATGGCCGCTTCTCCACCTCACTGTGATTTTTGGGGTGACTGGCCGGCCGGTTGGTGTGAATGCTCGTCCAGGTGTCTCTTGTCCGGTGTGTGTCGGCCATGTTTGGCCAGTCTGCTCTGCTCATCCGGGACTCCACAACTCTCTTTTTGTTTTCTCTCTGCCCAGGGAGCGCATGCCAGGGTGGCACACTGTCGTCGCTTGCCAGAGCTCCTGCCCTGATGATGCAGCCCTCGCTGGACGTCAAGCCCTTCATTTCGTTCCCGGTGGACACGAGTTCGGCTGCTGGACTCTTCCCAAACTTTAATACGGTGAGTGCCAGTCTGGAGGGCGAGGCACGGTATGGAGAGTGGCGGGTGACCCCAGTGAGATGGAGGGGCACAGGGGGTCTATGTGCCCGGTTGTGTCTGGGTATGTGGGACTGTGTGCATCATGTCTGTATGTATGTGTGCGTGTGTGTGTGTGTGCGCGCTGGGGTGGGGCGCCATTGAGCACATGTGTGTGGACACCTGTTGAGGTGTGTGTGTGTGTGTGTGTGTGTAGGTGGGACTGAGTGCAGCGTGCAAATCCGTGTGTGTGTGTGTGTGGACATACATACTGACTTGTGAGTGTGCAGGCTCAAGCGTGTGTGGGCCTGCCAGTGTGTGTGTATGTGTATGTAGACACCTGTGTGCCATGTTCTATCTGTGTGTACATATGTGCGTGTGTGTGTGTGTGTGTGTGCGCTGGGGGATCTCTCTTTGATCGTGTGTGTGTGTGTGTGTCCGTCCAAGCATGTAATGTGTCTGTGTGTGAGACTGTGTGTGGTCAGAGTGCACATGTGTATGTGGTGAGTGTGTACACTCAGGTCTGACCATGTGTGGACACACATAACTAGCGCGCGTGTGTGTGATTAAGATGTCCACACACGTGGGAGTGCATTCATGCTAAACCCGCCCATCTGTCTTGACGTTACGTGCTGCCTAATGATTTTATATAGCGCCTTTAATTGTCGGCTCCTTCACAGCACCCTTTAAGAAGTAAGCAGGGGCTGAATGTCACGGAGGTGCTGAGATGGCATGGCGCCCCCCGGTGTCCAGACGTCAGATCTGAATGAAGTACAGTGAAGTGTGTTTGGTGCAGAGCTGATTGACAGCACAGTGGGTGGGTGGGGGGCGGAGTCACATGGGGCTGGAGGCGGGGCTCTTCATTGTTTGCAGCTGATGTGCCATTGAGCCCCCGTGCTGCAGTTGTGTTTGAGGTGTTTAGGGGCAAAGCACAAGATGGCGAGGGTCCAATGAAGAAAATAAAACATTCAGGGTAAGAACACAGTGAGGTGAGTGCATCGGGGGGGGGGCGGGGGGGGGGGGGGATGAGAGGGTCTGGCAGGACTGAGAAAGTGGGTCTGATTGTGGAGGATTGGTGGGCGGTCTGACTGGCTTACGGATTGTCACCTTGGGCACAAGGCAGGGGCTGAGAGACAGAGCCTCACTGGCACTAGTGTGACAGGTCTAGGCCAGTGTGGATATACAGGGACCACTAGGGTGGGCAGCGCTCCATGCATTAGTCAGGGCATTAGTGTGAGGGAGATGGGGGGGGGCAAGTCTTCAGATGAAAGGCACAAAGCCACAAACTCAGCCCCTTAAACCTGCCAGTGACAATTCCAGCAGGCGTATGACAAGGCGCTATATCACATCACAGGGACCTCCCAGTAAGTTCAGATCTGGTTGTCCAGTTCGGTGGGCACCTGATGTTTAATTCAGAGCCATCTTTACTGCATGTGACGAGGAGGAAAACAGATTGTCGTCCATTTAGAAGCCCGCCGCCTGATTTCAATTAAAGTGCCGACCTCTTTATAGAAAAAAATGTTGACAACAATATTTTCCAAATCGGAATATTGGCTCACTTGGCGACGTGTCCCGGCTCGGCGCGCTGAAAGTGGCAGCGGATCATCCAGTGCCAGTCCCAGTAAGGCTTCTGACACAGGGAGTGCAAAAGTAATAAGTAAATAGTCGGTCAGTCAGTCAGTCAGTCATTTTCCAACCCTCTATATCCTAACTACAGGATCATAATTTGTTGAAATGTTCCAGAGTTGGGGTCCAGGCTGTACCCCCCCCCCCCCCCCACACGGACCACTATTGAATCAATAAGGGGAACAGCTTATTACATTCTCTTCAGATTGGCTACAAGTCCAAGGCAGCTTGCCGAACGTCAGTCACTTCACCGCCAAAGTGACTGCGGTTCTGGGGGCCAATGACTCGGGGGAGTCACACGTGGTTCTGTTTAACGGGGGATTGTTACCAAGTCCGCACTTCTTCCTACATTCTTGTGTGTCTTACTCATTTTTTTTTTTGCAATGGATGCGGTGCCCCCTTTCAGCCTGGCACCCCCATGTCCTTTTGGTATTTGGGGCCCCCGTGCTTTAGTAGCCCACCACTGACGTTTTCCAGTCGAGAAGTGCGGGGGCTCCCGTGGCCGTCTGCCTGTCCAAAGCCTTAGACTCTTGTGAGCTTTGTTCATATTTGTTGTAGGAGACGTCAGGTGATCGTTTCGGGGTCTATTATATAGTGCCTTACGAGTCACCAAGACACCACCGTAATGAAACGCAAGATTAATCACACGATACAGCCGGTGGGTGTGGTGAGTGATGGGTGGACATCAGGGGGCCGAGGGTCAGAATGAACTGGCATATTAACGGGCTTGTGGGGCCTACAGAAGGAGAGGGGGCGCCACCAAACAGAGTGAGCATCTGGGGAAGGGTGAGACGATTCCAGTCATTTAACTGGTTTATACTGGGTATTTGAGTGCACACAGTATGAAGACAGGGGGCGCTACAAACAGAATGAGTGTTCAAAAGTCACACGGAAGGCAGGTGTCACATTAGAGGGTGCAAACTGAGTGACCGGGAATATGGAGGCTCTGTGGAGTTTGACTGATGCAAGATTAAGACAGGGGGCGCCACAGAGCAGGGGCATTGAATGGTGGCATAGAAAGTCAGTAGGAGAGGAGAAGGCTGGTGACAGGAGATCTCAGTCATCTGCCTTGTTTATAGCTGAGTGACCAGGGATTTTGGGGATGTTGGACTTTAGAATCATATATGTGAGAACAGGATAGGGGGCACCACAGAGCAGAAAGAGCATCTGAATGTCACGTGGAGCAAATCAGAGGAAAGTGCGAAGCTGAGAAGACATTTCACTGCTTTATACTGGAAAGAAAATGGGTCTGTGGGGTACTGGAAGGCAGAAATGTGTATTCACGATAACAAGATAGGGGGCGCCACAGAGCAGAATGAGCTTTTCAAAGTCTGTGAGAATTCATAATGAGTGACCAGAGAAATGGAGGCTCAGGACGGTTTGACTTTAGAAATGTGTATGTGACAATAAGATAGGGGGCGCCGCGGAGCAGACTAAGCATGAGAAGGTCTCTGCTGATTTATTGTGGAGAAACTGGGACTCTGAGATATCTGAGCTCAACACGTTCATATACAAGAGCAAGACGGGGGGGCGCCACAAATCAGAGCGGGCATTTGAATGTCATGTAGAAGGCGAAGAGGGCGGCGTCAGGAGAGCTCAGTCATCACACTGGCAGATGCTGGGTAGACATTGAGTCTGGCATATTACAGTTTAAAAATGTATATGTTAAAAATCAATAGGGGGCGCCACAGGGCTGAATGAGCTTTTAAAAGCTGGAGGAAGAGTGTGAAGGTCCGCGTCGGGAGGTTTTGGTCCTCTTGCTGGTTTCTACTGAGCGACCAGAGGAATCGAGGGAGGTGTCCACTGAGGATCTGCCAGTTCCGTGGAGTTGACCTACCGGACAGTTGTCACTATTTGAGTCAGGTAGCCTTCCTCCCACAATCCTAATCTTAACTATGGTGTAACCTCGGGAGCTCTGGAGGTCTGCAGCTACTCTACTGGAGCCCATGAGAGTCAAGTCCACCAGGGTGGAGGCTCCGGGCTGCAGAGATGCCCCTCACATTCTCAGGGACTCTGACTTATTGGAGTTCAGACATTCACGTGTGAAGAAGACAGGGGGCACCGTGGAGCAGAATGAGATACATAAGGTGTGTTAGGGTCTTCAAGAAAAGAAAGAGAGAGGTGGTTGGCATCACATGGAGTACAAAATGCAAACAGCGAGTCGAGTGTTTGAGTTTGGACGTTTGTCTCTAAGCGGTAGATAGAGGGCGCCATGGACAGGCCTGAGCATTTCCAGTGAGTGGCACACTCAGTCAGAATGTCACCGGCTTCTCACCTGAAATGTGACATTTGGGGTTAGCAGTGAAATGTGTCACTGGATGGGATGAAGGAGACCACCTGACAGGTAACCCAAGAGCAGCAGGTGAGTCTGAGAAAGAGAAAAAGCACAGAGTCGGCCCCCCGCTGTTCCTCTTACCTGCTTTTTCTTGCTCCGCCGTGCGTTGGCAGACCACTCACGCTGTCTCTCACCTTTTTGAACCCCTGTCTGTGAGATTTATGCAAGTCCAAATTGGCCCACACGTGTGCACTGATAGGATGCTTACCTGGCAAGGGGCTGCTAGAGTTAGGAGTCTGCAGGAAATTGGCAGCATTGGAACGAGGTAGGTGGCACATTAAGGCTGGGGGTCCACGATGGGTCATTAAAATATTTCTCTTCTAGTATTATTGATAAGACTGGCAGTTATTCTTTTGTAAAATGAATCGAATGCTTTTTAGAAGGAGGAGAGTCTTCCTCCAACTTCACCAGCTCTAAACTGGCGCCCCCTCCTGGTCAGATTCCTGATTTGGCCCCAATGCTGCCTGCTTAGGCTCCGCCCCTCAAGACCCCAAAGTGGACTCGGCAGGTCCAAGGATGTCCTCTTCCATTATGGTTGGGCTCCGACAAGCACTGAATGGCACATCGGGGTCTCTGTGTCGTCGCAGTGGATGCCCGCTGCCACCCCACCCGGCTGCACGCGTCCCATTACAGAACAAAAATTCAAAATGAAAGCCAAGGCGAAGGGGGTGACAAACTGGAGAAACTGATGTCAGCAGCAGAGAATCGGTGGGTTTAAGACCACGGCAGTCAGGATCTGAGCTCTGAGATCAGCGTGTAGGAATAAATGGGAGAAGCTGCAGTCTGCCTGCCAACACCTCGTCACATCGCCGGCGCAGCGGGATGACAGGCGGCATCGGTGGGGTGCCTTATAAAACCCCTGCTATGCCATTCAGATTTTTGGGATGTCAACCAAAGGCCATCTTTAGACTTAAATTATCAATTTCTGCAAAACCTGGCAGGAGCGAGCGCCTGATGGTCCAGGGGGCCTCAAGGGAGTCAAACGAGCCCCTGGGCCATCGTGCTGTGTCGGCCCCCCCAGTCGACGGAGGTGTTCGCTTTCTTCAGGTCCACTTTGTTCTTTTTTTTTTTTTCCTCCCTCATGGCTGTAATCCCAGTCTTAGCTGCTAACTGGGCGGCGGATATTTCAGTCTGGCTTTAGGAAACTGGCCAAGTCGTCCTTCGCAGTTTTGAGCTTCGCCCCCCCAACCCCCCGGAATGGCGGGGTCTCACACGATACGCTCGGCTGGATCTCCAGCTTGAGTGATAGAAGGGAGGTAATCAGGGCTCTCGCTCTCTCGTCTCTTAAAGGAAGGATTCTCAGCTAATCGGCTTGACATGAGAGAGCCCCCCCGTTCACACTGTCGGCCTATGGGGCTCAGGGTCTGTCGTCCCTGTTGGATTCCCACATGAATAGTGGACTGGATGTTACTTTCTGGTTGAGTTCCCTTTGGTGGACGTGATGTTGCTCTCTCTCAGGCCATGGACTCTTATCCTGGTTGGATTCCCAGATAAGTCAAAGTGAAGGCCGGGATCTCTCATCTCTAGGGCTGGATTTACACCTCGATGAGTCCACGCCGTTTGACACCCTCGTTGAATGAGATAGCCCCCCATTCATACAGTTGGCCCATGGAGTTGTGTCACCTTCTCTTGGCTCATGGACTCTTATCCTTCTTGGATTCCTGGATAAAAAATAAGTGCTGGTTAGCGCTGTTGGCCTATGGACCAGATGTCCCATTGACTCTATCGACTCATGGACTAGATGTTGCTTTCTCTTGGTGTGTGGGTTCTTATCCTGGTTGGATTCCTAAAGAAACTGGAAGTTTTAATCCTTCACAACTGAAGAACCAGATTCCAGTTTTCATGACTACAACCAGGAGTGACAATAAGGCGGAGTGGTGGCTCTGAGGCTAGGGATCTGCACTGGCAATCGGAAGGTTGCCGGTTCGAATCCCGTAAATGCCAAAAGGGACTCTGCTCTGTTGGGCCCTTCAGCAAGGCCCTTAACCTGCAATTGCTAAGCGCTTTGAGTAGTGAGAAAAGCGCTATATAAATGCAAAAAAATTATTAAATTAAAATTAAAATTAATAAGATGGGTGCTGGTGTGCACTCTTGGATCATGGAGTGGATGCACAGCTGAATGAGGGGAATCCAGTTCCCACACTTGTGTAGTAGACAGAATGCCAATTTCCACACTTGGGTAATGAACAGGATGCCAGTTCCCTCACTTGGGTAATGGACAGGATGCCAATTTCCACACTTGGGTAATGAACAGGATGCCAGTTCCCACACTTGGGTAATGGACAGGATGCCAATTTCCACACTTGGGTAATGGACAGAATGCCAATTTCCACACTTGGGTAATGAACAGGATGCCAATTTCCACACTTGGGTAATGAACAGGATGCCAATTTCCACACTTGGGTAATGAACAGGATGCCAGTCCCCACACTTGGGTAATAGACAGGATGCCAATTTCCACATGGGTAATGGACAGGATGCCAGTTTCCACACTTGGGTAATGGACAGGATGCCAATTTCCACACTTGGGTAATGAACAGGATGCCAGTTCCCACACTTGGGTAATAGACAGGATGCCAATTTCCACATGGGTAATGGACAGGATGCCAGTTTCCACACTTGGGTAATAGACAGGATGCCAATTTCCAAATGGGTAATGGACAGGATGCCAATTTCCACACTTGGGTAATGAACAGGATGCCAGTTTCCACACTTGGGTAAAGGACAGGATGCCAATTTCCACACTTGGGTAATGAACAGGATGCCAATTTCCACATGGGTAATGGACAGGATGCCAGTTTCCACACTTGGGTAAAGGACAGGATGCCAGTTTCCACACTTGGGTAATAGACAGGATGCCAATTTCCACATGGGTAATGGACAGGATGCCAATTTCCACACTTGGGTAATGAACAGGATGCCAGTTCCCACACTTGGGTAATGAACAGGATGCCAGTTCCCACACTTGGGTAATAGACAGGATGCCAATTTCCACATGGGTAATGGACAGGATGCCAGTTTCCACACTTGGGTAAAGGACAGGATGCCAGTTTCCACACTTGGGTAAAGGGTAATGGACAGGATGCCAGTTTCCACACGTGGCTAAAGGACAGGGTGCCATTTTTCACACTTATTTAATGGACAGGATGCCAGTTTCCACACTTGGGTAATGAACAGGATGCCAATTTCCACATGGGTAATGGACAGGATGCCAGTTTCCACACGTGGCTAAAGGACAGGATGCCAGTTTCCACACTTGGGTATAATGGACAAGACGGCAGTTTTACGCACTCTTCTCGTGGAATTGATTCCATCTTGGACTGACCTTTGAAGGACAGAATGCCATCACCTAATCTTGGATGGTAGCCTAGCCCCTTAGATACTTGGCAGTCTTGATTTCCAGAAGAATTCCTGGAGCCCACTTTGTCTTCATAACTGGCAGACTGAACCCCCCCACCCACCCTTTGGATTGTCTGCAGGATAAGAGGATGTCGCCTTGTGTTCTCACTCGAGTGACAGGACTGCATGGCCCACTCAGTGATGTCGTGATGGATGGATTCTAGTCATCACTCTTACGATGAGCGCCTGAGATCTAAATGTATTTAAGCTCTAAGGTTGCCGGCGGAATTTCAGTAATTCAGTCCACATTTGAGCCCTCATGGTATGGATTAGGATTTTCAGCAGAATGAGCGGACCCCCCATTCACACTTGTTCCTGTTGGACTCTCGGCAGAATTCGTTGATCTCAGTATGAATCCTCAGTATGATTTCAGTTTTAGGTGAATTCGGCCCCAGTTAGCTCCCTCAGTTCCTCCTGGACCCCAGTTTAGATTCTCAGGAGACTGAATGGACGGCAGTGGGTGGATTCTGCCAAGTCGTTGGTGTTCTCATCTGACAGAGCCGACCCCTACTGGATTGCCGAATCAGTCTCTGATGGGTGTAATCCCCCATTTCCAGCTGCTCCTCAGCCCGTGCCCTGATCACTCCGATGCTCTCCTGCCTGCTGCTGCTGCTTCTTCTCCCTGAAGAGCTTCGCCTTCCTCGTGGCCCGCGCCGACAGCCCTTCCCCGTAACCGATCCGCGGGCTTCTCGATTGCTGTAATCCAAGCGAGCTCTGAGTAATGCCTTTATGAATTGTTAATGCTGAAGGTAAATTCTTGATTTTCACCTTGACCCGATGACAGCTGCCACTCCGTGAGAGAAGCCCGCGCCATTCGGAATGCCGAGCGCCGCGCTGAGCTGATCTGAGCAGAGCGAGCCGAACTCGAGGAGACTGCGGAGCTTCGATTATGGAGCGCTTTCTGGGACTGGAGGTAATGGCGCTTTGAATATTCTTCAGTCTGTGACACGCTCTGCCCTTTGATTCTGCACCTGAGCAAAAAGCCGCGCCGCGCCACCACCGCCGAAGCGACAGAGAAGGGGACGAGAATCGAATCTGCGCGCGTGCGTGTGTGCGCGCGCGCTGCCCGAAAAGTTGGTCCTAACTTGATGGGGCCGTCCGCATTTCCAGTTTCAAACTGGACGGACTGCGGTGTACTCAGCCTCAAAAGACTTAATGCGCGGATCGATCGGATGCGAAATAACGAAATGGCGTGATGGGCGCAAACCTGCGCTCTGGATAAGAGGGTTTAGAAAATGGATGGGTGGTCGAAGGATCGCGTGTGGGGGGCGCCGTTCATTAGGAAGTGCGCAGTGAAAACATCTGGAAGTCGGCGATTGAAAGGGTTTTGCCTTCTTGTTTCGACATCCGGGGGGTCATGTGGTACAGTTTATTTATATAGTGATTACCGAAAAAAAGATTAACAAACGATTTAAACGCACCGTGAAGCAGAAAAGTAAAGTACAGGAGGAGTGGTGGCCGACTTGAACGGGAGCGGCGGGCTTGGTGGCGCAGCCCTCTCTTAACTCATCCCGAGTAGGGGACACGAACGGTAGATCATGGATGTGTTTCTTTCTCAGTTTTCTTTTATTTATTAATTTGCATGCTTATATATTCCTTTACATCCAAACCCCAGTCCGTTGTTTTAATTGGAGGACAGGTGGATCAGGTGTTCTAGTTGGTGGAACGAGCTGCCCACCTCCGTCCGAACTGCTGACTCCTTCAGTGTGTTTAATAGGCGATTGAAGAGCCTCCTGTTCTGTGAATGTCGGTCCAATTGTTTATGAATGAATTTTTGTCTGTGTGGGTGGCCGTCATATTGTTAATTAATCTTTTTTATTATTCTAGCTTTATAGCTTGTGATGAGTACATTTTTGTCGCCCGTCCTGCCAAACTTAATCAAATCAGTCCTCAGGATGACGTTACTCGATTATGCTGACCTCCTTTGTAAGTCGCTTTGGATAAAAGCATCAAGCAAATACAGGGAAATGTAAAATGTGACCCTCGGGGATTAACAAAGTATATAAAAATAAAAAGAAAGTGAGGGGGAGGCGCGTTTGAACCGGCAGCCTCCAGGTGCCAAAGCCAAGACTCCTTAGAGACCCCAAAGACTTGCGTATAGGGGAGGTCGGCCATGTGCTGCCTTTTAGGGGGGGTTCGTGACGTGCGTCCCCTCCAGGTCTGGAGCCCTTGAATTGGCTCCATCGGGTTTGTAAATATTGCACGATAATGGGACTAAAATTTTGAAAGGAAGATGTTGAATGACTTGGGCACGGCTTTGTGTCCAGCGAGCAAAACTTGTAAATGCAAAGTGAATGAGTAATAATAATAATCCAACAGTTTGTGCCAATGCCCAGCTGCATTAAATAAACTCGCGACTTTTATCTGTGGCCTCACCCGTTTAGCCTGCGCGCGCACACAGCAAAGCGCATGCGCAGTGAGCGACCCAAACACATTGATTTTTGTGGCGGCCCGTTCGATCGGTGCATTGATAGTCTACTAGTCAGTGACGGTGTGTGGACAGTGTCGCATAGCTAACAATGTCACAGTTTAGGATGGAAGTAGACCTGTGCCTGCTATTACTGACTTTAAGAGGAAGAAAAGGAGAAGGTGGAGTGTCAGGCCCATTAACCAAAAAGTTGGTGAAGAAAGGACGAGTGTGGGGGACCTATATGATGAACAAATACATTTCAGATAATTTTGTATGTCTTGATTGACTTTTGATGACCCGTTGAGTCGTATTTAGCCCCCCCCCCCCTTCATCATTCTGGCACCCATATAACCAGCCTCACTTTGAAATTCACTGCTTTGGATACACGGCGCGCGTACTTTCAGGGCTTGGGCGTGTATGCAAATCTGACGTCATAATCGCTCTCGCGCCCCCCCTGCGGACGCTTCAGGCATAAACGCAACCTTCAGAGCTCTCCGAAACGTTTAGCGGCCGCGCTGAGCTGCCACCCCTTTAACCATCGAAACCCCGTCAGGAGCGCAGCGCAGTGTGCAGTTTGTGTCCGTGAATTAATGCAATTAACAATTCATATTCTGTTATTATATGCTTCATTACATTATAGTCACATTACACCAAGTCATTACAATTCATGCTAATAGCATTTATTATTACACCATGACCACAGAACACAATTCATAAATCAATTTGAATGTAACAAAGAAGTCAGGAGAATAAAGGTTATTGTTTATAATCCAAACACCTTCAAAAATTGAATTCAGCGTTTAACTGAAACACTTATGTGGTGGAAGTAGAAAGGCGGCTTTGGTGATGTGTTCAGTGGTGTTTTGTTTGTTTATCGAAAATAGCCCACCATAAACCAGCCTCCATAACCACAAACCCCCTTCAGCCACACTTACTGGCAATTTGGACGTTTTTGTTCCCCACCGTGTGACGGGGTGTGTGTGTGATGATCAGGAACAGTTTGTCAGGTTGTGTTTTATATATGCAAATACACTGGCTTTATGCAAATATAGAATTGTAACTTTGGCAATACAGCAATTATTCATAAATAGCCTTACCTATTGAAACAACTGATACTGACGGGGACAGCACATCTTAAATGTGAAAAAGAAAGTGGCCGTAATTTAAGGGTTAAACGACTGAGCTGAGCGGCCAATCATTAAGCCTTCATAAAAACCGCCAGGAGCAAAGAGCCACAAGTAAAACGAATGCAATCAAACATTAGTGTTATTAGTTATTTGTCTTCATAACATTTGAGATACGCACATCTGCTGCCATTTCTTTTGTTTTGCCAATTGGAGTCCAGGCAGGTGAAGTGACAGTGCCAGTCGGAGCATTTGAACCCACAGCCTCAGGGTTTGAAGTCCAAAGCTTTAACCACACTGTGACACTCTGCCTGCCTAAAAGAGAGAAGTCTAGCATCAGTAATATTAAATGGAATTGTTTCATTCGTTTTTTTTAAATTACATTTAAATTATAATCATGTTGAACCAAAATAAGTCAAGCTAAATAGTTTAGTGATGACATTTTTCACTTCAAATATATACCACAGTTTTTTTTTGTCTAAAATCTGTTACTTAAGACATAATATTGCAAGTTAGGTCTCCCTTCACTTTATTTATTTTATTTTCTACAGCTTCCCCGTTGATTTTATTAATACATTATTTTTATCAGTACAAAAAAATACAAAACACAAATACGCAGTTTGTTTATCTGTATGAGATTTACAACACGACTAAACCGTTGAGTGCAATTCATGTTAGATAGATAGATAGATAGATAGATAGATAGATAGATAGATAGATAGATAGATAGATAGGAAAGGCACTATATAATGATAGACAGATAGATAGATAGATAGATAAAAGGCAGGTGGCGCAGTGGTAGTGCTGCTGCTTTGCAGTAAGGAGACTATGGAAGATTGTGGGTTCGCTTCTTGGTTCCTCCATGTGTGGATAGTGCTTTGAGTACTGAGAAAAGTGCCATATAAATGTAATGAATTATTATTATTATTATTATATGATAGATGTTAATGGCACTATATGATAGATAAATAGATAGATAATGAAAGGTGCTATATAATAGATAAATAGATAGATGTGAAAGGCACTATATAATGATAGATAGATAGATAAATGAAAGGCAGTATATGATAGATAGATGTTAATGGCACTATATAGATGTGAATTTCCCCCTTGGGATTGGGATTAATAAAGTATCTATCTATCTATCTATCTATCTATCTATCTATCTATCTATCTAAAAGCACTATATAATGATAGATAGATGTGAAAAGCACTATATAATGATAGATAGATGAAAGGTGCTATATAATAGATAGATGAAAGGCACTATGTAATGATAGATAGATATATGAAAGGCACTATATGATAGATAGATAGACAGATAGCTAGATAAAAGGCACTATATAATGATGGATAGATAGATGAAAGGCAGTATATGATAGATAGATAAATGTTAATGGCACTATATAGATAGATAGATAAAAGGCACTATATAATGATAGATAGATAGATGAAAGGCAGTATATGATAGATAGATGTGAAAAGCACTATATAATGATAGATAGATGTGAAAAGCACTATATAATGATAGATAGATGAAAGGCGCTATATAATAGATAAATGAAAGGCACTAAATAGATAGATGAAAGGCACTATATGATAGATAGATAGATGTGAAAAGCATTATAAATGATAGATAGATGAAAGGCACTAGATAGATAGATAGATAGATAGATAGATAGATAGATAGATAGATAGATAGATAGATGAAAGGCACTATATAATAGACAGATAGAACTTTATTTGTCCCAAGGGGGACTTTGTGTTTTCACAAAATAAATACATGAATAGATAAATAAATACACAAACACACACACAAATATCCATCCATCCAGTATCCAACCCGCTATATCCTAACTACAGGGTCACGGGGGTCTGCTGGAGCCAATCCCGGCCAACAGAGGGCACAAGGCAGGAAACAAACCGCAGGCAGGACACCAGCCCCACCACAGGGCGCAAACGTTATGCTCTGAACACTTAGCAGAGTGTGTAAAAAGCAAGAAACTTAAAAAGAAAGAGCATTAGAGAAGGAAATGTTGCTTTTCTGATGTCGAGTGTGTTACAGCTTTGGCAGTTTATTGAAAATAACTCTGCATAAATCTGCTTCCATACCCACCAACATACCTGCAGCCACACTTGGTGAAAATCTTGAAGTTTTTGTTACCCACAGTGCCATGGGGGGATGTGAGGGGTTTTTAATAAAATCTGCTGATCTCAGCCTGCATAGGGTGCAAGACAGGAACAAACCATGGACAGAGCGCCAGTTCCTCACAGGGCAAACACACACACCCCAGACACACACACTGGCCAATGTAGGATCGCAAATACACCAGACCTGCATACCTGTAGACTGTGGGAGGAAAGTGGAGCAGCCATACAGACACAGGGAGAACATGCAAACTCCACGCAGGGAGGAACTGAGAACACAAACCCTGGTTTCCTTACTGTGAGGCAGCAGCCCTACCGCTGTGCCACCGTGCCACCCCCAGACTCCAGTCCTACATTCTAAAGGCTTCATTTTATTAAGCAGAATAGCCTTCACAATAAACAATCATTTCTTTCTTTCTTTCTTTCTTTCTTTCTTTCTTTCTTTCTTTCTTTCTTTCTTTCTTTCAAACCTCCCAGGCTGAGTGTTGCCCTTCTCCCCTCCCGACTCCAATCCACCTTTTAACCTGAACCTTGGAGCTCCTCCAGGGGTCCGTCTGTGGCTCCATCCAACAGGGACAGTAGAATCCAGCTGCAGACCTCCATGGCTTTGCACCGTTGTGGAGGTTGTTGCTTTGCAAAGTGTTTTTTAATTAAAATGATCTCCGTCCACACTATTATTTTCACATCATTTACAAAATCATCTCCACCCACCCGGGCCATCTTACCAGCATCATAGACCCCCAGACAAAGTAGTGCATGGGGACCCCTGTTTTAACAGCAAAACAGAAATCTCCATAGGCGTCAGAAACATTGTGGGCCCTTATGCTCCTGGGGCCCCCAGGCAGTGCCCATTATTGTGCCCATATGTTAAGATGGCACATAGCCATTTACCTACACTGGGCATGCAACCATCAGCGGAAACTACAAGATGAAGTGTCCTCCACACTACACTGCATTTAAAGACGGAGAACAGCGAAGGTGAAGGCGAAAACCAAAATGGTTTAACTGGACTGATAACAACAACAACATTTATTTCTGTAGCACATTTTCATACAAATGATGAAACTCCAAGTGCTTTACAGGATGAAGAATGAGAAGAAAAGACAAAATATAAAAATAAAATTAGGCAATACTAATTAAGAAAGAATAAAAGTAAAGTCCGATGGCCAGGGAGGACAAAAAAAAAAATAAACTCCAGACAGCTAGGGAAAAAAACAAAATCTGCAGGGGGTCTGAGGCCATGAGACCACCCAGCCCCTACTGGGCATTCTACATAACATCAATGATCTCAATCAGTCCTCAGGGTTTTCACTTCACGTGGAAGAATTTGATGATGATGATGATGATGTGGACCTCTGGCCTTCAATCCATCAATGGAAGGACTGCATGGCACCCTGATCAGGTGGTGGGGGCGCAAATCAGCACCACAGAAAACTGGAAAAAGAACAGCAGAGAAAGTAGGGGTGAGTACGGATTGTGGAGATACGATAAAAATGATAATTAGGGTTACACTAAAATGAAGCTGCGAGAAAGCCATCCATCCATCCATATATCCTAACTACAGGGTCACGGGGTCTGCTGGAGCCAATCCCAGCCAACACAGGGTGCAAGGCAGGAAACAAACCCCAGGCAGGGCGCCAGCCCACCGCAGGACACACCAAGCACACACCAGGGACAATTTAGGATCGCCAATCAATCTAACCTGCATGTCTTCAGACTGTAGGAGGAAACCCACGCAGACACAGGGAGAACATGCAAACTCCACGCAGGGAGGACCCGGGAAGCGAACCTCAGATCTCCTAACTGCGAGACAGCAGCGCTACCCACTGCACCACCGTGCCGCCTGTGAGAAAGCCATGTTACATTAATGGGGTCTTTAGCGGTTCTTTAAAGTGCTCCACCGTATCAGCCTGGCGACTTTCAATCAGTAAACTCGTATTCCAGATTTGAGGTGCCTAACAGCAGAAGGCCACCCGCCTCACCACTTCTTTTATGTTTAACTACTCAAAGTTTAGTTTGATAATGTGGTGGATTTGTTAGTGAGAGTAACACACAAGTGTAAGGGGAGCAAATCAGCTGAGAAAACGTAATGTGTGCGATCCAATCAGTGAAGGGCTTCGTAATCATAAGCATGGACCAATCAGAACGAGATTAGAGTCTGTGTTTTCAAAGCTTTTCGTTTCCACACCACAGCGCTGAGCCACCGTCTTCAGGAGTATTGGGTTTTCAAAAGTCTCCATCTTGTAAATGGCAGGGTGGTGCGGACGAAAGACAAAAACGGAGAGCCTGGAAAGGACAACACCCCCCCATCCCACCCCGCCCTTTGATCAAGTAGGGAAATGCAGGCACGAGTGACGACTCACACGTGGACTAAGTGATATCACCAAGCCATTGTATATAACATGACAAGCATATGACACCCCAGAAGTAATGAACATGGCACATAGAGTGTAGTCCAGCTTTGTTTTACGAGGGCCAATGCTGCGTATTGGCACTGAAGAACTTTTTTGTCACTTTATATCGGCTACCTGTTGTCACCTTTCAGAGAACTGGCTGACAGGTCAGGAATATGTCAGCTAAACTTCATTCCGCCATTCAGTGACGGGCGAGGCGCTGTATCCACTTTTCGTGTGGTGTCGGTGTACATACAGAACACATGACAGGTCTTTGCCAACATCAACAGGATGTTTGCACCTGCGTGGCGCTCTCCTAATGTAATTGGGCCTTTGACTGAACTCATATTACATGAAGGGCACCTAGCGAGAATAAAGCTGCTTTTGTGAACCCTGAGCAGTGACGTTCTATTAACACACAAGCCATCTGTGGTGCCAAGGTGAGAGTGACAATTGTCATGTCTCGGTGGTCTGGGATTTGTTTAATTTGAGGCAAAGCAGCGTTGGCAGACGTGATGATGCTGTATGTGGCGGCTGGCTCATTGGCATGGTGACTGGCAAAACCCTCAGTGTTTCATTAAAACAGCGATTACATCATTTCATGTGCTACCTGCCTAGACACTGGCACCTTACGCCTTTCCCTGAGCCAAGAACAGACGCTTTAATGCCAGACTTGCTGTGGCGCACTCAGTGGCAGAGCTCAGCATTAGGACTCGGGGTATCAGGTGGGTGGCTGCTCTGCCAGCTACTGGAGGTCTGCAGCACTGCGATTGCATACAGTTAGGTCCATAAATATTTAGACAGAGACAACTTTCTTCTAATTTTGGTTCTGTACATTACCACAATGAATTTTAAATGAAACAACTCCGATGCAGTTGAAGTGCAGACTTTCAGCTTTAATTCAGTGCGGTGAACAAAACGATTACATAAAAATGTGAGGCAACTAAAGCATTTTTATAACACAATCCCTTCATTTCAGGGGCTCAAAAGTAATTGGACAATTGACTCTTTGGCTATTTCATGGGCAGGTGTGGGCAAGTCCGTCATTATGTCATTATCAGTTAAGCAGATAAAAGGCCTGGAGTTGATTTGAGGTGTGGTGCTTGCATGTGGAAGATTTTGCTGTGAACAGACAACATGCGGTCAAAGGAGCTCTCCATGCTGGTGACAGAAGCCATCCTTAATCTGTGAAAACAGAAAAAAACCCATCTGAGAAATTGCTCCAATATTACGAGTGGCAAAATCTACAGTTTGGTCCATCCTGAGAAAGAAAGCAAACACTGGTGAACTCAGCAACGCAAAAAGACCTGGATGTCCATGTAAGACAACAGTGGTGGATGATCGCAGAATCATTTCCATGGTGAAGAGAAACCCCTTCACAACAGCCAAACAAGTGAACAACACTCTCCAGGGGGTAGGCGGGCGTATCGATATCCAAGTCTACCATAAAGAGAAGACTGCATGAAAGTAAATCCAGAGGGTGCACTGCGAGGTGCAAGCCACTCATAAGCCTCAAGAATAGAAAGGCTAGATTGGACTTTGCTAAAGAACATCTAAAAAAGCCAGCACAGTTCTGGAAAAACATTCTTTGGACAGATGAAACCAAGATCAACCTCTACCAGAATGATGGCAAGAAACAAGAATGGAGAAGGCGTGGAACAGCTCATTATCCAAAGCATAGCACATCATCTGTAACACACGGTGGAGGGAGGCAGTGTGATGGCTGCCAGTGGCACTGGGACACTCGTGTTTATTGATGATGTGACACAGGACAGAAGCAGCCGAATGAATTCTGAGGTGTTCAGAGACATACTGTCTGCTCAAATCTAGCTAAATACAGCAGTCAAATTGATTCATGATACAGATGGACAATGACCCAAAACATACAGCCAAAGTAACCCAGGAGTTTATTAAAGCAAAGAAGTGGACAATTCTTGAATGGCCAAGTCAGTCACCTGATCTTAACACAACTGAGCAGACATTTCACTTGTTGAAGACTAAACTTCAGACAGAAAGGCCCACAAACAAACAGCAACTGAAAGCCGCTGCAGTAAAGGCCTGGCAGAGCATTAAAAAGGAGGAAACCCAACATCTGGTGATGTCCAGGAGTTCAAGACTTCAGGCTGTCATTGTCAGCAAAGGGTTTTCAACCAAGTATTAGAAATGAACATTTGATTTCCAGTTCTTTCATTTGTCCAATTACTTTGAGCCCCTGAAATGAAGAAGGGATTGTGTTCACAAAATACTTTAGTTGCCTCACATTTTTATGTAATCGTTTTGTTCACCCCACTGAATTAAAGCTGAAAGTCTGCACTTCAACTGCATCGGAGTTGTTTCATTTCAAATTCACTGTGGTGATGTACAGAAGCAAAATGAGAAAAAAGTTGTCTCTGTCCAAATATGTATGGACCTAACTGTATGTATGAGCGTGATTAGCATAGTCCATACTGTATATGGTGGTTTTAAAGTGGCAGATGGGTTATAGGGTTCAAGGTGTGCTTACACGCTCACACAGTTACACAGGGATTTTGAGTTATAAAGTTAAATAACGCAGTAATGTGGTACATCAGGTCAGTGATTTTTTTGGGCGTGTATGCGTTTTCCTCTTTCTGTGGCAGACACATTTTCACCCCCATATCTTTGCCAAGTTTTATCAGTGAGACTCCAGATGAGACCTTACCAGTGTGTTATAAAGCTTGAGCAGAACCTCCTGTGACTTGTACTCCGCACATCAAGGCGCTATATAACTTGACATTCTGTTAGCCTTCTTAATGTCTTCTATAGGCCAGTAAGCTTAACATGCATCACAGGAAAATTAATGGAAGGAATTATTAAGGATAAGATCGAGCAACACCTGGCAAGGACAGGAGTTATTCTAAGCAGTCAGCATGGGTTCAGAAAAGGGAGGTCGTGTTTTACTAACATGCTGGAATTCTATGAGGAGGCAACAAAAGGATACGATCAAAGTGGAGCCTATGAGATTATTTATCTGGACTTTCAGAAAGCATTTGATAAGGTGCCACATGAGAGGTTGGGCATCAAATTAAAAGAGGTGGGAGTTCAGGGTGATGTTTGTAGATGGGTGCAGAATTGGCTCAGACACAGGAAACAGAGGGTGATGCTGCGAGGAACCTCATCAGAACTGGCTGATGTTAAGAGTGGTGTTCCACAGGGGTCAGTGCTAGGGCCGCTGCTATTTTTAATATATATTAATGATTTAGATAGTAATATAAGTAACAAGCTGGTTAAGTTTGCAGATGATACCAAGATAGGAGGATTAGCAGATAATTTGGAATCCGTTATATCATTACAGAAGGACCTGGATAGCATACAGGCTTGGGCAGATTTGTGGCAGATGAAATTTAATGTCAGTAAATGTAAAGTATTGCACATTGGAAGTAAAAATGTAAGGTTTGAATACACAATGGGCGGTCGGAAAATCGAGAGTACACCTTATGAGAAGGATTTAGGAGTCATAGTGGACTCTAAGCTATCGACTTCCCGACAGTGTTCAGAAGCCATTAAGAAGGCTAACAGAATGTTACGTTATATAGCACGATGTGTGGAGTACAAGTCCAAGGAGGTTCTGCTCAACCTTTATAACACACTGGTGAGGCCTCATCTTGAGTACTGTGTGCAGTTTTGGCCTCCAGGCTACAAAAAGGACATAGCAGCACTAGAGAAGGTCCAGAGAAGAGCGACTAGGCTGATTCCAGGGCTACAGGGGTTGAATTACGAGGAAAGATTAAAAGAGCTGAGACTTTACAGTTTAAGAAAAAGAAGGTTAAGAGGTGACCTGATTGAAGTGTTTAAAATTATGAAGGGAATTAGTCCAGTGGATCGAGACTGTTATTTTAAAATGAGTTCATCAAGAACACGGGGACACAGTTGGAAACTTGTTAAGGGTAAATTTCGCACAAACATTAGGAAGTTTTTCTTTACACAAAGAACGATAGAAACTTGGAATAAGCGACCAAGTAGTGTGGTAGACAGTAAGACGCTAGGGTCTTTCAAAACTCGACTTGATGTTTTCTTGGAAGAAATAAGTGGATAGTACTGGCGAGCTTTGTTGGGCTGAATGGCCTGTTCTCGTCTAGACTGTTCTAATGTTCTAATGAACACTGTCTGGCAGCTGAGAGTGGCGAGTCCACTACGACTCGTAAATCCTTCTCATAAGGTGGACTTTCACCTTTCAGACCTCCTATTGTGAATTAAAACCTAACAAGACCCAAACCTAATGCAAGTGAAGGCTCAGCTCTTTTAATCTTTCCTCCTAACTCATCCCCAGTAGCCCTGGAATCAGCCCAGTTGCTCTTTTCTGGACCTTCTCCAGTGCTGTTATGTCTGTATGGAGACCCAAACTGCACACAGGACTCCAGATGAGGCCTCACCAGTGTGTTATAAAGCTTGAGCAGAACCTCCAGGGACATGGACTGCACACATCAAGGTGCTATATAACACTGTTAGCCTTCTTAATGTCTTCTGAACTCTGTCTGGAAGTCGATAGCTTAGAGTCCACTACAACTCCCAAGTCCTTCTCATAAGGTGTGTGACATGAGCAAAAATACGGAGAGAGCACTGAGGATCACAAAGTGGGATGCTTGCCATTCTTCTCCAGGGCTGCTCTGTGTGTGTGACGGTGGTGACAGTGGTGGCCACTCACTCATGACCCTCACTTTGCTCACTGTGCTCTTGGTGGGCCACACCGTTTGACTCTCTTTGTAAGACACTTGAGCAGCGCAAGTCTGAATAAACCCAATGAAAGGTGTGACGAGCACTTTGTGAAGGATTTGCTCTTTTTTTGGGATGGCATGAATCGTTTTGAGAGTACAAGTGACTCAGCTCAGTGGGAGTACTGAAGTGCATGTGTGACGACCTCAGCGTCTTTCATTTTTCAGGTAGATGTGTAAAGCAGATCCAGAAGAACGTCCCGAATCAGGAGTCTCGTCAACGAGTCGCAACCCGAGAAGCAGTCTAACGACTGTTCGTCACTTGAGTCGCGAACAAATCCTGACGTGTTGCACGAGTCTCATTCCCTTAGGATTCTGTCTTTTTTAATTATACATCTTAAATGTGTTATCAATCATGCTTTGTGTATGGAAACAGGCTCACGGACTGTCGTGTTAAATATAGAATTAAATTGTATCTATACAGGGTGGCACAGTGGGTAGCACTGCTGCCTCGCAGTAAGGAGACCCGTCTGGGTTCGCTTCCCGGGTCCTCCCTGCGTGGAGTTTGCATGTTCTCCCCGTGTCTGCCTGGGTTTCCTCCTACAGTCCAAAGACATGCAGGTTGGGTGACTTGGTGATCCTAAAATTGTCCCTAGTGGGTGTGTGTGTGTGTGTGTGTGCCCTGCGGTGGGCTGGCGCCCTGCCCAGGGTTTGTTCCCTGCCTTGCACCCTGTGTTGGTTGGGATTGGCTCCAGCAGACCCTGCAGTTAGGATATAGCGGGTTGGATAATCGATGAATGGATGGATGGATCTCTACATATAAAAGGCAAAGCCCTCACTGACTCCTCACTAATTCTCCCACTTTCCATATCAGTGGGAAGCTGAAATTTCGTGTGCTCATTCCTTGCAGTGTACTTACAAAAGTTATAGGTATGTTTCATGTCCTATTGCAACACCCAAGGGGAGGAAACGGGTGTACCCCCCTAAACTGTATATATAAATAAGGGAAACCCCTCCTGACTATTTCTTCGACATCCAATATACGTAGGAAGCCCACATTTCCCACGCTCACCCTTTCCACTGTACTTACAAACATTAAGTATGTTTCACTTCCCACCGTGCCCCGTAATAAACTTTTGAAAATGACGTCATCTTTTTGGAGGTTCTCACCGTTACGTTGTAAGGACCTTTCAGAACGGACCTCTCCTTTTCGCACTTTCATTCCTTATTTCCATTAACAGAGAATTTATTTCATGGCGGAGATGCACAAGGGCCACCCCCGGTCCCCCTTCCTTTGTCCGCACCTTACCACGTGGTTGGCTCCCTGACCAATATACATTAACGTCATCCCGCGCTCGTGTGCCTCCTCACTCACTTCCTTACTTTCCTCAGCTGTTTGTTGTGCTCACTGCTCCCTTTTTCTTTACTCCACCGCTTCAGGCCTGTTATTGTTTGCCTCACTTCACGTATCCTGCTGGTGACTCCTGCCTGTTCATTTATGTTTCTTCACACTCTTAATCCTGTGAGCAGGCCTTCCGCATACTCTACTTTTGAAAGTTGGCGCACCAATGACGTTACTACGAAACTTACAACCACCAAAACTTTGTAACGGCACAGGGCTTCAGATCACATCTCTGCACAAGAACCTCATTGAGACCACGGTCTTCACTGGCACTGCCTCAGCGGATGACTAGATTTATTCCTCACATCCCTCACATACCCTCTGACCTCCAAATTCAAATACCAGGTCTGCTTCGCTATGACAATAAGTAAGTCACTGGGCCAGACTCTAGAAAAGGTCGCCATTGATTTGACACAAGATGGCTTCTCATATGGCCGACTGTACGTTCCATGCTCAAGAGTGAGCTCAGCAGACCAGCAGCCTGGTCATTTTACAGCCTGAGGGCGTCGTTTACAAAGAGATCCATCCATCCACCCTCTTCCACTTATCCGAGGTCGGGTCGCGGGGGCAGCAGCTTGAGCAGAGATGCCCAGACTTCCCTCTTCCCGGCCACTTCTTCTAGCTCTTTCGGGAGAATCCTGAGGCGTTCCCAGGCCAGCCGAGAGACATAGACCCTCCAGCGTGTCCTGGGTCTTCCCCGGGGCCTCCTCCCAGTTGGACGTGCCCGGAACACCTCACCAGGGAGGCGTCCAGGAGGCATCCTGATCAGATGCCCGAGCCACCTCATCTGACTCCTCTCGATGTGGAGGAGCAGCGGTTCTACTCTGAGCTTCTCACCCTATCTTTAAGGGAGAGCCCAGACACCCTGCGGAGGAAACTCATTTCAGCTGCTCGTATTCGCGATCTCGTTCTTTCAGTCACTACCCATAGCTCATGACCATAGGTGAGCGTAGGAGCGTAGATTGACTGGTAAATTGAGAGCTTTGCCTTGCGGCTCAGCTCCTTTTTCACCACAACAGACATCACTGCGGATGCCGCACCTATCCGCCTGTCGATCTCACGCTCCATTCTTCCTTCACTCATGAACAAGATCCAGAGATACTTGAACTCCTCCACTTGAGGCAGGATCTCGCTCCCAACCCTGAGAGGGCACTCCACCCTTTTCCGGCTGAGGACCATGGACTCGGATTTGGAGGTGCTGATTCCCATCCCAGCCGCTTCATACTCGGCTGCGAACTGATCCAGAGAGAGTCCCGACCGCCCACTGCTATTTCGTCGGGGTCCATAGTGGGTGACCGGTTTGAGAAGGTTGTTTGCTCGGGCGAAGGCATGATAAGGTCTGCCAACTGCCCCGGGTGCTCACTTTGGAATTCGTCCCCAACCTCTCTGGACAACTCCAGTTCAGTTTCAAACCCTGTTCCTTGACTGACGTTGTCAGTGGTGAGCCCCTCTCTATCCACTAAGAGGGTAGGTGCTCTGCAGATGGCCAAGACCCATGAGAAGAGGGCATTGCTCTTCCCTATTAGAAGAGGCCACGATGAAGTGTCTGATATGGCAGTGCAAACCTTAATGTTGTTCTCTATAAATTTCAGAAGGAGTAATATGGTCTCGTCTGTTTTAATGTCCCCATGGACACAGCAAATGTTCACCTGGTCTGTGGTCCTATAAGGGGGTCTGCTGGAGCAAATCATGGCAGACTACGCAGAGGTTGCTTCCAGATTACACCAGCACTGAGAATTCATGTCCGGCCAGTGTAATAGAGACCTTAAAATTGTCCTCCCTGAACATCCTAGGGGAGACGTTTGAGCCGTGTACCTGCCCACTTGCAGCCACTTTCAGCCGCTTGTATTCGCGATCTCGTTCTTTCGGTCACTACCCATAGCTCATGTCCATAGGTGAGCGTAGGAGCGTAGATCGACTGGTAAATTGAGAGCTTTGCCTTATGGCTCAGCTCCTTTTTCACCACAACAGAATCACTGTGGACGCCGCACCGATCCACCTGTCGATCTCACGCTCCATTCTTCCCTCACTCGTGAACAAGACCCCGAGATACTTGAACTCCTCCACTTGAGGCATGATCTCGCTCCCAACCCTGAGAGGGCACTCCACCCTTTTCCGGCTGAGGACCATGGTCTCGGATTTGGAGGTTATGATTCCCATCCCAGACGCTTCACACTCGGCTGCGAACTGATCCAGAGGGAGCTGTTGAAAGACCGACTGATCTGTTGACCTTAAAGAGATCCTTACATCGTAAAAATGGGCATTTCTCATACACAACATTTACAATCCACTGTCAATACTAAAATAAGCCTACGACAATTACATTGACAATCCCGTTATGTTATTTTTAAAATGTTTCCTTTTCTTTTTCATAACTTCTGTAACACACTACTTCTCCGCTGCGAAGCGCGGGTATCTTGCTAGTACAGGGCATCCTCGGGTTACGACACAGTTCCGTTCCTACAACAGTAATGTAACCCAAATTTTGGTGTAAGTCGAAACACACCCTAGCATAAGTCACTTACCTATCCTAACACATTTGCAAAATCATAATCTAGAACATAAAAACACAACTAAGCCACAGAAAAAGGACATAAATATACTGTACTGTAATAACAGAAAAAATGACAAAAAATTAGTGTAAAAAAAATTCCTTACCCTTATTCCTTCTGATCTCTGTACCGTGTCTAATTTCACTTTCATTGTGATGGCTTTCCTCTTCTTCGAAGCAGTGCCATCTGAAGACTCTGACTTTCGTTTAGGATCCCTGATAAGGGCCACAAAGTCTCCAAAGCAACACAAACTGAACACCGCGGGCAACCAAACTCATTCTCCAACTCGCTCACTCATACGCCGCATTACTGCGTATTCTTCCGCTGCATTCAACCAAACTAGTTCACCCACGTAGTCTGTAAGTACGACGCTGAAACACTCACGTCTCAATTTTTTAAAGTTTTTATGGGAGTGAGCGTTGTAAACTCGAAACGTCGTATGTCGAGACGTTGTAACCCGAGGACCCCCTGTATCCTCTTTAATAAAACCCCTGTGTGCGTCCATGTGTCTGTGTGTGTGTGTCTTCTGGTGAAGTGCGCATGCGCGGGGCACGGTGCGATGCTTCAAAGGCTGCCTGACGCGTCACACAAGACAGAGAGGGCAGGACCTAGAAAATATCGCGTGGCAGATCCAATCGGATTTCGGTAAATGAGGTAAGACCTAAAACAGAAAACACGAAAAATCCAATCAGGTACTGAGACACGGAGACCAGCTTCCCCAAAGAGGTGGGATTATTGTGTGTTGTTGTGCAAGTGTTCACTCTGAGGATGTCAGATTTGCGATTAAGAAGCTTGGCCCGGTAAAGTGTCGGTCGTTGAAATGGTTTTCCTAAATATACGAATTTTCATGAAATTACAAAACGATGGGATCCTAACTTTGTAATTCACAGGGTACATACCCTCTTCTATGACTGTTGGACATAGCCATTCGGCCCGAAATTTAGGCGGATTTGACGGGATCAACACCAGTACACGATCCCCCTTCTTAAACTGTTAAAGTTTACTCATCTTGTCATAATTAGATGAGCTGCTCACGTTGAAGATGTTCCACCACAATAGAGGACAATCTGGAAATCTGTTCCTGCAGTGACATGAGTCGGTCGACCAATCTCCCTCCTCAAGGTGTCTGGCGAATCCCTCTCCACTCTTCCCAAAAAATTTCTAACACACCGTGCGGTCGGTGGCCAAAGAGTAGTTGGAAAAGACTCAACCCGGTGGACACTTGGGGGGTCTCCCGAACAGCAAACAGGAGGAAGGGCACTAGTGTGTCCCAGGCGGTTGGGTCGTCATCTGCGGATGATAAACCGTGGAATGGAACTGCTTAATCGCACAACTTTTGCATAGTTGCTTCATGGTGTGAGAGATAAAGGGCGTGTCCTGATCAGTCAAAATCTTGCGAGGGATGCCAATGCGCTTGAACATTCCTGAGAGTGCTTTTACAATAGTCTGGGCATCCGCCCGTGGCAGAGCAGCCACTTCCAGGTATATTGTGGCATAGTCGACTAACACAAGCTTATAATGAAACCCATTTTTACTCTTGGGAAGTGGGCCAACAGTATCTAATACCACCCTCTCAAAGGGGACATCTAAAATGGGCATCAGTAGAAGGGGTGCCCTGGTGGCTCTGTGACAGTCGGGACAGACCTTACAGAATTGCTCCATGTTCCGACCCATATTCACCCAGTAAAAGCGTTTCGAAATGCATTCCCTCGTCTCTTCTGCACCGAGGTGACCCCCCAAAAAGTGACTGTGAGCAATTTTTAAATCTGTCTCCCTGTGCCCACTTGGCACCACCGACTGCTCGATCCACCCATCATCCAAGCCTGATACAGGAAACCATCCTTAATTAAAAAATGTGGTGTTTTAAAATCTGTCTGAATGGCAGTCTCTGCCTCCTCTGTGCCCGATGCAGCATTGCGCTCACCGCCCACTGCTATTTCGTCAGGGTCCATAGTGGGTGACCGGTTTGGGAAGGTTGTCTGCCAGCTGCCCCGGGTGCTCACTTTGGAATTTGTCCCCAACCTCTCTGGACAACTCCAGTTCAGTTTCAAACCCGGCTCCTTGACTGACGTTGTCAGTGGTGAGCCCCTCTCTATCCACTAAGAGGGTAGGCGCTCTGCAGGTGGCCAAGACCCATGGGAAGAGGGCATTGCTCTTCCCTATTAGAAGAGGCCACGGTGAAGTGTCTGACATGGCAGTGCAAACCTTAAAGTTGTTCCCTATAAATTTCAGAAGGTGTAATATGGTCTCGTCTGTTTTAATGTCTCCATGGACACAGCAAATGTTCACCTGGTCTGTGGTCCTATAAGGGGGTCTTCTGGAGCAAATCATGGCAGACTACACAGAGGTTGCTTCCAGAGTACACCAGCACAGAGAATTCACGTCCGGCCAGTGTAATAGAGACCTTAAAATTGTCCTCCCTGAACGTCCTGGGGGGAGACGTTTGAGCCGCGTACCTGGCCAGACCGTTTGTGCACGTGGGAGGTGACACCCCCTGAGCCAGATGTCCCGGATGGTCACAGCGAAAGCAGCTGCTGCGTTCAGTCTGCATTATGGTGTCTTCCACCCGTGGCGCCGGCGACCTGAGCAGCCCATGCTGGTAGGATCGAAGTTGGGACCAAGTGACTTGGGCGTCCTGCAGTCTGCGGGTCAGTCTAGTCTAGTCAGTCAGCGAGAGGACGTCGTTTTGGAGCATTTCATTTACAAAGGCCCTCGTCTCTCCTCGACAGGACGACGTCAATAGCGAACTTCTGCACAATGCGCTGGAAAGGGTCTCCGCGGATCCAGCTGTGATTTCTTTGTATGTGTGGATTACTTGGGTTGTTACTGACATTTGGTGTAGTAGCCCCATTACTGAGAGACACGTTGACCTGTTCAATACTTATTTTCCTCGCTGTATATAAGGAGCGACTCAAAGCGACCCGCTAGAAGTGAAGCCACTCAGATGCCACTTTTTCGGGGGTCTGATGTGCACATGAACTGAAGCTCCTGATCTGAGCCTGCAGGCTGTTCTGCATTGTGCTGCCGCCCCGTGATTGGCTGATTGGTGCACAGGTGTGCCTGTTAATTGGCTCAGTGAGTGTTTATGTTCTTTATGTTTGTCAATACAGTATATTAAATTAAATTAAGTTTGTGTTGGTACCGTGTGGGGGGATGTGTGCTGTTTAAAGTGGGCATTGTGTGCTTCACACATATAGAGGAAGCGGGGGGCTCACGGTCTGAATGACACCCGCCGCCTGCTGTTAAGTCACCTCGCGTCTGCTGTCTGAGGTGTCACATAGCTGGAGTGTCTCTTGATGAGCACATCCTGAGCATTTCAAATAAAAGGACAGCGAGACGTCCCGCGTCAGTTGGGGTGTTCGGATATCGCATGTCAGGCATTGTCTTCATCTGCATACTTGTGAAGACGTCGCGCCTTTTATTGCGCGTCACACGCTTGTTGCCATTTCTGAAGCGTCACCTCATCGGTGTCATTTTTTGGCCGTCTCGCTTTTGTTTACCAGCCCATATGTTATAAAAAGAAAAAAAAAAAGATTGTCACATCCAGCACCTTGAATTATTTTTATATACAGATGGGGACAAATTTGGTGGGCCCCCGTAGAGCTTTTTGAAAAAGTGTTGTGTGCCCCCTGAAAAGTGACAAAATAAAAAGCCATTGTCCCCTGCATACCTGCACCCTTTTGACGTGTCATCGAGTAAAGCAAAGCAAGTGTGACAAAGAGTTCGAGTGTGGCGTCCTCTGCAAAGAGATTCTCAAATGGCCTGCACACGTCTGTTGGGACCCCTGGAGAAGATCGTCAATCATTGGATTTGAAGGATTTTTCAGATGTTTCCGTGAATTCAAATCTCACACTCATCTCCAATTGTGCAGTCGGTCATTCGGCCGATTTAAATGGAAAAAAGTCGTCACTCCGCTGCTGGGTGTCATCGTGTGTCCCACACTGAACCAGAGCAGAGACAGCAAAGCAGAGAGTCGTCTGAGGAGACGAGAAAGGAAATGAAAGACAAGGGCTAGAAGACCACCATCTCCAAACAGGACAAACTTCTGAACAAGTTGAAGGTCCATGAGACTGTAGCCCACCTACCTGGACGCGGCCGCAAAGGAAAATCGAAAACTGACAGACAAAAAGCAAAGGACAAATTCAAAAAGAGACAACAGCTGAACTCCAAGGTCCATCAGGGTCTGAGTGCACAGTCAATGGGCTCAATGGAAGAAGACCCAGGAGGACTCCACAGAAAAAGATGAAATGTTCATTGATGGCCCACAGTGCTTCTGGCAGAAGGTCCTCTGGGCAGATGAGACCCAGCTGGAGGTTTTTGACAAGTCACATCAGCTCTGTGTCCACAAACATAATAATGAAGCTCTCAAAGAAAAGACCACCATAGCTACTGTGAAACATGGAGGAAGCTTCACATGAAGGGTGAAATCTCAAGGCTAATCAAGACGTTGTGGTCCTGCCCGGTGTCAGGGTGCTCGGTCTCAGTCGCAGCTCGTGGACCCTCCAACAGGATAAGGAGCCAAAACAAATAGCAAAGAGCACCAGAGAATGACGAAGAAGAACTAAACATCGGGACTGGCCTGAAGTTGCCTTTTGATTTGAATCCCATCGAATGTCTATGGAGAAACCTGACACATGCTGTCTGGAGAAGACCCCTCACCTTCACACCTGATCCAGCCGGAGCCGTTTGCTCAGGACGAGTGGGACAGGTGACACAAGTATCATGGAAACCTCCAGGAGTCCCCGTTTGTGTGAAGTGACTGACTACAAGCTCTAAAGGTAGAGCAGCCAGACATGAGGTGAAGGTCCTCCCATTATTTGTGTTCTTATTTGAGATATTCTGTTGAATCAGAACTCCAAATTCCGAGTCTGACTTTTATTAAATACCCGGTAAACGTCGAATTGCGGCGACGACTTTTGTCAGTTTCAAGTCATTTCTGAGACGGTTGTTGGTTCTTCTTTTTCATTTTCAAGTCTGTCCACGTTTGTGTTCTTCAAGCTTCTTCTGATTGGAGGTTTCAGTTTTCCTAATGCAGCATGTGAGAGGATTCAGACAACACAGGAAAAGGTTTGGGGCCAGCTGCCCAGACACTTGAAGTATGGCTGCCAAAGATGAAGGTTTGGTTCATATCAAACTGGTCCTAACAGATCTCAGTCCAAAAAACGAGCAGACAGACAGACAGACGGGCAAACATGGCGGCTGTAAAGTCAGGCAGAGGAAGTGATGTCATCGGGGCCGGAACAGGAAGTGACGTCATTGAATCCTGGCCGGTCTGCCAATTAAAAAGAGAAAGGATCAGAGTGCCCTGCCATCCCCTGGTCTGGCGTATAATTAATTACCCTCATTTGAGCCCTTCAGCTGCCACCCATGCAGACGTGTGTGACAAGTGAAGTTCTGAGCAGTAGGGGGCGCCACCCATCAGCCATCATTCGTTATTTGTTCCCGTCTGTTTTTTGTGTGATGGGCAAAACAACAAATTTAATTTCACGGTTTCACAGAATTAAATGTTTCTGTCACAGTGGGCTTCAGTGGGGGCTGGCGGGAGGGCCAGGGCTGAACATGTCGTGTTCCTGTCAGGATTCCTGGGCTCCTTGTTCCTTGTTTTCTGCTGTCTTGATGTTCAGTTTTGAATTTCTTTTTGTTTGCGTTCATTTTATTTCTGTTTATTTGTATTATTCTTTGTATTTCACTTTGTCTTTGTCTGTCTATACCTGTGTTATGCTCTGTGTGTTTTGTGGGTGGTTCCCCCAGAGGCGGGGCCACCTGTCCATCACTGCCAGGGGGCTGTCCTCTGCACTATGAAGGTGGGTGGGGTTAACGCACACGTCCTGTCTGTTCCTCTTGAATGCGCTCAGGTGTCTGCGTGTTTTCTTGCGTTCCGCTGAGCCTTTTTGATCTTTCTGGATTCTAGAGATTTTTTTTTTTTTGCCCCGTTTTCCAACCATTTTTTGGATTCCATTTTGGAAATGGAATTGCCTTTTGCAGGCACTTTATGCCTTTTGTGCTCTCTGGATCTTCATATTGTAACTGATTGTGGCCGCTGGTGGTCTGGTAGTCCTGGAGTTAGTAAGGCCTGGAGTGACCCCGACCTGCACTGTGAGTTTTAACTCTTCCTTACAGGTCAGGTGATGTGAGGTGGGCTGAAGCCTCATTGGGAGATATGAAAGTGACATTGGAGTCATCGTGTGCAGGGGGTTTGCTGGTGTGACGGGCGGCGGGGACTCCCTGGGGTGGAAGGACAAGGATCAGGGGAAGAGAGTATTACCAGGACAGTTTCTCCCCCAGGGCCGACACAAGGCAGCCCCCAAGGTTTCCAGCGGGACCATGGGTCATGAGCATGGGAGTTCAACCCTGTTGGGGCCCGTGGCCAACGCCAGGGGGCGCATGGATATTTTCAGGGCCCTATTTGGCCACACTTCTGCCACACCCGATAAGTGCTGCCGGAAGAAGCTCGTTGGGCACCTGGAGTGCTTCCTATAAAAAGGGGACGGTCACTAACTGTGATGGCCAAAGTTGGGAGGAAAAGGACAAAACCTGAGAAGGACTGGCGGCAAGACAGGATTGTGTTATGCCCTGTGGTTTGATAACTGTGTCCTGAAAACAAACTCTGTGTGTGTGTGATAGATAGATAGATAGATAGATAGATAGATAGATAGATAGATAGATAGATAGATAGATAGATAGATAGATAGATAGATAGATAGATAGATAGATGTGAAAGGCACTATATCATAGATAGACAGATAGACAGATAGATAGATAGATAGATAGATAGATAGATAGATAGATAGATAGATAGATAGATAGATAGATAGATAGATAGATAGATAGATACTTTATTAAATTCCCATACTCCAGCAGCAGCATACTGATAATAACAATATTAAATTAAAGAGTGACAACAATGCAGGTATACAGACAGACAATAACTTTATATAATGTTAACGTTTACCCCCCCGGGTGGAATTGAAGAGTCACATAGTGTGAGGGAGGAGCGATCTCCTCAGTGTGTCAGTGGAGCAGGACGGTGACAGCAGTCTGTCGCTGAAGCTACTCCTCTGTCTGGAGATGATCCTGTTTAGTGGATGCAGTGGATTCTCCATGATTGACAGGAGTCTGCTCAGCGCCCGTCGCTCTGCCACAGATGTCAAACTGTCCAGCTCTGTGCCTACAATAGAGCCTGCCTGTCTCACCGGTTTGTCCAGGCATGACAAACAAACGAATGAGGAGTTTTCCCTGTTATATAATGAACACCATGAAGCATCAACACATTAATGGCGAGATGTTCCCCTGTGGAGTTTCAGAGGCACAGCTGCACGGCAAATCCAAACTGGTGGAGACATGATCGGCATGATAACAGCTAAGTGGCATCCTTCTTCTTTATGCTGCCTCCCCAGCACACCACCGCATAGAAGAGGGCGCTTGCCACAACCGTCTGATAGAACATCTGCAGCATCTTATTGCAGATGTTGAAGGACGCCAGCCTTCTAAGGAAGTATAGTCAGCTCTGTCCTCTCCTGCACAGAGCATCAGTATTGGCAGTCCAGTCTAGTTTATCATCCAGCTGCACTCCCAGGTATTTATAGGTCTGCACACAGTCACCTCTGATGATCACGGGATCTATGAGGGGTCTGGTCCTCCTAAAATCCACCACCAGCTCCTTGGTTTTGCTGGTGTTCAAGTGTAGGTGGTTTGAGTCGCACCATTTAACAAAGTCATTGATTAGGTTCCTATACTCTTCCTCCTGCCCACTCCTGATTCAGCCCACGATAGCAGTGTCGTCAGTGAACTTTTGCACGTGGCAGGACTCCGAGTTGTATTGGAAGTCCGATGTATATAGGCTGAACAGGACCGGAGAAAGTACAGTCCCCTGCGGCGCTCCTGTGCTGCTGACCACAATGTCAGACCTGCAGTTCCCGAGACGCACATACTGAGGTCTGTCTGTAAGATAGTCCACGATCCATGCCACCAGGTATGAATCTACTCCCATCTCTGTCAGCTTGTGTGTGGCAAATTGGTGTCCTGCCTGTCTGTGTCCGGGTTGGCTTCACACTAGATAATGGACAGCCATAAGATGAGGAGGACAGTGTCTGAAGAGCTTGGTCATCTGTGTGCAGGTGACATGGCATCTGCCTGCACTGAAGTGAGGCTGGGGTCCGTGGCATCGCAGGATTTTAGTAGAAACAGTGTGGCTCAGGCAAAGTCTTACATCTGTGGGGTATTCGGTGGGGAAACGCGCTGTTTGCTTGATATTGTGGGAAAGCGCAATCAGCTGAGCTGTTCCTTATTGACACTCCGCTGGTTGTCAAACAAAACACCTGAACCCACGAATGATATCAAAGAACCTGAGTAGATGGAGGGCGGCACAGTGGTGCAGTGGGTAGCGCTGCTGCCTCACAGTTAGGAGACCTGGGTTCGCTTCCCGGGTCCTCCTTGCGTGGAGTTTGCATGTTCTCCCCGTGTCTGCGTGAGTTTCCTCCGGGCGCTCCGGTTTCCTCCCACAGTCCAAAGACATGTTGGTTAGGTGGATTGGCGATTCTAAATTGTGTGCTTGGTGTGTGGGTGTGTTTGTGTGTGTCCTGCAGTGGGTTGGCACCCTGCCCAGGATTGGTTCCTGCCTTGTGCCCTGTGTTGGCTGGGATTGGCTCCAGCAGACCCCCGTGACCCTGTGTTCGGATTCAGCGAGTTGGAAAATGGATGGATGGATGAGTAGATGGAGGGAGGAAAGACAGAGAGAGTGTGTGTGTGTGTGTGTGTGTGCGTGTGTGTGTGTGTGTGTGTGTGTGTGATGGACCAGAGGCTAGGTGGTCCCGCGAGGAGTGAGAGTGATCCAGCGCTCCAGGTAACTCCTGCCGGACCAAAGACAAGTGGCAGAACAATGGAGAGGCTGTGACTCTGTGTATGTCCCACCAGTGACTGACTGAAGTTGGTGGGACGAGAGCTGGAAGTGGAGGACCACTCTTGTTCTGTCAGCCAACTGGCAGATAAACTACTGAGATACAAAAAAAACAGAGTCCAATACAGGAGACAATAATCGCGGCAGAGAGAAGAAGAGGGTCAAAAGAACACAAAGATCAACTTGAAATATTTCAGAGATTCGGTAACCGCACACCCGACAGCACCCATGGGTGTCCTTTTAGACGGAGGGGTCCCAAGCCCAGAGGCCACACTCCTGACAACTCTGGAAGCGAACCTAACAATAAAAAAAAAAGAAATCACTGGAGGCCTTTGAGGACCCAAAATCTGACCAGAATGATGGCAGAGACCCTGATGGGTGAGTGGGGAGAAGACGAGGGAGAAAGAGACACATGGAGAAGAGCAACCCGAGTGGAACTCTGAGATTTTAGACTTGATGTTAACCCCGGTTTGGTGTTTTGGTGTCATCTCCCCTGACCAGCATGTGTTTTTTTTTATTGCATTATTTTGTGGTTATTTACTTATGGAAGACGACTGCCGTGCCCTTAATTTATTGGACGCTGCTTTTTTGCACATTTGCACCAATCTTGCTTGTTTTGAGTCCTCATTGTCTTAGCCCATCCTCGGTTTCATGACTGTTGACATCCTGGGAACGGGTGATGCCAAGGCTGTGGGCACCCCAGGACATCACAGTGCCCTGTTGCCCGCTCTTCTTTACTGACTCTGCCCCCCTGCCCTTTTTCTTTTCCAGATGGATCCTGTACAAAAGGCTGTGATTAACCACACGTTTGGAGTGTCGATTCCCCCAAAGAAAAAGCAAGTGATTTCCTGCAACATCTGCCAGCTGCGCTTTAATTCCGACGTGAGTACAACCAACCGTCAGGGCCCGCTGGGGGGTCTCCTTCAGTATGGGTGGGGCTTGATACCTGGCGAGCAGTAGGCTGGGTGGGGCTGAAACTACAGTGGCAGCCGGATGGGTGGGGCTAAAAACTAGAGTGACAGAAGGATGGGCGGGACTATAAACTTGACTGGCAGCAGGGTAGGTGGGGCTAGAAAATAGAGTGGCAAGGCCTTTAACCTGCATTTGCTCCAGGGGCGCTCCCTATACAAATAGCTGACCCTGCACTCTGACCCTAGACCCTGGCGTATACGAAGAAGGACAAGGAATTGTATATGGAGAATGAAGAGTTAAAAATCACTAAATCCCTTTACTAGGGCTGAGGGCAGTCCCTGGCAGTGATTGGCAGGTGGCCCCGCCTCTTGGGGAACCACCCACAGAACACAAGTCACATGACAAACAAAACCTAAGATAGTAAATCAAAACAAGGAATAAATAAAGCACATAATTCACAAAAGTAACACTGACATAAATAAAATAAATAAAGAAATGAGCAATAAGGACACAAAACCAGGAACTGAACCCCAGCTGGGGTGGAACTGCGGCTGAAACAGAACATTGCTAGACTCCCAGAATGCAGTGTGGCTGTTGGTTATCATTGCTCAGTCTGTCTGACATAAAATAAAGTAATAAGCAGCTCAGCCACACGTGGGGCATTTTCGTGGGTGAATTGTATTTGGGCCGATGTGATGCCCGTCGAATGCATTTAGTTTGCTTTTGATTCTCTTGGTATTTGGGATTAATAAAGTATCTATCTATCTATCTATCTATCTATCTATCTATCTATCTATCTATCTATCTATCTATCTATCTATCTATCTATCTATCTATCTATCTATCTATTTCTTGTGTGGACCAAACTGTAAATCCACACGACTGATTAGAGGCTGTCATTTATTTTCAATGTGATTTTCACGGGGCTCTGACTTTTTCACTGCAGTGGTAACGCCACCGGCCACAGGATTTATTGCAGAACTATAGTGAGGGGGGTAACTAATTTGCTTTTTACGCACCTTATGCAGCATTCAAACTTCACCAGACGCAGTTCTGGCACATTCAGGTAGGCAGCACATCAAGACAGGGTGGCCAGTCGTGATGAGCAGGAGCCAATCAGGGAAGGGCCATGAAATAAGCATGGACCAATCAGAGTGCGATTAGAGAGACTCATGTTCTCATGTTGTCCTGTTATGGCTTCCCGGCCCGGTATGGGTCCACCATAGCACTGAAAGAGTCTGTGCACTGATTTAGGGGGGTTTAGAACTCGCAGATCACAATTTTCTCAGTGGTTTTTGTTTCAAGTGTAAATTGAGAACAATTCAAGCTTTTTCCCTGTAATGCCATGATGCCATCTTACTTTCCTGTAGCCCCGCCAGTTTTGGGCATCTCTCATTGTCATAGTATGTGCTCACAATTTAGCAGTTTAAAGGTCACTCCGAACGTGTCCAAAGCATACCAGTTTTACGTACAGTTTGCATACTCGGCTCTTTTGCAACTTTTCGTTCTGGTCAGGGTGCTGAGGATTTCCTAAATTTATTCCGGCTTTTTGACTGGCGCAGCTCTTGAGCGTTATGCACTTTTATCCATCCATCTTCCAACCCGCTGAATCCGAACACAGGGTCACAGGGGTCTGCCGGAGCCAGTCCCAGCCAACACAGGGCACAAGGCAGGAACCAATCCCGGGGAGGGTGCCAACCCACCGCAGGACACACACAAACACACCCACTACGAATTTTGTTGCTGCAGCACAGTTACCAATTTCTTTCGCCACTTCAACGACTTTTAATTTAAAACCAGCTTCATATTTTCTTCTGATTGAATGCTCCATCGTAGATAAGGGATGCTCTTACGATAAAAGTGTATGAGGGTGTGAGATACAAAAACACACAAATCAGTGCAAATGTCGCTTCAGAATAGTTCAGGTATTACCGCGTGGTCACGTAGGCACAATACATAGAAAAGAAAAGGCCGTGTGCTCCGTGGTTACTCACTCAGGTGGGCGTTAGCATGTCATAATCTCTTGGACCAATAGTGTGAGTTTTCTACATTCAACTTATATGACCGACATTATAAAATATCGTAAATTATACGGTAAAATCAATCGGTGGGAGAACTTAAACGTGAGTATATACGTTAATTCTTCCATGTGAAGCCTGAAAACCATGAGGACTGATTGAGATCATTTATGTTAAGGGGGCTGGGTGGTCTCGTGACCCCCTGCAGATTTTTTCTTTTTCTGTCTCCTCTGGCCATCGGACTTTACTTTATTCTTTGTTACTCATTATTGCCTAATATTTTTATATTTTTCTTTCTTCATCTTGTGTATTATCGTAGAATTTCCCTTTACTTACCCTTCACCTGTTTTCCCTCAAGGGTAAGTGTTCTCGTCAAGTTTGTTATCGGGTTGGTCTACTGTTGCACTTTAAGATGAACACACACATACATAGCTATACACACACACACAGACCTTAACCACAACAGTGCCCTATGAATGACACACACACACACACACACACACTGATTAACTGTTAGCACTTTAAACCACACAAGTGCTTTAGGAAAAACACACCCTGTCACTCTTTCAGCACTTCAAGAGACTTACTTATTATCGGCACGAACAACATACGATGTTTTAATGATATCTCAGACCTAAATGTTACTTGTGGTCTACAAGAATACATTTAAACATACAAAGGCTCAGCACTCTTGACTATCGGCCATTCATCAGCCAAGAATACCTTCTTGACGTCCTGTTCCCTTACTATTGAGTGGAGCTCTCACCCTCAGCCTTAATCAACCTCGCAGCACAAAGCGTATGGCAAATCTCCGGCTGCACCAGGTGCTCAAAGAAATCTAACTAATTATTTCAATCACTCTATAGACATTAAGACAAAGCATAGAAAGTTAAAAGCAGCATGGTATTTATTACAAGAATAATAATAATATCACTGGAACAAAGAATAATAGAAAACAGGTACTGATAGGAAAGTCTGGATATATATAGTCTTTAGAAAAGGCTTACAAAAAAAGCAGAAATGACAAGGGTGAATGTCGCAGGCGGCTTGTGATTTAGCAATCAACATTCATGAAAATGATGTTAACTGACGATCGAATCAAAACTGGTCATACGTGTCTTTGTTGTCTTCTCTGACGTCATTCTTCCGTTGTTGCTGTTTCTCTTCTTCTTCTGATGTTGCTTTCACATATGGCATATTTATTCTCAAGTTTCATGCCGTGGCTTCACAACACATGAATGTTCCATGCACTTGATTGGCTGGCTGTCAATATGTAGTAGTAGAGCTTTATTGTCATCCTAACAATATACTTACAGTACACAGTGGGACGAAATATCATCCTTCAGAGTCAAAAGGTGCAGTACACAAGATATATATATATATATATATATATATACAGTGGTGTGAAAAACTATTTGCCCCCTTCCTGATTTCTTATTCTTTTGCATGTTTGTCACACAAAATGTTTCTGATCATCAAACACATTTAACCATTAGTCAAATATAACACAAGTAAACACAAAATGCAGTTTGTAAATGGTGGTTTTTATTATTTAGGGAGAAAAAAAAATCCAAACCTACATGGCCCTGTGTGAAAAAGTAATTGCCCCCCTGAACCTAATAACTGGTTGGGCCACCCTTAGCAGCAATAACTGCAATCAAGCGTTTGCGATAACTTGCAATGAGTCTTTGACAGCGCTCTGGAGGAATTTTGGCCCACTCATCTTTGCAAAATTGTTGTAATTCAGCTTTATTTGAGGGTTTTCTAGCATGAACCGCCTTTTTAAGGTCATGCCATAGCATCTCAATTGGATTCAGGTCAGGACTTTGACTAGGCCACTCCAAAGTCTTCATTTTGTTTTTCTTCAGCCATTCAGAGGTGGATTTGCTGGTGTGTTTTGGGTCATTGTCCTGTTGCAGCACCCAAGATCGCTTCAGCTTGAGTTGACGAACAGATGGCCGGACATTCTCCTTCAGGATTTTTTGGTAGACAGTAGAATTCATGGTTCCATCTATCACAGCAAGCCTTCCAGGTCCTGAAGCAGCAAAACAACCCCGGACCATCACACGACCACCACCATATTTTACTGTTGGTATGATGTTCTTTTTCTGAAATGCTGTGTTCCTTTTACGCCAGATGTAACGGGACATTTGCCTTCCAAAAAGTTCAACTTTTGACTCATCAGTCCACAAGGTATTTTCCCAAAAGTCTTGGCAATCATTGAGATGTTTCTTAGCAAAATTGAGACGAGCCCTAATGTTCTTTTTGCTTAACAGTGGTTTGCGTCTTGGAAATCTGCCATGCAGGCCGTTTTTGCCCAGTCTCTTTCTTATGGTGGAGTCGTGAACACTGACCTTAATTGAGGCAAGTGAGGCCTGCAGTTCTTTAGACGTTGTCCTGGGGTCTTTTGTGACCTCTCGGATGAGTCGTCTCTGCGCTCTTGGGGTAATTTTGGTCGGCCGGCCACTCCTGGGAAGGTTCACCACTGTTCCATGTTTTTGCCATTTGTGGATAATGGCTCTCACTGTGGTTCGCTGGAGTCCCAAAGCTTTAGAAATGGCTTTATAACCTTTACCAGACTGATAGATCTCAATTACTTCTGTTCTCATTTGTTCCTGAATTTCTTTGGATCTTGGCATGATGTCTAGCTTTTGAGGTGCTTTTGGTCTACTTCTCTGTGTCAGGCAGCTCCTATTTAAGTGATTTCTTGATTGAAACAGGTGTGGCAGTAATCAGGCCTGGGGGTGGCTACGGAAATTGAACTCAGGTGTGATACACCACAGTTAGGTTATTTTTTAACAAGGGGGCAATTACTTGTTCACACAGGGCCATGTAGGTTTGGATTTTTTTTCTCCCTAAATAATAAACACCATCATTTAAAAACTGCATTTTGTGTTTACTTGTGATATATTTGACTAATGGTTAAATGTGTTTGATGATCAGAAACATTTTGTGTGACAAACATGCAAAAGAATAAGAAATCAGGAAGGGGGCAAATAGTTTTTCACACCACTGTATATATAAAACTAAAAAACATATACAGTATTAAGTAGTATTATGTAATCCAGAGAGTGTGTGGAGTACAGAGTCCAGTGTGGAGGAGGGCAGCATGGTGTTCAGGAGCCGGACTGCTTGGGGAAAGAAACTATTGCACAGTCTCGCAGACCTGCTCCTGATGCTGCAGAGTCGTCTTCCAGATGGAAGAGAAGTAAACAGTTGGTGGGGGTCAGCCATGATGCTAGTGGCTTTATGAAGGCAGCGTGAGGTGTAGATCTCCTGCAGACTGGGTAGTGAGCTGCCAATGATGCACTCAGCAGTCCGCACAATCCTCTGAAGGGCTTTGCGGTCGGAGGCATGGCAGTTTCCATACCAGACTGTTCAGGACGCTCTCTATGGTGCCTCTGTAGAAGTTGGTAAGTATGGGTTTAGGGAGGTGCACCTTCTTCAGTCGTCGCAGGAAGTAAAGACGCTGCTGGGCTCTTTTTGTAAGATAGTTGGTGTTTTTGGTCCAGGACAGGTCCTCTGTGATATGAACACCTAGGAACTTGGTGCTCTTCACTCTCTCTACTGTGACGCCATCAATGTTGAGTGGGAGATGGACAGCCTTTGTCTTCCTGAAGTCAACAATCAATCAATATGATGGATGAATTTTGCTCAAACTCTTTAATCCATCTTTTCCCAGATAATAACGTTTTTTGATATTGCCTCATGTCCTCCTTTCCCAGGCTGTAAACCAAATTGTTGTCCCAGATGTCCATCCATAAAGTCATCAATAGCCTTGAGGTATCGGCTCAATCTTCCTTTCCCTGGCTGTAATACCAATTTAGCACTATGCTGTGAACAACTGTTATAAAAGTGAGGTGTAAGGGAAGAGGATATGCCTTTTTATTATAATGCCTCCTACATCTGAATTCATCTTGTTGGGATTGAGCAAAATATAATAATAAAAATACAGAGAATAACTTGTAGATTTTATACACCATAACATCTTGTAAAGCACATTAAGTTCCATCATTTGTATGAAAACGTGCTCTAGAAGTAAATGGTGCTGCTGTTGTTGTTGGTTCCTCGTTAAAATAAATCTGACTTCTTCTATCCTGATTGTTATGGGAGAGCAAAGTCTAAAGTTAAATGTTACATCGGACCTCGTTTTCTGATTTTGCATGTCCTTGTGTTTCCAGAAGAGAGGTATTAGCTCTCTAGAAATGTGTTCTTTTTCAATTGTGGCGTTTTAATAACCTGAATTTAAATAAAAAGGTATTATCCCTCCCCTGCATGCAATATGATGGTTAAAAGATTACACGAGAACAAAAGGATAATTTAGCTCTTTACTGACGGTTTCACGTGGTATTACAAACGGGAAGCTTATGACAGACATATCAAGCATGCAGGAGACTTGATATGTGCAGTCCGTCATCTGTTGTCGCCACGCTGAAAGGATTTTAGCCGGACAGAAGACATAATCTTCTGCCCGGCCTCGGACGGAACACATACTTTTCCGCCCGGAAGCTTCAAAGTGTTGGCCATAGGTGTCCATTCTTATATAGTGGTTCTCCATGTGCAGGCTCTTGGCTTCAGGTCCAAACAAGGGCAGGAAAGTACTCAAACCCCACCTTCAAACATTCAGGAATAGCACAATGCCCACATACGGTTCCCGTTCTCCCAACAAGGAAAGAGATTTTTGCTGACAGAAGACAGAAATATACTAGTCTGACTTTAGGCTGACCATTCAGTTTTCCAGTTGTCTGTGTCTCTCTTGTCCTGTGCTTGGCTCGGCAATTCTAAATGCTGATACTGTGCCTGTGTACCATATTTGGTCTGCCTGTATGAATGAATCCATAACAGTGGGCACACAGAACAGTGATATTAAACTTAAATAAAAAACACATAGTATAACACCTTGTTAAAATGCTGGTGGCTTCAATTGCGCTTTTCCTCTTCCATAACCCCACCATTCATCACAGTGGGCATGGGGTACTTTGCATATTCCCCATACACCAAACCCTCCTCTGGTGTTTGTGGCTCTGTTTCTGTCCCATCTGACCTTAGACGTTCGTCCCATAGAAAGTTCCGGCAATATCTGGCCAGCTGTAGGTGTTGGAGTTTTTGCAGTTTGACGTCAGCCGTGGCTTTTTTTTCCACACAATCCTCTCACACGTCTTGGCGTTTGATTGTAGTTTTGGGGACCTCCAGACCTCGAGACCCTCATGGCATCTGCACTTCTCCAGCTGTGATGCTTGGAGGTTCCTCCTCCAGGGGTCAGTATGGACTCACCTCCTCTTCCAAGGGGATCCTTAACATCTCCAGCCACGTTAAACTCCTACATTCTTGGCACTGCTGTTTTCAGCCGTGTGGCTCGTTTCTTGGTTGGGTTGTTCTCTTTCTGCCAGGATTCCCGTCGAAGCTGTGACTCAGACGTCTCTTTTCTGTCTGTTTAGGGCCGCCACCTAAAAACAAAATCACAAATCACAAAGACTACAACACTTACAGGACCACCAAGAGCAGAGCGCCTTCAAATGAACTGCCACGATCATCGTCATTGTCGTCGTCTTCTCCTGGACCATGGCAGACCGGAATCAGGGCTAATAGTGCATTGCTGCCATCTGCTGGATGCAGGGTGTCACTTTGCTAATCTAACATGATGATAATTAGCTGGGGTACTCACAGAAGGTGGTGGGCCTCACTTCTAGCGGTGGCGGCAATTAATTGGATACACCAGGAAAACCCAGTGGGCTCCTTCGATGTTTGTAATTTAAATTATTAGGACACTCGAGTGCACCCGAGTCGAGCATGTGTGCCGTAAGACATCTCCTGCGTCTCCTAGTGACTGACCTCGGCTTTTGTTGGTCGACATTGGAAAACACAAATTTATACTAATAAAAGGTAAAGCCCTCACTCACTGACTCACTCATCACTAATTCTCCAACTTCCCGTGTAGGTAGAAGGCTGACATTTGTCAGGCTCATTCCTTACAGCTTACTTACAAAAGTTAAGCAGGTTTCATTTCGAAATTCTACTCGTGACGGTCATAACGATTGACAACGTCCGCCATGTTAAACTTTCTTATTTATGGCCCCATCTTCACGAAATTTGCTAGGCGGCTTCCCTGTGCTAACCAAAACCGATGTACATACTTATTTCGGTGGTATGACGCCACTGTCGGCCGCCATATTGAACTTTCCAACGGTCTTTGTTACTTAATGGGCCCATCTTCAAGAAATTTGGTACACGGGCTTCCAACGCTAACTGAATCCTACTTACATACATATATACGTCCATAGCCTGCAGCTCGGTCGCCGTGTGAGGTGCTGTTGGGTCCTCCATCCCCACGTAGTTGGCTGCCTGCCTATATAAGGCCATCTGTCCCTACGGTCTCTTCATTCCCTTCCTTGCTTGCTTTGCCACGGTATTCACGTCTCCCTGCTGATAACTGCAGCCTTTTTATTTAATCCACAGCTTCTCCACTGTTTTATTGTTCATTTATTACGATTATAGTTATTGTGTAGGTATTTTAGACTTAGTTTACATTGTTCAGGTACCCATTTCCTTTATCGTTCCAAACATACCCCCATTAACATGTCTATCGAGGTGATCACCATCGATCAGAGAACTGTCACTTACTGAGTGGTTTCCATGCCCGGAGATGGCGCCTGCCTTTTCCATTCTCTGTGTTACATATTACACGGCCATATCAGGCTCACTCTTCATATCCAGAGGAACATTGTGTCTTATGTATTGAATGACTGGCACAGGTTGAAGGTGTGGACTGATGACAGTACAGGAGATAATTATACTACACAGGAGCACTAGAAGAGTGAAATGCTTAAGCCCTTCACCTATGGTTCTGCATGTGAGATGATGGCTGCCGCTGAATTGTTCGTGTTGTCGCTTTCAAGTGTACCGAAATGGCCAAATATTTTACACCTTTGGACAACCGCCAATGCCTCTTAAACATCTTAGATTCACAGGTGACGATTTCAGTAGTGGACACTTTGATGTTTATGAATGTTTAAACTCTCAAAAGCTGGATGCGAAGTTATCAATAAAACCCATTTCAATTCAAACGCCTCCAATTTCCAGTAAGGCTCTGCTTCACAATGACAATTAATAAGTCTCAGGGACAGACCCTACAAAAGGTTGGCATTGATTTGAGGCGAGATTGCTTTTCACATGGTCAACTATACGTTGCATGCTCAAGAGTAAGCTCAGCGCACAGTTTGGTCATATTACAACCGGAGGGCCGAACTGACAAAGTGGTATACAAAGAGATCCATCCATCCATTGTCCAACCCGCTGAATCCGAACACAGGGTCACGGGGGTCTGCTGGAGCCAATCCCAGCCAACGCAGGGCACAAGGCAGGAACCAATCCCGGGCAGGGTGCCAGCCCACCGCAGAACACACACACACACCAAGCACACACACACGGGGCAATTTAGAATCGCCAATCCACCTCACCTGCATGTCTTTGGACTGTGGGAGGAAACCTACACAGACACGGGGAGAACATGCAAACTCCACGCAGGGAGGACCCGGGACAAAGAGATCCTTAACAAATAATTATTGGTATATTTTCCCTCAGTTTAAAAAGGTTTACTTTTCTTCTTAATAAAAATTTTAAAGCAGTGCTTGGCTGCTGCGAAGCGCGGGTATTTTGCTAGTATATAATAAACTGCTTTTAAATTGAAACAGGGAATTGTGAAGGGAATTATGGGTATCAACCTAATTCCCCCCTGTAGCACATCTAATAGAAATGGTAACTTCAGTCAGAGTTGAGTGAAACGCTTTGACCTGTAATCTTGTACAGTTACATCACTGGGCTTGTAGCACCAACTGGGGGGGGTGTGCCAGCCACCCTACTCGACACAAACAGATGCAGAGGGCACAAGTTCAAGCTCTCACGCTTTTTGTTTTCTTTTCCTCCCTTGTGGGAAACGTCTTCCTCGTCTCCCCCAAGTCCAGCACCACACAAATTCTTCATCCTCCTCTTCTTCTCTTTCAGTTTCTCCTCCACTCCTCCTGGCAAGCTTTGTCTCCCTCCTCCCGACTCTGGCTCCCCGACTAGTGTCTGCTGCCTCCTTTTAGAACACGGCTGGATGTACTCCAGGTGGTCGATGATGTGCTTCCCACAGCCCATAAGGGCTCATCGGTTGCTGCATCACCCTCTGGTGGCGCCCACGGATCTGAGGCACTTGGGGGGGGGGGGCTGCCATCTAGCACTCCGGTGGGGGTGTAATGCTCTGGCCACACTTGCTCCCCCGGTTCTCCCAGTGTGGAGGCCAATGGCTGTCTGTCACTGGCTGCATGGCCTGTTCTGGTCTAGAATGTTCTACTGTACAACGCTTGGGGGAGATTCGATCATAAGTGATGTAAGCCGAGTCGCCGTGTCCTCTGACTTGTCACATACAGCGCTGCACGTTTACGTGGCCCAAGGAATGAACTGAACACTTTAGGCACTGAACAGAAAAGAAACAGCAGGGTGAAGTGTGTGCCCACCTCCTCTGCGTGCTGCCATTACTGACCAGTGTTGTGTTTCAGCCAGGGTTCAAATGCTGTGTTTTAGGTTTGTTTTATTACGAGTTTATGGTTGATTATTTAGTTCCTTTATGTTGACGTATGATGCTCCTTGTGTTTGGTGGGTGGTCCCCCAAGATGTGGGGCCACCTGCCCGCCAATCACCATGAGGGACTGCCCTCAAACTTATAAAGGTGGGGTCATCCCACAGTCTCTTGCGGTTCATTTGAATGCGCCCGATGAGCGGTGAGTTTCTGAGGTTTGTGACTCTTGCTGGATTTTTGACATCTCTGCTCTGTTTTATGCGCAGTCTGTGGATTTGCCCATTTGGACTTTGCCCATTGCTCCCTTTGCCTTCTCAGACGATTCCTTTGTGCCTTTTGTGCTCCACAGAACTTTACCTTTCAGTCAGAGCGCTTGGCCTTTCTGGGTCTGGGAGGGGAAAATGCCACATCTGAGAGCCCGTAACAAGTCATCTAGCATGGCCCTATTCTGTAAGCCCCCTTCCTACTCTCCCTGTGTACTGTATTATATACTGACCCCTGGGATGAAGTTCGCGTCTGGTCCCCTCAACCCGCAACCCATACCCGGCCACTCGGGTTCAGTACTTTCCCACCTGGGCCCCGAAGGGTTGGACTTCTCTTTTCAGGTCTGGCTCCTGATTCTTCATGGAGTCATTCATCCTGCCGACTGCGCCACTGTAAATGATCCATACAACACGGAAAGAGGTCTGGGGGGAATTGGCTGCCAAAATTATAGCAAAATTGTGGTTCAAATGATACAGATCAGTCTATAACAAAGAACATCGGCAATAGGCAAACATGGTGCTTCTATAGAAGGCAAACGGGAAGTGATGTTATCAAACAGGAACCGAAAGTGACGTCCTCGCAGAAGTCCTTCCTGCATGGAGTTTGCATGTTCTCCCCGTGTCTGCGTGGGTTTCCTCCCACAGTCCAAAGACATGCAGGTTAGGTGGATTGGCGATCCTAAATTGGCCATAATGTGTGTGCTTGGTGTGTGGGTGTGTGTCCTGCGGTGGGTTGGTGCCCTGCCCGGGATTGGTTCCTGCCTTGCTCCCCTGCCGTGTTGGCTGGGATTGGCTTCAGCAGACCCCCATGACCCTGTGTTAGGATTCAGTGTGTTGGATAATGGATGGATGGATCATTAGCAGACCAGCATCTTGAGATCTTAATGTGCGCTCAGGTCATGATAAGTTCAGACAAGTAAGCCGGACCTCGGCCATTTAATGCTTTATATGTTAAAAGAAGGATTTTGAAATCTGCCCTAAACTTAACCGGGAGCCAGTGTAAGGATTTAAGAGCTGGAGTTGTGTGTTCATATTTTCTTGTTCTTGTAATAATTCTTGCAGCCGCATTTTGGATTAACTGGCGGTTGTATAAAGAACAGTTTGAACATCCAGTGAACACCGCATTGCAGGAGTCAATCCTACTAGAGATAAATGCAGGAATTAATTTCTCAGAATCCTGTTTATTTAGAAAGCGCCTTAATTTCCCAGTATTTTTAAGATGGAAGAAACCTGATTTGGACAACTTCGTATTATGCGCTTTAAATGACATGCTAGAGTCAAAGATAACTCCTAGATTGTGGGCTGATTCAGTAAAATTAATGGGGATTCCAACTGAGTTAAATGAGGACAGCATATTGTGATCAGCATCACTCCCTCCAATAATTAACATCTCTGTTTAAAGACAAGTCCTTCTCATTCATCCACTCCTTTAATTTACTAACACAACTAATTAAAGACAACATCGGAGAAACTTCATTTGATCTAAATGAGAGGTATAAGTGGGTGTCATCTGCGTACGAGTGATGTTTCCTAATGAGAGGTCCCAGTGGAAGCCTGTAAAGTGAACACAGTGAAGGTCCCAGTACTGAGCCCTGTGGGACACCATATTGAACTTCTGTGTATAATGATGGAGTAGATAGATAGATAGATAGATAGATAGATAGATAGATAGATAGATAGATAGATAGATAGATAGATAGATAGATAGATAGATAGATAGATAGATAGATGTGAAAGGCACTATATGATAGATAGATAGATGTGAAAGGCACTATATGATAGATAGATAGATAGATAGATAGATAGATAGATAGATAGATAGATAGATAGATAGATAGATAGATAGATAGATAGATATTTTTTTAAAAAGACCTTTATTGATCAAATAGCAATAAATCAAATATATAACAGGTAACATATAACCAAATTTTACAGGCTGCTGCATCAAATGAGAATCAATTCCCTTGCAGTCCGTATTTGATATACATATATATATATATATATATATATATATAGATAGATAGATGTGAAAGGCACTATATGATAGATAGATAGATGTGAAAGGCACTATATGATAGATAGATAGATGTGAAAGGCACTATATGATAGATAGATAGATATCTAGATAGATAGATAGATAGATAGATGTGAAAGGCACTATATGATAGATAGATAGATAGATAGATAGATATGAAAGGCACTATATGATAGATAGATAGATAGATAGATAGATAGATAGATAGATAGATAGATAGATAGATAGATAGATAGATAGATACTTTATCAATCCCAAGGAGAAATTCACAATACAATACAGTCCTGTCAGCACATTTCTGTACATATTGGAATCGATTTGATAAGTAAGAACTAAACCAAGCGAGCACGGGGCCTGTAAGCCCAACATCATTTTCTAGTCTGTGTAGTAAAATCGAATGGTCGATGGTGTCAAATGCTGCACTTAACTCCAACAATATAATCACAGTGGAGTTTCCTTCATCAGAGGATATCAGAATGTCGTTTACAACCCGTGTTAGTGTCGTTTCTGTACTGTGACCAGTGCGGATTTCTCAAATAAATTGTGATGCGTAAGGTGTGACTGAAGCTGACTGGCAACTACTTTTTCTAGTATTTTAGATAGAAAGGGTCAATTTGAAATAGGCCTAGAATTATTTAGTATGTATGGGTTTAGGTCTGACTTTTTAAGTGATGGTTTAATGACTGACAGTTTTAGTGTATCAGGTACTGTGCCATGCAGTAATGAACTATTGATAATGTTTAGGATAGGCGCTGCAAGAACATCCATTGCAGTTTTTACTGGTTTTATTGGCACTGGATCTAGAGAACGAGTATTGGGTTTCATTTTAGAAATTAAAGTTAAGTTAATCTTACTTTTGTTAATAATAATTCATTACATTTATATACAGTGCATCCGGAAAGTATTCCCAGCGCTTCATCACTTGTTCCACATTTTGTTATGTTACAGCCTTATTCCAAAATGGATTAAATTAATTTTTTTCCTCAGAATTCTACACACAACACCCCATAATGACAACGTGAAAAAAGTTTACCTGAGATTTTTACAAATTTATTAAAAATAATAAAAATTGAGAAAGCACATGTACATAAGTATTCACAGCCTTTGCCTTGAAGCTCAAAATTGAGCTCAGGTGCCTCCTGTTTCCCTGATCATCCTTGAGATGTTTCTGCAGCTTCATTTGAGTCCACCTGTGGTAAATTCAGTTGACTGGACCTGATTTGGAAAGGCACACACCTGTCTATAGAAGGTCCCACAGTTGACAGTTCATGTCAGAGCACAAACCAAGCATGAAGTCAAAGGAATTGTCTGTAGACCTCCGAGACAGGATTGTCTTGAGGCACAAATCTGGGGAAGGTTACAGAAAAAATTTCTGCTGCTTTGAAGGTCCCAATGAGCACAGTGGCCTCCATCATCCGTAAGTGGAAGAAGTTCGAAACCACCAGGACTCTTCCTAGAGCTGGCCGGCCATCTAAACTGAGTGATCGGGGGAGAAGGGCCTTAGTCAGGGAGGTGACCAAGAACCCGAGGGTCACTCTGTCAGAGCTCCAGAGGTCTTCTGTGGAGAGAGGAGAACCTTCCAGAAGGACAACCATCTCTGCAGCAATCCACCAATCAGACCTGTACGGTAGAGTGGTCAGATGGAAGCCACTCCTTAGTAAAAGGCACCTGAAGGACTCTCAGACCATGACAAAGAAAATGATTGAACTCTTTGGTGTGAATGCCAGGCGTCACGTTTGGAGGAAACCAGGCACCGCTCATCACCAGGCCAATACCATCCCTACAGTGAAGCATGGTGGTGGCAACATCATGCTGTGGGGATGTTTGTCAGTGGCAGGGACTGGGAGACTAGTCAGGATAAAGGGAAAGATGACTGCAGCAATGTACAGAGACATCCTGGATGAAAACCTGCTCCAGAGCGCTCTTGACCTCAGACTGGGGCGACGGTTCATCTTTCAGCAGGACAACAACCCTAAGCACACAGCCAAGATATCAAAGGAGTGGCTTCAGGACAACTCTGTGAATGTCCTTGAGTGGCCCAGCCAGAGCCCAGACTTGAATCTGATTGAACATCTCTGGAGAGATCTTAAAATGGCTGTGCACCGACGCTTCCCATCCAACCTGATGGAGCTTGAGAGGTGCTGCAAAGAGGAATGGGCCAAACTGGCCAAGGATAGGTGTGCCAAGCTTGTGGCATCATATTCAACAAGACTTGAGGCTGGAATTGCTGCCAAAGGGGCATCGACAAAGTATTGAGCAAAGGCTGTGAATACTTATGGACATGGGATTTCTCAGTTTTTTTATTTTTAATAAATTTGCAAAAATCTCAAGTAAACTTTTTTCACGTTGTTATTATGGGGTGTTGTGTGTAGAATTCTGAGGAAAAAAATGAATTTAATCCATTTTGGAATAAGGCTGTAACATAACAAAATGTGGAAAAAGTGATGAAGCGCTGGGAATACTTTCCGGATGCACTGTAGCGCTTGTCCCAGTACTCAAAGCGCTATCCACACAGGGAGGAACCGGGAAGCGAACCCACAATCTTCCACAGTCTCCTTACTGCAAAGCAGCAGCACTACCACTGCGCCACCTGTGTTTCATGTAAACTTTTCTTTCTTCATCCTGTAAGGCACTTTGAGTTGCACCACTTGTATGAAAATGTGCTCCACAAATACATGGTGGTGGTGTTGTTGTAGTTCTGATGTTCGACCCTCTCGCCTCGTGTTTTCTGCTGTTTTTTTTTTTTGAGGTGCCATTCAACTTCAGAATTCCCGACTCCCTGTCTCCTGATCCTTAACCCCAAGCGTGACTGAAGCTCAGAGTTCTGTGTAAGTGCGGTTAATCCTGAGTCAGACTCGGGGTGACGTGTGATGCTCCCCTTTGTAGTGTGAAGCTCAGATAACTCTCAGTACAATATGCTGCTGCCACCTAGTGGATGAAACGACATTGTGCTGCAAAAGATCAGGAATATTTCTATGGGCTTTGCCGCTCTAGAGTAACTCAACTTACTTCTTGTGTAGCGGAGTGCAGGTGCAGAGCGTTGTGAACAATTCTCAGTTTAAACACAAGATTAACTAAACACTGAACTGGCACACCTAGAAATGCAGATTTGCTAAAACAAGGTAAAAAAAAATGATTACACATCAATGGAAACCAACAATATCTGTCCATTAATTAATCAATGAACAGTTGGCAATGGTGGGTTATTCATATTGAATATTCATGAGGGGGCGGAGCCTTCAATCAAACCACAGCGGTGTGTTCCTGAGGAGCCGTTTTAGGACAAATTGAGTCGAGTGTTCATAAGGACGACATCGATTAGTCCTCAGACGCTGATACGCGTGATACGCCTGGTGATGCACCATGTAGGTGAGTGGCATAAAGTCAGAATGATTGTGATGAAGTGCAAGGACAGCAGCCATTGGCTAACTAAAGGGGCTTGATGGGCTGAATGGTCTCCTCTCGTCTGTCAACTTTTGCATGTTCTTAAGCCCCCTAATCTCTCATCACAATGCAGTAACTGTCAACGTTCGTGTCGACGGAGCTGTGGAAGTCGCTAAGCCTGGTGCTGCCGTTGCCCACAATATCACAAGTGGCGCATCAACCGTGCCGATCGGGTGCTGCCTTTCTACCATCATGTGCACCAAGCAACCGAAAAAATCATAGAAAAGCGTGCAAAGAAGCAGGTGTCTACTGTCCCGATTGTGATTGTGCATTGGTGACAGTCTCAAAATGTGTCACTCAAGGGACGTGTCCTAAACCTGCAGCGGTGGGCACTGGGTTGACCTTTCCTACTGCGGTTATGCTGGCGTTTGCAAGCGTTTTTAGACAACTGTTATTAAACGCAAATACTGGAACTTCTTGAGTGGAAGTCAATTCTTTTAATTCTTTCCTCCTTGATCAGTCCACTTGTCTGCAGGTTCCTTCAACTTCTTCATGCCATCCAGGGAAGCCCTTTTTGAAATTGTTGTTGAGCTCCCTTGTTGCTACACGCTGAATTTCTGCCTGTCGTTTGGTGGCCGTGTGTTGTCACTTCTCAAAAACATTCATCTTGTCCCATTAAACGAAGGTCCTGGTGGTAGACGAGGTGTTTTTGTTTCTGTTCTGAGGCGTGAGGAGCAAATCCCGCACAGATCTTTCTTTTTCCCAAGTCACCCAGTCTCCTTACTAACATTCACACCGTCAGGGTCAGGATTAAGGTTAGCGGAGAGCGGTCCGGTGTCACGTGAAGCATTGCGCTATGTAGTTACTGTGTCGGCCGCTAGTCGTACTCTTTTAAAACAACTCCTCTCAAAACCTTGGATGTCATCACATTTTTTCTTACTGAAAACAAATTCAATGTTTTTGATTCGTTTTTCCGGGGGACAAACATAAGGCTAAGGAGGTCAGGTGTGGTCACCACGTCAAGACCCTGAAGGAGCGCAATAACAATGCGAAAAGAACAACAGAACTGATAAGAAATGACAGACGAACATCCAGAGCGGGAGAGACGAGCTGATGGCCCCTCAAAACACCGAAATGCAGAGGGCCGCTCAGTCCCACCCATTGGGCGAATAAAGGGCAAGACGAGCAAAAGAAGGACAGAGAAGGGAAACAAAAGGGTTTGTAACAGACGGCCAGCCAGGACGCCCAAAGAATGGAGTGATGGGGGGGGGGACACTGCCTCCCCCAAGATGCTAGATGGCAGATTCCCTGGACTGTAGCGGTGCCCCAGATTCCCGCAGGGCACTATGGGACATGGAGTTCGCTATCACAGCCCTGCTGGGTACCGAGGGTGCCGCCAGGGCATGCTGTGGGAAGACAAAGACGGGAGACGAGGTTCTCGCCCAGCCCGGAAATACCAGTAGGTCACGAGAACAGGAAGTACTTCTTAGCCAATTAAAAACTTGAGTTCTCCATCCGACCCGGAAGTGCAGGCAGGTCATGTGGACAGAAGAGTCGAATCACTTCCGGGTCGGTAGCGCTATAAAGGACTGCTGAAAACGCAGCAAGCGAGCCTGAGGTGGGAGGAGGTGGGCAGCGCTTGCTGGGGGTGTGGAGGATAAGAAGAGAGAGAAGATCTGAATTTAGAGTGCATTGTGTTTACTTGCCTGATTATCTGTGGCTGAAAAGGGAAGGGAATAATTAAAAAGAACTTCTTAGTGCTTTTACCTTTTGTCCTGCGTGTCTGTCTGTTGGGTTTAAGGGGTAACAGTGACCCCTAGCATTCACATCTGGCGTAGTCGGCAGGATTTCTGGCTATCAGTTTGGCTATAATCATCAGGAATGAAAAACTCTGGATGACAGTGTCTAGGATGAGGTACGTGCCGGGGAGTTCAATGTAATGAATTCTGCCCCGTGCTTGTACCTCATAGAAGAGGGCCATCCGGAGGTTCGGCGAGCAGCCGTATTCAGTCCCGAAGACGATAATGGTGGGACCGATAGACATTGGAGCATTGAAGACTTCAGCCTGTAGCTTACTGGTGAGGAACACATGACCTGCCCTGAAGAATTCTGGGAAGGAGAAGGTCTACGCCCATCCATCTGCTACTTCGCCCGTAACTGGACTCCCAGAAGGGGGAGGGGAGGAGAGCAAGGCACTGCCCGCCACATGTAAAGGTAAGGAGGTTCGGGACGTGACTGAACGAGCCACCGATGACTTGAGACAAGCGGATCGCAGTCAGGCCACCACTTTTACCTTGTGCCCTGCGTGTCTGTCTGTCAGGTTTAAGGGGTAACAGTGACCCCTAGCGTTCACATCTGGCGTAGTCGGCAGGATTTCTGGCCGTCAGTTTGGCAGAAACCTGAAATTAATCCATGAACGCAAACCCGACGGGCTGCGCTGCGGCACAAGGGAGCCCACGGAAGACCCCGTACTGGACCATCATGGGAAGGAAAAGGGCAAAGCAGAAGGATACAGCGTCTATAATCATCAGGAAAGAAAAACTCTGGGTGATGGCGTCTAGGATGAGGTACGTGCCAGGGAGGGGATCGTGAGGTTTCTCGATGTAATGAACTCTGTCCCGTGCTCGTACCTCATAGAAGAGGTTTGGCAAGGAGCCGTATTCAATCCTGTAGACGATAATGGTGGGACCAATAGACATCCAAGCGATGAAGACTTCAGCCTGTGGCTTACTGGTGAGGAACATGTGACCTGCCCTGAAGAATTCTGGGATGGAGAAGGTCTATGTCCATCCGTCTGCTACTTCTCCCGTAAACCGCCGGACTCGGATTCCCAGAAGCGGGAGGGGGAGGAGAGCAAAGCACCGCCCGCCACGTGTAAAGATGAGGAGGTTTGGGACGCGACTGAATGAGCCGCCGATGACTTGAGACAAGCAGATCGCAGTCAGCCACTGCCTTTACCTTGTGTCCTGCGTGTCTGTCTGTTGGGTTTAATGGAGACCCCTAGTGTCCACAGGGTCAACTACAAGACAAGGACGCACCGCCGGGCCACATTCAAAATGGAGGAATCTCACAGAGAGCATCGCGGACGCACAGACTCCTCTTTAACAGCTTGAGTGGAATCTGAAGACGTGCATCGAGACTCACGAAGGTCCCTGGCTTGTAACTTTAGGGCTCGGCTCACTTGTTTGGCTGTGGACGCCATCTTAATCTGCGGGAACCAGTGTGGCGTATTGTAACGAGTGGTCTCTCCGTGTTTGTCGTGACTGTGAGGGAGTAAGAGGGACTTGAAAGATGTCGAGTTGAGAACCTTGCAGCCCCCAAGCTGGCCGCTCCACAATCAGACCTTTAGTTCAGAAGACGCGTCACCATTTGTCACGGAGGTGAAGTGAAGGAAGGGGACAAGTGACAGGATGAGCTGTGAGAAGCGACGGAGCCTCACAATGACGCGAGCTGTCAGACATGCGATTACCCCCCGCATACTGAGAGATGAGCGCCCATTGAAACGCTAAACGCAGAGGCCATCATTTATTTGGTAAATAGGGCGCAGAAAAACATTCAGAGGGGCTTTGAAGTGGATTAGCGGGGTATTTTTGGGATGGTGGGACGCTGACAGGCTTTGACAGATAAATGGAGGGGGCTATAAATAAGTGTGGGCCATCGCCTCAAGTGTATTCAGTGCAGCCGACGCCATTAATCTCACAGTCAGGGATCGTGGCATAGAAAAAAAACAGCAACCGGGGGCTTAGCGCAGGTAAGGGGGGCCCGGCAGGACTTGAGACGCTGAGATCATATGTGGAGTGATGTCACCCTCCTCAACTTGGCAACAACTTCATTTAGGGGCTGGCATTGGCCCTGGCATCTGAACCCCTTATGGACCGAATGTCTGTCTAAGTCTATGGGGTGGGCTGGTGGACAGAATGGACCCTCCTGTTGTTTTGTTCGTTGCTTGGCCTTCCTCCACATCACCGTCATATCTATCTATCTATCTATTATGCAGCATCTATCTATCTATCTATCTATCTATCTATCTATCTATCTATCTATCTATCTATCTATCTATCTATCTATCTATCTATCTATCTATCTATCTATCTATTATATAGTGCCTTTCATTATCTATCTATCTATCTATCTATCTATTATATAGTGCCTTTCATTATCTATCTATCTATCTATCTATCTATCTATCTATCTATCTATCTATCTATCTATCTATCTATCTATCTATCTATTATATAGTGCCTTTCATTATCTATCTATCTATCTATCTATCTATCTATCTATCTATCTATCTATCTATCTATCTATTATATAGTGCCTTTCATTATCTATCTATCTATCTATCTATCTATCTATCTATCTATCTATCTATCTATCTATCTATCTATCTATTATATAGTGCCTTTATTATCTATCTATCTATCTATCTATCTATCTATCTATCTATCTATCTATCTATCTATCTATCTATCTATTATATAGTGCCTTTCATTATCTATCTATCTATCTATCTATCTATCTATCTATCTATCTATCTATCTATCTATCTATCTATTATATAGTGCCTTTATTATCTATCTATCTATCTATCTATCTATCTATCTATCTATCTATCTATCTATCTATTATATAGTGCCTTTCATTATCTATCTATCTATCTATCTATCTATCTATCTATCTATCTATCTATCTATCTATCTATCTATCTATCTATCTATCTGTTATATAGTGCCTTTCATTATCTATCTATCTATCTATCTATCTATCTATCTATCTATCTATCTATTATATAGTGCCTTTCATTATCTATCTATCTATCTATCTATCTATCTATCTATCTATCTATCTATCTATCTATCTATCTATCTATCTATCTATCTATTATATAGTGCCTTTCATTATCTATCTATCTATCTATCTATCTATCTATCTATTATATAGTGCCTTTCATTATCTATCTATCTATCTATCTATCTATCTATCTATCTATCTATCTATCTATCTATCTATCTGTTATATAGTGCCTTTCATTATCTATCTATCTATCTATCTATCTATCTATCTATCTATCTATCTATCTATCTATCTATTATATAGTGCCTTTCATTATCTATCTATCTATCTATCTATCTATCTATCTATCTATCTATTATATAGTGCCTTTCATTATCTATCTATCTATCTATCTATCTATCTATCTATCTATCTATCTATCTATTATATAGTGCCTTTATTATCTATCTATCTATCTATCTATTATATAGTGCCTTTCATTATCTATCTATCTATCTATCTATCTATCTATCTATCTATCTATCTATCTATCTATCTATTATATAGTGCCTTTATTATCTATCTATCTATCTATCTATCTATCTATCTATCTATCTATCTATCTATCTATCTATCTATCTATCTATTATATAGTGCCTTTCATTATCTATCTATCTATCTATCTATCTATCTATCTATCTATCTATCTATCTATCTATCTATCTATCTATCTGTTATATAGTGCCTTTCATTATCTATCTATCTATCTATCTATCTATCTATCTATCTATCTATCTATCTATCTATCTATCTATCTATCTATTATATAGTGCCTTTCATTATCTATCTATCTATCTATCTATCTATCTATCTATCTATCTATCTATCTATCTATCTATCTATCTATCTATTATATAGTGCCTTTCATTATCTATCTATCTATCTATCTATCTATCTATCTATCTATCTATCTATCTATCTATCTATGATATAGTGCCTTTCATTATCTATCTATCTATCTATCTATCTATCTATCTATCTATCTATCTATCTATTATATAGTGCCTTTCATTATCTATCTATCTATCTATTATATAGTGCCTTTCATTATCTATCTATCTATCTATCTATTATATAGTGCCTTTCATTATCTATCTATCTATCTATCTATCTATCTATCTATCTATCTATCTATCTATTATATAGTGCCTTTATTATCTATCTATCTATCTATCTATCTATCTATCTATCTATCTATCTATCTATCTATCTATCTATTATATAGTGCCTTTATTATCTATCTATCTATCTATCTATCTATCTATCTATCTATCTATCTATCTATCTATCTATCTATCTATCTATCTATCTATCTATTATATAGTGCCTTTCATTATCTATCTATCTATCTATCTATCTATCTATCTATCTATCTATCTATCTATCTATCTATTATATAGTGCCTTTCATTATCTATCTATCTATCTATCTATCTATCTATCTATCTATCTATCTATCTATCTATCTATTATATAGTGCCTTTCATTATCTATCTATCTATCTATCTATCTATCTATCTATCTATCTATCTATCTATCTATCTATCTATCTATCTATCTATCTGTTATATAGTGCCTTTCATTATCTATCTATCTATCTATCTATCTATCTATCTATCTATCTATCTATCTATCTATCTATCTATCTATCTATCTATCTATCTATCTATCTATTATATAGTGCCTTTCATTATCTATCTATCTATCTATCTATCTATCTATCTATCTATCTATCTATCTATCTATCTATCTATGATATAGTGCCTTTCATTATCTATCTATCTATCTATCTATCTATCTATCTATCTATCTATCTATCTATCTATCTATCTATCTATCTATCTATCTATCTATTATATAGTGCCTTTCATTATCTATCTATCTATCTATCTATCTATTATATAGTGCCTTTCATTATCTATCTATCTATCTATCTATCTATCTATCTATCTATCTATCTATCTATTATATAGTGCCTTTATTATCTATCTATCTATCTATCTATCTATCTATCTATCTATCTATCTATCTATCTATCTATCTATCTATCTATCTATCTATTATATAGTGCCTTTATTATCTATCTATCTATCTATCTATCTATCTATCTATCTATCTATCTATCTATCTATCTATCTATCTATCTATTATATAGTGCCTTTCATTATCTATCTATCTATCTATCTATCTATCTATCTATCTATCTATCTATCTATCTATCTATCTATCTATCTATCTATCTATCTATCTATTATATAGTGCCTTTCATTATCTATCTATCTATCTATCTATCTATCTATCTATCTATCTATCTATCTATCTATCTATCTATTATATAGTGCCTTTCATTATCTATCTATCTATCTATCTATCTATCTATCTATCTATCTATCTATCTATCTATCTATCTATCTATCTAGAGCCTTGTGAGTTCGCCATAGCTAAGAAGACCCTATTTTAGAATTCAGTGTGCAAGGCGCTATATACAATTCAAACTGAATGGCACTGCCAGCTCTAAGCTGGCCTCCTGAATCTGAGTGTGGACTGGCGTCCCCCTACTGAGCTGCCACTTATTGACATCAGGGTGACTGGCAGCTGCCGGAGGCTCAGACAGGAGAAGGTGGGTTTAGAAAATGGAGGACACGAGTGAGAAGTGAAAGTGCAGTGCGGTGCTCGCCTGGCGCCAGGGTGTGACAGATGGCGCAGGTAATGTGTGTAAACACAGAGGTGCTGAAGTGTCATCTGCCAGCCGCCTCGTCTGCCTCTTTTCCTGTTCTGGTTGCCGCCGTCTGCTCGCGCTTTTTTTTTTTCTGCTTTTCTGTCCCAGTGCTTACTCGGCAGCTGTCACTTAATAGGATCTGTGCAGCCAGGTCAGGTGGTCCCGTTACGGTGGGCAGGTGTCGAGCGGCTGACAACAAGATGACTGGCAGTGCTGTGAGAAAGTGTCTGCCCCTGTCCTGGTCACCACTTCTTTTATTCATTTGTTACCGTGAATGGCTTCAGTTCCTTCTACACAATGGGGTCTTAGGTAAAGGCAGCCTCTATGAAGACCTGGCTGGGGTAGCCCCCTTGATGTCCAGAGTGTGCTCCCCTTCAGTTACCAAATCCTCAGTGTCTGTGCCCTTTGAGTTTCCCCTTGGTATCTACATGTGCAGTAGGGTGGGGGAGTTCCCAGAGCGTGTGCCCCTTAACTGTCCTAAACTGTGCCCCTCAGGTGACGATGCCCAATGCAAGTGCCTGTGTCACCTAATGGACTCTGGATAACTAAGTTACTGCTTGATATGTGTAATCAATGAGGTTACCCGTTACCCTTGTGAAAAGGTAATTGCCCCCCTACAGCAGCTTCTCCAGTGACCGAGCACAGCCAGCCCCGTTCACATTTACAGAATTTGCTAAGCTGATGTTTTTATCCAAAGTAATTTACAAAGCAGGTCAACGGCGCCTGACAGGACAAGGGGACAAAACTGACCATCACTAGTGAAGAGCTTGGAGCAAAATATGAGTGAGTGACGATTCTTAGATAATAAAACCTAATGGTCGCTATCAGATAGACAGAGCTTCACCCAACCAGGAGGGTCTTCAAACTCTTCTTTAATACCAAATTCCGAGTGGAGGTGGGCAGCTCGTCCCACCAGCCAGGAGCGACACATGAAGAGTCTGGATTGTGATTTGATGGCACACATACAGGTGGCATCACCAGACGCCGTTCATCAGAAAAAGAGATTAGACAAATAATAAGAAAATGTAAGTGCAATATAGACAAAAGGCGCTATATAATAGACTGAAAGGCAGAGAGAAATATGAAAGGCGATATATTATACATAGATAGATAGTGTGGATCAAATCCCACTACTGACACCACCGTGTGACCCTGAGTGAGTCACGTGACCTGCCTGAGCTCTGTTTGGAAATGGAACCGATTGTACCTCAAATGTTATGTGACCTTGGATAAAAGCGTCAGCCAAATCACATGTAAATGTAAGACAGGTAACATGTGAAAGGCGCTATATAATAGCTTGACAAACAGAGACAGATATGAAAGGTGTTACATAACACATAAGTAGATAGTGTGGTGTAGTAGTTAAGGCTTTTGGATCTCAAACCCTCAGGTTGTGGGTTCAAATCCCACTACTGACACCACCGTGTGACCCTGAGCGAGTCACTTCACCTTGGAAAAACAAAAGAAACTGAACCAATTTAAGAGATCGGCCAAATAATAAGTAAATATAAGTGCAATATAGGTGAAAGGTGCTATACAGTATAATAGATAGATAGATATGTAAGGTGCTATATCATAGATTGACAGACAGAGATAGATATGAAAGGCGCTATATTATTACATAGATAGATAGTGGGCCATAGTGATTAAGGCTTTGGACTTCAAACCCTGAAGTTGTCGGTTCAAATCCCACCACTGCCACTACCATGTGACCTGAGCGAGTCACTGAGCTCCAACTTGAAAAACAAAAGAATTGCAAGCAGTTGTATCTCAGTATCTCAAATATTGTCGGCCATCTTGGATAAAGTCTTCAGCCCAACAACTAACAGAAATAAACCTTGACCCTCACCCCGTAGTGACCCTCGCCCACCATGACGGTAAAGTGGACACAATGAAAACACAAAGGAAATTACTGAAGAGACAAGCAAAACATGTTTATCAATCCTACCAACCAGGATACGGTGACAAGGGGCTGTGGGACTCGAGCCCACCACTGGGATTGGATTCTCTGAAATGGAGAACACGTGGGACCCGCCAGCCTACCAAAATTATAACACAGCGCATTTAAGAAGATCCAGCGGACCCCAGGAGAACATCCACAGACCTGCTGGCCTGGGCAGCTTCAGTTAAGGTCAGCATTCTGAACTTCATGAGATGTGACGGAGCAAAAATGGGATTCATGGGAGAAACATCTGCTCTCCGTGAGGAACATTGAGGTGAAGAATCCTTTGGAAGTAATGGCAGACGAGTCAAAAGTATAACATGGGGCCCAGTGTGTCTGAGAGATGCAACGTCAGACCTATAGTGAGACATGGAGGCGCTGGTGTGATGGCGTGGGAGGCTTTGGAAGATTTGTCTTTACTGAAGGAATGGCAAACTCTCTACGTGACCAGAATGTTGTTCAAGAGAATGTCCGCTGCTCCACCTGGGACCTGAGGCTGAAAGTGTCATTGGGTTATAAAGGAGGAGAAAGACAAAATCGAGTTGATGATTGAGGGGCTCCAAAGCTTTGAAGTGGCCAAGTCAAAGTCCCGATGTGACCCTAATGGAGATGCCGAGATGAGCAGAAGTGGTGGGTGATGTGACGGACTGAAGCATATTGGGGGCAGTTACTGCTGCAACCATGCATTGAAACTATGGGGGCCATTACTTTTTCACATGGGACGCTGGCTAACTTTATTTCTTGAATTGGCCATTCCTGGTCTTCACTCAGGCTTCCTTTCTCTATTGTTATGTTTTGCCTGAACATCTGAGGCCGCTTGTTGTATCAAATATGCAAAAACAGAGGGCATCAGAAAGGGGGCAAATACTTTTTCCCAGCACTACGTAATTGGGCAGCAGAGGCCTGTCTAAGCAGGAGCCTCCCTGAGTGCACAGAGTGGACTGGACAGACTCCTCGGATCGTATGGCACTGGGCGTCTTCCACCCTGCTGTGCTTCTTCTGAGTGCCCACCTCAAGAGGACCTTGGCACCCAACAGCCATTTCTAACACCTCTTAGGGTGACTTCCAGGTAAAAACCCAGTAAGGATTTGAGGCTCCCACCACAGTGCCCTCTTGCCAGGTTTGACCTTGGCAGGATGCCCTAGGGTCTCTTGTTGGGGTTGGCCATCCTAAAAGTGTACTCTCAGTTTGTCTCACATAAGCTGTCACTTCTGACATGCTTGCATGATGCCCGCATTTGAGATTGGGCAGCGTTTTACACGGCTGAGTAACCTCCTGTCCCAGCACCCAAATGGCACCCAGTATGTCCCATCTGCCCACCTCAGTGAATTTCTTGGCAAGTCACCATCCGCAGGTTTGCCAGTTTGCTTGTCCCTTGTGCCACAGTGCTCATTGTCATTGCCACCTTCCATTTTTTTGGATTCAGCCTGAGGGTCTTGGATGTGACTGCATGAAGTTGCTGAGGCCACTCTTTAGTGTTGCTTGTGATCTGCTTATTGTCATCTTGAATGCTGCCCAAGGTGAGCATCGTGGCCTAAATGTTGGCATACCAGCTGTCAACAATAACTTTTGACTGCGCAGCTCCAGACTCAAATTCCCAAATTCATGTGCCAGTGCCATTTTGTTATCCGTCCCATTCCTGCAGTTGTGCGTCTCCAGACCGATGCCACCGTGAGGGTGCCAGTTAATTGCTTGGCTTACCCTGTGGAGGCACCAGAGTGGCCTGATCAACAAGCTTTCTCTGTCACTCATGCTTCTGTTTCAGTTTTGGGGGTGCCCTGTCCTGTTGCTTCAGGTGCCAACCATCTCTGGCTGGGCAGAGATGTCACAAAGCCACATCAGGCCACATGCCCAATCCCACATGACACATGTCTGCCCACGGTGACACCGTCACCAGAGACGGTAAGTACTGTGGTGAGAGAACCTCCATCCCTTGAGGCTGAGGCAGTGGCACTGTGCCACCCAGCTGAATTGTAACACTATTCATTTTTGTGATGCCTCCCAAAGACAGCAATTTCGTCCTTTTATAAATTCTTCTCCTATGTGTAAGGCACTATATTGGGTAAAGTGCCAGGTGTGAATAGACCACCCCAGGTTAACAATCACTGTCTGAGTACAACGCCGCCATCTGCTCCACTTCAGTCACAGGAACTTTATTTAAGGGGCACCGGAGGTCTAGACGCAGGCCTGGGTGGTCCGTAAAGCAGAAATGTGCCGCCGAGCAGCCTTTAAATAATTCTCAGCCCATGACCGGGGTCTTTGTCTGACTTGACGCTCGCTGCGTGTTCGGCCTCTCGTTCAGCGAGCCTTTGAAACGTGAGAGGACACCTGAGATGGCCGAAGGGTAACCAGATAAGAGCAGCTGAGATGCGGGGAAGTCGCCGTCTCGGCTTTGGGTTTCCAGCCGCAATTAGGTCAGATGTGTTATAATTAATTGAAAAAGTCCGCATTTCATTCTCAGATAATGAGATAAGGATCCATCCTGAGGGATAAGGCGAGCAGATTAGCAGAGCCGAGAGGATTAAGTCGGCCTAACGTTCACCCCCAGAGGGGGACAAATTAAAAACCGTGCAGTTCAGCGGCTTCTGTAGATCGGGGTCTGGAGCGTCGGTAATGACAATTAAAAATACGAACGAGTGTGACGAGTCACTCATCAAAATGACAGCCATGGTGTGACACTCTTATACACCGAAATATAATTCAGGGTGACAGGTGACAATCAAAAGATAGAAAAAGCCCTCCCTGTCTTTGTCTGCTGTGCTGCAAATCCCACTGTCTCCACCAGAGGGCGCTTGTGTGTGAGAAATGAGAAATTTGACAAGCGAGGAGCAAACGTTCAGGGGCATCCATCTCTGGCAGCGGCCCCCCCTGGTAATACGTGATGGGTAAGGCGTGCAGGTAGGGGGCACCACAGAGGCAAGCAAGTCTTTGTTATGTGTTACTGGCAGGGGGCACCGCTGAGCTGAATTAGTATTTGACAGTCACAAGTAGGGGGCACCACAAATGAGTGTTTACTGTGTGTTATGAGTAGAGGGCACCTCTGAGCTGAAGACGAATTTGTTGCGAGTTACCAACAGGGGCGCCGGTGAGCTGAATACGACTTTATTATGTGTCACAGGCAGGGGGCACCACTGAGCTTCATACGTATACGGTAAGTGTGACAAGTAGGTGGCATCACAGAATCACGGAGCCAAACCAGTGTTTATTACAGGTAGGGGGCACCAGTGAGTTAAGCAAGTCTGTGGTTTACAGAAAGGGGGCCACTACTGGGCTGAAGGAGAATTTAATACGAGTTACCACTGAGGTGACTAAGTATGTGGTAATAGTTACAGGTAGGGGGCACCACCGAGCTGGCTAAGTAGGTGATAGGAGTTATGGGTACGGGGCACCACAGAATTAAGCTGGTGTTTATTACTTGGTACAGATAGGGGGGGCACCACTGGGCTGACTTAGTATGTGGTAGGAGTTACAGGTAGGGGGCACCACAGAATCAAGCTAGTGTTTATTAAATGGTACAGATAGGTGGGCACCACTGAGCTGGATAAATATGTGGTATGAGTTACTGATAGGGGGCATTATAGAATCAAATTAGTTTTTATTACTTGGTACAGATAGGTGGGCACCAATAAGCTGACTAAGTATGTGATTGGTGTTACAGATAGGGGGCACCACTGGGCTGACTAAGTATTTGGTAGGAGTTATGGGTAGGGGGCACTATAGAATCAAATTAGTGTTTATTACTTGGTACAGATAGGGGGGGCACCACTGAGCTGACTAAGTATGTGGTTGGCATTACAGATAGGGGGCACCATTGAGCTGACTAAGTATTTGGTAGGAGTTATGGGTAGGGGGCACCACAGAATTAAGCTAGTGTTTATTACTTTGTACAGATAGGTGGGCACCACTGAGCTGGCTAAATATGTGGTAAGAGTTACTGATAGGGTGCACTATAGAATCAAATGATTGTTTATTACTTGGTACAGATAGGTATCACCACTGAGATGACAAAGTATGTGGGTGAAGTTACAAGTAGGTGGCATCACAGCGCCAAACCACACGTTTATTACAGGTAGGGGGCACCAATGAATTAAGCAAATCTGTGGTTTACAGACAGGTGGCGCTACTGAGCTGAAGGAGCATTTCATATGAGTTACCAATAGGGGTACGTACAGTATGTGGTAGGAGTTACAGGTAGGGGGCACCACTGAGCTGACTAAGTGTAAGATTTACAAGTAGAGGGCGTCACAGAGCCCAGCAGGTGTTAACTGTGAGTGACAGCCAGGGGGCACCACTGAGTCAGAGATGGGGGGCACCACAGAGTTTCTTTGGATTATTTCCACCAAATCCCCTTTTCTGCTCCCCCAGCTTTTGCCTGCAGAACTGATAAACTCTGACCGTGGGTCAGATTCAGAATGTTCTGGCTCACTGGTAGTGGTCCTAAAGGGTGGTCCCCAGGTTTGCCTGCCTTAGTCAGTGTAGAAAGCGTTTTGGAGGTCCGTGTCAAAGGGGCAGTCAGGCTCTTGTTCATTCTTGCCATCAGGTGTCCAACTTAGAGCTGTGCTGACGTAGCAAACGAGAGCCATGTGGTGGGCGTCGTCTGGACATGCCAGTGTGCCCTAAATCACTCGCCAGCCGTGCCAAATCAAGCACAGGCAGCGGTGATCACGTCTCTGATGAATGCCTGTTGACCTTCAAAATGCGCCCGCCGTGCACTCGGGGTGGGAGTTCGTCGGGCTTCTCTGATCTCCTGACAGTGTCTCGTGATTGAGGACCCCCTTGATCCAGTGACAGATGCACATGAGTTTGTCGTGCTTTACTACAAGTCGTCCACTGGGTGGCGTTGCCTCCGTGACTGTGTGCCCGCGTTGTGTCACGTGGCTGTCGGGCAGAGCAGAGAATCGAGATGAGAGAGTTGGCATGTTGGATGGTTAAGGGGGTCTCCTGTTGCAGTAATTATTAAATGTTTTTCACATCTGGAGTTGCCGCAGTGAGTCAGCGGTGGGATTTTAACCTTGTGACCCGCATTTGAACTTCCAGCCAGTAGGGGGCCACGCTGATTGGCAGCAGCTGTAAAATGAATGCTGGGGGGGGGGGCTGGATTCTCTGTTCCCCCCCCCTTTATATGCTCTTGGCAGCCATTCCAGGGTTTGTGCCATGAGGTGCCCACTTTCTTCTGTCTTGTCTGACGCTGCTCTTCCTTTGTTCTCCTCTTAGAGCCAAGCCGAGGCGCACTACAAAGGAAGCAAACACGCCAAGAAGCTCAAATCCCAGGACTCGGGGAAAACGAAGCAGAAATCCTCGTCTGCCAAGAACGGCTCCAAGGCGGGCAGCGCTGGCACCAGCGGCCCCTCAGCTGGCCCACCTAACAAGACCGACAAATCAGGTGACCCGACTTTCTGTCTCTTTCCTCTGCGCTGCTCCACCCGAGATGCCCTTTTGTTTTTGTTTTTTTCTGATGCTGTTTTTCGGTGGGTACATGTGGACTCTCAAGGGTGCCCACTATGCAAAGGTAAGTGCCCACTAGGGGTAGCCACAGACTTGCTTCCTTGGCCTGGCCTGGTCATTAGCACACGCCATACATAAAGTCTTCAGTGCAAGGGCAGTTGAATTCAGTATACCATCTGGTGTGGCACATTCTCTGTTGTGCCACCCCTTTGCTTCTTCCACTGCGGCTGCCAGACCCCTGAAGTCACATATGGGCAGTAGGTGGCACTGCTCGGCTCCACAGCCTGGTCTTCTGATGTCCAGCTTTTAACAGATTCTTTTTGACCAGTCATTCTGCCTCACCCTCCAGACTGGCAGTGCCATAGGAAGTGATCACTACCTATGAAAGGCACTATATATTGCCATATTTAATGACACATTATTAGAACAAGTGATACATTGACAGTTCTGGCTGGAACTGCCCCAAGGATGTGCCATCACCCTCTGGGCAGTGACTGAGCGGGCAGGAGAGCGCAATTAACATTCTGAAAGCTCACAAGAGAGCAAAAACGCCACGGGGAGGCCAAAAGTGACAAACAGAGACCAGCTGCCCCATTGTGCACAGGCTTGAACCTGTGTCTATTCAGCCCCGTCCTTTAATCCATCTAAAGCACTCTGCCTTATTTTGAACAAACTTGAACCCATGTCTGCCCAGTACCCCCCTGCAAAGTCCCTCAGAACACTCTATTAATGTGCCCAGGCTTGAACCCGTGTCTGCCCAGTTCTCTCTACCAATCCATCTCTAAGTGCTCCTTAGTCCTTAGTGTGCACAGGCTTGAACCCGTGTCCCTGCAGTGCCTTGTTCCACATAACACACTCTTCATTTCTGCCTCCCTTTTCTCTTTGTCTCTTTTTAATTTCGGCTCCTGTCTCTTTGTTCTCCTGCCAGCTCCCCTCGTCCCCTTGGGGGTCACTTGTGGGGTCTGCTGCAGTCTTTTGGTTATTAGAAAGCTTGACAAGAGCTCCATCTGGTGGCCACTGGTGTCCCCGCACTTCTCTAATTGTCACCCATTTGCTCCCTAGCAGCCTGTTCTCTTGACATGGACAAATGGCCACACCATGCCAACTCCTCCTCGTCAGAGAAATGTGGGCTGCCCCCTAGTGACCAGATGGGTGAGCGTGAGCCCCCTACTCTTCCTCTCTATATCTGTACAGTCTGTGTGGTGACCTGCCAGACTGGGGGTCTCATGCTGCCTTACCAGCAATTCTGGCTACTATGGCATCACTGTCACTTCCATCCACTGTGGCACTTGAGGTGACTTCACTTAAGTGGCACACCCATGACAGAGTGTAACACACACACACACACGCACGCACCCTACTTGCACACAGAAGTGGTCTCTTACTGCCCTCTGCTGTTCTATTGGTGCCCTGCTCCTGGGAAGTCCCTTGCCAGCCCGTCACCTGCTCACATTTTAGACGCAGTGCCATTTGTTTCACTTCTCATCAGTTTACAAAATCAACGCTGACAGTCAAAGGATATTTTGGAAAAACAATCAGCTGTGCTTTCCATCTGGAAGGTTTATTTATGTGTCTACAGCGGGACATCAGCTGTGCAGACATTTATAGCTCGGCCACTCGTGAGCATCTCGAGCACCAGAACTGAGGGGCACTTTGGGCAACTTCACCCTGAGCCATGAGAGGGCACCTTAAGCATCATCTGGACATGGGTACAGCGTACTTGGGGGGGTAATCCTGTTGTCGAGGACCTGGCAGTGCCAAAGGGGGCGAGATGGTCTGGTGCCAGTGTCAGGCTGCATGACTGGCAGGTGCTGAGAGTCTAAACCAGCTGACTGAGTCTGTCGTTTGGCCCGCAGTTGCAGTACGTGTCGTGTTTGTCATTTATCTGAATAGCTGGTCATCCAGCCTGGCTTTATATAGCGCCTTTTATGATCGCTTTATGTGCTCAGTTAGATTTGTGCAATAGTTTACAGTTAAAAGTACCGCTCACTTAGGGTCAGACAAGGGGGATCGCTTAGGAACACTAGGGGGCATCAAGCACCCCCAAACCCCAGACATATGTGACCAGGGCACAGGTTATTGTCTAAGGAGGGCACAGTGCCTCTTTACACAGGTCCCGAGCTCAGTGCCAATGATGCCCACACAAACAGTCTTTTCATAATCCTTCTCTTCCACTCCTGACTCCCACTCGTCCAGCTGGGGCTCAGAGCTCCATTTTTAACGCCTGGCATGTCAGCGCTGTAGTCAGAAGCACTTCCAGGTTTAGGCAGACCCTCCTCCAGCAGCACCCTTGGACCCTAAGTGGGCGGCCTGTTGGAACTGCAACTTTCATGGAGCTCTGCGTGCATCCAGATGGGACCTCCGTCAGAGAGAGAGACTGCCACCCAGCATCCCACTGTCCATCTATCATAATGGTCTCCCGGCTTGACAAGGAAACACCAACCATCCCAGCTGGGATGCCCATCTCTCCATGATGTCCTTCACTCTGTTTATAGCGCCTTTCCTAGTGGACACCATCCCAGAGGACTTCACTCATAATCAACTTCATACGCCTGCCAAGGTGACTGAAGGAACAGACACAGGCGTGGTGGGCAGCCCAGCAAAGCTCTTCAGCGTACGCCATTCGGCAGCATCAAGGACTTTGAGCCAAAGGCTGACCCCATCCGGCCCACCCTTCCATGTCTCTTAATCCTGGCAGATTAAATAAAAGAAGCACCCGCCCCTAGCATGCCAGTGGAGAAGATGGCAGTGTGGTCCTCTGGTGGCCAAGCCGATGGAGAGTCGGTGTGACCCAAGCAAGTGTTTTCATCTGGCTGGGCCCTAAATATGGAAATACTGAAGCACAGTGGTCTTTACTTTATATAAAGCGCCTTTCCAGAGTGAACAACACCCCTAGAAACGTAACAAGTTACAATTGACAGTTAATTGTGCAGGTGGGATAACACAGTGGGTCAGATGTGGGCAACCCTTTAGTCAAGTGGTGGAAAGGCACCATACATGTGTGTGTGTGTGTGTGTGTGTGTGACTAAATAGATCATATATATAATGATGTGTGTGTGTGTGTGAATGAGAATATATATATAAACTGCTCAGAAAAATGAAAGGCACACATCACATCTCAAGGGAAAAACAAATCCTGCTGGGTCTCTCTACTGCTATGGACTGATGTGGTGATGTGTGAGGGACGAAAGGATGGAAATGAAAAAGATCAAAAGACAATCAAAGGGAACAAAATGAGGTGGCAGGTGAGTCCATTTGGCCGAAAGTTCACTGCAGCAACTCCAAATCGTACTCAGTAGTGTGTATGCCCCCCCCCCCATATGCCTGACAACATCCTAATGATGACGACAGATGGTGTCCTGGGGGATCTCCTCCCAGATCTGGACCAGGGCATCACTGAGCTCCTGGACAGGCTGGGGTGTCGGATGAACCGAAACATAATGTCCCACCCAGAGGTGTTCTATTGGATTGAGGTCGGGGTGGGGGGCACCAGTCAATGGTATGAATTCCTTCATCCTCTCGCCACATGAGGCCGGGCATTGTCGTGCACCAGGAGGAACCAGCATAGGGTCTGACAATGGGTCCAAGGATTTCATCCTGATACCTAATGGCAGTCAAGGTGCCCACCGTTGTCTAGCCTGTAGAGGTCTGTGCATTCCTCCATGGATATGCCTCCCTCCCCAGACTGACCATCACTGACCCACCATCAAACCAGTCATGCTGAATGATGTCACAGGCAGCATCACGTTCATGACCCTGCTCTCATCTGTGAAAAGCACAGGGTGCCAGTGTTGGACCTGCCAATTCTGGTATTCTATGGCAAATGCCAATCAAGCTCCATGGTGCACACTAGAGGACATTGGGCCCTCAGGCCACCCTCATGAAGTCTGTTTCTGATTGTTTACTCAGAGACATTCACACCAGTGGCCTGCCTGCTGGAGGTCATTTTGTAGGCTCTGCCAGTGATCACCCTGTTCCTCCGGTGGGTCCTACTGATGGGTTAAGGACCTTCTACGAGGGTCCTGTCCAGCTCTCCTAGAGGAACTGCCTGTCTATCTCCTGGAATCTCCTCCATGCCCTTGACACTGTGCTGGGAGTCACAGCAAACCTTCTGGCAATGCCACATAGTGATGTGCCTGCCATCCTGGAGAAGTTGGCCTACCTGTGCCAGCTCTGTAGGGTCCAGGTATGGCCTCATGCTACCAGTAGTGACACTGACCGCAGCCAAATGCAAAATGAGTGACAAAACAGATGAGGAGGGAAAAATGTCAGTGGCCTCCTCCACCTGTTAAAGCATTCATTCCTGTTTGGGGGGGTCCTCTCATTGTTACCTTCCCCCCCCCCCCCCCCCCCACAGTGCACCAAAGCAGCTAAAAATGATGAAAAAGCCCCTCTGCTACTTAACTGAGCAGATCAACAGACCACAAGTGTCACTGACTTGATGCAATGCTCTCATTAAAAAGGGGTCCTTTCATATATATATACACTGATATGTGTGTGTGTGTGTGTGTATACTCTATATATAATATATATACTGGTGTGCTGCGGTGGGTTGGCACCCTGCCCAGGATTGTTTCCTGCCTTGTGCCCTGTGTTGGCTGAGATTGGCTCCAGCAGACCCCCGTGACCCTGTGTTCGGATTCAGCGGGTTGGAAAATGGATGGATGGATGGATACTGGTGTGTGTGTGTGTGTGTGTATACTCTATATGTAATATATACACTGATGTGTGTGTCTGTGTGTGTGAGTGTGTGTATACTCTATATCCATCCATCCATCCATTTTCCAACCCGCTGAATCCGAACACAGGGTCACGGGGGTCTGCTGGAGCCAATCTCAGCCAACACAGGGCACAAGGCAGGAACCAATCCCAGGCAGGGTGCCAACCCACCGCAGGTATACTCTATATGTAATATATATACTGATGTGTGTGTCTGTGTGTGTTTATCTTAAAGATGTGCAGGTTGGATTGACTGGCGAATCTAATACAGTGCCATGTGTATAGGTGGGCACGGTCATGGACTGCTGGTTCTTGTCTGTACCCAGCACTGTTTGTGTAGGTGCCAACCCCCCTACCATCCTGACTGGCATTAATCAGAGGAGCTCCACTTCCGATTCTATGCATTTGCGAAGCTGAACTTGAACTTGAGACGCCATATTGATGTCAAATTATTTTTTTTTGTCTCCAACCTAGAAAAAAGAGCAGCATCCAGCAACATGGCAAGGCCCACTACCCGGTCAGCAGGGCTTCTGCCCATCAGTGTGCCCAAGCCAGCCACCCTGGAAACAACACCCCGTGAAACGGCACCGGTCACACTGCCGGTAAAAAACGGAGAGGGGCCGATGCCCACCGAGTCCGAGGAGGAGAAAGCCAGGAAGTTACTGTACTGTTCGCTATGCAAAGTGGCCGTGAACTCGCTGTCACAGCTCGAGGCGCACAACACAGGTGAGGGTCTGTCACGGTGTTAACATGAAATCAGGCCCCCTCACTGGTCACAGGGCCAGCATGACATCACTGCTGAGGAAGCCTTTCTAATTCAGGAGGAGGTCCCTCAGAGGCTCGTTGTTTGTTGGACTGTCAGCAGCGTTTTCTGGAAGTTACTATTTTGATTTTATGGTTTTGTGATTTTTTTTTTTGCTCTGTATTTTAGATTTGACATTTGGATTTTGGTTTGGGGTTGTTAGCCTGGCCTTCTTTCAATCATTTTATACACTATTTTCTGTTTTGCTGTATTTTTGTTGCTGCTTTTTATTTTTACATTCTTTTAATTGAGAGGTTCCTTCTGTGGTGAAACACGTGTGGAGTGCCCGGTATGAGGGTCAGCATGGGGGACGCAAGTCTGACAATCCCCACATCTTGAGGTCTCTTGGTCAGGGAAGTCCGGCAGACCGGAGTCCTAAATGGAGAAGTGTGGTGGTCAACAATGCTAAATGCTGGGCATGACAGATTTTACTATTCAGGTGTGCCAGGGTGGCATGAAGTGCTGAAGATATGCATCCTCTGTGGTGATTTGCAGACTGGAGGTAACCAGGACAATCTAGAAAATTCTGTACAATACAATACAATTTATTCTTGTATAGCCCAAAATCACACAAGGGGAGCCGCAATGGACTTTTCAGCCTTTTGACAGCCCACCCCCCTCCACCTTAATTTTCTAAGAAGACAAGAAAAAACCTTGTAGGGAAAAAGAGGAAACCTCGGGAAAGGCAATTCAGAGACCCCTTTCCAGATAGGCTGGGCGTGCTGTGGGTGTCAAAAAGAAGGGGGTCAATACAACACAACACACGGAACAGAACACAAGTCATCCTCAATACCGTACAATAGTGCAATAGAAATATTACAAGGACAGATAGATGATATCCCATAATGCAATTTGGATTTGTTCAGTGTCCTGGAGACCTCGGCCATCAAGCTGCCTCCCCCTATTGGCCATTCCACAGCTGAGTCAGTGCTGGGCCAGCCAATCCGATGAAAGGACCCCTCTACCTGATGATCCTCCATCAGAGAGGACTTTACCTTACCTTGCCAGCGGTCTGTGCTCATTCATGTGATCATTGATGTCCGTCTGTCCATTTCCGTTTTCTACCGCTTACCCAGATTTGGGTTGCTGTGGCTACAGCCTAAGCAAAGATGACCAGACGTTCCTTTTCCCCACCGCCTCTTCCAGCTTCTTCAGGGGGATACTAAGTCGTTCCCAGGCCAGCCAAGGGCTATAATCTCTCCTGCGTGTCATGGGTTGGCGCCGTGGTCTCCCTAACCACCCCATCGTTTGACACGTGTGAGTCACAACCCCAGAGAGTTGCCCAGGAATCCTCCTATTCGAAGTGCAAGCCGGCCCAGCTGGCTCCTTTGAATATGGTGGAGCTGTAGCTCTAATCTGAGGTCCCCCTCAGTTTCTACGCTCCTCACCCTGACTCCAAGGCTGAGCCCAGACACTGTGTGAAGGAAGCTTATGTCTGCTGCTTGTATCCACAACTGAGTTCCTCTGGTAAGTCCCCACAGCTCATGGCCATAGATGAGGACAGGAATGGAGATTGACTAGTAGATTCAGAGCTTTGCCCTTTGTCTCGGCTTCCTCTTCACTTTGTCCATATGACTGCAGATGCTGCTCGGACTTGTCTGTTGATCTCCTGCTGCTTTCTTCCCTCACTCGTGAACAAGACCCTCAGGATACTTGAACTCCTCTTCTTGAGGCAGTACCTCAACCCCAACGTGAAGAGGACACTCCACTCTTTGCCATGACCTCAAACTTGGATGTGCTGTTCCTCATCCCGGCCGCTTCATAGTTGGCTGCTTTCTTTCCCAGTGTGCATCTGAAGTCAAAGCCTGATGAAGCCAGCGGGTCCGCAAAAAGAAGACACGCGATGTTGAGGTCACTGAACTGGACACTCTCCACTCCTTGGCGTGTCTAGAAACTCTGACCATAAAAATTCTGAACAAAATCGGCCATAGAGGGGTAGTCCTGGCAGAGTCCAACACCCACCGGGATCGGGTTTGACGTTTGCTCCAGATGTTGTCCACAACAGCTGGCCTGGTACCCCATACTCACGAAGCACCTCTCACTGGACACCCCGAGGGACGTGGTCGTATGACTTTTCCAAGTCCACAGAACACATGTTGTCTGGTTGGGCAAACTCCCATGAGCCTTTGTGAGGGTAAAATGCTGGGTCAGTGTTCCTTGACAGGAAAGAAATCCATGTTGTTCCTCCTGCCTCCAAGGTTTGACCTTGAGATGGACTCTCCTTTCCAGATCTGTGTGTCTCACTATGGATTCTCTCAATGAAACATCTGAGATGTCACTGAAGACATCAGCTAATTGATCGCCAATCCATCCAGACAGGGTGCCTTATGGGCCTGGTGGGGCAGACTGGGTTTGGGTTTGCTTTGCTTTGGTCTTTGATGTTTCTCCTTCATGTGTTTATCATCCCCATGTTATATTTTATGAATAAAACACCTTTGATCTTCTTGGTAGAGATCAGTTTGGGGAGGAACAAACTTGTGTGACAAAAAATGTTTTTTTCCTGTCAATTGCAGGCTCAAAGCACAAAACAATGCTGGAAGCTCGCAATGGTGCCGGTCCAATCAAGGCGTATCCAAGACCCGGGTCCAAACTCAAGGTCCAGACCAGCGTGGTGAAAGGTTCGGGTCTGCAGAACAAAACGTTCCATTGTGAAATCTGCGATGTCCACGTGAACTCCGAGATCCAGCTAAAGCAGGTACACTCGATGAAGCCTGTTTGGTCTGGGCCGAGGTCACACACTCTTCTGGGGTCTGCACTTGACTGTTACTTGTTATAAAGACAGAGTTGACATTCACATTTAGGGAATCGGCTATTATTGAAGGTTATCTGTGTGAGGAAGCTGGTGACCTCCTAAACATGACAGAAACTTCTGATGAGGAACCGAGAGAAACTGTAGAGGGAGAAGAGCTGTGTAGGTTAAATAGGCTGAAATCTAACAAATCACCAGGAACAGAGGACCTGAGGAGGTCAGCGAGTGCAGATAGGAATTCCTTGACGCAAATTTCTAGGAAGTCACTGCGCACCAAGAAAAGGACTGGAAAATGGCAAATATTATCGTGTTTTATAAAAAGGCTGATCAGGCAGATCTAAGTCACTACAGAAGGCACGGCAGTAGTGTGTGGTCCAGGTAGGCCTTTGGCCACCCACTTTGCTTATTGGCCAACCCTGTTTTGTAGTCGAAGGAACTCGCTGTAGACCTCCATGATTACAGTGCATCCAGAAAGTATTCACAGCACATCACTTTTTCCACATTTTGTTATGTTACAGCTTTATTCCAAAATGGATTAAATTCATTTTTTTCCTCAGAATTCTACACACAACACCCCATAATGACAACGTGAAAAAAGTTTACTTGAGGTTTTTGCAAATTTATTAAAAATAAAAAAACTGAGAAAGCACATGTCCATAAGTATTCACAGCCTTTTCTCAATACTTTGTCGATGCACCTTGGACAGCAATTCCAGCCTCAAGTCTTTTGAATATGATGCCACAAGCTTGGCACACCTATCCTTGGCCAGTTTGGCCCATTCCTCTTTGCAGCACCTCTCAAGCTCCATCAGGTTGGATGGGAAGCGTCGGTGCACAGCCATTTTAAGATCTCTCCAGAGATGTTCAATCAGATTCAAGTCTGGGCTCTGGCTGGGCCACTCAAGGACATTCACAGAGTTGTCCTGAAGCCACTCCTTTGATATCTTGGCTGTGTGCTTAGGGTCGTTGTCCTGCTGAAAGATGAACCGTCGCCCCAGTCTGAGGTCAAGAGCGCTCTGGAGCAGGTTTTCATCCAGGATGTATCTGTACATTGCTGCAGTCATCTTTCCCTTTATCCTGACTAGTCTCCCAGTCCCTGCCACTGAAAAACATCCCCACAGCATGGTGGTGGCAGCATCACTGTAGGGATGGTATTGGCCTGGTGATGAGTGGTGCCTGGTTTCCTCCAAACGTGACGCCTGGCATTCACACCAAACAGTTCAATCTTTGTCTCATCAGACCAGAGAATTTTCTTTCTCATGGTCCGAGAGTCCTTCAGGTGCCTTTTGGCAAACTCCAGGCGGGCTGCCATGTGCCTTTTACTAAGGAGTGGCTTCCGTCTGGCCACTCTACCATACAGGCCTGATTGGTGGATTGCTGCAGAGATGGTTGTCCTTCTGGAAGGTTCTCCTCTCTCCACAGAGGACCTCTGGAGCTCTGACAGAGTGACCATCGTGTTCTTGGTCACCTCCCTGACTAAGGCCCTTCTCCCCCAATCGCTCAGTTTAGATGGCCGGCCAGCTCTAGGAAGAGTCCTGGTGGTTTCGAACTTCTTCCACTTACGGATGATGGAGGCCACTGTGCTCATTGGGACCTTCAAAGCAGCAGAAATTTTTCTGTAACCTTCCCCAGATTTGTGCCTCGAGACAATCCTGTCTCGGAGGTCTACAGACAATTCCTTTGACTTCATGCTTGGTTTGTGCTCTGACATGAACTGTCAACTGTGGGACCTTCTATAGACAGGTGTGTGCCTTTCCAAATCAGGTCCAGTCAACTGAATTTACCACAGGTGGACTCCAATGAAGCTGCAGAAACATCTCAAGGATGATCAGGGGAAACAGGATGCCCCTGAGCTCAATTTCGAGCTTCATGGCAAAGGCTGTGAATACTTATGTACATGTGCTTTCTCAATTTTTTTATTTTTAATAAATTTGCAAAAATCTCAGGTAAACTTTTCACGTTGTCATTATGGGGTGTTGTGTGTAGAATTCTGAGGAAAAAAATGAATTGAATCCATTTTGGAATAAGGCATAACAAAATGTGGAAAAAGTGATGAAGTGCTGGGAATACTTTCCAGATGTACTGTATATTGTGCTGAGGCATAGACTGCTTCTAAGGCTTTGAGTGTTCCCGGGGGGCCCAGTGGTCTTAAAAATTGTGAAATGAAAGAACCACCAGAAGTCTTCCTAGAATTGGCCATCTAGCCAAACTGAGTAAGGGTCTTGGACAAGGAGGTGACCAAAAACCCAGCAGTCCCACTACCAGAGCGTCAGAGGTGCTCCACTGAAATGGAAGAACCTGTCGGAAAGATGACCATCTCAGCAGCACACCATCAAGGGATGACCCACAGAACATTTAAGGAAGACCTAAAAACAATGAAGGCCAGCTGGGAGGAGATGGGGCTGTTGTGGCTGATTGGGGATGTTGGGGGAAGCCTGCTGCCCAGTTCTAGCCCAGGGACTCTTAAACTAATAAAAATAGCATCGGACCACCTGTAACAAATTAAGGACCATCCTATTATGAAATCCTTGTGGATTTGCTGAAATGCAGTCCAGAAAGCGTAACGTGAATTGTGGGAAAATTAATGGAAGGAAATGTAAAGGAAAGAATTGAGCAGCACATGACAAGGACCGGAGTGTTCGTGTTTTACTGAAATGCTAAGAAGAAGAAGAGTTATTGTCAGCCGTACATGATCAATTCAGTTCAAGGCCCTTATTATTATTATTATTATCCATCAATTAATAATGTCGTCTTAATACAGTTCGTAGATGCATCAAATCTATATTATCACCTCTGATCAATACAGTTGAAGATGATGGGGCATCATCATCATGATTATTATTACTATTATTATTATTATTATTGATGTCGCCCAACCCTGATAGCTGATGGCTAATCATTTTCTTATTGGTCAGTCTTTCTGTAGGCCACACCTCACATCTCATGTCATTGTTTGCACTCCTGACAGTAATTCTAGATTTTCACATACATATTCAATATGTACAGGACCAGAACAAGAATGTGCACATTTGTTGTTAGTTAAATCAGACTGTTTGTTTGTTATTGTAATTTAGATGAAGATCAGACCCTATTCTAGGACACATTTAAACATACATGCAGTGGTTTCCAAAGTGTTCAAATACTTTTTCTTGCCACTTGTATAAGGCATCTCACATGGTGAACAAAATGGCTTTTTACGGCTACTTACAGATTGAGTACAAGATGTGAAATAAAGGTCTGGGACCCTCTAATTTACTCTGTGGACCAAAAGCCTGAAAATCAAAATTACAGGGGGGGGTCCCTAAAAAGTACATTTTAAAAATTGTGTTTTACTGCCCATTACTGAGTGTGCCAGCAAATATTGAAGCAGAGTGTGGAAAGCTCATCACAGACATGGCTGGAGGCAGCAGTCGTTGAAGCGGGTCAGAGATGGGCAGGGCAAGAGATTTTAGTAGCAGTAGGTAGGGCGTGGCCTGGTGGGTGTGGCTAGGTGCAGTTAGTTGCCAGAGTGATAGCAGGCTGGGAGGGGTTAGACAGTTGAGTGACAGAAGGCTAGGTGAGGTAAGTTGCTTGAGTGGCTACAGGCTGGGCGGAGTTAGTTGTTTGAGTGGCAGGAGGCTGGGCGGGGTTAGTTGCCAGAGTGATAGCAAGCTGGGAGGGGTTAGACAGTTGAGTGACAGAAGGCTAGGTGAGGTAAGTTGCTTGAGTGGCTACAGGCTGGGCGGAGTTAGTTGTTTGAGTGGCAGGAGGCTGGGCGGGGTTAGTTGCCTGAGTGATAGCAGGCTGGGAGGGGTTAGACAGTTGAGTGTTAGAAGGCTGGATGAGGTAAGTTGCTTGAGTGGCTACAGGCTGGGCGGAGTTAGTTGTTTGAGTGGCAGGAGGCTGGGCGGGGTTAGTTGCCAGAGTGATAGCAAGCTGGGAGGGGTTAGACAGTTGAGTGACAGAAGGCTAGGTGAGGTAAGTTGCTTGAGTGGCTACAGGCTGGGCGGAGGTAGTTGTTTGAGTGGCAGGGGGGTGGGCGGGGTTAGTTGCCAGAGTGATAGCAAGCTGGGAGGGGTTAGACAGTTGAGTGACAGAAGGCTAGGTGAGGTAAGTTGCTTGAGTGGCTACAGGCTGGGCGGAGTTAGTTGTTTGAGTGGCAGGAGGCTGGGCGGGGTTAGTTGCCAGAGTGATAGCAAGCTGGGAGGGGTTAGACAGTTGAGTGACAGAAGGCTAGGTGAGGTAAGTTGCTTGAGTGGCTACAGGCTGGGCGGAGTTAGTTGTTTGAGTGGCAGCTTGTTGGGTGGGGTTAGTTGCCTGGGTGGCTGTAAACTGGTTTCGACTTTTGTGTGGCAGAAGCCCTCCTGGAAAGACAGAGGAGCTGATCCTTCATATCAGGAGAATTCAAGAAAGATGGTGAGCCTTTCATAGAAAATTAATAAACTTGAGCTCCATACAGGTGGGCACTAATGCCATCCTCTCAATGATGATCAAAAGTGTAATGATGGTATTGTGCTAACAGTTTGGGATAGCCAGTTCATATTTCTTGTTTTGGTGGCATCCCCCGTGCCCCCTAAAAATGGGAATGTAAAGTTATTGGTCTCGTTAGGCTCATGGTGGTGTGGTATTGTGGGATACTGTTGTTAAATAAATAAATTCATTATTTGGTTGAACCTGTGGCTACCGGAAAGACTTCAGTTCCCAGCAGTCAGCAGGAGTGCACAGGGGCTGATGGGAGGAGGTGTGCACCTGAGCTATGAGACAGCAGTGCTAATCACTGCACCGCCATGTCACCCTCAGGAAAAAAAAAAGTTTGTCTAAGACGACCATACGGTGAGTTTTCAGGGAAACAAATTGTCTAACAAGGCCAGCGGTGAACCCAGCAAATCAACAGTAGTGTGCGCGTGTCTTGAAAAATGTCTGGTACCAAAGTAAGATTCTGGGGTTGGGCATTTGGGTACATCTTTAATCTGTATAGCGCCTTTCATGGTGCATTTCCCCAGCAGTCCGTGTTCAGTCCTTCAGCCCGGCTGCAGGCAGGTCATTTTATGGTGCATGTGGAGTTAGTGGTCTGGTGAAGCGACTGGCCCGGGTTCACATGGTGGGGGATCACAGCTGCTTATTTTCTTTTGTTATCTCCTGCTTTTCCCCACTAGAGGGCTCTCTGCTCATCCCAGCATTGCACCTGAGACCTTCCTTCTTCCATTTGCTTTGGTGTTTTGCTAATCCAAGAGGATTACTTTAGGGGACCCCCTGGTGTTTCCATTCCCTGTTTTGAATTTTCTTTTTATTTCCCCTTCTTCACAGCACATTTCCAGTCGGCGGCACAAAGACCGAGTGGCAGGCAAGCCCATGAAGCCCAAGTACAGTCCGTACAACAAGCAGCAGCGGAGCCCCAGCATCCTCGCAGTAAGCATTTCTCCTCAACTCTCGCTCTCTCTAAAAATGTCCTCCGTGTTTCGCCGTCAGATGGCTGACCCAGTTTCACTCTCTGGCCAGATGTCCCCAGTCAGCAACGCCACATGACACACTGGCACAGTTGGGGCTCTCCTGGCTTAGTGCACCATTTAAATCCCGCCGACACGTGCCTTTGGGTTGTGGGAATTAATCCAGGGATTAACTTCAGCCGCAGTCACCAGCCTGCGATTATCGGCACAGCAAAGTGGAACACTGAGGAGTGCAGCCTCAGAGATGCTCTCCTTCATCCCTCCCTAAGTGTGCCAGTTTAGGTTGGTTGGATGACTCCAAGATGGCCTGGCACGTGCATGATGGTGCTGGTGCCAGAGCAGGCATTGGTGCAGATCCCAACTTGAGCACCACTTGTGTGGAGTTTGCATATTCTCCATGTGTCCTTGTACCCCCCCAATCCCACAGACTGGTGTGGTACCTCAATCGTCATCTCTGACTTGGCCTCCCATTGTGAGTGTTGTGCCCAAGTGGCCCCTTGTCCAGCCTCACCATGGCCTTGAAGTGGAAAAAGTCGGTTAAGAAAATGGATGGATGTCCTGGAGGTCCACTGAAGTCCAAAACACCATTTGATGTTTGCGGTGATGATGTCACACATCATGAGCTGGGGTCATGTGATCAAGCACGGCCAATCCAGCCACAACCAAGATGAAGGCTGGAAAGAAAATGACCTCATCAAAATATCCATCCATCCATCCATTTTCCAACCCGCTGAATCCGAACACAGGGTCACGGGGGTCTGCTGGAGCCAATCCCAGCCAACACAGGACACAAGGCAGGAACCAATCCCAGGCAGGGTGCCAACCCACCGCAGGACACACACAAACACACCCACACACTAGGACCAATTTAGTATCATCAAAATACATTTTAAAAATGTGTTACACTGCCCATTACTGAGTGTGCCAGGAAATATTGAAGCAGAGTGTGGAAAGCTCATCACAGACATGGCTGGAGGTGGCAGTCGTTGAAGCGGGTCACAGATGGGCAGGGCAAGAGGGCTTAGTAGCAGCTGGTAGGGTGTGGCCTGGTGGGTGTGGCTAAGTGGCAGCAGACTGGGTTGGGTTAGAGAGTTGAGTGGCAACAGGCTGGGCGGGGTAAGTTGTTTGAGTTGCAGGAGGCTGGGCGGAGTTAGCTGTTTGAGTGATAGCAGATGGGGCGGGGTTAGACAGTTGAGTGACAGAAGGGTGGGCGGGGTAAACTACTTGAGTGTAAGTATGCTGGATGGGATTAGATGCTTCAAGTGCCTGGGCAGTTGCAATAGGGTCGGTAGGTTTAGTTGCATGAGGGGAGTGTGCTGGGCAGAATTAGATGCTTGAGAGTCAGCAGGCTTGCCAGCGTTCGTTGCCTGAGTGGCAGGAGGCTGGTCGGGGTTAGACACTTGAGTGACAGCAGGCTGGGCAGGGCTTGTGGTTTAAATGGCAGTAGGCTGGGCAGTGGTTAGACTTTTGAGTTTCAACAGGATTGGTGGGTTTTGTTGCTTGAGTGGCAGCTATTTGGGTGGGGTTAGTTGCCTGGGTGGCTGTAAACTGGGCGAGTTTAGACTCTTGCGTGGCAGCAGCCCTCCTGGAAAGACAGAGGAGCTGATCCTTCACATCAGGAGAATTCAAGAAAGATGGTGAGCCTTTCATAGAAAATTAATAAACTTGAGCCCCATACAGGTGGGCAGTAATACCATCCTCTCAGTGACGATCAAAAGTGTAATGATGGTATTGTGCTAACAGTGCCCAGTTTGGGATAGCCAATTCATTTTTCTTGTTTTGGTGGCATCTCCCATGCACCCTAAAAATGGGAATGTAAAGTTATTGAGCTCATGGTGGTGTGGTGTTGTGGGATATTGTTGTTAAATTAATAAACTCGTTATTGAGTTGAACCTGTGGCTACCGGAAAGACTTCAGTTCCCAGCAGTCAGCAGGAGTGCGCAGGGGCTGATGGGAGGAGGAGGCGTGCACTTTAAAGAGAAAGGAAAAGGATGAGAGCAGAGCTGCCGCAGCCATTAGAGCTGAGTGCACAACAGCTGAGTTCACTTTACCTCAAGTTTGACAAAAACGCAGAAATGTTCAGGAATTTCATAGAACTCCACAGAATGCTTTGAGGTCAATGGGGAAGGAGAAGCGGAACTCGTTTTGAGAGGATTTTAACGGGGTGATGGTCTTTTAATGTGTCTCTGAGGGCCTGGGAATCGTCTGCCAACTATACTGGACCAATTATTGTGGCTAAAAGTAAAATTATTATTTGGTTGAACCTGTGGCCACTGGAAAGACTTCATTTCCCAGCAGTCAGCAGGACTGCACAGGGGCTGATGGGAGGAAGTGTGCACCTGAGCTGTGAGACAGCAGTGCTAACCACTGCACCGCCATGTCACCCACAGGTAAAACGATACCCCGGATCAAAATGGCATCCAAGATACTCATCCCTCCATTTATTTTCCAAACTCGTTTTATCCTGGGCCTATCCCAGCAAGCCCTGGGCAGGATTAAGGTGTTAAAATATTTAAATGCTCTAAAATTGGAAATAAATAGCACAAAACTCTGAGGATAAATACTCAAAATTAGAAAAGATAGTACAGGGTGGTGCAGGGAAACAGGAAATTTTGGAAGTAGGTGTTGTGACCCTGGGGCATCGCCAGTTTTTTTTTTTTTGGACCAATGTAACCTCATTTAGAACCCCTTGCCATCAGTTATAATGGAGCCAGTGATGTGGCGGACATCGAGCGCTCGCTGTGAACGCCTTTTATAAGAGTGGTGACGGCTACACAAAGGGAATTTTGGTGTCATTACCATCACAATGGTGTCCCGTCTGCTCCTACGATTACAAACACGGGTGCGTCATTTCGAAGAAACGGGTTCTGCCTTCAAAAAAAGAAGTCCCCATGTGGTGTTTGAACATCTTGCACACCAGAGAATATCGAGGCTGTTCAAGCTGCCAACATGAAGAGCCCTCGCCGCTCTGTTCGACAACACGCATCACATGGGGTGATGAAGCGTGCAAAGCATACGACACCCCTACCAACTGCAGATAGTGCAGGAACTCGGACCCATTGACCACGTGTGGCATCAACGGGTTTGTGAACAATTGTTGCCTAAAGTCAACGAGGACGCCCATGTCATTAATGACTTGCGGATGTCATGTCGGATGAAGCCCGTTTTCACCTGAACGGATATGATAACAAACAGAATTTCCGTTGCCAGGCACAGGAAAATCTTTTTTGAGCTTCACCAGCGTCCATTACACAGCACTGAGGTGACAATACGGTGTGCCGTGTCATCACATGGTGTTATAGGCCCTAACTTTTTATGGAAAATGAGGAGGGCATTGCAACCCCAGTCACATCCGATCGTCATGTTGCTATGCTTGACACATTTATTTGTGCAGAGGTTGCAAAACTTCACACATCTGAATATCGAAAACGTGCAGCTTCAGCAGGACGGAGCCACCACTTTGTGTAGTGCCTGACGGTCGATGGCGGCTATTCGACAATTGTTTGGAAGACGCGTCATTACACGCAACGGTGACATTCCATGGCCTCCGAGGTACCCAGACCTCACTGTAATTAATTTTTTTTGCTTTGGGGACATCTTAAAAGCCAAGAGTGACGCACACGTCCTGCCGCCATCGCTGAATTAACAAGGGGGACTGAAGAGGAAATCACTGGCCTTCCTCCTCGAGCAATGCAGGCTGTCAGAATGTGTGCTGAGAAATGGACGACACCTTCATGATGTAGTCTTCAAGACAATAAAATGAATATTAAATGAATATTGATTACCATCATTAATCACATATCCCGTGCATTTCATCATTAAATGTATTTTGTACTGCGGTGGGTTGGCACCCTGCCCAGGATTGGTTCCTGCCTTGTGCCCTGTGTTGGCAGGGATTGGCTCCAGCAGACCCCCGTGACCCTGTGTTCTGATTCAGCAGGTTGGAAACTGGATGGATGTATTTTGTAAGGTGTTTATTCGTGTATTGAACGTCATATACTGTACCTTTTATAGGCCTATAATTTAATATTAAAGATACTAGGGGGCTCTGCCCCCCGCTCACTTTGCTCACCAACCCCCGGGTGGGCACTGCCACTTCACGGCTCTGCCGCTCACGTATGCGGATGTACAATTTAAACAGATTGTTATTTTCATGGGAATTGTTACACATGTATAATAGAACTAACAATTTCACATTACAGCAAGTAATTAACCAAAAAACATAAACTGAAAGAAAATGATGTTTCCTGTTGCGTTAGACGTATTTGTTGTGCTGTACGTTTTCGTTCTCTTTGGCTTTGAAATTAACACGCAAATACTTCTTAAACTTACACTTTTACTGTAAACTTCATTAAAAACATTATTTGGAATTAAGTTTTCATCAATATCACTTTGAATTTTGATTCCATGTTTTGGACTTTCATAGTGATAACGCAATGCCCATGAGTGAATTTCGTTTCTTTCTCTCTAATAAATAAACCAACTTTATTCGAATGTTTGTCCCTGTGATTTGTTAATTGTCTTTGCAAAAGCGATTCTAACGGGAGACTGTAAATGTTTTAATACGACTGGCATATCAAGATCTCCTTTGGTGTCTCGTGTTAGATGGACTACATGACCTTTCTTGTCGCCTGTTAAAATTTTACATGTCAGAATTGTTCGACCAATTTTGAATCCAACTAATCTTGTCCTATTGTATAGCCCATCCACTCAGACATAAATTACATAATAACATTACGATACGTCCTTCTGTCAACAGTAATTCGGCCAAGTGCCACATTTGAGTATCGAGAAGAGAAACAGAACAGGTGAGGAGGGTTAGTATCCAACTGTCATGTTATGTTTTAGTGCTAATGACTAACAACAGAAATGCAGTCTGCACAGTTAATCAGCAGCTCTAGTCAGGGTGTGCTAAACTGAAGTAGTGAGTCTTAAAAACTGAGACCGAAGGGGCACCTCTTATAGTAGCAGGCAGACCAGTCCACAATTTAGGGGGTCCTGTAACTAAAAGCTCGACCTCCCACTGTTATTTTATTAATCCTTGGAATCATAAGCAGACCAGCATCTTGAGATCTTAATGTGCGCTCAGGTTTATAAGTCATGATAAGTTCAGACAAGTAAACCGGACCTCGGCCATTTAATGCTTTATATGTTAAAAGAAGGATTTGGAAATCTGCCCTGAACTTAACCGGGAGCCAGTGTAAGGATTTAAGAAGTGGTGTTATGTGTTTGTACTTTGTAGTTCTTGTAATAATTCTTGCAGCCGCATTTTGGATTAACTGAAAGCTGTATAAAGAACATTTTGAACATCCAGTGAACACCGAATTGCAGTAGTCAATCCTACTAGAGATAAATGCAGGAATTAATTTCTCACAATCCTGTTTATTTAGAAAGCACCTTAATTTCCCAACTTTTTTAAGATGGAAGAAACCTGATTTGGACAACTTTGTAATTTGTGCTTTAAATGACCTGCTAGAGTCAAAGATAACTCCTAGACTATGGCTGATTCAGTAAAGTTGATGTTTTCATCTTCTGCACCATCACCACCAACTGTTCCATCAGAGTCTATTGATACGCATTTAACCAATTTGACGTGTAACCAATCGACAATTTTCACGTTAATTTGTTTGACTTCATCGTTTCTCGGTGCTAGGATTGCCCGGGTACTCATTTCTTCTGTTGATAACCCTTCAGGATGAAATTCTTCAATAAGGTTTGGACATAATAATTTTTACGGAAAACGTAAAAATTTATAAGAGCTGAGAGTCTAACAAAAGCATTCACACCAATGAGAGGTGAGAGGACCGCGGGTGTGAGCTGTGAACCGGGAATGGAGGGCGGGACTTGAGAAAATCTCATGGTAAAAGTCTCGTCTCAAGAGTTTCTTTTATAACAGAGAGATTTTCTATGAGCACTTCCTGTATTTGTATAAAACAATTGCAATCACAGGCCATCGTGCTTTATTAAGAGAGTTTGTGTAAATATTCATTATTGATGAATTGTTATAAAGTACTGGAGATAATAACCGCAGTATGTATTTATTCAAACTCTGAATATCGCGTATCGTTTCACAGAGGTTTCAGCCCACAGTCTGTTTCTCTCGTTCTCTCTCATTCACTTTGTTTTTCTCCACAGCAGATGTTCTTAAACTCGAAGTTTCTGGTTGCCACCTTTTGGGTTCGTGACTCACCGTTGTCTTTAGTGGAGAGGGTCGCATATGGATTTGTGAAGGGTTGGTTTAAGTCGCTAAACAATCTGACGGGTGTCATGGTCTGGATCACGAAGACACCAAGAAGGACAAGATTGGGTTGCAAGAAAATGCAGTTTAGGAAACACTGCTCTGGAATAATCCGGATTGTTATAACCGTTCCTTTTTGTTGTGCTGTGCCACCATCTTGGCTTTTGTGGTCGCCTCCATTTTGTGGCTTCTTTGGGGGTGGGGGGGCGTGGCTTGTAAAAGTCGTGCTGTGTGGCATCTCACGTGTGGCGTTTTATAAGCCGGTGCTTTGTGGTGTGTGACATCCAAGCTGGTGGATATTCCTGAAAAGACCTGCACTTTCTCTCGGAAAGTTCTCTCGTTTACGATTTCTTATTTCACGATTGCTTTTGTTCTTTTGGTCTTTTGCTTTTTGACCTTTACTACTTTTATGGCTCACGTGTGTCTTGTTAATCTTTATGAATTTCTGTCAGACTTCTGAGGTCGTGAATGTCAGCGACTCTTTACGGAATTCTTGCTCGCGGGTTACGTTTTGTTTTGAAGGTTTCTTGTCGTTGTGTGTTTTGTTAAAGGGCGCCGCCATTTTGTGGAGCCGTTGCTGGGGGCGTGGCCAGAGGTTTCACAGGTGATGATGTCATCGGCGATGTAGGCAACACTTTGCTAAAGATTGTGGGTTTTGATTACAACGTCTCTTCGTTATCATGAGGAGCGTAGGCCGTTATTTCTCTATCGTAACTTCATTGTCTTTCCTGCTGTGTTTTGCATCTCCTGCAGCACCATTTTGTTTTTCTCGTGGCTGGCTGTCGCTATGATGATGTATGCTCCTGTTTCTAGGGGGCGTGTCACCAGAAGTCACATCACATGGCTCCACAGGTGTAAAGCGGTGTACGTCTCCATCAGTGTTTGTCGTGAGCCCCGTTTGGGTTGCGGGTGCCACCGTTGGGTCACGAGTTGCTATTGTTTATGATGGTAGGAGGTTGCTGTGGGTCACCACTCCGACAATCGCGCTTGATTAAAGATTAAGCGTTCTCACCTTTTGTCCACGTGATTCCTGGGTTTCAATCCAAGCACATCTGGTTTTGCGCTCGTGTCTTTTAAATACTCGATCCAGTCATGTGAGTTTGTACATTTTAAATATTTTTAAGTAGAGATCAGAAGATGAAATGCCAAGTAAAAGAACGTAACTAAACAATCGGCCCCATCCTTAACTCAGGGCCAAATCAGAAACCATAAAGCGTAGTCGAGAAAACCAAAACGTTACAACAAAGAGTCTTAGTTATGAAAAGTCAAAGCGGCGACACGTAAGGAATTGTTAACCAATCCCGTCTGAGCTCAGGGTGACCTTTCATTCCGTCGCACAATGACGTTCACCGCTAGTATTGCAGGCGTTTTTCTGGTTATTATTCATTTGTTTTTTTGTAAGGTTTTCTACCATTTGGAGTTTTATTTTTATGTTTGCAACTTTTTGTTTTCTTTATTTTTGCAGTGTATTTGACCTCGAGTGCCACATCTTGGGAGTTACCCGATTGTCGCACCCCTGCCCTGATCGCATATCCGCTCTAAATAAGGCCAGTTGTACTCCTCTGAAGTTGGCCAATTCTCGTTGCGTTTTGCCGTTTTTGATCGCCTTTTTGCCTTTTTCTTGGATGTTCACTCCTTCCCTGTTGTTTTTTTTTTTGTTTAACGTCTCCCTGGCACTGACTGCGATTTCTGGTTTACGTTTACGTCACTCGGTCTTTTTGTCTTCTCACAATAATCCGTGGCGACTCCCGTAACACTAACTTACCACATACTCCCACAGTCATACAAGTCACCAAGATCTCAAAAAATGGCAATGCACTACACAATAGAAGGTGGCGCCAGAAAAAGGGAAACGTGAAGCTGAAGAAACGACTTTAGGCAGGTTACCAATTTTTAAAGCACCTCATTTGGCACACGTCAAGGCCCAATTTCTGACAAAGGTACGTAATAAACCAGGAAATAAATATAAAATGAATTCAATAAATAATGCAGCGAACCTGAGATGGTCGTAAAGAAACAGCAGGAGCTGCACAAGCCTCTGAATATCTGTCCCCCTGTTCTGTTTTCTTCATGTCCCCCATGTTATTCAGAAGCCCCCTGTCTTTTTTGCTTTGTTGTTTTTTAACCCCTACTCTGCTCTTCCTCTCTTTCAGGCCAAACTTGCATTCCAGAAGGACATTGTGAAGCCACTGGCGCCATCTTTCCTGTCGCATCCCTTCTCGGCTGCCGCCATGTCGCCTCTGCCTCTCCAGGCCCGACCCAACGCTTCGCTCTTTCAGACTCCAGCTTTACCGCCGTCTCTGTTGAGGGCAGCTCCAGGACCCCTGCGCCCCCCGGCAGGCTCCATCCTCTTTGCACCCTACTGAGCCGTCACCGGCCTGTTACGACGCCGGCGCCGGACACGAGCTTTACGGAACCTTCCTTTGACTTGTCGGAGTGGCAGCCTGTTTCAGGTGGACGGGATTGCTGAACAGATTTTTGCTCACAGAGAGACACTCGATAGTAGAGGTGGGGGATTGGGGGGGTGGCGGGCGTTGAATGGGCATTGGGCTTCGGGGGGTTCACTGGACCTTTCTCCTGAACGACTTGAAAAAAACTTGAAAACTGCCAGGTCTTCCTTACCAAGAAACGGACTCTCCAGCCAACCAGCATTCAGCCACCGGAGACATCGACCAGAGGAAGCTTTCAGTCCCGTTTCGATGTCGTCAGGGAATCAATCAGTCGATCGATCAATCGTGTCATGTTGTGTGTCGTGTGTGGTGAATCGGAGGCGTCCCCGTCCATCTCCCAGCTGCTTCCTCCATCTTTAGTCTCCGTTAGCTCGCCTACAAATCTAGACAGCCATATGTGAGGGGGGCTTTGCCGACACTGCGGGTTCCTCGTTTGTTAACTTATTGGGTTGATTTCTCTTGGGGTTTTGTTTGCCGACTGGTAAGCGTTCATCGGTGGTCGATGAGCTTAGAGCCGGTGGGTGGGGGTCTGAATGATTTTTAGATGGACACCTCAGCTCATCCGTGGCCACACTTCTGCTCTCAGTCTGTGAAGTTGGAAAAGGCGGCTGGTCTCGCCAATGCCAGAGAGGTGCCCACCATGGCTGTAGCTTTCATGTACCCAACCTCAACTCGCCCTTGTCTGCAATGTTTAAGTAAGAGGAAGAAGACGTGAGTTCAGGTAAGAGCAGAATCAGATGAGCCATAGTGAGCCGTAGACTCCGAGGGTCTGAAAACTCGAATGAGCAGAGAGGACCTGAGTGGAGACACGTGGCACTCCTCTTCTCTGGTGCGTCTGAGAGGACCCACTTGTGTTGAACTACTAAAGCCCATCATACTACATGACTTGTCCAAGAATGTTTGTACCTTTGTGTTTACTTAGCAGGTCGTGGGCACCTCATGCCCGTTGACTGCCAGTTGTGTAGCGCGTGTAGTGCCAGGGGATGAACAAATGGCATCCACTAGGGCAAGGGAAGAGGAACAGGAGATAAACGTTTGTCACAAGGCATGCGAGGGTCTAAACCAGAAGGACTGTTACCAAAACACTCGTCAGAACTCGGGAATCGAGAAACAACCAAAAAAAACCACAAATAATAATAAAAAAAACACACCAAAGCTGCCCGCAGTCTCGGACAAGTTTGGGATTCTGCCCACATGCCAATCTCAGAAATGTAAGTCAGGCCTACACTCCCACGTGGGTCTGAACCCAAAGTGTAGGCCTCACCCCAAAATCCAAATGCAGGCTTACGGCCTACACGGACCCAGCGGTGGGGCAAAGCTTTATAGTCAAAAATATCCACAAAAGGGAGAGAGGAAATAACATAAAACCTCTGGCCCACAAAAACCAAACCGAGTTCTTCTGATAGTTAGAAATTTAAATTAGATAAACTTGATGAAGTCCATCCATTATCCAACCTGCTATATCCCAGATACAGGGTCACGGGGGTCTGCTGGAGCCAATCCCAGCCAACACAGAACACAAGGCTGGAAACAAACCCCGGGCAGGGTGCCAGCCCACTACAGGGCACACACACAGGACAATTTAGGATCATCAATGCACCTAACCTGCATGCCTTTGAACTGTAGGAGGACACGGGGAGAACACGCGAACACAGGTCTCCTAACTGCGAGGCAGCCATGCTACCCACTGCGCCACCGTGCTGCCAACTTGATTAAAGTCTATGAGAAACTTCAAATTATTGAACTAAATTATACAGGAAACAAACCTGAAAGTGAACAAATTCAACTCCAAATAATTTTTTTGGTTAGTTGTGTTATGTATGTGGAGCCCAAGGGGGCGTGGCCACCTGATACTGTACCTGAGGCCCCGCCCCCCCCCCCAGCAGTATATAAGGGCCAGCTGCTCCTCAAATGGCCGCTTTGTCACCAAGTGATCACCTGTTCTTTGCCTTTCCATATTCCTCTTTGTTTTTTTTTGGTTTGTGGACTTGGAGCTTTGGATTGTCATCGATGTCCACGACCAGAGTGGGTGGGTTCAGATGTCACCGTGTTAATTCCTCTCCCTATACGTCCCCCGTGATCTTCTCCTCTTGACATTGTCATCGATGTCTTATGAACACTGCTGGTTGTTTCAGCCTCTGTGTTGTAGGAATAACTCGGGTGGGCAGGTTGGGCCCTCGAAGCCTGGAAGTTTATTTTTGAGGGTCCCACAGAGACGGCTTATGGTGTCACATATCGCCCCTTTGAACGTCGCCCAGTGTCCCGATATTCTCAGCGGCGTCTACAAACACGGCAGGTCGTCTCCACATCCTCGACATTCTCGGCGACGTGTATAAATACGCTTGTTATCGCCAGTGTGACTTCTTCTGTAAATGTCACCCACTGCCGCTCGATGTTCTCGTCGATGTTCACACGCACTGCAGGTTCAGTCAGTCAGATGCCGCCAATGTGACGACTTCTCTAAAAGTCGCCCAATCAGGCTGATCTTCTTGAAACGTAACTGAGAGTAGGTGGGAAGCCCACCAGAGGTCGAGTTACACCAACACTTGGGTGGGGGGGGGGGGGGGGGGGAGGAAGATTCCAGCAGAAAACCAGCAAACGATGTTATTTGTTTTATAAATCCATTTTATCTTTCGTTGAAACCGTGGAAGCAAAGACGTCCATAAGCCTGGTGTGGCCGCCGTAGGGGAGACGACGATTTCGACTGATCGCCTGACGTCAGCACTGATTTTGTTTTTGAGCCCAGGCAGCAATAATCGAGGTTGCTGGTAGGCCAGCGGTCAAAGCCTGCAGGTATTTTATTCCTCCAATAGCAGGTGGACGGTGACGAAGCTCCGCCCCCTGCTTTATATTCTCAAGGTAAAGCACAGCCTGGCAGGCTCACCCTACAGACTCTCAGCAGAAATGAAGGCACCGCCCACCCAGAGGCGGAGCTTGCAAATCGACTGCAATGACCGGCAGCTGCCACCGGGGGAGCCCACCCACCGCCTTGGACCCTTGCTCACGCGGCCCCCCCCCCCAACAGCCTGTCCTTCCTTTGTAACGGTGCTGCATACTTGTGTGGCCCCTCTTGATGCAATAATGTACAGAACGTTATTTAATGATCGTCTCTTCAACGTTTACCAAACTTGTGGCAATACCATGTGTCCTGCACAGGCGTGGGGGGTCTGTAGTGCACAGATGAACTTATTTGTATTTTTAGAATCTAAAAGGACATCCCGGCACCGGGAAGAATAAACGAGTCAATGTGTCCTCAGTCGTGTCCTGTCATTCTTGGGGCTGTCCAGGTGGTGGCGCCGCACTCTGAGCACTTGAGGTCTGAGTGGCGCCCCCTCGGGGTGGTGAATTCTCCCAAACTCATTTGAACCTTTGTGACAAGAGCAGGACATTCGGCCCCATCCCAGTCACCTCAAAGTGGAGATCTGAAGGTCCGTGACGTCCTACTGGCCACCACTCTTACTTGCTTCTCGTGAGTTCTATGGGGTGACCCCCCCCCCCCCAAGTTTTAACTAGTGCCCGGGTGACTCAGCAGTTGGCTCCTTTGGCCTGCTGCACACACTCCCCTGATTTCAATCCTTTTGCTCTTTGCCCTTTCAGCCCACCCGCTGGTGTGGCCCTCACCCTCTGTGGTACCCGCCACCTCAGGTGGGCACAAAGTGGAGGTCCAGCGGCCCCTTTCAGGACGGTCCTGTCATTGAGCTCCCGTGACGTTTTAATATGCGCCTTGGGGACAAATAAAAGTGTCACCTGAGAATCTCCAGGTGGGGGGGTGGGGCTAAAAGGAGGCGGGGCTTGTCATTTGTCCAGCACAGTGTTGATGTTGTGACGAATGAGCGTCACAGTGTCATCCTCGTCCTTCCCAGCTGCTCCTCCGTGACGACCCTCTCGAGTGTGACAAGTTACCGTGGGGCGCCCGCTCGTTTACGCCATTTTGTTAGGCAGTTTGGCCTCCACTGGCACCCTCGGCTCACTTCATGTCTCTCCTGTCGTACTCGGCTTGTTCAGCTGAAGAATTTTAGATGGCAGCCCACCCCGGTCACCAGTGGTGGTCCCCAGGGCTCTGCTTTGGACCCCCTTCTGCTTATTATCTTCCTTCTACCACTGGGTGATATTTGTAGGAGAGTTGGCATTCACTTTCAGTGCTGAAGACCCCCAGCTCTGTTTACCCAGCAAGCTCACTTCTGGCCCCTCGTCCTCTCTGACTGCCCTGCTGAATCAAAAGCGCGGCTCTCCTCCAATGTTGTCACCGTCCTGGGCACTAAACCTGCCCTCGCCAGACTTGACCATTTTGCTTTGATATTCGTGGGTTCTGCAGTTTCTTCTCCTCAGGTCAAGAGCTTGGGTGCCATCCTCTCAAAGCTCATGTGAATGGCAGATGTAAAGCGCCCATTTCTGACCGCCCACCTCGTCCACGCCTGGTGCCACCTCGCATTGACTTCTCTAATTCTAAGCTGGTTGGCCTTCCTCACAAGCTTGTGCGTGGGCTTCACCATTCTGCTGCTCGTGGTGTCGCCAGGACCCCCGACGTGGACCACCTTCCTCCGGTTCTTTGTGAACTCCACTGGCCTCCTGTCAAATCTCGCGGTGAGTTCACAATTCAAAGCTCTTCTTCAACGTCCCTCAGACCCTCCCTGTGATGCCCGCTGCTCACTTGTCGGCTCCTCGTCTTCAGACCTCAGGAGATCTGCACTTCCCAGCTTCAAATCTCTCCGAATTCAGACCTGAGCTCTTTACACTCGCCTACTGCCCTGATTGTGCTCCTCGACTGGGTGGTCTTTGCAGTTTTATTATTATATTTATGTAAAGTGATTTTATTGGAATTGTTTTGATTCTTTTATTTTTATATAAGGGGGTTTTGCCCCCTGCTCGCTTCTCTTTAAAATGAAGAAGACCACCACACACCTGCCATCCTTCTTAAAGCTTTTATTTCATCAGCATCTAAGGAGCCAAATGGACGGAGGGAACATCTCTGCCATGAAAGTGCCCACCATGTTACTTAGTTAAGCTGCAGATGCCAAACCTGTGCCACCCTTGTGGAGCCACTGTGTGGCTTAAAAAGCTAATTGGGTGCCCACTCCTCTCAGTCCTGAAGGTCCCTGCTATGTACCCTTATGTGAAGGTAGACCCCCACTCCACCACCACCTTGGTAAAGCCTTTAATAACACTGGCATCTGTGCAGCTTGGCTAGCTGATAGAGTGGTGCCCACCTTTCGCTATCTTCAAGATGCCCAAACCCCTGCTACCCTGGGACAACCACCAGGAGTTTACTGAGCTCCTAGGCTGCCCGCCCATTGCTGCCCAAATGTCCCACCTGAGAACCTGCAGAGCTTAGTAAGCAGCTGGGGTGTTCACCCATCTTGCCCTGAAGGTGCCTAATATGCCCCTCAAATAAGGATGTCGACCCCACACCCCTGCCACCTGCTACAGCTATCAAAACTCACGGAGCTGCCTGGGTGCCCACCCATCTCTGCCTTGAAAGTAAGTGATGGCAACTTGAGAACTTTTGAATGACCCTCAAAGTGAGTGGGCGACGGGCAAAGCGTATGTGTGACCTGCGAGAGGACGGTGACGCTGATAAAGTGCAGGAGCCGCCTAAAGATCTATCTATCTATTATATAGTGCCTTTCACATCTCTATCTATTATTATTATATAGCGCCTTTCATATCTATCTATTATTATTATATAGCGCCTTTCATATCTCTATCTATTATTATATAGCGCCTTTCCTATCTATCTATCTATTATTATTATATAGCACCTTTCATATCTCTATCTATTATTATATAGCACCTTTCCTATCTATCTATTATTATTATATAGTGCCTTTCATATCTCTATCTATTATTATATAGCGCCTTTCCTATCTATCTATCTATTATTATTATATAGCGCCTTTCATATCTCTATCTATTATTATATAGCGCCTTTCCTATCTATCTATCTATCTATCTATCTATCTATCTATCTATCTATCTATCTATCTATTATTATTATATAGCACCTTTCATATCTGACTGTTTATTATATGCCATTCCTCTCTGTCTGTTATTACCTGTTTGTTTTATTAGATGCCACGTCTGTCTCTTCTATTGTGCCTTTTCATGTCTATTCCATTACGTGGTTCCTTTTCCATCTTTTCATCAGTCGGTCTAAGACCTTGTAGCTCTCTGTCTGTGTATTATTCTTGTGTATATTACATTTCATGTCTCCCCTCTTATTATATAGTGCCTTTCCTAGCTCTCTGTCCTCTGCCTGTATGTTTTATTTCATCCCCACATAGACGTCTCCATTACACACACAATGTGAGAGCACAGAGAGTGACATTTTTGTGACACAGTTACAGTGATGATGGTGTAGAAATAAATCCAGTAAATAAGTAGGAGCATCAGAAAATAAATAAATAAATAAATGAATTAATAAATACATATAAATTAGAGTAAATAAAAAGTGCGGTGCAGTAGAATTCCACATAAACCAGGAGGTGGGCACAGTACCCAGTGCTCAGGCTCTTCAGAGTTCAGTGCCCTTCTGGCCGGGGGGCACAAAGCTGTCCCTGGGGGGTGTGGAGTGAGTGGTGAGGCTTCCCAGAGTTCAGAAGTGAAAACAGGGGGTGGGCTGGGGGTCTGTCATCAGACATCTGCTGGGGTGGACGGTGTGAAGCTGTGGACGGTCAGCCCCTGTGATTCTCGAACTTGTATTATGTTATTATGACTTTTAGATTTCGCTACCATGCAGCGCCTTTTCCATCTTTTTATTGATCTCTCTAGCGCCTTCCAAATCTGTGCCTTTGTTTTATTTCTGTTACCTTTCAGCCCCTCTGTTTCGTATATTGTGCCCCCCCCCTCTATTTAAATATCATATTGGACCTTCTGTGTTTTATTGATTAGTCTCACAACTTTCAAATCTTTGCCTATAGATAGATAGATAGATAAATAAATAGGAAAGGCACCATATAATAGATAGATAGATACGAATGGTGCTATATAATGGATAGAAAAGGTGCTATATAATACATAGGTAGACAGATAGATAGGAAAGGTGCTATATAATGGATGGATAGGAAAGGTGCTATATAATAGATAAATAGATAGGAAAGGCACTATATAATGGATAGATAGATAGGAAAGGCACTATATAACAGATAGATAGATAGATAGATAGATAGGAAAGGCACTATATAACAGATAGATAGATGGATAGATAGATAGATAGGAAAGGCACTATATAATAGCTAGATATATAGATAGATACGAAAGGTGCTATATAATAGACAGACAGATAGATACGAGGTGCGCTGAGAGTCGCCTTCAAGGTACATAAAGTAAAAACCCGACAGGAGGTGAGAAAGGGTCCTAAAAACAAACGACAAAGTGTGTAATGCCGGCTTTACGAGGACTCAGCAATGAAGACACACCCGGATGCCAAGGACAGACACTGCAAGTGCCCATACGGTTTAATGATTGTATTAACTGTCATTGACAGGACCCTTGACTAGTGTGTATACAATATATGTTATGTTTCGTAGTCTTCTGTCTAACATATAGCGCCTTTCCTTATAATCAAATGCCATTAATATCCAACTGCCTGTCTAGTGCCTTTGCGATTTCTGTACACATTATATATTCCATATGCACCTTTCACAAGTCTTTTTTTTTCAGTGCCTTCTCAATTATCTTTCTAAACACTTAAACAATATAAATGCTGTCCTACCTTTGACGTCTTTCTATGAATTTTATAGCGCCTTTCACATATCTGCCCACCTGTTTTACACAGCGGCTTCTCATCTATGTCTCTAGTAACTTTATTGCTGGACACTTTCCTGCCTATTTCTTATTATGGGTCTGCATATTATATAGCGCCTTGCACATGTCTATGTCACCAGGCCTCTCTCTCTCTGGTGGTCTCCCCATTCCCTGATGCACCAACTCACCTGTTTTCACGTTTGGTCCTCCGCTCGCTTCATCTGCGCCTCTTTCTGTGTCTGTGCTGACCAAACAGCGCCGCTTAGTGGCCAAAGGATGTGAGAGTGGACGCGGGTTGAATGGGCTCTTTGGCGGTCTGTGTGGCCCTGTCCAGGTGCCCAGTGTTGCCCCCGTGGTGCTGGAGCGGACGTGCCCACTGCTTTATGTGCCTTGTAAAGCGGAGCTCGTTCGTCTTCGGTGTTGCTGGCTGGCACTTCAGAGAGGCACCTCAAGGACGTCGCTCAGTTTACGTGACACAACGCCGCGCTCTGGGCACGGGTTTAAGGGCTGGCACTCTGTAACTGCCATGAATCGAGGGATTCCCCAAACACCACACCCCCGCCCCCTTTTAATGGAAGGATTAACACCGCCCCCCGTTCCTTTTCGGGATGACTGGTAGCCCGCCTGCCCTCGTTTCAGTGCATTGAGCCTCAGGACCCCCAAGCCCACGTTTTAAATCCCCCTTTTTTGAGCTCCTTTTAAGCACAGGGGCGCCCTCTGGTGTCCCGCCACTCGTTGTGCTCGCTTTGTTCTCACAGACGGCTCGGTTGGCTTGAAGCTTTCAGGATTCCGGTATTTTTATGGACGGCCGTGATGAGGGGCGAAGAGTTTAAACATGCGCTTTAAGACCCTTTAGAGGCGGTAATCCCACCCGATGGCCTTGCCCACTTAATCTTATTAATTTATGTTAATGTGACGTCATTTCAGCTCCTTGCTTTCTCCTTCTACCACAGAATATTCTGGAAAAGTTCTGTGCGCCATATAAAGTTCTATAATGGGATGACGGCGTTGTATATGTGGTCTTTTCAGGATCTTGAAGGCACACGGTGGTCTTCATCCACTTATCATGTGACTGCACTATGTGCTGCTCGCCTCGGACCCCTGAGGATTGCTTGACCTGCAGTGTCCGCCTGTTGCTGTCCAGCAGTTCACTTCCTAAGCTCTGAGTTTTCATGTTCGACTTTGAAGAGATGCTGTGTGGCACAGGGGGTGGCGGGGGGCATGAAGGGACAAAAGGCAGCCCGCCGAGGGACCCAAAGTGATCCGGAATGATGAGCCCACATGGAGGGCCTTAATGTGACTGACCAGCCACAGAAGAGGTCAGTGGTGCCCCTAGTGGTGACTCTCCATCACTGCACCAGCAAGTCACATTGACAAAGCATGGAGACAGTTGGGCTCACTTTATTCACATCTAGCAAAATACCCGCGCAGCGGAGAAGTAGTGTGTTTGTTAAAGAGGTTATGAAAACATATATATACATATCTACATATACACATACATATATTGTGATAGACTGAGGTCTCCGTGACCCATTGAACCCTCAGACTAGATGTCAGACACCAGATAAAAGTCCAAATAATAGTTTTATTATTAATAATAATAATAATAATAGTGCACAAAGCACCCTCCTTTCCACAATACTCAATAATAATCAATAATTCACCAAACAATAATCCTCCACACTCCCAGACGCGTTGCCACCCTTCCACCCAATTCAGCTCAACGTCTGGGATTTCCCAGAGTCCTTTTATATTTCCTGACCCGGAAGTGTTTCCCATCCTACAGTCCATGTGATTTCTTATCACTTCCAGGTCAGATAAAAAGTCCTTTTCTTCAACCCGGAACTTGCCTACGACGAACTTCCGGGTTATAGGGCACAAACTCCTCTCTGGGCCTCCCTGCAGTGTCATCTGTTGGCCCCTGTGATATCCAGCAGGGTTGTAAAGGAAAACTCCATCGTCCACGATTCCCTGCTGGTATTCGGGGCACTTCATTGCAGCAGGGACAGCTCCATCTGGCGACCTGGGGGTGTTGGCCGGGATGACAGGCCGGCCATATCCCACAATATACACACATATATATACATATACATATTTACATATCTACATACATACACATCTATCTATCTATCTATCTATCTATCTATCTATCTATCTATCTATCTATCTATCTATCATATAGTGCCTTTCATATCTATCTATCTATCTATCTATCTATCTATCTATCTATCTATCTATCTATCTATCTATCTATCTATCATATAGTGCCTTTCATATCTATCTATCTATCTATCTATCTATCTATCTATCTATCTATCTATCTATCTATCTATCTATCTATCTATCTATCTATCTATCTATCATATAGTGCCTTTCATATCTATCTATCTATCTATCTATCTATCTATCTATCTATCTATCTATCTATCTATCTATCTATTATATAGTGCCTTTAACATCTATATATCTGTCTAGTGTATAGTGCCTTTCATTTCTATCTATCTATCTATCTATCTATCTATCTATCTATCTATCTATCTATCTATCTATCTATCTATCTATCTATCTATCTATCTATTATATATATACTGTATATCTATCTCTCTCTCTCTCTATCTATCTATCATATAGTGCCTTTCTATCTATCTATCTATCTATCTATCTATCTATCTATCTATCTATCTATCTATCTATCTATCTATCTATCTATCATATAGTGCCTTTCATTTCTATCTATCTATCTATCTATCTATCTATCTATCTATCTATCTATCTATCTATCTATCTATCTATCTATCTATCTATCTATCATATAGTGCCTTTCATTTCTATCTATCTATCTATCTATCTATCTATCTATCTATCTATCTATCTATCTATCTATCTATCTATCTATCTATCTATCTATCTATCTATCTATCTATCTATATACATCCCCATTCTTCACAGCGGCGAAGTACTGCTTTTAAATTTTTATTAGGAAGAAAAGCTTTTTAAATTGAGGGAAAATATCCCAATAACAATTTGTTAAGGATCTGTTTTTTTGTGAAGCAGCCTTAACACAGCTTTTCCGCTGTTTTATAAAGGAACGCCATATAAGATCTTCCTTTTTCGTTGCTTCGCCAAGGAATGAGCCTTTTTATTAAATCCAAGGGTTCTTCGCTTTTTGTTTTTTTGTTCGTTTATTACGATTGTTATAGTTCTGTTTGTATACCACGTTGTCAGTTCAGCACTCCGGTTGTAATATGACCAAGCTGTGCAAGCACACTCTTGAGAGTGCAACGTATAGTTGTACAGGAGAAAAGCAATCTTGCCTCAAAGTTCAGTCAGTTCACGTGAGCCGCTCTCTTGTGTGATGTTGCGATGTCCACGGCTTTATTTAATGTTAGCTAAGACCCGGCACTTAAAAGTTTCTCGCTACAGCAATTTTAACTCCATTACAAAGTGATCCAAAGTCTTGTTTATACCTCGTGTCTTCTCATTAAACTTGTATGTCGCGAATATGGTATTGCAAACGACAGGGGGAGCGTTTCTATAAACTTAATTTAAACGTATAGTTTACACCGTGCTTTCTCAATTGTGTAATGAATGTTTTCTTCAACGCTCTTTGGGGCTGTTCCTTGTTTTCAGTTCACGTGATTACGTAGGAGGCGTGATGACGCGACACGCAACTCCGCCTCTCATGACCATCGAGCTGCACTCCATTCCAGTACATGGACAAAAAAGAGGTTCCAGTTATGACCATTACGCGTAGAATTTCGAAATGAAACCTGCCTAACTTTTGTAAGTAAGCTGTAAGGAATCAGCCTGCCAAATTTCAGCCTTCTACCTACACGGGAAGTTGGACAATTAATGATAAGTCAGTGAGTCAGTCAGTCAGTGAGGGCTTTGCCTTTTATTAGTATAGATGCGTCTCTCAGCCTGCTTCAGCATACAGCGCCTTCACTTTCTTCACATTTAGTTACATTACAGCCTTACGCTAAAATCATTTCAATTCTGTTAAGACTGGGAAGTCCCAAAGCATGCAAATTCCAAAAAGCTCTTCTAAAAATGCCCACTAGAGGGGGACATCCCTTCAAAAACCCTGGCAAGATACGAAAAGGGCCATGAAGAATCCTAATAAAATAAAAGATTTATTAACACAGAAATGCTCTGTAAGTACACGAGGCTCCGCAGGGCACACGCAAGGCAAAGAAGAGTTGCCAGCGATGGCAATCCAAAGCGAACAAGTCCCGATACTCAATGCAAAGGCGAAGTCAACATTAATAAAAAAACTAGTAAGATGGTCCAGAATCCAGACAAAAATCACAAAAGCATGAACCCCCTGGAACTGTGAAAGACCCTCCAGATTTATTGGGGTGGAGCGCAGTTCCCAGTGGTGATTGGCAGGTGGCCCCGCTTCTTGAGGGACCACCCAAAAAGTACATGGAACCAAAAGCACGGGCACAGAAAACAAAGCAGACAATACACGCGTGTAACATGAACATACCTCAATGACACCGAATTGAACAGAACAAGACTTTGAACCCCGGATAGAGGAAGGACCCCCGGCTGAGAAATAAACAAATTTATTTTTCCCCTCATTAAGCAACACTCCACCCCATGTGGCCACCAGAGGGCGCTCCAGCCGCTGACACAGATGCCAATATAACGTAACGTTTATTTACATGGGAAGAGCTTTATACCCGCTTCTCACGACACAGCACAGCTCTCAAGCAACAAACTACAAAAGAACACAGTCCTTCCTTTCTTGTTTTCTTCCTTCCTTCTTTCCTTCCTTTCTTCCTTCCTCGTCCAACTCCACTACCCCTCTGGCAAGCTTCGTCCTCTTCCTCCCGACTCTCGCTCTTTTTATCCTGCCCCTAGGAGTGCTGCAGGTGGCTCATCTGAAATTACTCTCAGCTGTGGTGAAAGTCCCCACGGAACCCAACGGGGCTGTACCAAACTCCAACTCCCAGCATGTCCTGTGGGAATCTGTGGCTTCCCTCTAGTGTCCTGGGGAAGGTAGTGCATTGTGGATGCTCTCTCTCTCTCTCTCTCTCTCTCTCTCTCTCAGTCCATCCATCCAGCTGGTATCCCTGCCAGGTATCGGCCGTGGGCACCCGTCACTCCCAGAATAACAAAAATAGGATATTGACAACTTTTTTTTTTTATTAAGAAATAAAAAATCTGAAATACATTATAGCTTTGCTTTGACTTGAGAGCATCTCCTTCTATTGATCATCATTGAGATGTTTGGAGACCACCTGTGGTCAATTCCGTTGACTGCACCTGATTGAGGAGCAAAAACCAAGCCATAAACTGGAAGGGGCTGCCTGCAGAGCTGAGGGTCAGGACTCTGCTGAGGCCGAGATCCTGGGAAGGCTGCAGCACTGAAGGATCCCAACATCATCATGGTCTCCATAACTCTGAAATGGATAAGTCTGGAAGATCCACGAGTCTTTCTAGAGCCAAACTAAGCATTCGGTGGAGAAGGGCCTCTTACCAGGAATCCAATGGTCACTATGGCCACCTCCGGAGAATCTGTGCAGTGAAGCACAAACACCAGTACAACACTCCACCAGCTGGGGCTTTATGGAAGAGTGAGCAGACGACACATGAAGGCCCACTGGGAGTTTATAAAAAGGCACCTAAAGAACTCTCAGACTGGGAGAATCGAGTCCCTCTGGGTTGAGAAACCAAGACTGGCGCCAGGTCTGGGGGAAACTGAGCACCTCTCATGACAATGGCGGACCATGGCAGCCTCAGAGAGTGAAAGATCACCTGGGATTGAGGGAGAGCTGAACGGAGCAAAATACGAGATAGTGTGAGAAATAAAGAAAGAGAACCAAAAAATAAGAGTTGGGGAAGCTTCCCCTTATAATGTCCTTGATTGATTTCTGACATCAGACCGAGTCATACGGTTATATATCATGGCTGAAGGAAGTAAGAACCCGCGTTTTGGAGGAAGTGGAAGTGACGTCATTGGTGGGAGCCGGAAGTGATGTCATCATTGTGGGACTGGAAAGTGTCATCATCAGGGAAGCCAGAAGTGACGTCATTGGGGGAATCCAGAAATTATGTCATTATTACGGGACTGGAAAGTGTCATCATTGGAAGGAGCTGGAAGTGATGTCATCATTGTGGGACTGGAGGTGATGTCATTGAGGGAAGCCAGAAGTGATGTCATCATTGCAGGACCAGAAAGTGTCATCATCAGGAAAGCCAGAAGTGACGTCACTGGGGGAATCCAGAAATTATGTCATAATTACGGGACTGGAAAGTGTCATCATTGGAAGGAGCTGGAAGTGATGTCATCATTGCGGGACTGGAAATGATGACATCGGGGAAGCCAGAAGTGATGTCATCATTAGAGGGGGCAGGAATTGATGTCATCTTTGGGGAGCCATAAATGATGTTGCTGGGAACGGACTGGAGATTTATTCTTCTGCTGGTCTGTAGGAAGAAGAAGAAAGGCATCAGTACTCTGTTCCAGCCCCCTGTCTCTTGAAGTTTCACTTAAAATTGGATCCTTTGGCTGCTCCCTAAGTGCACGTGTGTGACAGGAGATTTCCTTAACAAGAACCGACTCCAGAGTGCTCTGGGGTGTCAGACTGGGCTGAGACGACACAGGAGTGAGGGGCTTCAAGTCGTCTCTGAGGATGTCCTTAAGTGGCCCTGCCAGAGCCCACACTTGAACACAGCTGCATATCTCCAGAGAAACCTGACAATGGCCGTCCACCGAGGGTCTCCAGCACACCTGACAGAGCTGGAAGGGATCTGCAGAGACGGAGGGCTGATAATCCCCAAATCCAGATGTGTGAAGTAAACCCAAGAAGACCCCCACCTGGAATCGCTGCCGAAGGGGCTTCAATAAAGTGCAGAGTGAAAGGTCGGATATTTCAGTTTGTTATCTTCTATATAAGTACAGCTGTAAGCCATTTGTTTTTCTGTATGTTTGCTCAAGTAATCAGATTAAAATGCCTGAACAGATTTTCATGATGTTTTGCATGTGCCTTGCTGTTAGTTCGACTTAAAATAAAGGCTGTAAGTCATACTGGTGAGTGGGGTCAGTACTGGAGAGGGGCAGCCCCCAAAACAGTGCCGTCACTGGGACTGCAATATCATTGTCAGCCAATGTGATAATTTTCAAATTGCCTTTACTTTTTGATTCACCCTTGTACAATCAATCCCATACATTTCAGAAACCGCCCTAAAACTGCCATCCTTGAAGATGAGAAAGGCGCTATATAAATAAAATGTATTATTATTATTATCCTCACCCAGAGGGCTAATTAGTAATAAAAAAGGGCTCACTGTGTTATACAAGGTTTCTACCTTAATAAAAGTTGAAGTGTCTGTGTGTCTGTGTACCTGTCCAGATGCTATGTCCCTGTCATTCCAATAAATGGCACATCACAAACATTTGTAGTAATAATATGCATTGCATTTGTCATTCCAACAGATGGTGCATCAAACATTAGCACTGTTTTTATTAATCCACAGCAAATGGCACATAACAGAGACGTTGCATTGTGTTTGTCATTCCAACAGATGGTGCATTACAAACATAAACACTGCTTTTATGAACCCATATCAAATGGCATATAGCAGAGACACGTGCATCGCATTTGTCATTCCAACAGATGGTGCATCAAACATTAGCACTGCTTTTATTAATCCATAGCAAATGGCACATAACAGAGACATGTGCATTGCATTTCTCATTCCAACAGATGTGTGCATCAAACATTAAGACTGCTTTTACAAAACCCATACCAAATGGCATGTAACAGAGACACGTGCATTGCATTTGTCATTCCAACAGATGGTTCTTCACAAACATTAACACTGCTTTTACAAATCCCATACCAAATGGCATATAACCGAGACACTTGCATTGCATTTGTCATTCCAACAGATGTTGCATCAAACATTAACACTGCTTTTATGAACCCCCATAGCAAATGGCACATAACAGAAATGTTGCATTGTGTTTGCTATTCCAACAGATGGTGCATTACAAACATTAACACTGCTTTTATTAACCCCATAAATGGCACATAAAATAGACATGTGCATTGCATTTCTCATTCTAACAGATGGTGCATCACAAACATTAACACTGCTTATACAAATCCCATACCAAATGGCATGTAACAGAGACATGTGTATTGTGTTTGTCATTCCAACAGATGGTGCATCACAAGCATTAACACTGCTTTTATGAACCCCACAGCAAATGGCACATAACATAGACATGTGCATTGCATTTGTCATTCCAATAGATGGCACATCACAAACATTTGTAGTAATAATATGCATTGCATTTCTCATTCCAACAGATGGTGCATCACAAACATTAACACTGCTTTTACAAATCCCATACCAAATGGCACATAACAGAGACATGCATGACATTTGTCATTCCAACAGATGGTGCATCAAACATTAGCACTGTTTTTATTAACCTCATAGTAAATGACACATAACAGAGATGTTGCATTTTGTTTGTCATTCCAACAGAAGGTACCATACCCAGTAGACACCAGGCACTGCTCATTGCCTGCCTAAGACCATCTCTATGGTGAATCGAGGAGGTGGCAGCATCATGTTGTGAGGACATGGAGCCTGGTCAGAATTGAGGCAATGATAAATACAGCCAAATAGAGAAGAAAACATACTCCAGATTGCACAACACCTTAGACAGGGGCCATGGTTCACTTTTCAGCTAAGACAACGCTGGAGTGGCTTCAGGACACAACTGTGACTGTTCCTTAGTGACCCAGCTGAAGCCCAGACTTAAACACGGTCTGTGGAGAGACCTAAAGATGGCAGACTGCAGTCCCTTCCCATCCAATCTTAAACAGCTGGAGAGTGTCTGCCAGGAAAAACAGGATAAAGTGCCCAAATCCAGGTGTGCCAAGCTTGTAGAGACTAACCAAGAAGACTCAAAGCTGGCAAAGAGGATTCTACGAAGTCCTGAATTAAAGGTCTGAGGAATGAGAGATTTGAATTTTTAAGTTTGAATAAACAAGCAAACCTTTCTAGTCACATGTTTCCTCTTTGTCATTATGGGTTATGGAGTATAGACCGATGGGCAACACATAAGAAAGGCAGAGCCATTCAGCAGAAGTGCATGCAGCGAGCGTAAGGGTGTTTAAAAAATGGCTGGGGTACAGTGAGCAGCGTGGCGGAGTACATTAAGGCAGAGGAAGTTCAGTTTTACAACTCAATGTTATATTTAAAGAAGATTACTGCAGTGTAAGCACAAGTCTTTAATAAAGAATAATGAAGATTACATGCCTGCTGCTCTTTGTTCCCTTTGAGACAATGCAAAGCAAGCCGTGTTTAATCGACAAGCTGTTGTGAACGAGTCGGCGTCCTAAGTGGGGGTCCTGAGTCGAGTGAGTATCCTGCCCCACACGACAACACAATAAAATGTGCAGAAAGTGAAGGGCTCTTCAAACTTTCTGAATCCACTGTATCTGTTTAATAAGCGATGTATTTACGTAACTGTTGTCACACGCGTGTGCATGGCAGGCAGTCGGTGGGCTTAAGTAAACGTACTTACATACGCCAGACCGGGGGGGTGGTGATCCACACTAACGCCTTCTCTCGTTCCTCCTCTGCAGACCCTCAGAAGGAAATTCTGCCTGACCTCACTTCCGGCTCCAACTCTGACCTCACTTCCTGCCCTCAAGACACACCCCTTCCTGTCAATCTGCTACAAAGCCGCCATATTGTTTCATGTGTTCAGTTCAGTCGTGGAATCCGTCTGTTAAGACGACTTGATTTTCTAACATTTCTTGCCTTTTTTCAAGGACCCCCCCAAACCTTCATCTTGGTTTTTGTTGCTTCTTCTTACAGTGGCGTAGTCGGCATGATTTGCTTCTGAAACTGAGTGAGGAGCAGGACTTGAATACAGCATTGACCAACATGGCTACAGAACGTTTCAAGGTCCAGGTGGGAGAGCACCGCCGCCAGCTCTCTGAGTCAGAGGCGTGGGCACAAACACGTGGGCATCGTCCCAGGTATTGTTACTGCTCCTTGAGAACGATGACATTGAAACTTACTTCCTAGTTTTTGAACATACAGACAGCAGTGGGAGTGGGCGGAAGGGGCTAACATGGCGGTACCGTTCCTAAAAGGGGAAGTGCAGCAGATCTATTTTGACCTCTCGGAGGAAAACGCTGCTAATGACGACACCCCCTGGTCCGGCGTATTTAAGTACATTTACTTAAGCCCATTGACGGCCTCCCATCCGCTCGTGTGTGACATGGTATATTTAAAAACGTCTCTGAATTTGGGGACACCAGTGCCACTAAAAGCAAAGTAAAGGCACAGCCGTGAAAGTGAAAGAGAACGGGGAGTTGTGAGCAGAATGCTGATTTTAGGTCCAGTTATGCTACTAAAATAAGAGGAGCTGCCCCTCGCCCGCGGCGCCGCACTCGCGCCATTGCTTACTCCGCTCATCAGTCAATGGCTCTTAATCTTCTGCGGCACGAAGTGCTTTGCGAGCAAATAGCTTAAGCCCGAGTGTCAGCTGTTTCTGTGTGAAAAGTGCTTTGGGAAGGCAGTGAGCATCCAGGGGGATTCTGATTGAAGCCTATCAAGCATTTTCTTGACCCTTGTCCACACATGACAGGATTTTCGCCTTTTAACAGTTTGAAGGTAACGGCAATTCTACTGATGAACTAATGACTAAGCGTTTTAACTCACTGCCATGAAATATTTAACCGGCTTTAAATGAATTGAAGCTTAATTGTGGAATAACTGAGTGTCCATCACACTCACCCTCCTGCAGTCTTGGACCAGAGCCCACTCGCTTTGCTGCAGTGAAGAACATTCAGAGTGGACGAGACCTTTGACTGCCTCTGGGCCCTTTAATCAGGTAATGCCTACCAGGGCTGGTACCTCATCTGTGCAGGTTGTGACGGATGATGTGCATGGGTGGGCATCCCAGGCCAGGATGGTACAATATTCATTACCTGGATGGGATGCCGGCCCTTAAATGGAAACAGTGCAAAGATCATCTTGCCATAGCCAAGAGATAGGCAGAAGATGCCAGTATGACAGTGGGTACATTGGCATCCCAGCAGGAGTTGGACTAATGAATAATACCCAGCCGGGAGGCAAGTGTAGTGAAAGATCAGAGGTCCATGCTCCCTCAAAACTGTAGGTGGCAGCCTGCCAGGGTGACGCTACCTGTGTAGACACACTGCAAGGCATGCTGGGAACTGTAGTCCCGTAGGGCAGCCATGTCGGGTGACGTGAGTGCTGCCAGGGGGTGCTGTAGGGATTCATTGGCCTTACTTTATGGGACTTCTTCCGATTGACCCAGAAGTACTTTCATCGGGCTGTGCCCCTGCACCAGAAGTACTCCCGAGTCCAGCGTAAAAGACGCCACTCGACATCATCCAGGTGACCCAGAGTCGGGTGGAAGAGGACAAAGCTCACCTGGAGGAGTGGAAGAAGAGAGAGAAAAAGAGAAGGAGAGCAATTGTGTTAGATTTGTGAGTCTGAAAGCCTTATCATATATATAAAATGCCTATGCGTACGTACATACGTCTTCCTTTCGTGGCTAGGTGATGATAACAATTTGTTTAAACGTGGGACTGTTTTGTGTTGCCAGGTGATTAATATTTGTTTAGAAAATAATGTTAACATTGTTGAGAATGTTTGGGTAATTTTGGTTAACATTGGACTACGGAATCGTATCGTATTCTAATGGCCCTCCGGAATACCTGTACACATGTCAAGAGTTCAGTGCCACACATTCCAGGTAAAGTACACCATTTCCTCACAATAGTGAATGAGTTATCCTAAACCTTAGACGATTATGCCTCACAAAAGACCACGAGATGAAGCAGTCTTTTCCGAACAGAAACGTCAACGAAACGAAAAAGACCGCACTCGACGACCAAATGCAACACAGGAGGAACCGCATCTACCTAAAAAAAACAGAAGGAGGAACTACAATGTCCGTACAGAAGGAGGCCCAGACCCCTCACAGACCCCGTGATCATCAGAGGTGACTGTGTGCAGAGGGTGCAGACCTACAGTGCATCCGGAAAGTATTCCCAGCGCTTCATCACTTTGTCCACATTTTGTTTATCTTACAGCCTTATTCCTAAATGGATTCAATTCATTTTTTTCCTCAGAATTCTACACACAACACCCCATAATGACAACGTGAAAAAAGTTTACTTGAGGTTTTTGCAAATTTATTAAAAATAAAAAAATCTATCCAAACTGTCTTTAACCACGGACAATTATATGTTGCATTCTCCCGTGTACGCTGGTCATCAGATGTAAAGATCCATGTAGTTGATGGACCTAAACAAGGCAAACTGCTTAATAACAGCTCCGCCTGTTTCACCAAAATAGGAAATCTGTGACATTTAGCTGTTAATATCATATTCTTTCCATATCAATAAAAAACAAACATTTCATTGTCCCACTTTAATTGTACTTGCTCAAGTGTCTCATGTACGTATACATCCTATGACTTTGTTGTGTGATTGTTGATGCGTAGTGCTACTTTAAAGTTGTTATTGTTTACTTAACATATAGTAGTGGCATCCTGGGCAGTAGGTGATTAACCCACGTAACAGTGTAACTCCATCCCTCTTTTCTTCTGTTACCCTGTTGCAAAAAGGCAAAAGCCTGTATGCAATAAATAAAAATATACTGGAAAGTGATATACAGCATACTATATATTTGTTATGACATTTACTCATTGAGTTCATTAAATGTTAAGTAACTGTTTCAACGTCAATACATTGTATGAGTTTCATTTTTACATTGCCAAGCAATGCGTACATTGTTGATACGGACATACCGACATACATACGCGCAGTTCACATCACTGACAGTGACATGAATATTTACGTATGTGGCAAGTACACCGGGTTATCAGCTACAAACCTGTATGCAATAAAAAAATATATACATTCGGCAGGCTTTTCAACTAGTTTTAAAATATTTGTGCAAATAAACCTTGATGACAAGAGGAAAGTGTGGAGATGACAAGGAACTGCCCAAGCTCCAAGGCAGACCACCTCATCTGTTAAACATGGCAGTGCTGGGGGGTGTTATGGGTTGGGCATATATGGCTGCCACAGGTCCTGGCACACTTCTCTTCAATTATGTTGTGACTTGCTGATGGCACAGTGAATTCCGAGGTCTGTACAAACATCTGATCTGCTCAAGTTCCAGTTAATGTCCCCAAACCTCCTGGACGACGCTTGATCCTACAACAAGATAATGAGCCAAACGTGCTGCTGAGGCCACACAGGAGTTTATCAAAGTTGAACAAATGGAAAATTCTTCAATGGCCAAACCAGTCACCTGATTTCAGTCCAACTGAACAGGCCTTCCATACGCTGAAGGGAAACGTTAAGGGGTCAACAAGCCCCCCGAAACAAAGAGGAGCTGAAGATGGCTGCATTGGCAGAGATGACCCTCAGCACCTGGTGATGTCTGTGAATGGCAGACTTTGAGCAGTCATTGCAGGCTGGGATATGCGACAAAGAACTAAATATGACAACGGCTTTAATAGACCTGCCATTGTTGTGTTCCACATTGTATTATAGTGCTACTCCTGAAATGGGGGGGGTCTGTGGGGGTCCATGTAGAAAAAGTGTCATGTGACCAAAATGTCTGCAAATGGGCAGAGTGGTGGCTCTGAGACTAAGGATCTGTGATGGTATCCTGAAGGTTGCCGGTTCGAATCCCCGTCACTGCCAAGAGAGATCCTACTCTGCTGGGCCCTTCAGCAAGGCCCTTAACCTGTAATTGCTCCAGGGGCGCTGTACAATGGCTGACCCTGCGCTCTGACCCCAAGGGGTATGCGAAAACTAACAAATTCCTAATACAGTACAAGAAATTGTATAAGGCGAAATAAAGACCAAAAACAAAAAATAAAAACAAATCCCCTTAAATGGAAGGCTACAAAGTGCACTTTAATCACAGTGCCTGAATTGTTAGATTTGGAATTTTAAACTGTGGAGCAGAGGAGGGAATGTTTGACCCAGATATTATGGACAGTATTGACATTATGGACTGTATACTGTACTGTAGGTGCTTTCTACATCTCTTCAAATATCGTATAATCAAGGTGGGATTAGGACTCCCATCTCACTACCTCTACCAAAGTCACCTCCATAAATTATGACCATCACATACTGTATGTCGTGTCATTTTCTAACTCGCCTAATTCTGAGCAGGGTCGTGGTTTGTGGTGTGTGCTGGAGCCTGTCCCAGCTAGCATAAGGCGAAAGGGTGCCAGTCCATCACAGAGCAAAAACACATGCGCCAAACACCCACCAGGGCCAACGTAGCACTGCTAAGTCTGTGGACGGTGGGAGAAAACCCATGCAAACATGGAGAGAACACATAGACTCCATGTAGGGTCGCCATACTGCGAAGTGGCAGTGCCACCATGCCACCCAAGAAAATCACTTATGCAAAAAATAAATCCTGTGCAGGAATGAAAGTAGAAAAAGGGTCCAAAACCTTCCGTTGGGTAAACTTCACCTTCCTTTCCTGGGTAGTGCAATGAACGCAGCAAACTGATGAGTGCAACATCACATCTGCTGGAATTCAACTTTTGTTCTGATATTGCAGCTACTGAACGATAATTAAAAATTAAATGTTGTAGTTGTGAAGACAGAATAACACCAGAGAGACACATAAAGGTTTGGGACCCAGTCCCGTATACTGTTGGTCGTGAGTACAGTAACAAAGATTTCCATGAGACATTGTTTGCATGATACAGAGGATTTTTAGATGTGACAGACAGGAAATGACAATGATAATTGACAGTGACGTTGAAATGGTGAGCCGGAGGTGATAAGATGGGTTGGAGGCGGAAGTGAGGTCATCTGGAGTGAGCCGGAAGTGAGATCTTTTAATGGAGTCGTATCTTTGGTACCCGGAAGAGGACTGTGTCTTGGATGGATTTCGAACGGAGTTTCGGAAGGTAAGTCTTCTAATCATTGGTTTTTCTGAAGAATAAGAGAGAGAGGCATTAGCGCTAAACGTCAAATCCCCCTGGTTGTAGTATTCATGTTACGTCTGGCCCATTGGCTGCCTTCTACTCGTGCGTGTGTGACAAGTTATAAACAACAATATTTATTTACTGTATATAGCACATTTTCATACAAATGCTGTAGCTGAAAGTGCTTTACAGGATACAACACAATACAATTTCTTTTTGTATAGTAGCCCAAAAATCACACAAGAAGTTCCACAATGGGCTTTAACAGGCCCTGCTTCTTGACAGACCCCCAGCCTCGACTCTCTAAGAAGACAAAGAAAAACTCCCAAAAAAAAACCTTGTAGGGAAAAAATGGAAGAAACCTCCGGAAAGGCAGTTCAAAAAGAGACCCCTTTCCAGGTAGGTTGGGCGTGCAGTGGGTGTCAAAAAGAAGGAGTCAATACAACACAATATACAGAACAGAAGTAATCCTCAATACAGTATAAAAATAAAAATATTACAAGTACGGAGCAGAATTAAACAGTAGATGATATCACATAATCCATCCATCCATCCATTTTCCAACCCACTGAATCCGAACACAGGGTCACGGTGGTCTGCCGGAGCCAATCCCAGCCAACACAGGGCACAAGGCAGGAACCAATCCTGGGCAGGGTGCCAACCCACCGCAGATATCACATAATATAATTTAGATTTGTTTAGAGTCTTGGAGACCTCGGCCATCAAGCTGCCTCCCTCTATTGGCCGTTCTACGTATGAGTCAGCGCTGGGTCAGCCAATCCGATGAAAGGACCCCTCTACCCAGTGATTCCTGTGATCCTCCATCAGAGATGACTTCACCTTAGGCAGGCAAAACAAATTGGCAGGTAAGAAGTGGCACCAAGTGCCACATTTGAGTACCAAGAAGAGAAACATAAGAGGTGAAGGTTAGTATCCAATTGTAACTATCATGTTACTTCTGTTTTAGTGCTAATGACCAACAACAGAGATGTGGTCTGCACAGTTAATCAGCAGCTCTTCAGCCGGGATTTGAAAGCTGAGACTGAAGGGGCATCTCTTATAGTAGCAGGCAGACCATTCCACAGTTTAGGGGGTCCTGTAACTAAAAGTTCGACCTCCCACTGTTATTTTATTAATCCTTGAGATCATAAGCAGACTGGCATCTTGAGATCTTAATGTGCACTCTGGTTTGTAAGTCATGATAAGTTCAGATAAGTAAGCCAGACCTCAGCCATTTAAGGCTTTATATGTTAAAAGGAGGATTTGGAAATCTGCCCTAAACTTAACTGGATGCCAGTGTAAGGACTTGAGGACTGGGGTTATGTGTTTGTATTTTCTTGTTGTTGTAATTGTTGCAGCCGCATTTTGGATTAACTGGAGGCTGAATAGAGAACTGCTTGAACATCCAGTGAACACCTCATTACAGCAGTCAATCCTACTAGAAATAAATGCATGAATGAATTTCTCAGAATCCTGTTTATTTAGAAAGCACCTTAATTTCCCAACATTTTTAGGATGGAAGAAACCTAATTTGGACAACTTTTTAATGTGCGCTTTAAATGATGAAGAGGATGAAGAAAGAGGAAAAAAAAGACAAAATATAAAAATAAAATTAGGCAATACTAATTAACATAGAATAAAAGGAAGGTCTGATGGCCAGGGAGGACAGGATAAAACAAAAAAAAATTCCAGAAGAAAAAACAAAATCTGAAGGGGGTCCGAGGCCACAAGACCACCCAGCCCCCTCTAGGCATTCTACCTCACATCAATGACCTCAATCAGTCCTCCTGGTCTTCAGGCTTCACGTGGAAGAATTAGACAATGATGGTCCAGTGGACCTCTGGTCTTCAATCCGTCAATGTAGGGACATCACGGTGCTTTGATCAGGTGGTGGTGGTGCAGATTGCAACCACAGAAAACCAGAAAAAGAACAGCAGAGAAAGTAGGGGTTAGTACGGATTGTGGAGCCATGAAAAAAATGACAATTCAATGGATATCCAGAATATCAGGGTTACACTAAAATGACGCTCTGAGAAAGCCATGTTAAAATAATGGGGTCTTTAGCAGTTCTTTAAAGTGCTTCACCGTATCAGCCTGGTGAATTTCTATCAGTAAACTCGTATTCCAGATTTGAGGTGCATAACAGCAGAAGGCTTCACCACTTCTTTTAAGTTTAGCTCTTGGAATTCTAAGCAGACACATAAAGGTGATATGTAACGGAGTGTTTTGGGAACAAACAAAGTAAAAAACCTCAAAGGGATCCTTTGTTCGGGTTTTCTTTTACTTTGTGTATTTTCTCCAGCAGTTGTCTCAACATCTGCCACGTCATTGGTTGGTGTCACGTCTGTTGACGACTCCGCAGAACGGGACTGCACGTTGATACTGTATGTGGTAGAAGCGGTGACACCGGCCCACTCTTGACTGTCTGAAAGGTGATTCTCATTAGAATAATCTGGACGAGCACAGGCCATTCAGCCCAGCAAAGCTCGCCAGTCCTATCCACTTAATTCTTCTAAAATAACATCAAGTCGAGTTCTGAAGGTCCCTAAAGTCTGCCACTCTACTTGGTCACTTATTACACATGCAAATGCTGAATTTGTGTCATTCTTTTGGTTTTTAAAGTCAATTGAATGTTAACTAGTGTAACCCCCAAAATAAGCACGTGTCACGTAGTTGAACGGCTTGTAAGTCAGTCTACCAGTTACGGAACTTGTCCAGTTAATGTTCTAATTGTGGATTTGTATACAAACTAAGCAATAACAAAGTGTGATCGGGAGGGGGTTTACAGGAGTTCTGAAACATTGGAGTCACAAAAAACTAAAGTCTGATTTCACACAGGAAGATATAAACGAGTGTTAAAACAAGAACAGATTTGGAAAATTAAAGCACCAGGTTTTTGTGATATTTTTAAATGTAATCAATTTGACTCATTTGTTATATATTACTGTACACTGCAGTAAGTATTTTAACTAGCTCATGAATAAACATCTTGCAAATCTTACAATAGCAAATGTTACAAACCTAACAGAAGGATTCATTAGAACATTTCTTACTAGTTCTTAAATCCTTACACTGGCTTCTGTTTAAGTTTAGGGCAGATTTCCTAAACCTCCTTTTAACATAAAGCCTTAAATGGCCGAGGTCCAGCTTACTTATCTGAACTTATCATGACTTACAAACCAGAACGCACATTAAGATCTCAGGATGCCGGTCTGCTTAGGATTCCAAGATTAATAAAATAGCAGTGGGAGGTCGGGCTTTTAGCTACAGGACCCCCTAAACTGTGGAGTGGTCTGCCTGCTACTATAAGAGATGCCCCTTCGGTCTCAGCTTTTAAATCCCGGCTGAAGACTCACTACTTCAGTTTAGCACACCCTGACTGGAGCTGCTGATTAACTGTACAGAATGCATTTCTGTTGTTAGTCATTAGCACTGAAACAGAAGTAACATGATAGTTAGAATTTGTTACTAACCCTCACCTATTCTGTTTCTCTTCTCTGTACTCTGATGTGCCACTTGGTGCCACTGCCCACCTGCCAAGTTGTTTTGCCTGCCTAAGGTAAAGTCATCTCTGATGGAGGATCGCAGGAATCATTGCGTAGAGGGGTCCTCATATTGGATTGGCTGGCCCAGACTGACTGAGCTGTGAAATGGCCAATAGGGGGAGGCAGCTTGATGGCCACAGTCTCCAGGACTCTGAGCAAATCCAAATCCAATTATGTCATATCATCTATTTGTACTTGTAATATTTCTGTTGCACTATTATGTTGTATTGAGGATTACTTGTGTCCTGTTCTGTGTGTTGTGTTGTATTGACCCCCTTTTTCTGACACACACTGCATGCCTAACCTACCTGGTAAGGGGTCTCTCTTCGAATTTCCCTTCCCAAGATTTCTTTCATTTTTTTTGGGGGGGGGGGGGGGGGTTATTGTCTTCTTAGATAGTTAAGGCTGTGGGGCTGTAAAGATGCAGGGCCTGTTAAAGCCCATTGTGGCACTTCTTGTGTGATTTTGAGCTATACAAAAATAAATTGTATTGTAACATAAGAACAATTCAGACAAGAACAGGCCATTCAGCACACCAAAGCACGCCTGTCCTGTCCACATTAAACTGTCCAAATAATATCAAGTTGAGTTTTGAAAGTCCCTAAAGTCCTTCTGTCTACCATACTACATGGTTACTTACTCCAAGTGTTTATGGTTCTCTGTGAAAAGAAAATTTCCTAATGTTTGTGTGGAATTTCCCCTTAACAAAATTCCAACTGTGTCCCCGTGTTCTTGAGGAACTCATTTTAAAGTCACCGTTTCGCTCCACTGGACTAATTCCCTTCAAAATTTTACACACTTCAATCAGGTCTCCTCATGAAGGGAATTCATCTCAACTGCAGTATCTGTGGCTTGTTCAAAGTACTTGATCCAGTCATTGTTTTATCCAATAGTTTTACATTTCTGGTACAGCTTTCAGCACAAAAGAGTGTGTTGTTCCTCTTTTTAAATTTTTCTTCTCACTGCACCACTGGGCTCTTGGACCATCCATGTGGATGTTTCTCTTTTTGTTGGACGGTGAAACATCAAATGTAAGATCTCTTAAGACTGGCCTATAAGACACCTGCTCCACTCATGTCAACCAACCAGGACTCACATTTTTCTTTTAAACACTTTTTATTTATGTCTGATTGCTGTTTGTGGCTATGCTGTAGATGACAACGTGGACTCTGCTTTTTATCAGGTGTTTTTTTTCTCTTGGAAAGGGTAAAACACCTTTGTGAGCAGCGCCACAGGGGGCATACCCAGGTCACCCTGCTGGTAAATCTGGCCATGCATACTATAGTCCTCTCTATTTAACCTCACAAACTTAGGCTTTACCCATTTATTACTACATAATATCACTAACTGAAATTACACAAAATGCCTTTTACAAATTTGAAACCATGGTCCTCAGCCGGAAAAGGGTGGAGTGCCCTCTCAGGGTTGGTAGCGAGATCCTGCCCCAAGTGGAGGAGTTCAAGTATCTTGGGGTCTTGTTCACGAGTGAGGGAAGAATGGAGCGTGAGATCGACAGGCGGATCGGTGCGGCATCCGCAGTAATGCGGGCGCTGCATCGGTCTGTCGTGGTGAAAAAGGAGCTGAGCCTCAAGGCGAAGCTCTCAATTTACCAGTCGATCTATGTTCCTACCCTCACCTATGGTCATGAGCTATGGGTAGTGACCGAAAGAACGAGATCGCGAATACAAGCGGCTGAAATGAGTTTCCTCCGCAGGGTGTCTGGGCTCTCCCTTAATGATAGGTTGAGAAGCTCAGTCATCCGGGAGGGGCTCAGAGTAGAGCCGCTGCTCCTCCGCATCGAGAGGAGTCAGATGAGGTGGCTCGGGCATCTGATCAGGATGCCTCCTGGACGCCTCCCTGGTGAGGTGTTCCGGGCACGTCCAACCGGGAGGAGGCCCCAGGGAAGACCCAGGACACGTTGGAGGGACTATGTCTCTCGACTGGCCTGGGAACGCCTTGGGATTCTCCCGGAAAAGCTAGAAGAAGTGGCCGGGGAGAAGGAAGTCTGGGCATCTCTGCTCAAGCTGCTGCCCCCGCGACCCGACCTCGGATAAGCGGGAGACATTGGATGGATTGGATTGGATTGGATGCCTTTTACAAATTTGATGTTATTTGGACTTATTTCCTAATTAGCTGTGCTACCCATGTAAGATGGGTTGAAATCTAAGTAATCCAAGTATGTTTCTCTACAGCCAGGAGCCACAACCCTGGAGCTCCAAGTAGGTGGGATTGACTCCAATGGGAGGTCCAAGTAGGTGGAGTTAACTCCAGTAGGTGCCAATAGAGTCCAGCTACAGACCTCCAGAGCTCCACCCAGTTACACTATGGTTAACATTAGGGCTGTGGGAGTGCTAATCTAACTCAAGCAATGACAATTACTATTGAATATGTTAATTCCACCTACATTTCAGCTCTAGGGTAGAGTCTCTGTGTTGCTTGTGAATTTCCCCTTGGGATTAATAAAGTATCTATCTATCTGTCTATCTATCAAAGATACCAGACTCAAGTATTCAATTTATAGCTCAATGTTAGTGTTTGCATTGCACTATCTATTATAATATATTTTGAAATGTGTGTAGTAATAAAATGCATTGCATTTTTCATTCCAACAGATGGTGCATCACAAACATCTGTAGTAGTAAAATGCATTGCATTTGTCATTTCAACAGATGGTGCATCATACACGTCTGTAGTAGTAAAATGCATTGCATTTGTCATTCCAACAGATGGTGCATCACACACGTCTGTAGTAGTAAAATGCATTTCATTTGTCATTTCAACAGATGGTGCATCACACACGTCTGTAGTAGTAAAATGCATTTCATTTGTCATTCCAACAGATGGTGCATCACACACGTCTGTAGTAGTAAAATGCATTTCATGTGTCATTCCAACACATAGAGCATCCCAAACATTTGTAGTAATGCATGTTATTACTACAAATGTTTGTGATATGCCATCTGTTGGAATGACAATTGCAATGCATTTTCTTGCTACAAATGTACTGTATTTTGTATTGCATGTATTACTGCAAACATATTTTGTAATGCACACAGCAGGAAAATGCAATGCATTTGTCATTGCAACAGATGGCACATCAGAAACATGCAAGTATTACTACAACTGTATTTTGTAATGCACACAGAAAAAAAAAATACATTTCATGTCATTCCAACAGATGGCACAACACAAACATTTGTAGTAATAATATGCATTTCATTTGTCATTCCAACAGATGGTGCATCACACACTTCTGTAGTAGTAAAATGCATTTCATGCGTCATTCCAACACACAGAGCATCCCAAACATTTGTAGTAATGCATATTATTACTACAAATGTTTGTGATATGCCATCTGTTGGAATAACAATTGCAATGCATTTTACTACTACAGACGTGTGTGATGCACCATCTGTTGGAATGTACAATTGTACTGTATTTTGTATTGCATGTATTACTGTAACATATTTTGTAATGCACACAGCAAGAAAATGCATTGCATTTGTCATTCCAACAGATGGCATATCACAGACATTTGTATTAATGCAATGCATTTTATTATTACAAATGATTGTGATTGATCATTTGATGGAATGACATAGACATAGAAACTGGACTTGGATGTTATTGAGGTATTAGACACTTTTTCTTTTGTTAAGGTGTATACTAATGTTTAATATCAACCAAATATACTGTTTACTTATCTTCCTTATTAGTACTGCTGGTCTCTATGAATGTTCCTTCATTTTGTGGTTCACAGTAAAAGGAAAAATTTTCCGTGGACACCCACTTGTCCAGGGTTGGGTTCTTCACTCCTGCCAGATCCTGGCTTCTTGTATGTCTTTCACTGAATAAAATATTCAGAAGTTGGATAAATGTTATCATAATATCCCCACTTTACAATCGTTCACCCTTTGGGATTCACTTTGCCCAAAGAAACTGACACATGTCTGTGTAAAGACATTGAACTGGAGACAACCATCATGTGACCCTTGAACTAAAACATTTATTTCTATAGTACATTTAATGTATAGTACATTACAAATGATGAGGCTCAAAGTGCTTTACAAGATGTCAAAGATAATGTTACATGCAAAAAAAAAGACAAATTCAAAGTAGATAAGAATTTAATGTATAAATACAGTACAGTATACAAAAATAAGTCATGAACATGTTAAATATAGAATTTTTTTTTAAGTCTGTAAACGATGGTCCAATGGTAGGGTCAGTTGGCCAGGGTGCATAGAAAAAAAAAGCAAACTCTGTGGGGGTTCAAGGGGGATGAAAAGACTCCCCATCCCCCACTGGGCATTCTGCCTAACATAAAAGTTCGAGTAGTTCCTCATTTTTTTCTTTTTTTTAAGCAGAGCTGCCCCTTCCTATATGCACATCACTCACTGTGCACAGTGCCAGTGATCGAAGGACCGATCTAATGGCCCACCTAATGGTGTTATTGCTGTTTCACAAATCGTCAAATTAACATTGTTGACTGTGTCACAACACAGGGGCGCCCCTGAGCCCCAAACCTCGGGCCACAATAGAACGTCACGCAATCTTGGTTAAAAATTAGTTCATTTATTATAATCAGATCACCAAATGTGTAATAAAAGACCAATCAGAACTAATCCAAACAAGTGTTTCTCTTTCTTCTCTCCTTCTGCCCCTCCTTTGAGTGTTGCCCGCTGTCTCCCGACTCTGACTGCCCCGATGTGAGGTGACAGGCTTCTTTTCAAGCCGGACCCGGGAAATGCTTCCAGTGTCACACCGTATCTTCCTGGATGCACTTCCAAGCCATATAGAAAGTAGGGAGGTCCCACAAGGACAATGCCCTCTACCGGGACCCCGATGGGGTTGCACTTTCAGACTTCAACTCCCAAGCACCCCTGCGGGTGTCCCGACTGGGCTGCCACATGAGGATCACTGCCACCTGCAATATGGGGGATGGAATTCCTCCCAACTCCCGGCTTCTGTTGGTTCAAGAAACATGTTAATCCAGCCAGGCACAAAGTTGTTTCTTCGTCCAGCCGGACAACCCATCTGTCCTTCTGTTCTGCCCTCCTGTCTTTGTAAGAAACTGCTCTCCTTTCTGGCTGGTACAGGGCTGACAATAGCATTATGGGTAATAGTTTCCATCCTGATGTGCTGGTACAGGGCTGACAATAGCATTATGGGTAATAGTTTCCATCCTGATGTTATGGTACCTAGCTGACACATGGCTGAAAATGACTTATTAACACCATGCAGACCTCAGGACCTCTACATGTTGTTAAAGATTTCTAACTTTGGGTCCCAGCTTTGCCAACACTGCTTTTAAGGCTTTGACACGGTGGGCCTTTTGGCATAATGGGGTATGCGCTTTTATTCAGACCTCCCTGGTGGCCACACAGGACTTCGATCAGGCGGTAGTGACAGAAGAACGGGAAAAGAACACAGAGAAAAGTAACGATTAATAAAGACTGCAGACGCACTGAAGAGTACGGTAGTGCATATCTAGTTTATTAAAGGTTGAGCTAAAATGTAGTTCAGTACGTAAAAGGCAAATTAAGAAAGTGGGTTTTTGGGATTTTTTTAATGATCTTAGTCGGTCGTAGCTCAATCGGTAAAATATTTCAGATTTTTTGGTGCAGAGCAGCACCACTTCTGTTATGCTGGCACTTTGAAGGACACGCTTGAAGAGTAGCGCACGGCTGTCCGCAGGCAAAGTGGCCGGTAGGGGGCCCGGAGAAGGGGGGATCTCGGCGCATAGTAAACAGTCCGCACGCTGCTTACTTGATTTCTTCATCCTTAATCCATTCGCCAGTACGAGCGAGCGTCAGGGTCGCCCCGCTGCACAATGGTAGCAACGTACTGGCGCGACTAAACGTTTCAGACGTTAGGCATTTGGCAATGGAACGTCTTTTGGAGTCTTACCTGCTTTGATTTGCAGTCGAGGCGGGCAGACGGGGAGGGGACAGTGCGACTGAAGGCGGGGGGACCCGGCGAGCCGACGGAGCGAAGAGCGGCGGTGGCGGCGGCGCCCGCGCCTGTGTGGATCGACCGCCTTCCAGTAGAGAGAGAGAGAGTGAGAGAGAGAGAGCGCGCGCGCGCGCACACGAGCGAGGACAGAACACGCAAAGACAGAGCGGCACACAACAGACGGAGAGAACAGAAGGAGGGAGACGCAGCACGCTGGGCGGTCGGCGTGGTCAGAGGTGAGTGGCTATTTCTTTGTCTCGAGCCGCCGAGCTCTTGCCTTCTTCTCGCCCGTGTTCCCCTGGGCCACATAAAACGGTGAAGGGTGCGGAGTGCCCGGCGTCGCAGCCTGTGTGTGTGCGCGCGCCTATCGAGGCCCGTGGGTGACGTTCAGGCCTTTTGTTTTGCGACGAGGCTGCGCCCAGCACACCCCGCACGGGTAGCGGAGAAGGGATGTTGGGCGCTTTATAAAGAATACGTCGGCCTTCTGGCAGCTGGGATAATGGCCACGGGCGTCACGGTGCGGTCCGGCAGCCGCAGACCGGCGGGTGCTGCACACGTGTCTCCAGCACCCATTCGGTGAGCCATTCTGTTTGTTTTTTTTGTTCATCTGTGTATGTTTGGGATGCCAGTGGGCGGAGTGTCCAGCTGGACGACTTCCCTTTACTAACAGTTTTTGAGACAAATGAAAACGCAATAGGATCGCGTTAGAAAGGTAGCAAATCAAGAGCAGGAGCCGGCTAGTTAGTATGTGTTCCTGGATTACGAGAACTTGAAGGAATTCTTTGGACTAATGACATTTACGGGTATTTTCTGGCAGCTGGCCGTTTTGTATAGCGTCCTTCAGAGCGATAACAGCATGAATACTGTACGTTGATTGGAGAGAAAGCCTGGTGCAGATAACGGAGTCCAGCCGGGAAGGTGAGGGGAGGCAAACCGGTATCAGATAGTGGAAAAGTCTGAACTGCCTGGACAATTACTGGATGCACAAGAATGAGGAATCGAGTTTCATTAATGACCTTCACAGGATTTTATCAGAATTTAATCTGTTGCTTTGATTGTTGGAGATCTTTTTAGACCATGATCTAGATCAGTGGTTCCCAAACTCAGTCCTGGGGATCCACTGTGGCTGCAGGTTTTTTTCCAACCAGATTCACAATCGGTGATAATAATCGATAACAACTGATTTTATTTAATTAGCTGGTCTTTTTTATTCATTATTCTGCATTCGTTTTTACTTTTATAAGACATTTAGAAATATTTGTTTTTTTCTAAAGCTATAAACTTAAATGTTTAACTCACTTTTGTTGTTTTCCTATTATTTTCCCCTTTTCCTGTGTAGTTTGCCCCTTTCCTTTAACCCTGATAGTGACAATTAACAGCCAGCATAGCAGACACCAGGGATCAATGTCACCTTGGATAAAGGCATGGGCGGCACGGTGGCGCAGTGGGTAGCACAGCTGCCTCGCAGTAAGGAGCCCTGGGTTTGCTTCCCAGGTCCTCCCTGCGTGGAGTTTGCATGTTCTCCCTGTGGTGTCTGAGTGGGTTTCCTCTGGGTGCTCTGGTTTCCTCCCACAGTCCAAAAACATGCAGGTTAGGTGCATTGGCGATTATAAATTGTCCCCAGTGTGTGGGTGTATGTGTGCTGGCGCCCTGCCCGGGGATTTGTTCCTGCCTTGCGCCCTGTGTTGGCTGGGATTGGCTCCAGCAGACCCCCGTGACCCTGTGTTAGGATATAGCAGGTTGGAAAATAACTGACTGACTTAATGGGAAGAAATGTCAAACTTCAAGAGAAAGCTGAATACTTTCTGAATTCACTGTAGCTAAGTGACAAGAAGAAAATGAGGCTCAACTCTAAACAAATATCAAGCAGTATAAAAGAACTAGCAACAATTACTGAATTGTGCATCAAATGTACTGCTAGTCGTGAAGCGCTGGACAGATATATTGGCCTCGCATAAATTAATTAATCTGCTTTTATTATATACAGTACCATTAGTGGCATACACTCATGCTATTCATTTAAACTGAAAAATGGTATGATATACCAACTGATAACTTAATAAAAAATTAAAAACTGCTAATACATTCTGTTGTCATTCATTTTCTAATTCTGTAATTTCCATTTTACAGTTCAAGTATTTTAAGTAGCTCCCTTTACACAATAGCATCTTTGACACTTTACATTGATAATACAGTAAATACAAAAATGAACAAAATAATGACAATACATAAACATGGTATAAAGTGGACCATAAGTATTGTAAAATATGTAGAAAAGGAAAAAACAAGTCATGAGAGAAACTATTAAAGCTTGATCAAATAAATCAAATAAGTCAGATTTAAACTGATCACATATTGAATTTGTCTAATCGAAAGGGGCACAATTTCAGCTTTAGAGCAAAACGATTAAAGTCACAAGCTCCAAAACATATAGAGATTAAAGTTAGAGCAGACAAAAGATGGGCTTCAGAAACATGAAGACTTCTCCCACAGCTGTGGGCTTATCCTGGCAACACTGAGCACAGGGCAGAACCCACCCAGAGAGGAACATCAGTGTGTCAGAGAGTAAACTCGGACAGGCGGCCACACTCGGTCACATTCAGCTCCAGAGTCTCCATTCACTTGTAAGTGCATGTCTCTGTGATGTTGAATGACACAGAGGACATAAAGAAAAACCACAGAAACATCAGGAGTGCAGGCAGACTCCATGCAGACAGTGACAGGTTTGAGACTTGAGCCAAGGTCACTGGTTTTGTACCATGTTGTGTCCCTCTCAAAAGTAAAGCAGTAATGAAGAAATCAAAAATGCTAAAAGGGTCCTATAATTAGGCTCAACCTGATCTTGACGGCAAGTACTGAAACAAACAATGCTAGAGTATAAAACTACACAGAAAAAGGAAACTGCAATAGTATGATGGAGAAAATGACTGAAAACAGGTTGAGATTTGAGTTCATATTTTGGGTAAAGCTTTTCAAAGTAATCTGTAAATATACAGAATGTGAAGGCGAGTAGTCACACAGTGAAGCGACTCTTATAAATTAAGTGCCAGCCTTTAAAAAGGAATTTGAAAAATGATGATAATGAAGGGCATACGGTAATATTGTTGTCAGTAACGGCAATGCTGACCCAGAAGTACCGGTCTTTGCATTTCACAAGCAAAGCAAAGGAAGTCCTAAAAGCATCGTAGTGCGAGCAGCTGTGCTTAAGCTTCCAGGCCTTACTGAGGGCGTATTTGTTTCCTTTCAGTGCTGAAAAGTTTGGCTTGCAAAAAGTCTGAAAATGACCAGGTGTAGACATGAGATCATTTGTGATTTGATTTATAGTATTAAAATTTCACAAAATTAAGGTTATAGTTAAATTGTACTAAGTGTGTGCACATATTTACATGTCATAGTTCTTCAGTGTGTGGAGATGTGCAAGACACAAGTGGAGTTCAAAGCACTGATAGATAGATAGATAGATAGATACTTTATTAATCCCGATGGGAAATTCACAATGGGGTGATGACCAGATCTCCCCTTTTAAACTGAGGGTTTTTTTTTTTTTTTTTTGGACAAATCAATGCTCGAGGGCACCACACTTAAAAACAAAAAAGGGCTTAAAGAAAGTCAGCCTTTGTGATCTTTAATAAATAACTGGCTCGGTCGAGTGAGTCGATTTGGGGGTTCAAATGAGATGCCTCCTTCTGGGGATGTTCTGGTCTTACAGGGTGTTGACTGGAGGGGTTGGAAGCAGTTGACCTTGCTGGTCGTCTTCTTCTTGGTGCTGTGGGTGGGAAAAGAGATGATACTGTTAGTGACGGTGCCCCCTCTCATCCTGGGGGTGGGGGGGGGGGATCACATACTGTACGTTCGATGAGCCTAGAAGGAAGTCCACTGATGTGCATGTGTGAAAAATATCAATCTTTATTACTTATGTAGAGTAATTTCTCCTTTAAGTGTAGTATTAACGTATCATAAAGTTATAAGAAAGTGTCTTTAGAGGATTTTATTACAATAGAAGTAGTTAATTGTCTTCTGACTGTATTCCACCATATTTGTTGTGTCTTTCTCTTCACCAGTTTGCAGGAAGAATTAGACTTTGTCATTTAATTACAATTTGGTATACTAGTGCATGAAACTGTGTGTATTGATTTGAAACGTGTTAATTCCTAAACTTGTGTTGGCAGACAGTGGAAAAAGAACTAGACCAGATTACAGCATCCCATCTAAACTTCTTTACAGGGTTATTTAAATAATAATAATAATAATTCATTACATTTATATAGCGCTTTTCTCAGTACTCAAAGCGCTATCCACACAGGGAGGAACCAGGAAGCGAACCCACAATCTTCCACAGTCTCCTTACTGCAAAGCAGCAGCACTACCACTGCGCCACCTGTTAGGACAGGGTTATTTAAAATGGCTAATTTGGATGTAAAACCATATCACCTTTTCCCAGAAATATGTAATGAGGCACATTGTGGTTTTCATGTTGAAAACACTTTTTATCTATTTATCTTTTGTATACCATTTAATTATTATTCAGATCTAAACTTAATTTGTGTTCTTTGTATGTAACTACAACTTTGACGTCTTGTAAAGCACTTTGAACACATCATTTGTATGAAAATATGCTATAGAAATAAATGTTTTGCTGTATGAAAGCTTTAGACAGGTTTTGTAGACCTGAAGTACAGTAGGTTTCCACATGAACTTCACAGATTAAAACCAGCTTTTGTGCCATTAAGCCTGCGTCCCATTACAGGACTTTTAGTATGAGGCGGTGTTAAAGTTGATGACTGTCGCTGCTAGGAATATAAAGATACAGTAATCCCTCGCTATATCGCGCTTTGACTTTCGCAACTTCACTCTATCGCAGATTTTATATGTACGCATATCTAAATATATAACGTGGATTTTTCGCTGCTTCGCGCGTTTCTGCGGACAGTGGGTCTTTTTACTTCTGGTACATGCTTCCTCAGTTGATTTGCCCAGTTGATTTCATACAAGGGACGCTATTGGCGGATGGCTGAGAAGCTACCCAATCAGAGCAGGCGGTTAAGTTCCTGGGTGCTGATTGGCTCAGCGACGGTGCGCTAAATTCGATTCCGCTGCGTTAACCAGGAAGTCTCGTCTCGCTCATTCAGCATCAGCGTGTTTCGCTGTGTAAAGAGTTAACTTTTGTGCTCTTTTGTGTTTGTCTTTGTACATAGTCAAGCCCTTCATTATAGCTCTAAAATGACCTGCTACTGCTTTAGGGGCCTGCCCAAGTGCCAACGGAAGATGCTAATGATTGTCGAAATGGTAATAGGTTTTGATATGTTGAAGGAAGGGAACAACTACACCGCTGTAGGACGCTGTTATGGTATCAATGAGTCCACAATTCTTTTTATTAAAAAGGAGGAAAAGAATATAAGATCTACGGCCGCAGTGTTCTTTAACCAGGGCGAAAAACGTGTTGTAAGTAGACGTAATAAGGCGGTAAGGTTTATAAGAGTGTGGGAAGGGTTTATAAAGCCTTAAAATATATATAAATAATAAAATAAATATAAGGTCGCTACTTCGTGGATTTTCACCTATCGCGGGGGGCTCTGGAACGTAACCCCCGCGATAGGTGAAGGATGACTGTATTTCGTGCCATAGAATTTCACAATTTAAAATTATGATGAAATGTATTGTGCATATATAAATGTTGATGACAATGATGAACTCTTATCAAATCCAAATCATATTATGTGATATCATCTACTGTTAAATTCTACTCTGTACTTCTAAAAATTTTTATTTTTATACTGTATTGAGGATTTGTTCTGTTCTTGGTATCGTACTGCATTGTATTGACCCCCTTCTTTTTGACACCCACTGCACGCCCAGCCTACCTGGAAAGGGGTCTCTCTTTGAACTGCCTTTCCCGAGGTTTCTTCCATTTTTTCCCTACAATTGTTTTTTTGGGAGTTTTTTTTTTTTGTCTTCTTAGAGAGTCAAGGCAGGGGGGCTGTCAAGAGGCAGGGCCTGTTAAAGCCCATTGCGGCACTTCTTGTGTGATTTTGGGCTATTCAAAAAATAAATTGTATGTGGAATCTGTTTCTGTAAGTGCTAACAAAAAGTTATACTCGGCAGTAAAAAGTTTTGTTTTGTAAAGTGCTAGTAGTGTTGCTCACAATAGCATCTGAGATTCAAAGCACACTAGTGCCAGTTCAAGTACTAAAACGTAACGGAACTGATGCTACTCACATATTAAATGTTGGACATATCATGACTTACCACTTGGAACAATTTGTTCCTCACTAGTCAGAGTTTACTTATAAATATTGACATTTGAATTGCAACTAGGCATTTTTATGTTTATATAATAAAAACCTTGTAATCTCTGCTATTGATCTAGAAAACAGAAGGAACAGAAAATAGGGGAGCAGAACAACATGGTGCTGAGCGGGAACACCCATCTTCAAAAAAGTCGGCTCTGGAAGATCTGCTTTGAGATTATTTAACTGAATCGGTGGCACTGCCCATAAGTGGGACAGAGCAAGAAATTGATATGTACAGAAGAAAGTACTCGTGTGCTGTCTGTTGAAATGATGGAGAGAAAATTCTCCAAAGTACCCACTGCTTTCCCCACTGGCCCAAACATCTCTCTTACTTCTAGTGACCTCTGTTCCAAGTGAACGTGTTTTTCAGACTTAAGAACATACTGGGAATGCCTAACGGTTACAGTTGCTACCTGAAAATGTGGATGTGCTTGTATTCTTAAAAAAATTGTTGATTTTTTAAGACGGAGTGGTGGCTCTGAGGCTAGGGATCTGCACTGGTAATCGGAAGGTTGCCGGTTCGAATCCCGTAAATGCCAAAAAAGAGACTCTGCTCTGTTGGGCCCTTCAGCAAGGCCCTTAACCTGCAATTGCTGAGCTCTTTGAGTAGTGAGAAAAGTGCTATATAAATGCAAATAATTATTATTAATTATTATTTTCTAAACTAAGAAAGGAGAGTTTTAAACTTTGCATTTATAGTTTACCAGTAACGGCGGACTGCTATAACGATAACGTGCAGTGAATCCACTTGACTTGAGCATTCCTAGTTTTCAGACTTTTTCTCTGTACGTTTATCATTCGTTTGCTCAGAGGTTGATGCGCTTGCTGCTTCCTGAGCGGCTCTTCTTTTCTTCACCCTAGCGGCCCACTTCTTCTCTTCTTCCGTCGGCATCTTTTCACATTAAAACTGATTAAGTCAGTGTTCGTGTTGCAATTACTTAGTACGTTTTCTTTAGTTTTTCACTTAAGCTGCCACTTAAGTCTTCAATCTTCCTCAAGAATGATTTAAGAAATCAAAAGGTAGGGGAAGTAACGGCGAAGGTGCTAGGGATGAGAAAGGCACCCGTACACATGCAGCACACGGCCGTCTTGCTGGCTGCTGCCAAGAGTTGATTCTACAATAAAATAAAAATAAAAAGAGGAATAAAAATCATCACCCTGAAAGCGGGACAGTGGAGGTCACATAGTGTATATGTGTACCAAATTTCAGGTCAATGGTTCAAATGGTTTGCGAGCTACAGGTGATTTCAAATCCTGGACAGACAAACGAACAACCATGGTAGCGTATTACAGTGGAACCTTGGATTGTGAGTGTTTTGCAAGATGAGCTAAAATTTTTAATAAATTTTGACTTGATAAACGAGCAAGGTCTTGCAATACGAGTAGTACGTATATGCTTTGTCTTCTGAGCGTCACGTGATCACAACTGAGCTGATGGTTCTTTTCTCTCTCGCTGCGGGATTGTGGGCAATCGTCTTCCATTCTTTGGCTCAGTCGGTGTGCCACACTCATATAGTTGACATCCGTAACAGTGTCTACTGTTTACTATAGCATTGTGACCATGTGTGTGGGTTGTAACGTGTGAGTCTCTGTCTTGCACCCCATAACACAAAGCTGAGTCTCAGTACTTTAGCGAGACCAGCTTTATTCAGCTTAAAACAGGAACAGCGCGGTTATTTATTGTAGCGGGATCTGCCGCTCTTCTATACACAGACACAGCAGTCAGGCAAGGTCGTGGCCAAGTAATACTGTGCCCTGCGTATTTATAATGTTCCTTGTATTACCTATCAACGGCAGGTGCTTATAGCATGTCTGTGATGTTTTCGGATTCGTTTTTACGGCGAGCTGCTACAGCGCTGGGAGCCTGCGGTTGCTTTGGGACGCTCTTCCGTGTGTCGTCCCATTGGGTGGAATCCCACAAGAGTTTAGAAACTCACTCACACCAGCCATGATTCTTTTCAAAGGTAAAGTGCAGGTTAATTTGTTTTATGTATTTTTACTTTATATTTTGTATTAATCATTCTTATATGAATAGTTCTGGAACTAATTATCTGAGTTTCCATTATTTCTTATGGGGAAATTTGCTGTAATATACGAGTGCTTTGGCTTGCGAGCATGTTTTCGGAACGAATTATGCTCACAAACTGAGGTTCCACTGTATATATAAGATGGTGTAATTGTTTGCTATAACCTCCAGGGGGTCCAGAATGCGTAAACAGGTTTTTTTTTTTTTCTTTTTCTAAAAATCACCACAAAAATCTTGTAATGCGGCAGGGTCTATAGTCCAAAGATGTAGTTGGTCTCATGGTACAGTTTCTATTTTTTTGCTATATCTTTTTGCACAGAGTTTTTCAATATTGATAGCAATAATATGTATTTATCAATTTTTATGAAACTACAGTTTATTAACCTTTTTTATTTTTTCTTCTCGCTGCCCAGAGGGATAAGAATGCTGTGTTAATATAATCTCCTGAATCTTATTCATTGTTGGCTTCTTGTCTGCCTGCATTGCTCATCTTGTCTTTATGATTGTTGTTCACTGGGTGATCTTTTGGCCTTGAAACTCCTGTGCATTTAGTTTTATTTTCTACCTCCAGCATCTCATCCCTGGTGTTTTCTTTATTTTTTTTTCTGTCCTACCTACCTGGCCTTCTGACTTTATAGCTTCAGACTTCTCATTAGAGAGGTAAAACTGAATCTAGAAATAAGGACTCTGTTGCTGGTATATTCATGTTTTGTAAGTGCGCATTGAATTTTTTTATTTACTGTTTTTGGTATTTTATTTTTTAATTCCTATTCTTCACTACCGTATATACTCACGTATAAGTCGGGCCTTGAAACCTGAAAATTCGATCATAAAATCAGACCCTGACTTACACGCCCGTTCAAAAATGCAACACTTAATTTTTTTTTTTTTTTTTTTTACATCTTCTTGCCTCCTCCAATCTCGCACCAGTTTCTCAGACACATAGAATTTTGTTGCAGCTGCACAGTTACCGATTTTCTTTTCGCTACTTCAATGGCGTTTAATTTAAAACCAGCTTCATATTCTCTTCTGATCGAATGCTCCATCGTAGATAAGGGATGCTCTTACGATAAAGATGTATGAGGGTGTGAGATACAAAAGTCACAAATCAGTTCAAACGTCTCTTCGGAATAGTTTGAATATTACAGTGTGGCTACATAGGCACAATAGGGAGAGATGGAGGTTAGGAGCACACGCTGATACTGTGCATTGCTGTACTCGCATAGAAAGAAAAAAGGCCGTGTGCTCCGTGGTTACTCTCTCAGGTGGGCGTTAGCACATCGTAATCTCTTGGACCAATAGTGTGACTTTTCCGCATTCAACTTACACGGCCGACCTTATAAAATACCATAAATTATACGGTAAAATTAAGTCCTGACTTATCCGCGGGAGAACGTATCCACGAGTATGTATGGTATTTCTAATTTATTTTACTCTTCATGCATCATTTTCTCTTACATCTTGCAAAATACTTTGAGCTCCATTCTTTGTATGAAAGTGTGCTATAGACATAAATGTTGTAATCTGAAAATTGTGTTTTCATGCTTATCTATAGTATACTATTTTGAAAGAATTCGCACTGCTTAAAGTATTGTTCATGTCTTTCTAAAAAGGTTTTTTATTGCTGTGCTCGACTGTAGTGTTTTTTTAAGATGCTTGCATGTACATGTCAAACTTGTACTTAGAACAGTTTTGATGTGAACAGTCCATTTAGCCCTACAACGCTCACCAATCCGTCTCATCCAGTTTCTCCTAAATAACATCAAGTTGAGTTTTGTACGCTATGTGTGACTCTGTCATGTTAATCCAATGTTACGTTACGTGACCTTTTGTCGTGGGGTGTGTCAGATTAGCCGATTTCAGTATCTGATCGTGTCGCTGCAGTGTGTCACATTGCAAAATTGATGATCACAGCCCATTTCACATTTACCAACCGAGCACTGATCTTCCAGTGTAGTCATGCTAGCTCTTTTCTTTGACCGCCAGTTGTGTGCTGCCTGATGGAGGCGTCGCTGTGCAAAGAGTTAACAGCTGCAACGGGTTCAGCAGAAATCTCTGCCCTTTGTTTTTTCCTTTCTTTTTTGGTATGTAGAATACGCCTGAAGAAGCCAGTGCTGTACAGAGGGGTTAATAGCCGTGGTGCGTTCAGCTGCAGTCTACGCTTTTTTTTTCTTCATTTTTCTGTTCACTTTTAGTATATAAAACACAAGACATCAGACAGACAAGCTTCTCTTCTGTTTATGAGATTCAGAATGTGCATGTTCCTTATTCCTTGTCGTTGTCTTCTATGAATTGTATTGCCTGCTGAATGCTCATTGGTTCCCATCTCTCCCACGCAAAGAGCCCATCCCTTGGACAATAAGAAAACGAAACCTATTTAATTTTTGTTGTAGCCACTCGAAGACTAGTTGGTCCCAGTCATTGGTTATGTCACATTAGACGCAGGGGGTGCCACCACCAGCCTCTGACTGGCTAAGATTATGTAAATGTAATCTATGACTGAAAATCGCTGGAAAAGTCATCTGATGTGACAGAGCCTTTAGGATAATTTTGGATATTAAGATTCCCATACCTTTTGTAATTTAATGACCAGATAGTTTGAGTTAACTCATTTCATTCTATTGACTTCTTATTTGTAATATCACCTGATGTTGCGCACAGCATAAGGAACTATATTATGAGTGAAAGCAGCAGCAGTTCTTTTCATTGTTTCGTATGACTTGACATGTGTAGGTTAGCTGTTCTAATGAGCCCGTAAACCGCTGAGTATTTCAGAACATTACTTGACATTTGACATTGTAGCGGCACACTTTAGACGTGTCTTTTGGCCAAGATAAAGAGCAATTCAGACTTTCTGTGAATGCAGATCTGCACTTGTACACATAGCCAAAATGACGTACTGGAGATTTCATTTTATGTTTGATGACTATACATACCTGGACAGCGCTCTGCACACCTATACATTTTTTTTCTCTGTGTGGTCTGTATTGACTGCACAAGTTCTGTCACACTGATTGCATACAGTCAGACATAAACATGTATGTGTAAACTGTGTGGCAACAAGACATTCAGAAACATTTTATGAAAGTACTGCGAATTCTAATGTAGTGACAAGCAGGGGCCATCTCGGTGCCCCCTTTCCCCAGACACAGTCCCAGGTTCAAATGACCATTTATTTTTAGGAAAAAGCATTACATGGTTTCTTCTAATACACAATAAACCATATGATCCCTTTTCTGTTTTTTATTTCAATACACTCCAAATAGCTGAGTTTACGTTTGCAAACTCCAACGCCAGGAGTGAGGTAAAGTGGCTCCTTTATGCTGGATCTGATAGTAAATTCCATACCACAACATTGGCACAGTAAGCATTTTTGGGTCATTAAAACAAGGGTGTGCTATCCCACCAGTGCTCCCTGGCAGCACTTGAGGGACCTAACTGGGCTGCTGTCAGAACTACTCTTCCCAGTCAGCTCTGTGAGTGTCCAAACTAGAGCCATGCCAAAGGAGCAATGCTGCCTATCACACTTGGGCAACAGCCCTTCTTGGAAGGCAGGCTCCCTCTGTCCATCCATTGTAACTTTGTCCTGCCTGGGGAAATTAATATGATCCATTCCGGCTGGGATGCGCCTCCTTCTATAATGGAGGCCTTGCCGGGAAATGTTCTATGAATCATCCCAGTTTGGGTGCGTGTCCATCCATTACATCTATAAAGAATTTTTTTTTTCTTTTGCCAAACATGTTCATTTAAAGACCCCCTTTTAGACATCTGACCTCTCTTAGTATACAGTGGAACCTCGGTTCATGACGCCTCGGTACACGTACGTATCAGTTTACGACCAAAAAGTTCGCCAAACTTTTGCCTCGGTTCACGACCACACACTCGGTATACGAACAAGCCAGTTTCCCTTTCGGTTTGTGCGCGCTGATGATTTCTGCACGTGTTGCATTGTTCTCGGTCAGGCTTGCGTGCTTTCGCTGTGAACTCTTTGTGCTCCATTTCATTTCCTTTCCGGTTCGTACGCGCCGATTACTGTATTTAAGCACATGTTCAGCCTCTCCCTGTTCATTGTTCTCAGTCAGACGTGTGTGCTTTACCTGTGAACTCTTTGTGCTCTACAGTATTTCATGTGCTTTTGCAGTTAACCATGGCTTCTAAGCAAGTGAAGAGTGGTGAGGAGAAAGTTTTGCAGAAAATTGAAATTGAAGTAAAGAAAGAAGTTATTGAAAAGTATGAGCGTGATGTTTGTGTTACTGATCTTGCCGAGTACAAGAAGTCAAAATCTATGATTTTGACTATTCTAAAGCAGAAAGAATCTATTAAAGTAGCTGATGTTGCAAAATGAGTTACAGCGTTAACTAGGCAGAGGCCTCAAGTGCTGGAAGAGGTGGAAAAACTGTTGCTAGTGTGGCTGAACGAGAAGCAACTTGTAGGGGATAGTATAAGCGAGGCGATGTTATGCGAGAAAGCCAGGAAGATTCATGGCGATTTGCTGTAAAACTATCCTTCTACGAGTGGCAAAAGTGAGGAATTTAAAGCCAGTAGAGGATGGTTTGAAAAGTTTCGCAAGAGAAGTGGCGTTCATAGTGTGGTAAGGCATGGAGAGGCTGCTAGATGCGAGGCTGAAGCTGCAAAAGAATTCGTGAAAAATTTCACAAAATTAGTGGAGGACGAAAGCTACATCCCGCAACAAGTCTTCAACGTTGACGAGACCGGATTGTTCTCCACTCAGTTCCTCCTCACTTCATGCCAGAACTCGACTCATGCAAGGTTGGTTTTCTTGGTGATTTATGGTTAGTTTTTGTATTACGGATTTTTCAAATGTTCATTTTTTGGTTCGTAGCGTGAATTGTTGCAATGTTACTTTTCTCTTTTTTCAAATGTTCATTTGTTTTCCCTGTGCTTAAAAGTTTCAACAGCGATCGGGTTGTAAAGCTATTAGAGTGAACTCCTGCAATGTTAATTTCTTGGTTGCTTATGGTTGGCTTTTAAATAAAGTTTGGATTTGTTCAAATGTTTCTTTTTTTTCCCCTGTGCTTAAAACTCAAAAAAAAAAAAAAAAGTTTACAGCGATCGGGTCGTAAGGCTATAGTATAGCGCATACTCTTGCAGTGTTAGTTTTCTCTGTTGTTCAAGGTTTTCTCAGTGTTATTCAATGTTTTTACATTTAGTTTACTATTACGCGGTGCATTCTATGGTTTAATTAACTATATTTGTGCTTAAAAACTTAAAATAAATATATATATATATATATATATATTTACATACAGTTTGTATGGTCTGGAACGGATTAATTGTATTTACATACAATCCTATGGGGTAAATTGCTTCGGTTCACGACCAAATCGGTTTACGACCAGAGTTTTGGAATGAATTATGGTTGTGAACCGAGGTTCCACTGCATTATGTATTTTATATAGTTTAGGGTAAAGACATTTTTTGCAAAGTCAGGAGTTACATTGTATGTGTGGTTTGGTTTAATTAAACCAGGGGTCCTCAACTCTGGTCCTGGAGGGCTGCAGTTGCTGCAGATTTCATTCTAACCCTTTTCTTAATTAGTGACCTGTTTTTGCTCCCAAATTAATTTTAATTGACTTGCTCTTGAAGACTTGGACCCCGTAATTGTTTTTTTCCTTAATTAGCAGTCAAACAATAATGAGATATAAAATGAGCCAAAACAGGACCAGCTAACCTGTGTCCATCATACAGTAGCTGAAAATGAAGACAGATGAAGGTCTCAGGAATGTTGATCTGCTCAGGTCCCCAAAAAGGTTTTACCAGAGCTCTTAGAAAAGAGAAAATCAACAATTTCAGAAATGTCTGCTAATGCACAATGAGAGCAGCAACAAGCCATGGAATTAAAGAACGAGTTTAATTAATAACAAGGCTTGGTGCCTAATTAAGGAACTGGTTGGGGTGAATTTGGTTGGAGTTTCAGGCCCTGACTCAGTTGGTCTTCTGTCGGCTCACTGACATCACATTTCATTTCTGTTTGGGTGCCATCTAGGGAAAGAAATGAAGTAATTCAGAGGAACAAATCTTAAAAAAAAACAAGTCAATTAGCATAAAATGAAAAGGAGTTAATTAGCAGCCAAAACTGGTCACCAATTAAGAAAAGGGTTAAAATGAAAACCTGCAGCCACTGTGGCCCTCCAGGACTGGAGTTTGGAACCACTGAATTAAACATTCTGGGCAGTCTTGGGTTTGCTACAAGGTATGATTTAAGAAAAGGATATTAAAGATTTAAGGTTTCAGTTTTTGCTTATGTAATCTGAATTTGAAAGTAATTTCTCATTTGTTGAGAATCATTGTACATTGCTATTAAATACTTTTGATATATTTATGCAGGTAGTTTGGTTTGAAGGCTAAGGTGTCGTATTATAAATTACAGTGGAGCGCGTTTGTTTTTCTATTTTCTGCTTGCTGTGTGGCCCTAAGCAATGCTATTAACTTGCCTGCTCTACAATTGTGAAGATTTATAAAGTATCCTTATGTTCTCTGTCACCTTTAGTAAGGGTATCTTTCAAACAGATGATAATAATACTGAGTGGAAACTGAATTGACCTAAAATATCAAAAACTGTGCCACACTCAGAAGAGCGTGGATCCCAACGGAGCTCTTGCTACATGTGAATGTCTATACAGTTTATAATTTAAATTGGTAAATTGCAGAAGATGCCAGTGGCTTCTCGATTTAGGATTAAGCTTATGTGGTAAACCATATCAAAGGCTTCTTGCATGACTAAGTAAACCATGTGTTGTATGGTTTGCTTTTTTCTGGTTTTGCAAAAAAGATGTTATCAGGCACAAGGGTGACAAAACAGTATATTGACTATTCATTGACTGCATAGAAGTTAACATACAAAAAGCTGAATCAGCTGGAGGGGAGATCAAAAACTTGGGCAGAAAATCGAGCGTACAGATTAAAGCAATAACAATACCAGTGTTACAGCACTCTGAATTACAGGGAGGAAAGTTGACCCGAACCGAATAAACATTCACAGACGATGGGAATATAGAAGAGCTTTCTGAAATAACCAGGATGGCTGCATTAGGAGGCTCTCACAAGTGTTAAAGGAGAAAGAAGCACAGATGAGATGGTTTTGATGTCTTAACTTGATACCTAAATAGTAACTTGCTAAACTATAGTAACATAGAAACGTTTTAGACCATCCAAAAACTTATTTTTAAAGCTAGTAATCTGAGCGGAAAGAGTGTATTATCTTGTTAAAACAAAAATATCAGACTAGTTGGAGGTAGGGATGTCACAAGAATGAATATTGTAGTACCAGGTTGATACCAAAGTTCAGAAAAATGTAACAGTAGGAACTTTTTTTTACAGAACTGGTAGTTGGGACCGCACTTGCGCGTGACTGCAATAGACAAATTACTCCAGAAGGCGCAATAATACAGGAGAAAAACAAATAAAAACTGTAAATGCCAATGGGTGACAGTGGTGGTCATACAGCACCGCATCAACACATGTCAAAAATATAAACGGCAGAAGTCCTGTCTGGCAATGCTTTGTTTCAAAGCAGGAGAGTTTCATCATGAGACTGTGAGAGTTGTGTTTATTATTATTTAAAAAAGATTGGCAAAACACGCGCGCACACACACAAGTTATTGTTATTCAAACATATATCCGGTTACAGAGTTCATTAAGAACCAGATTAATGTGTGTTTTGAGAGCGTAATAATGTGACCAACCAGATAAGATGTGATTGTTCTGTGTGTAGTGTAACAAAGTTGTAAGAGGAGAGAAAACGTTGGCAAGATGAGTCGCTTTTTAATAAAGCGTCCTACACCAACTTTGAAAAGGAATGGAGGCTTTGGGTTCATTCTCTGATTGCGTCAAACATGTCCACAAATGTCCGTCCATCCTCTAAACACTTTATACTATTTAGGCGTGTGTGGGAAATTAGTCATGCACATAGGACTGTGCGCACTGACAGTGCTATTAATGATTGTAAAAATGGACGCAAGTTTCAGACAAAGTGGCTGTTTGGCTTGATAACATTGGAGATGAAATGAGTTTGTCTTTGTTAATACTAGGGATGCACCGATACCACTTTTTTGGAAAACGAGTACGAGTACTTGCATTTCAGTACTCGCCGATACCGAGTACTTGCCGATACCGAGTACTTAATAAAAACATGATTTAAATTTACAGGTAACAGCTTTAGTCATATAATTTAACAAAAAAAACAAGAAACTCTCGTCTATCCACTGGGAGGTTAGGCTAATTAGCGACACGGGGCTAACACTGCTTGTCCAAATATCTGTGGTGAAACTAAACGCTGAGGAGGCTTGCAATAGGCTGTGGATATGTTTTTTCACGGAGTCGTGTAGTTTAGGCAGCTCCGTGTCAGTCATGTAGCGGCGGCTTGGGACATCATATCTGGGCTCCAGAACATGGAGGAGACGCAGGAATCCCACATTTTCTACCTCCGAGAGTGGCTGGTCACTCAATGCAGTGTACTCGATAATTGCCTGTGTTTTTTTCACAGCACGTGGATTGTCTCTGGACATTTTCTCTCATCTTGCAAGAGTTTGCTGCAGCGTGGGTTGTGTTGGTTTAGAAGCGTGGGTAAACTCTTTGTACTCGTTGTCGTGTTGGGATTTTAGGTGCTTGATTAAATTACTTGTGTTAAATGCGCTACCTTTTGAGCCTCCTCTGGACAATTTCGCTGAGCACAATTTGCAGTCCGCCTTTGTTTTGTCGTCTTCATTCACTTTGAAATAGTTCCACACGGCTGGGGTTACCACTTTTAATACAAAAAAATAAGGGACGGATACTGCAGCGGGGGCCACATCCCGTATTACCCAATCAAAAGTAGGAAAGGAGGCATCTTCATAAAATGCGTGTGGGATGATTTGCATGAGACGCTGCTTTAAAAAAAAATGATAAAAAAAAATACGGGACAAAACCCGTCCCGTATTGATTCAAAACGGGACGCACAATTTCATTCTCAAATACGGGACGATTCCGTATTTTAAAGGACGGGTGGCAACCCTACACACGGCTGACATGTCTCGCCTCGCCTTCTCCCCGCTCTGAGCTGCAGCCGGGGTCTGGGGGTGGGCACTCGGCGCCTGTGATTAACCCCTTACACGCCGCTCAAACAGACGTTTCTCAGACCGTGGTATCGGTCCCCGGTATCGGGGGACTTTTAACGAGTACGAGTACTTTAGAAAATGTGGTATCGAGGCCGATACCAGATACCCGTTTCGGTATCGGTGCATCCCTAGTTAATACCAAACAAAAATTTATTTAGTGTTTTTGAAGCACAAAGCACTGCAATTATACCAGCTAGCAGAATGGGGAAAATGGCTAAATATGAATATGCCAATGCTGAATTTGTGTCATTCTTTTGGTTTTTGAAGTCAATCTAAAGTTAATTAGTGTAACCCCTAAAATGAGATTAATGTAGTGAATGCACGAGTCACGCAGGTGAAAGGTGTGTAAGTCAGTGTACCAGTTACAGAACAGGTCAGGTTAATGTTCTAATTGTGGATTTGTACACAAACTAAGCAATAACAAAGTGTGATACTTAGCACAAAAAGGGGGGGGGGGGGGTTGGTTACAGGAGTTCTGAAACATTGGAGTGATGTAAAACTAAAGTCTGATTTCACACAGGAAAATGTAAGCAAATGTTTAAAATGAACAGATTTGGAAAATTAAAGCATCAGGATTTTGTCCATCCATCCATCCATTTTCCAACCCACTGAATCCGAACACAGGGTCACGGGGGTCTGCTGGAGCCAATCCCAGCCAACACAGGGCACAAGGCAGGAAACAATCCTGGGCAGGGTGCCAACCCGCCGCAGGACACACACAAACACACCCACACACCAAGCACACACTAGGGCCAATTTAGAATCGCCAATCCACCAAACCAGCATGTCTTTGGACTGTGAAAGGAAACCGGAGCGCCCGGAGGAAACCCACGCAGACACGGGGAGAACATGCAAACTCCACGCAGGGAGGACCCGGGAAGCGAACCCAGGTCCCCAGGTCTCCCAACTGCGAGGCAGCAGCGCTACCCACTGTGCCACCGTGCCGCCCACCAGGATTTTGTGATATTTTAAAATGACTTATTTTAATCTGACTAATCTCTTATATATTACACTGTAGTAAGTTTTTTAACTAGCTAGTGAGAAAAATAGAAGTGTTGTAAATCTTACAATAGCAAATGTTACAAACCTAACAGAGAATTAATTGGAACATAAGAACAATTCAAACAAGAACAGGCCATTCAGCCCAACAAAGCTCACCTGTTGTGTCCACTTTAAACTCTCAAAATAACATCAAGTCAAGTTTTGAAGGTCCATAAAGCCCAACTGTCTACCACACTTCATGGTCACTTATTCCATCTGGTTCATCTCTCCTAACGTTTGTGTGAAATTTACCCGTAACAGGTTCCAACTTGATGAACTCATTTTAAAGTCCACAGTCTCAGTTCCTTTCACTTCCCTTCATTTCAATCAGCTCTCCTCTTAATCTCCTTTTGCTTCACTGACAAACCAGATTTTTAAAAGCACGTTGTTACAAAAAAATGCTTTAAAGAGAAAACATTCCAAATTATCTTGGAATTCACTAATTCAGCAGTGCAGATATGATAATGTTTGAATTTATTTTTGTATTGATTTTAATCAGTTTATTTCAGTCAGAAGAGAGAAAATGTCTGAGGAGGAAATTTGTAATGTGCTTATAAAATAAATTGAATGGTCCTTGATAATATCATCCTTTACAAACCCCATGCCAAAATTCCCCATGGGAGGCAGCTAAATGGACCTAAAGAAGGTAATTCCGCACCAGGCCAGGGGGTGGCGGGATGCATTAAACCTTCCTCTTTTATCTCAGCAGCCCGGACACAGGAAATTATGCCTGATTCCGGGCCTAAATGATGTCATTTCCACCTGCCTGCCTTAAATACAAGACAACTTCTGCTGTAATTCAGTTCTGTTTTGGACTCCACTCTGTACACATCTCTGCTACTTATTTGCCTTTTTGCGACCAGGCTTCAAGGTATACGGGTGGCTGCCCAAAACCTGTTTTGTGTGTGTAAATATATAATATTGTATTGTATTGCAGAATAATACACAATACTGTTTACTTGATTAATGGAGGTGACTGTTTGTAAAAACCATTGAAAAGGATTTCTAATTTTACCAATTTTTACGGCCGTAAATCCGCCGCCTGCTGCGATGTTGGGGTTGGATGTTGGTCTCGTAAGGTTTTTCGGGCAGCTGCGCAGAAGGCGACTGCGCATTCAGCTTTGGACGGATGTGAGTGAGTGAGGAGGCAGGCGAATTATGTATTAAGAAGATTAATGTGAAAACTTCCAAGGTGTTGAATACTTTTTATAGGCACTGTAAGCATGTGCACTCAGCAATGCACAGATTTTGTAAATATTGATGATGAGCTTCTGGATATAATCGAACATTGTGGTTTAAACAGTTTAATGTGGTTTATTTCTTTATACTATTGTGCAAGCATGACTGAGATAGTGTGAAAGAAAAATAACCCGCCAGTTACATATCAGTGTAAACCACACAGTGTGAGTCTGGTCTTTGACTTCTGCAGGGCCTGCCTTGTTTTCTGTCTATTAGCCTAATTGATGTCATTATCTTGTCATCTTGTTGGTAGTACAGAATATTTTCTTACACTTGATTTCAAACCAGGGCTTTCCACTCCACTCTTACTTCATTGCCTACTGGCTTTGCTTTCAGCCTAATCCAATATTTAACTTAACTGGTTTAATTACACGATTTGATACATTTGTTTGTGTGTGTTTTTAACCCCTATGCTTACTTACATGTAGTCTTAGCTTGTTACATTTTAGTACAAACCATTTTTTGGGCTGCATAATTGAAGAGTTTTCTAATTAATCAACAATTAGGTTAATGAAGCGTCTTTTTATCAGCAGTGGAATAAAAAATGTGCTGACACCGTGGCCCTTGGGGCCTGGAAGTGTTGAATCAATCCACTTACTTATATTGTCGAAGGTGGCTTTGTCAGCTGAATTCATGAGGCACTCGATGAGAATGTTAAACAGGGCATTGCAGTCTCAGTAAATGAGAGCTTCAGGTGGTTATTGTTACCAGCTTTGTGTGAATTTTGCCCAAACTGATGGTGTCTTCCTTATACTTATTTATTAAAATTTCAATTGTTATAATTATTATGAGTTGAAAAAGTCTCTCTTAATCGTTTTGAAGGAAAATGTGTATTTGTGAGAATTGCCCAAATGGTATTGCATTATAGTGTCCATTGGCAGCTTCACGTTTGTCACTGACTAAGATCAGACATGCAGTGTGCAATTTGTGAAGTTACTGTAATTGTTTCACCAGACAATCTGTGTTTTTTGGCTCAGGAAGAAGATGACAACAAATTGTTACACTTTACCAGCCAAAGTTTTGACACCTTTTTGTTCGATGATAGGATAATTGAATATCCATGATCAATTACCAGTGTTATGTGTGCAGGTTTAAAGTACCGTACTGCTCTGTTTCAATAGGTTGTCATGCTTGGGTTAGATGATTGTACAGATTCATTCAGGGTTTTTAAGAAACATAAACTTTATTTGTAAACCGCATAATAAAGCAGAGGAGGTCTGGGGGAGAAGTGAGACAAGGCAATAAGACAAAAGGACAGCTGCTGTACAGCCTTTTAAATGTTCTAAGCGCCGTGCAAGAAGCAGATCACGCGGCAGCAAGCACTAATCGAGCAAAGAGGAGATAAAAAACTATTTGTTTCCCACTGTATCGCCGTTTCAGAGGAGCGACTGCGTCTTCCAGGGGTGCATCCAGCCCTCTTCTTCACAAGGTATAGACTTTCAGCAGCCTGCATACAGTATAATGTGCATAATCACAGCTTAGTATATATTGATTTCAAGTATCCCATTTCCTGATCCTGCTTTTTCCATTGGAGGGTCATGTGACTATACTGTATATGTTTTCAGTGTTAAAGGAGAAGTATCTTTTCCAATTCAGAGCTATTTTTTTTCAATCATGATATACATTCAATGATAATTTTGGTATTTTTCAAGTCGAAGTAATTTCTTCACAAACATGGAACATATGCATTTGCCACATGAAATTGCATTCTAAAGCTAAGTGTTTTCTAAAATTTAAACAATCTTGCCCGCACTGCAGCTTTACAACTGGCACAATTGGGCACGAGGAACAAACAGAAAATAAATGAATTAAAACTTAAAACCAAATATATTCAAGACAATTGTTGAGTATCGATCTGCATCTTGCAATTACCCACACAATGTTAAAGTGCTGATATTTGTCATTTTTGAACAAAATACACCAGTTTTATGAGATTCAGCCAGGGCTCAGTCTTCTTGCACAGCAATCTTTTCACTCTCCCTATCCCTTTCAAAAGACCAAATCATAGTAAACTTTTCATGCCATGTTGTCAGTTTTGTTTTGATTTACTTCCATATTTACAGAAGATCTTTTTTTTAGTGGATTAAATATGGAGGATATTCCCCAAAGTAACAATAACTGCAGGGGCAGGACAGCATCACAGTCAAGTCAGAGAGTGCACCGTGCTATATGCAGAGAGCATCCAGAAACAACTATATACAGTAGACTGTACATGTAAATATACAGCAGGTAACTCTTTTCAACTGGCAGGGCTTGCAACAGCTGAGAAAATGACTTCAGATATTCAGCAGCATGCTGATCACACATGTGATGGACTAAATGTTCCAGCAATGCTCCTGTTACAAATTAGGAAATGGACAGTAACCTTTTGAAATCAGAGGACTTTACTACATTGGAAAAAGATCTTACCTTATGCACTCGGACAAAATCTCAATAAATAAAAAAAAAAAAAAAGAAAAAAAAAAAGTGCTCCCCATTCACCAGTATACACTGTGGGCACCTAACAGGAATACTGGAGGCTGTGAAATTGCTTCTTACTCTTTGGCCAAACACTGCAGACTGTGAAGATGCTTTTTCAGGCCTAGACCCTTAGCTTTACTAACAGTAGGACCCTCTTAATGGTCTAAGCGTGACACATTGTAATGTAGCTGTATGCGCAAATACCTGGGTGTGACACAGGTGACACGGTAAAGGACATATTGCACCTCGGGATAACCCTGAAAGTCTAACTGATTTTGTTTTTGACAGAGAAACTAATTGGTGGGGTGTCAATTTGGTCTGAAAACAGAGTTTGAGATTAGTTCATTTTTGATAAAACATTTTTGTGTACATTGGAAAAAGACATTAACATGATACTGTATAATTTTTTTAAAATCATCTGTTTGCTAACACATTCTCCAAGATGACAACTGTGTTTTAATTGAGGTATGAGAGTGCTGTGCATCAGTGTACAACAAAACTATACAAGTAAACGTGGCTGTAGAAAGTTGCAGGTAACCCTCCAGCCCGTATATAAAGCTGGGCTACCAGAAGTGTACCTGGACCAGCAGGTCTGCAGAGCTGGAACCCCAGTGGACTACCATATCCATTTACAATCTTTCCCCCCCAAAGCAGTGTGTAACTGCCTGTATTGAATACTTGAGTCAATATGTGAGAATGTACTTTTTTTTTTGTTAGACAAATGGTGGATAATATTTTTTTTATGAAGCATTGTTTCATCTAAGTGCATTCCAGAAGAAATTACAATTTGACAGCTTTTACTGTATCTACTCGCGTTTAAGTTCTCCTGCAGATAAGTCGGGACTTGATTTTACCGTATAATTTCTGGTGTTTTATAATGTTGGTCGTATAAGTCAAATGCGGAAAACACGTGCTATTGGTCGAGGAGATTATGATATGCTGATGCCCACCTTAGAGAGTAACCACGGAGCACACGCCCTTTTTTTTTTTTCTTTGTTGTTGTGGCAGTGCGTTATATCAATGTGTGCTCCTAACCCCTCCCCAACCCCTCTCTCTATTGTGCCCATGTGACCACACGGTAATACCCGAACTATTCCGGAGCGACGTTTGCACTGATTTGTGTTTTTTGTATAACACCCTCACACATCTTTATCGTAAGGACGTCCCTTATCTACGATGGAGCATTCGATCAGAAGAAAATATGAAGTTGGATTTAAATTAAGACGGCGTCGAAGTAGCAAAAGAAATTGGTAACTGCGCTGCTGATGTGAGGTTGGAGGAGGCAAAAAATTAAGTGTTGCGTTTTTGAACGGGCGTATAAGTCGGGTCTGATATTATGATCGATTTTTCAGTTTTCAAGACCCGAGTATATATGGTAATTAGGCTCTGAAGATGCACAGTGCCTGAACAAACTCTTGGAGCCCTTTTAGACATAGGCTCATTCCACCACAGTGTGCTAAGAAGTGTCTGTGGGTGTCTTTTCTGCCCACTGCTATCAGGCAATTCAGTGTGTCCTGCAGATGTACTAGTGAAGCTCATTTGGAAATTTCTGTACAATATGCATTGATTTATGTACTTATCGATTGATTGACTAATTGGCTGTATTATCTGTCTTGTGACTGTCTGTCACTTTTTAATAAAGAGCATAAGGCTTCTACATCTCTGGTTATGCAGGAGCGTAGTGTAAAATGTTTTTTAAAGGGGTAAAGAAAGCAAAAAATCAGAATCGGACAATCTAGCAATATGAAATTGGTGGTTGGTATCTGACCTAAAAAAGCCTGATTGGAGTATTCATGTTTTTTACTTTATTCCCCTAATTACATGTTGAATTGAGATGGCTAAAAACAAACAGCAGCAGGCCGAATCAAGCTACTTTATCAGACACTTTGCGCCTGCCCAGCACGGAATGGACGAGAGACACAGAAAATAAAGTTTAATATGTTCCAGAGTGGGCGGCACGGTGGCGCAGTGGGTAGCGCTGCTGCCTCGCAGTTGGGAGATCTGGGGACCTGGGTTCGATTCCCGGGTCCTCCCTGCGTGGAGTTTGCATGTTCTCCCCGTGTCTGCGTGGGTTTCCTCCGGTCGCTCCGGTTTCCTCCCACATTCCAAAGACATGCAGGTTAGGTGGATTGGCGATTCTAAATTGGCCCTAGTGTGTGCTTGGTGTGTGGGTGTGTTTGTGTGTGTCCTGTGGTGGGTTGGCACCCTGCCTAGGATTGTTTCCTGCCTTGTGCCCTGTGTTGGCTGGGATTGGCTCCAGCAGACCCCCGTGACCCTGTGTTCGGATTCAGCAGGTTGGGAAATGGCTGGATGGATGTTCCAGAGTTTATACAGTAGGTGGTTGCTTCCATGTTTATGCCTGACCTGCACTTTCTCAATAAATACTTGAGCTTGTGATTCACTGGACAACATAAGATGGGAGGAACACACTTGAAGCCGACGAGTGTCACTTTTACTCCTGATGTGTTTGGTCTTTTTTGTCAGTTTCATGGCAGTGTTGGGATATTATAATTTGAGGACTCTTTTGCAGGCATTATTTTCCTCTTTCCCGATAAAACCTCCCTCATTCAGTTTCTTGAGCAAGAAGTGATATGTACTTAAGACAGTCTGCTAGAGATAAATAATTATTTGCATTTATATAGCTCTTTTCTCACTACTCAATACGCTCAGCAATTGCAGGTTAAGGGCCTCGCTCAAGGGCCCAACAGAGCAGAGTCCCTATTGGCATTTACAGGATTCGAACTGGCAACTTTCCGATTGCCAGTGCAGATCCCTAGCCTCAGAGCCACCACTCATACAAATTAGGTTGTAAGGAATTGATTTTTTTTAACACTGTCCACAGTTAGTAAACTCATGATCTGAATGTCAGCCCTTTTTAAAAGTATGTTGTGGTTGGGAGTGCTCAGCCAAATGTCTGATGTTTAGTGTAATAACAGTACTTTTCAGTTAGGCCCATGTCTGTAGATGTTTAACCCGCTCACTGCAGTGACACACCAGTTGTTTTTTTTTTTGTTCAGGGGGAGAGGGTGGGGAATCTGAAAAACTTAACAGTAAAATGTGTGTAAGATATATTTATGCAGAAACATTTTATGAGTTCGTTTACAAAATGAGGAAGAGTATGAAGAATACTTGTGTGTAACGAACACTATGACACTGTGCTTCACCAGCTTTCCAAAGCTCTGCAGAGTTATTTAACTGGATATACAGTACTGTGCAAAAGTTTTAGGCAGGTGTGAAAAAATGCTGTATCCAAAGAATGCTTTCAGACATATAAATAATGATTGTTTATTGTTACCAATTTACAAAATGCAAAGTGAGTGAACAAAAGAAAAATCAAAATCAAATCAGTATTTGGTGTTACTACCTTTTTGCCTTCAAACCAGCATCAATTCTTATAGGTCCACTTGCACAAAGTCAGGGATTTTGTAGGATTCTAGTCAGGTGTTTGATCAACCAATTCTACCAAACAGGTGGTAATGATCATCAATGTCACATGTAGGTTGAAACACAGTCATTAACTGAAACAGAAACAGCTTCAAACTGGGTGAGGAACAGCCAAAATCTGCTACCAAGGTGAGGTTGTGGAAGACAGTTTCATGTCATGGCAAGATTGAGCACAGCAACAAGACACAAGGTAGTTCTACTGCATCAGCAAGGTCTGTCCCAGACAAAGATCTCAAAGCAGACTGGGGTTTCAAGATGTGCTGTTCAAGCTCTTTTGAAGAAGCACAAAGAAACAGGCAACGTTGAGGATCGTAGACGCAGTGGTCGGCCAAGGAAACTTAGTGCAGCAGATGAAAGACACATCAAGCTTATTACCCTTCGAAATCGGAAGATGTCCAGCAGTGCCATCAGCTCAGAACTGGCAGAAACCAGTGGGACCCAGGTACACCCATCTGCTGTCCGGAGAAGTCTGGACAGAAGTGGTCTTCATGGAAGAGTTGCAGCCAAAAAGCCATACCTCCGACGTGGAAACAAGGCCAAGCGACTCAAGTATGCACGAAAACAGGAACTGGGGTGCAGAAAAATGGCAGCAGGTGCTCTGGACTGATGAGTCAAAATTTGAAATATTTGGCTGTAGCAGAAGGCAGTTTGTTCGTCGAAGGGCTGGAGAGCGGTACAATAATGAGTGTCTGCAGGCAACAGTGAAGCATGGTGGAGGTTCCTTGAACGTTTGGAGCTGCATTTCTGCAAATGGAGTTGGAGATTTGGTCAGGATTAATTGTGTTCTCAATGCTGAGAAATACAGGCAGATACTTATCCATCATGCAATACCATCAGGGAGGCGTAGGATTGGCCCCAAATTTATTCTGCAGCAGGACAACGACCCCAAACATACAGCCAAAGTCATTAAGAACTATCTTCAGTGTAAAGAAGTAGTAGTAGTCCTGGAAGTGATGGCCCTGATCTCAACATCATCGAGTGTGTCTGGGATTACATGAAGAGACAGAAGGATGTGAGGAAGCCTGCATCCACAGAAGATCTGTGGTTAGTTCTCCAAGATGTTTGGAACAACCTACCAGCCGAGTTCCTTCAAAAACTGTGTGCAAGTGTACCTAGAAGAATTGATGCTGTTTTGAAGGCAAAGGGTGGTCACACCAAATATTGATTTGATTTAGATTTCTCTTTTGTTCATTCACTGCATTTTGTTGATTGATGAAAATAAATGATTAACACTTCCATTTTTGAAAGCATTCTTTGTTTACAGCATTTTTTCACACCTGCCTAAAACTTTTGCACAGTACTATATGTGTGTTTTTAAATGTCATTATTGTCAAATGTGGAGAGTCCAGTGAAATTCTTACATGTATGTGCTAATAAACTTGTTAAAAGTCATTACTCTCTGGTGCCATGATTGTTTCTTTTACTTCAAATACAGTAGCCATTTTATCTCAAAACTTCAGTCCTCCATACATGTCATGTCTTAAAATCACAGTTATTTAAACCTAGCAGCGTTTCTGGCCTTAGGCACAGTGCAGTGTTTTAGAAACAACTGCCTTAAGTTGATTCTGGGGTTCATCAGGGGTGTTTTTGCTCCTACTTTGTTCAGTGCTTGTATGGACTGGGTGTTGGGCAAGGTCATGGGGTCCAGTGGCTGTGAGACATCTGTTGGTGAAGAAAGATTCACTGATCTTGACTTTGCTGACGATGCTGTGATCTTTGCATAGTCAGCAGGTGTCCAGGTCTTTAGAGTCCTTGTGCTTCCTGTTTTGTTATATGGTTCTGAGACATGGTCACTTTCCATTGATCTGAGATGAAGACTGAACTCCTTTTGGTACTGTGTCTCTTTAGAGAATCCTTGGGTACTGCTGGTTTGACTTTGTGTTGAATGAGCGACTGCTCACCGAGTCCTGAATGAGGCACATTACCTGCATTGTGAGGGAGCGTTAGTGGCACGATTCCCAGAGGGTGATCCAGCTCTCAGGATCCTCATTGCTGTGGACCCTAGCAACTGGACCAGGCCAAGGGGAGGCCTATGTAACACCTGGCTGCGGCAGATAGAGGGTTCATTTTTGGGGTATGGGCCTGGACTGTGTGTCTGCACTGAGGAGTTGCCAGACGGGATCCTGAGCAGTTTCTTCATATGGTTGGTGCAGCAACGTTCTGTACCAGCGTATGTTCCCCAACCTGACCCGACTTGCCTTAAGAAAACAAAAAAAAAGCTGCCCTCTTAGTCACGTTAGACATGAATAATGAAAAGGAACGATATTGAAGATAAATATACTGTATGTGGAAGCCAAATGTAACTTCTGTAGTTTGGTCTTATTTTGTTTTCGAACCAAACAATAAAGAAAAGCCAACAAAGGTAAAAATCTACAGTTTGCTAGCACTGCTTCTAAAAGTGGTATTTAGATTCCAAATTGCAAGCAGTTAGGGAGTATGAAATACTGTACAGTCACCTCAGCGATTTTGTTCATTTCATCTGCATCAGCCTCATCTTTCAGAACCAGGGTGCAGCATTTTTGATTCATTTTTATAAACAAGTTACAAGTTGTAGCCTTTTATGTACAGTAATTCTAATTTGTTATCTATAGGCTGCCATTTGCAGTAGTTTAAATACAAATTTGCACTCTTTTTGTCCAAATAAAAACAAAATTGCTTTGTTTGCTTAAATGGAAATAAATTACTTCTTTGTATTCTATTGGCTACTGATGACAGTGTAGTAATTTGTATATTATTTGTACTATTTAAAACAATTGCCATGTTTTTAGGTAAATAAAAAGATTTATTTGCTTAAATAAAAAAAATTAGGGTTAGGGTTAAAAATTAAAAAAAACAGGAACATTGCCTTATCCCTAGTCTTGCCCTTCGTCACTGAAAACATTGGTGTGACCGACCGTCTATTTTCGGTATTTGTTGGTTATTTGAATAAGGTAAACAGCCTCCTGGCACACCCATAATTTCAATAGACATGATGTACATGTGACACATTAGAAGCATTGAGGATTAGAAGAATGTAGCCAGTGGAGCACATAAGCAGCCATTTTAATGATAAACTTGTGGTCAGCAGAAAAGCCTCTTGTTTGAAATGACAACTCAGGAGATGTTTTCAATTTTGTGCTTAATTTTGAAGCTCATGGCATTGATAATTTACATACACGTGTGCTGGGGGATTTCAGCATAAGTTTTGGAAAGTGACATACAATTATGCTATTTAATTTGATTTTTCTTAACATATGCCTAAAGTGAATTAGTTTCATTTTGATTAACATTTTACTTTTGGTAATTTAAGAAGTAATGCTTAGTCACTACCATGGAGGAGAATATGTGCATATTTATTTATTTATTTACACTAGCTGTCCCCTGCTGCTCCACCTGCATAGTAATGAAACAGGACAAAACTTTAGAAATCAATAATTAAAAAAAAATGTCATAATTTGTATTGAGAAGAATTTATATGGATAGCTTTTGTATCTGAGGGCCTCTTGATATACAATATTTTTAGTTTTGCTATCGGGGGCGAGAATGTAGCTGTGATCTCTTTGCCAAAAATGTAAAAGTTGGCAAGGTATCTCTGGCCAAGCGTAATTTAGGTACGCTCCAAAGTCAAGCGTTACCACCATATCTGATCATGTTCAGCTCTGACGGGAGAGTGTCCCCCGAATGGGGAGAAGAGCACATGGCCTTAATATCTCTGACTGGAGCAGGTACCCTCTAAAACACACGTAGCTCTGATCTCTTTCTCAAAAACGTCAAATGTTAGTCCTTAACAATCTGTAGATGATAATGTCTGCTGCACAAAATGTATTGCTAGCCAAGCCGAGGCAGGGTGCGCTCCAACAAATGGCAAGAGGTAGAGTGACTCGAACGGAGGCTGGCACATGAGTGAAGAGGGCCCTGCTTGGGTCCCTACTCCTGAGGTTCTCTCTCTCTCTTATATATAATAAGTAATACACACACATAAATAGGTTTGTGTATATAATAGGGCTGTGAGGTATATGATACTAAAAACCCTAATTTATAAAACGTTACTGTAGCAACATTTCATAATTTTCAGTACCAAAGTAAATGGTAGATTTCAAGCACCTTGCACTCAGATGTTTGATTAAATATATTTTTATTACTAATGCTTCTTTTTAATGTGTATATATAACTATAAACATGCTGAAGACTTCAAGGTGGCTTCTCAACTTCCTTGTGTTGATTTATAGAGTGTGGATCAGGGAGGCTATTGTGATACTGGGGGAGGTGGAGAGTTACCCGCTCTTTGCTTCAGTACTGTTCTGTTACCAGTACTGAGGACAGAAGACAGGCATCGATCCAACACTTGTGTGTATATATGTATATATATCTCTTTATGTATAAATACTGTACGTTATATACATACACTGCTGAGCCAAAACGTTCTGAGCACCCCCATATTAAGTGAGTGGCATTAACTGCCTCCTAACAAAGGCGCATGTCAAGGTCAGGTACACATTAGCAGGTGAGCTGACATTAGGTACTCTGAGATTATGTAGGCCGATGTAAAGACCTGACTGACTTTAATAAGAGTCAACTTGTTATGACCATGCAACTTGGTCCGAGAATTTCCAAAATGGCATGGCTTATGGTTTAATGATACTAGAAAAGTACTGAAAATCCCAAATTTTAAGACGGTACGGCATCTGAATTTTCATTACTGGAAATAAGTATCAGCTTTCCTCTGAATTTGCCGCCATACCCCTTCTCACAACACTCACTGCTGGAGTTGTGGAAAAACGTCTGTTTTGTAAATTAAAAGCTTCGATGTGTTTGGAACTTCACAGGGGAATTATTACACCCCATACAATTTAGCATCGATATGATCTGGATTTCATGTGGGGACCTCTGTTGCATCGGTGCAGTCGGGACTTCATGGGAGAGCACAATGATGGCTATGGTGCAATTGGTACTTCATGGGTGTGAAAGAGGGAAGTGGTGTGTGGTGTGGTGACATGGCAAACCAGGGAGGCTAGAGTAAGACAGGGTTTTGAAGTTATTCAGATATTGTTTGGAACAGCTTTGGTACAGAAATCTGAAAGCTGGTATTGATACTGGAGTCAAAATTTTAGTACCAGTCCAACACTAGTACATACTAACAGTGGTCTGAAGTGGGGGGGGATATACACAAACCACCGTTAAGGTGTTGGTTGGCAGAGACGCACCGATGGGAGGCTATCTCGTCTAGGATGAACCAACAGAAGGGCTACTGTGGCACAAACTACAGATAATTTTAATGATGGTTATAGTAGTAATTTATCATGATATACGGTGCATTGAACCGTGCTTGGTATGCAACCGTTGTTGCTGCAGGCCAGTCAGAGTGCCCATGCTAACCTTTGTCTGCTATTGAAAGCAGCTACAATGGGCACACATGCATCAGCAATGGAACTTGGATCAACTGAAGGAGATTGCCTGGTCAGATGAATCCCATTTTCATCCCATTCTGATCATGTAGGTGGTTGGGCACACGAATGTTGTTTACCCAAGGAAGATTCCGCATTAGGATGCACTGTGGACAAGCCAGTAGAGTGAGTGTGATGCTTTGGGCATTGTTCTGCTGGGAAACCTTGGGTCTGTGTATATTAATTTGATGTGTGTGTAATTGGGGGGGGGATGGGGTGTTGGAGGGGTCATAGGTAATTATTGACTTTATAAACACTAACAGTAGCTTCAGATTCAGGGAAGATCTCGCTCTCATTCTAGACTCACAGTACACAAAGTCTCACTCACCTACACAATTCAAGTTTGAGCCTGCTAGTGTCGCACTACATGACTTCTCTTTTAGAAACAGTGATACTTGTTCATTATCTCAATTTTTCTTTTGTCATTGCATGTGCATACACCATTTGCAGTAATTGAAAAATAATGCCTACTGCGTTGTCATAAATAGAATCCACAGCAAGTGAACTAACATCTCACAACAGAACTTCTATTCGGAGAGCATGTCAAATTTGACTACTTTAGTTGCTGATTTGTAGCATTAAGGATGTCGGATTACATGGCTAGAAATCTCCGATGGTTCAACGGCTTGTTCATGAGTTTCAGCACAGTTGTACATTTCCAAAGTCTTGCAAGCCCTCCACATTTTGACATCCATTTAATGTGCTGCCTGACTGCACCGGTGGCTGTGTGGATGTTTTCTCGGTATGGCGAGTTTAGGTGCAGTTGTGACTCACCTTTTTCTTTTTTCTATCCTGTAATGGTATGAGAAATGTGAGACATCTGCCAGACAAACCTCTCTCCTGTTTGCATTGTCCACAACACCTGTTTTGCTTTTTAACATGTGGCTGCAGTGATTCATTGTACTTTTGGCTGAGTGGTCAGTTTTTGTCAACTTCTGGACACACACAGGAGCTGCTCCAATGACTTGCTGTGGTGAGTTATAATCGCCTATGCCCAAGTCGATGAAGATGTCACACTGTGTGACTGAATGGTCAGAGGTGCACACCGTGACTGCTCACCGCTTACTAAAGTTATGTAAGGATAAGAGTATACAGGCTTTTAAGCAATTTTCAGTTATAGACAGAATGCTCTGGACAGTGAAAGGAAACCACGGCTCCTGTACACTCTGAGTGAAAAATAGCAATTGAGTAGAACTTTCTTGCAGTGCCAATAAATCCAAAAAATTTAAAAAGAAAAAAAAGGGTGAAATGTTGTAACTCTTAACAAAGTAAAATTGTCAAACTGCTGTGAACTTGACTTTTTTGTAAATCATCTGCGGTCATTAAAATGCAAGCAATTCTTTCCATCATCAGTTTCGCTGCTGCCACCCACCTAATTACAGTTTATACGATTGAATCCAAAAGAATGTGCCTGATTTCAGACCACAGCAAATTTGTAACTTAAAAAATGTATATTTACAAGGGATGGACAGCCAAGTAAAATATATTACTATTTAAACATTATTTTTTAATATAATGTTATTGCACTCATGAGATGTGATTAATGTGACTCTATGCTTTAATCCAGCACTTTATTTTTCCTTCCTTAGATAACCTTTGCCACACTTGCACATTGCAATCGCATTGGCATTCCTGTTGAACAAAACAAAACAAATAAAAAAAAAAAAAAGAAACTCTTGGGCACAAAATGCCGGACAAACACTCAGTCACTTGCAGGAAACACTTGACTGGTAGAAGTGGTGCGTTTTCAGAAGGTTGCATGTGTCTGCTTGAGTGTTTTGTTTGAGAAGTGCCATGTCTTCTGCCTACTTCATTGTGGTAATAATTGCCATGCTGTCTCCTCTCATAATATTTATCTTTACCAGTACCTGGTGGGCTGTGGGCATCTTCTTAACAATACTATAGCTATAAGTAACCTCACGGGTAAAAGTAAGCAGAGCCCAGTGCCTTGCTCCTCATTGTTTGAGTCTTACATTCAGTGCAAAAAGGGCAATCCCCTGTGACTTGCATTTTCCTGTCAATGACTTGCACTGATAATTCCAGAAGTATCTGTTTAACAATATTTTAACAAACAAAGCATTTGTTTATACTCTGAGTCAATGACTGGATAAATGACATTTGGATTATGCAACATGAGTAATGTGGGATTTTTTACTTTCTTTTGTTTCATGAATGTTTGTCACATTGTTTGCCTTTGTACAGCATTGATCGCCGTTGGCTTGTAGTATATCATGAACTTAATCTCATTGTGCATAAAAACACGATTATAAATTTTTCTTCACCATCACTACAAATTACATGAGGTGAGTAACATAAAAAAAATACTGTTTTTGGATGGAGTATTCCTTTAAAGTGGTTAGCACTCACAGCTGATTAATAACATTACCACACTCACAAACCATAAGCAATGTTTTTATTTCTGATCTTGCATTATAAATGATCATTTTTGGGGGTTCCCCCTTAATGTCTTAGACAGTACAGTATTTTAAAATAAAATTTACAGTCATTTCAGTTCTGACATGAAATTCAATCCCTATCCCATCTCTTTAAGAATGAAAGTAATACTGACTGTTCAGGTACTGCTTTTTAAGTTTTATTTATATACCCTGCAAAATTAGGACAGCTGTAATAAGAAATAAATTAGAAATGTTCCTAAATTTAAATAAATAAATAAATAAATAAGCAAGTGGTCTCCCTTAAAATTTCTCGTATAGTCAGATATTGGGATGGATATTTGAGAACAAGACAATGATTATATTTTTATATGATGTACATTAAAGAACCATCAACAACAAATCAAATTAATAATATATTGAACAATTATTATAAAAGTCAAGTTGAATAAATTGGACTGTGCAGCTTCATGAATAAAATAGTACCACTTACAGTTAGTGAAAGTAGCTCAAAAGTTGAATTCATAAATACCTGGACAATCTTCAGAAATGGGCCAACACTTGGAAGACACATTGTAATGTAGAAAAGTGTGTGAAGTACTACATGTGGATAAAAAACCTTCTGATTGTATGTACAAAATAAGAGATGCTATTTTATAGGAAGCAACTTTTCAAAAAGATTTATGTTGATGCAACATTCTTACCGTCTAAGAAGTGTGCTGAATCAATTAAAAGAATTGAGGTTATATTGTGCAAATTGTTGAGTATAAATGAAGGGGCATTGTGATCTCGCCTAGTGTATTATATACTTGAGCTTATCTTGAGTCCTCTGTACAGTACTGGTCACCATGATACACACAAACACAGCAGCACTTGAAGAGCAGCCATGTCCTTTTAGAGGCATAGCCTACTCTGACGCACTTCTCTAGCCAAGGAGACTGCGGGAGAATCTAATCCAGGTCTTTAAAATTCTCAAAGGCATTGATATAGTGGATCCACTGGAGCATTTTCTGCTAACAAATCACATATTTGAGAACACCAGTGGAAAATAAAGGAATACTCCACCCAAAAATTTTATATATATTTATTTGTTACTTTATCCTGTATTGTTCAGTGTAAAACCCCCAAAAAATTTTTAAACTGATGTTATTATGGAGCATGAAGTTATAGCATAGCTCTGGACACAAAAGGCTTCTATGGGAACCAACATGGAACAAACAGCAATTTGAAAACGCACGTGATCCTCGATTTATCTTGTGTCACAATATCCATATGTCAGATGTCCAGTTATATGCTCACAATGTCCCAAACACCCCCCACTTTTTTGCTAAATATACCATTTCTAGAAAATCCAGTTGTTAATGGCTGGTGAGCCCATCTGTTGAATTAAAGATCCGCCACCCACCTCAATCATTGGTCAGGGGTTCCACCTGTTGTTAGCTCATTCATTGGCTAAAATAACCTAAGAAATCTGACAGACGAGAGGCAGCCATTCAGTCCATCAAGCACGTTTATTTAACTAATAGCTAATTTCTCATCCAAATACCACTATCAAAGTTTCTGCTTGAAGTCCATGACTCAGCAGTTTGTTCCAAATACCCATATGTAAGCTTTTGAGGCAACAAGATGTATCTTGCCTGAAGAAAGGGGCCTCTGTTGCCTCGAAAGTTCGCACATTGTAATCTTTTCAGTTAGCCAACAGAAGGTGTTATTTTGCTTGACTTCTCACTACATTCATAATGGTTAACACGGTACAACACCCTAGTATTCCAAATTCCCACAATTATTTTGTGTAAATACGTGCTTCCTGGCTTCCATCCTAAATGCACTACTTCTTCTCCTCATATCAACACTGCAGAGTGCGGTTTGAGAGCGGTGAACAATTAGGACTGTTTGTTAAAACTTCATCAGCTGGAAACTATTCCTGACATTTGTGCCTATCCACAGGTGCTTTAAGAAGCAGAAGGTCAATTCAGTGGTGCACTTTCACTAACCGGTGTTGAAAAACCCTAAAAAATGACACTGTGGGATAATGACAAATGAGGGGAGAGGTGGGTCTTCAGTTTAAAAGCTTGTTCTTGTGTGAGCTGTTTGGGTAGTTGTGAACATATCACTGGTTCATGTGAATTAGGCAACATGAGCAAATGGAGATTTTCTTCACGGACACTTTAGGTGTTTTTCCCACCACTGGAACTTTTGTTTTCAGGAACCAACGAGTGGTCCCTGGCTGCTTTTGTGTGTTATGTTCCGCACTGCTCAACAGGAACTGTAACCTTTATACAAAATATGTTACATGCAAAGAAGAGTGCAACATGAGGGGCATTTGGGAAGTCATGGGAGACCCTTCCACCTTACTGCTTCATAGCACTACAGACTTAACAGAGTAGATTAACGATTTGATGTGACGCTAGATGCAGAGCACAAGGATGGCAAGCTACAGTGCATCCAGAAAGTATTCACAGCGCATCACTTTTTCCACATTTTGTTATGTTACAGCCTTATTCCAAAATGGATTAAATTCATTTTTTTCCTCAGAATTCTGCACACAACACCCCATAATGACAACGTGAAAAAAGTTTACTTGAGATTTTTGCAAATTTATTAAAAATAAAAAAATTGAGTTTCTAGAAAGTCCCGGTTCCTGAAAAAAGTTCCTATGGTGGAGAGCCCCTAATTTTAATACTGTTTGTTGTTTGTTTAGTATTGGTCCACCGAGAAGCTTATATTGTCTTGAATTTCATCTCTTTTCTCCATAAAAACAATGAGATTAAACATTTTTCTTGGCCATCTCCACAAACAATAAAGGGTAAGTAACAGATAGATACGTAGATAGGACAGATACTTTATTAATCCCAAAGGTGAAATTCACATGCTCCAGCAGCAGCATATTGATAAAAAACAATATTAATTAAAGAGCAATAAAAACACAGTGCAAGGTGGAGAGTGCGAGGCAGGTATAACAGACAATAACTTTGTATAATGTTAACGTTTATCCCCCTGGTGGAACTGAAGAGTCACATAGTGTGGGGGAGGAACGATCTCCTCAGTCTGTCAGTGGAGCAGGATGGTGACAGCAGTCTGTCGCTGAAGCTGCTCCTCTGTCTGGAGATGATCCTGTTTAGTGGATGCAGTGGATTCTCCATGATTGACAGGAGTCTGCTCAGCGCCCGTCGCTCTGTTACGGATGTCGAACTGTCCAGCTCCGTGCCTACAATAGAGTCTGCCTTCCTCACCAGTTTGTCCAGGCGTGAGGTGTCCCTCTTCTTTATGCTGCCTCCCCAGCACACCACTGCGTAGAAGAGGTCGCTCGCCACAACTGTCTGATAGAACATCTGCAGCATCTTATTGCAGATGTTGAAGGACGTCAGCCTTCTCAGGAAGTATAGTTGGCTCTGTCCTCTCTTGCACAGAGCATTAGTATTGGCAGTCCAGTCCAGTTTATCCAGCTGCACTCCCAGGTATTTATAGGTCTGCACCCTCTGCACACAGTCACCTCTGATGATCACGGGGTCCATGAGGGGCCTGGTCCTCCTAAAATCCACCACCAGCTCTTTGGTTTTGGTGGTGTTCAGTTGTAGGTGGTTTTAGTCGCACCATTTAACAAAGTCCTTGATTAGGTCCCTATACTCCTCCTCCTGCCCACTCCTGATGCAGCCCACGATAGCAGTGTCATCAGCGAACTTTTGCACGTGGCAGGACTCCGAGTTGTGTTGGAAGTCCGATGTATATAGGCTGAACTGGACCGGAGAAAATACAGTCCCCTGCAGCGCTCCTGTGCTGCTGACCACAATGTCAGACCTGCAGTTCCCGAGACGCACATACTGAGGTCTGTCTGTAAGACCGTTTACGATCCGTGCCACCAGGTATGAATCTACTCCCATTTCTGTCAGCTTGTCCCTGAGGAGCAGACGTTGGATGGTGTTGAAGGTGCTAGAGAAGTCCAGAAACATAAACATGTGGGTGGGGGGGAAACTCTGTCCTATGCTGGTATCAGTAGAAGGATGGGTGGAGGATGCAGTACTTTGAGGTGAGAGTGAGAGTGGGTTAGGGTGGTCAAACCTGCTAAAGAAGTTGTTCATCAGGTTTTTTTTCTCCACGTCTCTCTTGATGAAGGCATAATAAATAGATAAAGGAAACAACCATTTTTGGGTTGAGTATTCCATTAAGTAGAAGTGAATTTAAGACTGAGGGCAAGAATTGCTTCAGGCAAAGAGTTGTGGGAATCTCGCACAAACTACCAAGTCATTTAGTGAAAGCAGAAACCTTGATAACTTTTAGAAAGTACTTGGGTCAGATATTGGAACAATTTATTTATTTGCTACACAAATGGACTGAATGGTCTTCCTTCTTTGTTCAGATTTTCTATCTCATCTAAACTTTGCAAGGAATTTTAAGCCCATTTAATAGATGGGACAGTGTTCCGAATTTACAATACAGTATATATACAGTATCTGTCTTAATGCAACCATACAGTCAGTCACAACAGGTCAATTTGGAGACGTCTATAAACATAATGACACCACTTTAGGTTTTGGGGCAAACAGACGCACTCTGATCGTGATTTACACTCTGCTATAATCACTCTGTTATTTACTTTGGTTTCATGTCACTTCACATAACAATATTACTTAAAAAATCCAACAGTGCATATTTTTCTGTGGTATCTTTAGGATTACAATATTGAAGACACCATATTGCACCTGTAAACTGATTTATGTGTCTCGGTCCCACGAGACCTTTAGGACTATTGTTTGCATTTAGGTGTAACCCCGGATAATGCCTAATGACTAAAGTCTCTCACATTACATAAAGCTGACATTTGCATTGTGCTGTAAACAAAGAAAAAAATAAAAGGTGTGAACCGCTGTTGCACCACAGAAGCCTTAACAGAAAGGCAAAAAAGAGTCACAAATGATTGTAAATATTAGGAAGAATTTAGTGGAAGAAGATGATAACTGACACTGGTTGAATTTTAACTACTAATATAATTCAAAAATTGTCTTTTTGAGTCATTTTTCATTTGCGGTTTGCTTTTGGTTGTTTTCTTTTATTATTCTGTCTGCCGCTGTTGTGATATTTTTTGGGCACACTTATGGTTCTAGGAGAACATAAATTCAAGCAGCTGTATTAGCATGACAATGAATTTTTGTTCCTAGTGCATCAGTAGTGAGAAATAAACGACAGTGTTTGTCTTATTTTAATTTCTTATTTTGTCTTTTATTTTTCTTCATTATGTAAATCACTGAGCTACTTTTTGTATGAAAATGTGCTATATAAATAAATGTTGTTGTTGCAGTTGATGAAAACAATTAAAATCGCCACTTTTTGTGAAAGACATTTTGTTAATTGTAGTAAAAACTTGTTTGCTTTATATTGTGATAATCGCTATCTTCAGGTTAAATCAATGTTATTTGCTTGTGTTGCGTTTGAAATGTAAAATTTAATGATGACATATCCAAATATTCCACCACAAGGTATATTCTTTATGTATTAAAATTAATAGAAACTTCCAAAATAAAACACTAAACACTGTTGCATTATAACATTATTATGTTTGCCTTCTTGCTTTATAATTTTTTTTTAACTACTGGAACATCAGAGTTGCATTTTCTTCCAAATGAGATTTTTGTGCTCATTTCCAGGACTGAATCTTCTTGCCTAGTTTACATATAGTAATTTATTTCTGCCAAGACGTTAAACAGATGGAATATTTCAAGCTCCTAATAATTTACTGTCTGGGGTCCTGGTGGTTTGTTAGGTGTCGTCCGCCTTTGTTCATGAGGCGCTGCAGCTTTTGTTGTTTCCTCAGGCTGCCTTTTGAGATGTAAGGCTGCTGATCGGCTCAGCGCAGCTCAGTGCCATGTGGGATTTGATGCCGACTTCGGCGTGGTGTGTGTTACACTCGCATCCGCTCAGACAGCTCAGCTAATGTCATCATGTTGAAGACGCCTCTTGCATCTTTCTGCTTGTCTTTTTAAATGATTCCTTTTCAAGTCTGTTAAACCATTTTGATAATTCTTGTTTTATTTAATGCGCAACTGGTTTTAACACTAGGTGAGTATTATACTTTGTTTCAATATAATGCATTACTCCATAGGAAAGAGCTTGCCGATTTATCTAAGTGACATTAATATTGGGAGGGTTTGTGAAATGATGTTTTGTACTCGCTGGCACAGTGTGACATTGCCACCCCCTTCCCTTTCTTTGTATAGCAAAGTTCAGTGTAAGTGAGAGACCTGTGCCTTGCGGTGCCCAATAACTCATCCTAGCAGCTGTGAAATGTGGCCCTATTGTTTCCGAAGAGTGCTTTGCTGTGCGAGTCATTTATATTTGGCCTTGGAAGACGGCCCAACAAAAACAAACCAGTTAAGAAACATAGTTTCACATCACATCCCCTGAAGTTTCAAGCGATGCTTCCAGTATATTACTACAGACTTGGTTAAAACTTTTGAGATAATGGTATATAGTTAGGACACAGCCCAGCATCTAAATGTTAGCATATTTATATATTGTCTGTGAATAGTCAAGGACTGCTTTCTCTGTCTTAGAAATACAGTTCATTCCCTCTTAACCGGCCACCTCGGGACTGGACCCATGGCCGGTTGCTGTTTTGGCCAGTTAATCCAACGCATACCTATTTTCACGTTGAAAAATATTTCTAAGGTGTGAACCTCTTCGATGTTCCTGAAGAAACCATATCCACAAGGCTTCATCCATGATTTCACTCATGGGTTTTTCTCTCATACAACGACTGGACAGTGTGGTGTAGCAGGTCCACAGCTCAAGTCAAAGAGGCCACTTTTTAAATAAATAATCGCGGCACTCACGGCTTAGCGAGTATGTGACACCGATCGGTTCCCGGGGAATTCGTGATGCGGGCGATCCTAGCTTAAGTGCACAGGTGAGGAGTCGTCCGCATCCGTAATTGTTCCTGGGAACTGCTAATTGCCATATGTGATCCACGTCCCTGTGATAAATAGAAGCGTGAGGCGGCTAGGAGGAGAACAGGAAAGAACGGGAGGTCAATGGAGAAGGAAGCAGTAGAGGAAAGCCGGTGCGGGAGAGCAAGCGAGTGAGAGCAGATTCGATGGAGCAAAGCCAGGCAGCTGGCAGGCTGCAGATGAGTGTTTGGCCAACACTTGGTGAGGCTGAAGAAAGCGGTCGCTCCAGCTGAGCAATCATGGAGCTGGAGTGACTGGTATTGAAGTCTAAAAAAGGTAGCGGCAGTCATGGAGGCTTTGGGCTGGTTTAGCCCCAGCGTGAGCGCCCTGGCCGCTGGGGAAAGAACCCATGTCTCGGTCTGGATGGAGCTCGACGTAGCCAGGGATTGGAGGGCTACCGGACCAGTGTGGAAGGCAGCTGCACCTGCAGGTAGAGCGACTTCCCTGTTGTGAAGCCTGATGGGAGAAGCAGGGGACCCGCCAGGTAGAAAGAAGAAGACACGGTGGAAAATTCATAAAGGAATATGTAAACGGAAGTTACTCTGAAAGTAGGAGCCCTCTCACCTTCCAGGAAAGAAGGAAGTGCAAACATATAATATAAAGAAGAACTCAGGATGAGGAAAAAAAAATGTATTTTAACAGGCCGGTTAATGTGAGGCCAGTTAAGAGGGATTGTACTGTAATGCAAAATGAAGATGGTTTCTTAATATTCAGAAATGAGTGTATTCATGTGTGTCAGTCAGAAGTGACCACTGCACTGATTTGTCAGGCTGCTTTAATAACTCTTTTGCTATCCTGTAGTCGATTCAAATATGACCTGAAGAATGTAATCTAGAACAGCACTTCTCAACCTTTTTGGGCTTGGGAACCACCTTGTTTTATTCTTGTTCAGTGATGACCCTTTATTTGCAGTAATTTTAATTTAAACTAACAAAACTTTTACCCTGAATGGCACACATTGACAAATAACAGTAAATACATATTCAACATTTAATTACAGCGTGTATAATAGATGAAATACATATGTTACTCAGTCCAAAAATAGCTGAACCCATGGGTGTTTAACACTGAATCAGTCCATTTGTATTTTCAGTAGGTAACCTGGGCTTGTCTGACTTTCACATCTTTGTTGAATTCAGGGGTAGATGACGAGGGCACAGAGAGGAAATTGTTTGTATGTTTAAGTGCAGGTGGCTGACTCCTCTGGTATTTTAGTACACATATCTGTGACGCAAGACAAGATGAGCTGCCCTACGGTTTTGTGAGCTTTCTTAAATTTGGCCATTGTATGTGATGAGTAGATGAAGCCCCCGAGGGCCTGCAGGCTTGTTGTTTTTTTTATGAAGCCTCAGGGTTTTCTTTTTTAAAAAAAAAAAAGAAAAAAAAAAAGTCAAATGATTTACTTCTGTAAGTAGCAATTTGTTTTCAAATATCTTTATAGCTGAAAGCTAAATGTTTTCGTTTGAAGTACCAAACTTCAGATAACACACATCGGCCGTTGCTTGCCACGCTTCATGGTAAAAGGAAATCTATGCATTGGAAGATCTGGGTTGTATTTTCTTTAACATTCCTATTCAGTTCAGGTTTTTGGGATGAACCTTGTGTTCTTGATACTGAATTGGAAGAATTCAGAGTGGGCAAGGCTACAAGGCATTAGAGGAAATTGTCTGTGTTCGGTGGCTTTCTTAATGAAGCACGTGGTGTTATCTGCTTGTAATTTAACTTATGTTAGTTCTTTTAATCCCCAGTATGCAAGGGAGCTTCACATCACCGCCTTTCTCTTCATAATTTTAAATACTTTAATCGGGTCTCCTCTTAATCTCCGTTTGCTTAAACTGAAAATGTTCAAAAGGACCTTCAATCTTTTCTCATAACTCTTACAGTTCAGAATCAGCCTTTTTGCTCTTCTCTGGACTTTCTGTAGCACTGCTGTGTCTTCTGTATAAAATGAAGGCCTCACTAGTGTATGTTAAAGCGTAAGCATAATCTCTTTTGACTTGTGTCGATGTATTAGTATCTTAAAGGTAAAATATTTGTGTATGGACTTAAATGTGTCAGTGCAAACAGGAAGGGAGGACAGGAAGGAGCTGTGTCAGATGCTGTGTTGGTTTGGTAGCAGCGACGGGATCAAGTGACAGAGACAAAGAAGTTTTTGTTGATTCAAGAGAGGTGAACACCTGAAGTTGAGGCTACTTGAGTATCAGAACGTTCACAGGCATTTTGATTTATTAAAGGCGCATTGGTGTTGATTACATGAATCAGTGGCACATTTATTATTTGTTTAAAAAAAAAAAACAGGTTTTATTCTTAAACGTTTATACAAATCATTATACCGGTATCCAGTGAGAGCGTCAGAATTTTCAGTTACACTGTCATATGTATTTTAGGCCACATCACTCACTCCTGCTTAAGGAACCTTCAAAATGTGGTTATTTTAGAGAATTGCATTGAGCAGCTTGCTGGGCTGAATGGACCATTCTTGTCAAAGGTGCTGTGATGCTCTAATTAAATTATTATAAGCTAGCTGTGTTATAAGATGGTTTAAAACCGTCATCGATAAGTGATCGATGTCAACCTAAGCTTAAACCATTTGCAGTGCACTATCTTTTACAATGTATTGTGTTCGGGTGGGGTTTGAATTCTGTTTAGTTCAGTTTTGTCACTTCGGTCCTGCTTTTCTTTTTATATATATATATATATATATATATATATATATATATATATATATTATATATATATATAAACTTCCTGTTTTTTTTCCTTTGTTCTTTTCTTTTTCTAGTTTGACAATGAAGATATTTGTTGTAAAAGTTTGACTTGATTGTATGGAATGATATTTTCTTCAAATAAAAAAATGCATTTTTGTAATGCTCTAGTTTTGTTCTGCCATCCAAAAACATGCAGACTAGGTGGATGTGTGTGTGTTTGCCTTGAGATGGACTGGCACCCTGTCCAGTGTTCTACCTTGTGCCCAGTGCTAGCTGAGATAGGCTCCGGTCCCCCTCTCAACATTAGTCTGGATTAAGTAGGTTAGAAAAGGGCATAACATGTAGTAATAACATGGATTGCTTTCATTATTCCAACATCACAAAAATTTGTACTGATAAAATGCATTACTATAAATGTTTCTGATACACCATCTGTTGGAATGACAAATGCAATGCTTATGTCTCTGTTATATGCCATTTGGTGTGGAATTCTGAAAAGCACTGTTAATGCTTTGTGCCATCTATTGGAATGACAAATGCAATGCATTTTATTAGATAGATACTTTATTAATCCCCAAGGGGAAATTCACATACTCCAGCAGCAGCATACTGATAAAAACAATATTAATTTAAGAGTGATAAAAACACAGTGCAAGTTAAAAAGTGCAAGGTGGAGAGTGCCAGGCAGGTATAACAGTCAATAACTTTGTACAATGTTAACGTTTTAAACCTATAGGGGTGGAATTGAAGAGTCACATAGTGTGGCGGAGGAACGATCTCCACAGTCTCAGTGGATCAGGACGGTGACAGCAGTCTGTCGCTGAAGCTGCTCCTCTATCTGGAGGTGATACTGTTCAGTGGATTCTCCATGATTGACAGGAGTCTGCTCAGCGCCCGTCACTCCGCCACAGATGTCAAACTGTCCAGCTCCGTGCCTACAATAGAGCCTGCCTTCCTCACCAGTTTGTCCAGACGTGAGGCGTCCCTCTTCTTTATGCTGCCTCCCCAGCACACCACCGCGTAGAAGAGGGCATTCGCCACAACCATCTGATAGAACATCTGCAGCATCTTATTGCAGATGTTGAAGGACGCCAGCCTTCTAAGGAAGTATAGTCGGCTCTGTCCTTTCTTGCACAGAGCATCAGTATTGGCAGTCCAGTCCAATTTATCATCCAGCTACACTCCCAGGTATTTATAGGTCTGTACCTATAAATTGTATTACTACAAATGTTTGGCATCTCATCTGTTGAAATGACAGGCGCACTGCCACTTATCCTTTTATTAAGGTGGATGTGTGCATCTTGCAATAACCAGTTGTAATTGTAAGCTTCTTTAAGCAGAATACCTAACAGCATCTCGCTGCTACAAAACTGATTATGTTTGGTACATTTCTCAAAGAAGACGGAACTCGGGGTGTTACTAAGCTCAGCGCTTATAAATAGCAGCACAGATTTGTATTACTCTGATCAGGCATCAGTAGTGGAGCAGTTCTGTTATTCTGTTGTGTCCGTATCAATGGGCAGTTGATGAAAGCCATTATAGTTTTACTAAGAATGCCTGATGCGCCAGATGTGTTGTATTCACGACACACGCTACTACTCTGATTTACCAATTCCAAGGCAGCAGTTTATGTTCTCCTTATACGGTTGAATGTATTTACTAGCTTGTAGCAGAATGAATACACAACCTAATCAGATTTGTCAAGCTTTACAAGTTAATTCCACCTGTCATTTTGGTGCGAGTAGAAAATATAAAGTGAAACTGTGTATAGGTGAAGATTTGAGTTTGGCATCTAAGGTTTTTTATTTTTTTTTTCTTTAGTTTGAATGTTATGGAAAATAAAAAGTTATGTATGAGCACAAGTAAATATAAACTTAGTATGAATTTTTATAAGCGTTAAAACCTAGTGTGAACTTTTTCACAAATCAAGTATCCAAACAAATAGTTAAATAAAGGCATATGCCATATATCTTTTTTAATTGAGCTCGGAGAGAAACCACCAATATTTAATAACCCAAAAGGACCGAGAAAGGGGAGCACCTGCCGGTTGAGGGCTGGCTAGGAAATCAGGGAAGAAAGCAGTGATAATGAGGGACAAAGTACGAGGAATATGGGTGGTTTCTGATTGGGCCTGGAAGGGGCCAGCTGGAGTGGGGAGTCAGAATAAGCAGCGAATGAGCGGTTTCAGGCGAGGTCGAAGTGATAAGAATTGATTATATAAACTGTAACTTTTTGCTTGTTCAGGGCTCAACCCAGTTTGGCTTAATTGGGTTGATTCCGCATTATTGATTATTGCAATAAAGCTAATTACTCTGTTTGCTTATCTTCCGACTCTTAGAGCCTTCTTTAAAGATGGATTAATAAAGTATCTATCTATCTATCTATCCATCCATCCATTTTCCAACCCGCTGAATCCGAACACAGGGTCACGGGGGTCTGCTGGAGCCAATCCCAGCCAACACAGGGCACAAGGCAGGAACCAATTCTGGGCTGGGTGCCAACCCACCACAGGACACACACAAACACACCCACACACCAAGCACACACTAGGGCCAATTTAGAATCGCCCCAAGGGGAAATTCACATATTCCAGCAGCATCATACCGATACAATAAACAATATTAAATTAAAGATTGATAACAATGCAGGAAAAAACAGACAATAACTTTGTATAATGTTAACGTTTACCCCCCCCCCCCCCCCAAGAGTCACATAGATTGGGGGAGGAACGATCTTCTCAGAAAGGTGAGAATCTCTGGTGCATTTTTCGCCCCGACAATGTCAGTATCTTTCAGTAATTTATAGAGAAAAGTTTATTGGCTAACTAAAAGATTACAATATGCAAGCTTTCGAGGCAACTCAGGCACCTTCTTCAGGCAAAAAGTAACACAGAAACTGGAGTTCCCTGTGTTTATATATACACTAGGACAAGAAACAACACTTACCATACCACATGCTACTCTCAGGGTCTTCTTTTCAGATTTGTCACCACTTCCACGGTTGTAATAAACTGAATTGGTAAATTGACCTTTAAAAGTTGTATTTTCTTCACATCTGGTGTGATCGTTTTTCTTCCAGAAAACAGAATCTACTGCTATTCAGAGGTACTTTTTTGTTAGCCAGTTTCTGAAAGCCTTGTATGTATGTTTATATTTTTATTAATTTAAGGTAGCAAAGTGGTCAGAATATAGTTTGAGACTCCAGTCTGAACACAACCTGTGTGGAGCTTGCACTCTACCCTTGTTGTGGGAATTTTATTTATGCCTTGCCCTGTCTCCCCCATTTTGTTCTTTGATTTCCTTGTTTCTTTTTTTCCCCTTTGTTTGTTAACTGTTGTCCGTTTAGTTCAATGTCTAAAGGTGCAGAGCCTTGTATTTCCTTGTTTTTTTTTCATGCAGTGGTGCATCAAGCTGCAGTCACCTGAGGGGAATATAAGACTGGGATCAACCACAGCTACTATATTTGTTGTGGCATTTTGTGATTGTGGCTCATCATCTCTGTTGAGTTTCATCAGAGCTTTCTCAGCTCACAACCTGCCTTAGTGAAATTAAAACCTGGATGGAGCAGAACTCTTTTTAAAATTAAATTGCAATAAAACTGAACTCCTGCAAATTGGGACTAAAATGCAACTTAATGAAATGAGCTCCTTCCCAGTCCATCTTGGCAGTGATCTCATCAGACCTGCCTCTACTGTAAAAAATCTTGGTGTCATTTTTGATTCCTCCCTCACTTATTCCACCCACATAAATCACATTAAGAAACTTTCTTACTTTCACCTCCGTAACATATCCCGTGTTCGCTCCTTCCTCTCCTTCTCTAATGCTGAGAAACTTGTCCATGCTTTTATCACATCCCGCATCGATTATTGTAATTCCCTACTGGCAGGTGCCCCTTCTAATCTTATATCACAGCTCCAGCTTATTCAAAACTCAGCTGCAAGAGTCCTTACTCGAACCAGCAGCAGCAAGCACATCACACCCATCCTGCTCCGTCTTCACTGGCTCCCTGTGTCCTACAGAATTGAATATAAAATCCTACTAATAACCTACAAAGCTTTAAATGACCTCGCACCAAACTACATCAGTGACCTTCGCCATCACTATGTGCCTGCCCGCCCACTAAGGTCCTCTGATTCTGGTAATCTTGTTGTGCCCCTCACTAATCTACACTCCATGGGTGACAGGGCCTTCAGCTGTATAGCGCCCAGACTCTGGAATGACCTACCAAAATTAATCAGGTCAGCTGACTCCATGAATTCTTTTAAAAAACAACTCAAAACTCATCTGTTCAGTTTGGCTTTTAGCTCTACTTGACTTTATTACCCTTCTCTCAGTTTACTTCTCTGTCAAGATGCTCATGTAACCTGTATGTGTGTGCGAGACCATCAATTATGTTGTCTGTTTTTTTCAGAATTTACTGTCTTAATCTTCTTTATTTATTTATCTGGTTTGTACAATGCTATATACTGTATATTCTGCCGTTCTTTATTATATTCTGTAAGTGCCTTGAGCATGGGAAAGGCGCTATATAAATAAAATGTATTATTATTATTATTATTATTATTATTGAGTTAATCTCTTCATTTTTTTCTTTTTACTAGGCATTTTGTATAGAATTGTTTCAGGTTTTGATTTTTGCTTATTATTAGCTCCCCTTATGGAATGTAGTATTGGCTCTTGTTTAGATTGAAATATTATATCATAGTAATGCTTTTTTAATGGACTACAAATTCCAGCTGCCCCAGTAGTACTTTGCCATTGGGCAGCTTTGGGTGTGGCCACAGCTTGAGCTAGAAGAAGCTGGCAAGAGCTCATTCGTCCATCTTTTGTGTTTCATCACTTCACCCCAATATTGGATTACAAATACTTGAGCATTACAGTTTTCTGGATCTGCGTTTGTGTACTGTGCCTGATGTTTGTATGGTCTAGTCTGAGTTGGGAAACGTCTTTTGTCTGTGGAGCGTTCCCAACGCCAGCTGCTCTCAACCTTCACACCATCACGTGAGGATAAAGCTTTACATATTATGCAGTTCACTTATGACTTCTGTTTGTTTATCACCTTCAGTCAGAATGTACATCTGGCCTTGTTTGGACTTTGTATTGTCGTGTTTATCGTTGATCTTATTCTACTTAGTGTCTTGTCGGGTTTTGTTCTGTGTTTGTTAACTCCGACAGCGAGAGTTAATTATTGGGATAATAATACATTTAATAATACATTTTATTCATATAGCGCCTTTCCCATGCTCAAGGCACTTACAAAATATAAGAGAGAACGGCAGGGAATACTGTATATAGCATTGTACAAACCAGATAAATAAATAAAGAAGATTACGACAGTGAATTCAGAGAAAATGGGCTTTTGTGTATATGTTAATTGTTTTGGCCTCCTTTTTTTTGTTTACTATAATCATTATTATTTGCTCTTTTTGAGATGCTTTTTTAATGTGTGTGTTTGTGCACACGTGAAGTCAAGGGGTGGTGTGTTCTTGGGGTCCCAGTAATAAAATAAACAACTCACTAATTTGGGACAGTGAGAATCTGAGTTAACTGCTGTCAAGTTGCCCTTTTGTGTTATTGGCAGTTTTTTATTCTCACAGGGTCATGGGTAAGCCGGAGCCTGTCACAGCAAGCACTGGGAGCAAAGCAGGAAAATGTCCCTGGACATAGTGCCCAACCCTGCACAGATTTCCGGGGGCTAATTTAGCATCACCAACCCAACTTACCTGCATCTGTCTGTACTGCGGGAAGAAACTGGAGCATCTAGGGGAAACCCCATGAAGACACTGGGAAAACATGCCAACTCTGTGCAGGGAGTGACTTCCATTGTTTGCTTCTATAATTAAGAGGTTCCCAACCTGAGGTCTGAGATGGCATTTCAGAGGGTGCGACAAAGAGGAAGTCTGCATTGCAGTTAGCTAGAATTGAGTGAGGTGCATTGTCCGACTTCATCATAGTGCAATTGATGTCTTGCTGTCATTTGCCAGTCATATATGAGTTAGTGCTCCTGTTCTATGAAACGAAAAGACTTGAGCATTGTGCACACGATTGGCACCTGTGAATAAGACACAGAAATAAGCATTCCCGCAGGTTCCTTGCTGCGGGTTGACCATTCGTAAAGTGTGAATAACTTTTATAAGAGAATGAATTTTGCAATGATCTACAGAGAAGGCCGAGGTCTAGTATTGATTTCTGTGCCATCCCTGATCGTGAAATATCACTGATTTCGAGGTTTGATTAAAAATTTTTGCCTTCCCAAAGGGGACTAAACTGGATGCAACACCTGCTGCCTATGCTCAGATCGTCTTTCATGCTGGCGGTCCTTGTAGTGGCATAACAATTTCAGCTATGCCACGCATCTGCTTTTGAACTGCAGTGCAGGTGTTATGAGGGGACAAAGCTCGTCGACTGGGTTTCATTGCTTAGCAACACACCTCCGCTTATTACTTCACGATGGTCTCCAGTCCCCAAAATCCCTCAATCGTTAATGGTTTATTTTCTTGCAGTGCTTGAAGCTTTGTGTATGCGCATCGACAATGGGGTGTCTGAACTTCACGGGGGACACATTTACAAGATTATTGAGATTTATAAAAGTGAATTGCTCAATTGAAATTTACAATTTATTGAAAGAGTTGATGAAGTTATCTTTTGAGTTCAGTTTGTTCACCCGCAGTACTATATGTGGCTCAAGTTGTGGTTCTTCAATTGTGATATTACTTTTGTAGGGGGTTTCAAACAAAAACCAAACAGAAAAGGTTGGGATATAATTGCTAGCACATAATTACATTTTGTTTGCTTAATAATCTTCTAATAACCAGAATTCTTGGCATTTCTAAGGGGGTTTTGTGCCTGTAGTTTATGACACGTATGCGTTTTTCTCGAGTTTCTTCAGTTTTTCTTTAATATTCCATAGACCGGGATGTTAATTGATGATTCTCTAAATTGGCCTTTTGATATTAATTAGCACAGAGATTTCTAAGAGTATCTTGCAATAAACTGGATTCCCCTGAAATGAGTACATTTGTTAGCAAATGGATGGATGGATTTGAAATAGTTTAGCTGTCATCTAGCCTGCTGTCCCATCATGCATTTCCTGCCCACAGGTTTACTGTTACATGGTCACACTGAGTGAGAGCAGATGTTCAAATTACTTTGGTTTCAGGTTTGTGGATTAAAGGCAGAGACGTTTACTTTTGCAAGTCATCATTTTTATTATTGTGCTTTGAGCACACCTGTTAAATAATGAGGTGCACAGAGAGTACATTATCATTGCACCTTAAAGTCGACATAGTTTAGGATATATATATATATATATATATATTTTTTTTTTTTGTTAAAACAATGGATGAATCATAGATGTTTGGAGAATTTCCAAAAGACAATGACAAGGAAAAATCGTCTGTTTTTCATAGCAAAGACGATCACAGTATTTAATGTGCCATATAATGCGCAGCTTTCCATTTTTAAAAACATTCCTGTCTACTCAGGATGCCTCTTCACGGCATCTCTTTCTCTCTCAAATTAATTTTCCATAGCCTGTCTGTAATCTGAGCTGTTAGGCTCTTACTGACTTCTTTGTGAAATGGAGTTACGGATCACATATGGAGCACTGCAGAGCTCTCAATATTGTGTGGATTGCAAGGACTCAGATATCTGAATCTGATGCACTGCCAGCACGCTTTTGGAAGTTTGCTTCCGATTTCACAGGTGAGCCATGCTGAAAATACAATGTGTCACAGACATACCCTGAGCTGTGTTGCCAAGTAGAACAGAGTTTATTTCAATTTAGGGTTATGAAATTTCTCTAGATCTAGACATTACTCCATAGACACAGGTCTACAGACTAAAAATCGTTAAAACGGTGAGTCAAGTGAGTACTCCTGGGGCTCTTTGAAATCTTAGAAGCAGGAATGTAGTAAGAGACCTAAATTTGACTTACCATGAGAGTATCATTCCAGAATAAATATGCAGACACCAGGGGCTTCCATGGCCTAATTACCAACCAATAGATCTTAGTCAGAATTTTAAAAATGAAAAGAGGACCAAAAAAATGAAGGCTCCTGAAATCCTGTGGCATCTTGCACTTAAGGCAGCCTTGTGAGAACATAAGAAATTTGAGAAATGAGAGGAGACCATTCAGTCCACCAAAGCTTGTTTGTTTAGCTAATAGCTAAGATGTCCCAATATCTCATCCAGATTCTTCTTAAAGGTTGTTGAGGTTTCTGCTTCAACTTCATGTCTTGGAGGTTTGTTCCAGAGTCCCACAACTCTTTGTGTAAAGAAGTGCGTCCTGCCTTCAGTTTTAAATGCACTTCCCCTTCATTTCCACTGATGTCCTCTAGTATGATATTCACTCTTAAGCTGATGTACCTTGAGCTACTTTATCAGTGGATTTAAAATACCTGAATAGGTCCCATGCAGTCCTCTCTGCTCAAGACTAGACAGGTTAAATTCTCTGAGCCTGTCACAATATGACATGTCCTTAAGTCCTGGGATGCACTTGGTGGCTCTGCACAGTGTCAAGTGTTGCTGTGTCTTTCTTGTATCACGACCAGAACTGCACATAATATTCCAGATGTGGTCTTACAAGTGCCTTGTATAATTGTCCTTGACTTAAATTTAACAGTTTTTATGATATAATCCAGTGGTTCTCAATCTGTGGGGTGGGTCCCCCTAAGGGGGGGCGCGAAGATGTGAAAAAAAGAAAACAAGAATCGAAAATATGAAAAATACATCTATTGAAACCAAAACAAATTAACTTAAACTACATTCTGATACTACAAAAATAACCATCATAGGCCTTATCACTGACAACGATGAGATGACCTACAGAGAGGAGGTGCTGGCTTTGAGTAATTGGTGCCTGGATAACAACTTGTCTCTTAATGTCAGCAAAACCAAGGAGATGATCGTGGACTATCGGAAACAACAAGGCAGAGAACACCAGGCCATCTACATCAACGGCGAAGAAGTTGAAAGGGTTAACAGCTTCAAGTTCCTCGGAGTAAACATCACTGAGGATCTCTTGTGGACCCTTCACATAGACACTGTGTTCAAGAAAGCTCGCCAGCGGCTCTACTTCCTGAGGAGGCTGAGGAAGTTTGGCATGAATGCCAACATCACCTCAAACTTTTACAGGAGTGTGGTCAAGAGTCTGCTGACGGGCTGCTTTACCGTCTGGTATGGGAGCTGCTCTGCCAGCAGCCGGAAATCACTACAGAGAGTGGTGAAGGCAGCAGAGCACATCACGGGCAAGAGTCTTCCTGCCATTGAAGACATTTACCTCTATCAGTGCTTGCGTAAGACAAGCAGCATCATAAAGGACCACAGCCATCCATCACACCAGCTGTTCTCCTTGTTACCGTCTGGCAGACGATACAGGAGTCTGGCTGCTCGGACTACAAGACTTAAGAACAGTTTTTACCACCAGGCCGTTCGACTCCTCAACAGCAACACCTGAACACTTACATACACTTGCATTACATCTACATTGCACTACTTACACACAAACTGTACCTGCACACACTCTGAATACTGACCGGAACATGCATCTGTACTTTATGGAATATGCATCTGTACATATAAAACATTATCTGTGCAATAACTGTCATTTGTACTTGCTGCTCATTCAACTCATATTGCTCTATAACTTCTTTTATACGTACACATTTTATTTTATATGGCTTGTCTATTTTTAACTTGTAATTTTTTAAAATTATTTTTTAGCTTTATTGGATCTAGGCTGAGTGACTTGTTTTTCTCGTCATACACATTTCATTGTATGTTGACCCTGTGTTAACCTATATATGACAAATAAACCTAAACCTAAATATAGAGGTTAAGATAAATGTCGATAAAAGTTAAGTAGGTATAATAAAATATGCATCTATGATATATCATTAATTAAAAAAGAACAAATTGATATTAGTGGGCTCCTTTCAAAAAAAACGTTAGGGGGGCGTGATTAACACTAGAATTATCAGAGCCTACGAAAAAACTCGTAGATCCGGCCCACCTTAAATCGCTTCTTAAAACCATTCTCACCTCTCCGCCAGCGTCTTTTGTCATCTAAATGTACTGATAAAGACAAGCTGCCAGCAGCCGGCTATTCCATCCCTCCCAACGACTTAGAACGTAAACAGGCTTTTCCCAGCTCATGCCTTGATTGATTATCTGGGAGTGAAGTGGAGTTTTAGAGTAGAAATAATAGATTGTTATTTGGAACACACGCATTTCATATGTGTTGCATTTCTACAGTAATCTGTGTAAACACAATGTTAAAACAGAAACGTTTTATATATTCTAGTAGCAAATGACAAAATGTAGGCATAAACTATATAATGTATGAAGCCTGAAGTCCAAATATCAAAGGAACACTTTCACAAAAGGTACAAAAAAAAAAAGACACCGCCAAAAAAAGCCACCTTAGTGTGCAACATTGACACGCATTAGCTATCACTGCTTCCGTGGTGCAACAGTATCAGTCGCTGACTGGGAATCAGAAGGTCATGAGTTCGATCCTGCACAACTCCCATTTGAGAAGTGTTCTTATTTTCACTATTTTAGAATAAAAAGATACATTTGATTTCAGTCTGTAACAGCCGGTGTAATTTATGATATTTGTAAAGGTTAGCTTTATTTTTTTTTTTAAATTCACTTTTCATTGTCTCAGTCGCGTTCAGGATCCTTCCCTACCGCCCCCCATCTGACACTGCTGTTTTCACATAAAGACGCTCTATAGTTCTGCAGTGTATCACGATACATACGACCGCGTGTTTTTTTTTCCCCCAATATTGCCAGTCCCCACGTGTTGCTGTATGCTGTTTCTTTTGTACTCCAGGACATGCAGAGGAAAGCATAGTAAAGAGCAGTAACTTCAGCGCTATATGCAATCATCAGACACTCCCCATCTGATGCTGTTTTCACATAGACGCGCTAAAGGTCTGCAGTGTACTTGTGACTGCATTGTCGTACCAATGCTTGCGAACTGAAGTGTCTGCATGTACTTTTCGTGGCATTATATGTGTATTTTTTGAGCATGCCCATGTAGCTCAAACACAGGAACATATGTTGATGTAAAAGTATAACAAAACAAGTGCACTTTTATTCAAGACTATAACGAAGAAAAAAGAAAGCAAGTTACAGTAGGCGGTTGATATGACAGCTTGTGTGGTGGAATGCTAAGAACTGCTGATTTCCGTTCTGTGGCATATAACTGTTAACATTTGAATCTGATGATTGCATATAGCGCTGTCTTATTCAGTGTGCGCAAGAACATGCAGGTGGCCAGTTGCTGAGTGCTACAACGCACATTTTAAAAAAAGAAAGAGACAAATGTATGTGACGTTTTGAAGAAATCATTTTATGACGCGAATAGTACCAATCAGAAAACATCGTCGAAGTAATGCAATATTATTTGAAAATGAACAGCGTCAGATCGGGTGTGAAGTTATACTGGAACTGTTTGAGTCAGATCAGAAGCTGAATAAGCTGAAAAAGCTCCTGTTCTGACTCTAAGTAAAAAGCATGAATTAATCAACAGAAATAACCGCGATTGACATTTTAAAGTTAACGATTTACAGTGCATACCAATTTATAAATTCAATGTCCGTTTGAGGAAAAAAAACCCACTTTCTTCAAAGCTGGGAATCGAACTCACGTCTCTGTAGCACGGTAGGGCAGCTGTGCTCCAAGTCAGCAAACCGTAGCGTTAAGCCACGGAAGCTGTTGTATCATCCTTGAACCTTTTGTGAAAGTGTTTATTTGATGTTTGGATTTCAGGTTTCACAGATTCTATAGTTTATGCCTACATTTTGTAAAATTTATTACTAAAATATGAAAAAGTTTCTGTTTTAGCAATGTGTTTACACAGTTTACTGTAGAAACGAAACATGCATGAAATGCATGTATTCCAAATAGCGATCTATTATTTCCATTCTAAAACTCCAGCAGTTCAGTCACTCCCAGATAATCAAACAAGGCATGAGCTGGGAACACTTAGTGAACGTTCTGCGACGGTGGGGGATGGAATAGCCGGCTGCTCGCTGCTCCTCTTAATCGGCACATTTAGAAGACAAAAGAGAGGTGAGAACGGTTTTAAGGTGGGCCGGATCTACGGGTTTTTTCGTAGACTCTGGTAATTCTAGTGTTAAAACTATTACGAAAACTCGGGTCGCAAATACTTAAAGTTTTTGATATAATCTAAGAATCTACTTCGGTAGTCAATTCTCACCACTGTAAATGCGTATATCCAGGTTGCTCATATTCTGCAACAACCACAGTTTATTTCTTGTATATCCCAAAATCATACAAGGAACGCCTCAATGTTTTTTAACAGGCACTGTTTATTTTGATGGCCCCCCAGACTTAACTCTAAAAGAAGACTGGAAAAAAAACCAAGGGAAACAAAATTTAAGAATTCTTAGGAAAGGCGATTCAGAGCGAGACCCCAGCCCTGGTAGGTTGGGCATGCAGTGGGTGTCAAAAAATGGGTTTAACTACCACACACAAAACAGAACCCAAGTAATCCTCTTCACAGAGCTTGATGGCCGATCTGTCATGGCCTCCTCAGAAATGGAATACAATAGTACAAACCGCAACCACACTCGAGGCAAAATGGAAGAATAGATGATAACACCCACTAAATACAAAACTAGCACATATACAGGTACAGATTTGTTCAAATGCATCAAAAACAAAGTAGAAACAAATGAAGATAAATTAAAAACAACATCATCTGTCCATCAGCTAATTTGTAGATCCACAGCCAGATTGTAGAAAAGGAGTTGGACAAGCCAGACACAGGCAGAGTTTTGGAGACCTCGGCCAACTAGCCACCTCCCACTGCTGGCCATTCTACAGCGGAGTCAGTGCTGGGCCAGCCAATCAGGTGAAAGGACCCTTCTTCCTGATGATTCCAGTGCTCCTTTATTGGAAATGACTTTTCCCATAGGCAGGCAAACAACATTTGCCTGTTGAACCTCAGCCTGAATGTTTTTGTTCCAACCCAACTGCTTAATTAGAAAGTCAAATGAATTTTAATTAAAAATGTAAACTTTTTTTTTTTTTCTCTCCCGTTTTAGAAATTTGTGACCCGGGGTAGAGTAGAAATTTTCAGTCTTTTGCTTTTCTACCTTTCTTTTCTTTCTAAATATTTTGTTTAACTGGATACACAGAGGTGTAAATGTTTGGTGGGCTGCTAGTTCTTTTTGGTATGTGTGTCTCAATGTAAATCAGTGGCTGATTAAAAAAAGAAAAAGCAGTTAAGACTTAATTGAGCTACTGATGATTAAAAGATGCAATCGAGGGTTGGCAGTCTTGACAACTGAAATGAATCTCAAAGTTGCTTGAGCAATAAAGTCTTTGGCATCAATAATTGGCTTCTGATTAAGAAATTGGTTTGGAACTTATTTTAAACACCCCAGTTGTACTTGAAATCCAGTTTTGCTGAGATGTTATACTGGTGGGTTGGAGGTTGTTGGACAATGATGGTTACAGTTGTCCTATTGCTGAATGTTTTGTGTTGATGTTTTATTTGGATGAGCTTCTCCAAATCAAATACCATGCTGTAGCATTGCGCAGTATACTGGAAGTAAAAAAGCTACCAAAAACCCAAATTTTATAATGGTACGGTACCAGCTCTTAACCTGCAGTTGCTCTAGGGGTGGGGTACAGTACAAAATTAAGAAAAAAAAAGTTAAGGCAGTTTTTACTAATCCCACATCAAATTTTAACAATGAGGCCAGTGCAGTGCAAGTCCTGTTGGATGTTGGACTTTTTACATGATGGTTTGGAAGAGCCAGTTGTCTATGAGGGCTGCATCTGCAAGAGATGCCAGCTGATCCAGCACCTCGAGCTCAGGGTCGTTGAACTGGAGGAGGAGTTGGCTGACCTGCATTGTACTAGAGAATTGGCGGACTTGGCCCAGGTGTCCACTTGGAGTTTGCAAAAAGGCAGACTATGTGAAACACGATTCTCTTGTCTGATGAAACCAGGATTGAACTGTTAGGCTGCTATCCATGTCTGGAGGAAATCAGGCACTGTTCAACTGTGCAGTGCCATTCCAATGGTGAACCATCACATTTGCAGCATCATACTGTGGGGTTGTTTTTTCTTTGAGACCCTTGGGAGCTGAACGGTGCAAAGCAGAGATATCCTTAGTGAAAACCAGTATCGGATCATCCTGGACCTCAGACTGAACTGAAGGCATCGCCTTCCAACAGGATAAAGCAAAAATAACACAGTATTTGCTTAGGGGACAACATTTTGAACATCCTTGAGTAGCCCAGAGAGACCAGATTTGAACCCAATCGTGTATCTCTGAAGAGACCAGAAAATACCTATCCGCTGATACTCGCTCTGTATTCAGCCCAGCAAAGCTTGAGAGGACCTGCAGACAAGGATGGGAGAAAATCCCCAAATCCAGGTGTGTGAACTTGTCATGTCAAACCCACGAAGACTGCAGGATGGAATTGCTAGCAAAACGAGCATAAATGAAATAGATAGATAGATACTTTATTAATCCCAAGGGGAAATTCACATTGAAAGTATTGAGTAAAGGGTCAGAGTACTTCCTGAATTCACCGTATTTGTGCTCTCAGTTTAGGTGTGTGCCTTTCTTAATCAGTCCAGTGCACAGAACTAACCACTGATGGACTCCAAACAAGATGGAGAAACATCTGAGTGATGACCAAAATAGAATGGGGTGCTCCTCAGCCAGACTTCAAGTGTCATAGCAAAGGGTCTGAATACTTGAGTCAATGGGATCTTTCCTTTTTTTTATATTTTATTTTTTAATAAAATTGCAAAAATGTCGAAGTCCTGTTTTTACTTTCTTATTCTAGGACAGGGGTGGGCAATGGCGGTCCTGGAGAGCTGCAGTGGCTGCAGGTTTTTGTTCCAACCCAGTTTCTTAATGAGAAGTCAATTATTGCTGGTGACGCACTTATTGCTTAAGTGACACATTGATGCTTCATTTTAGTGGTCTTGCTTGTTAAGATTCCCCACCCTTAATTGCTCATTTCAGTCTTAAACTGCTGTATTCAGTGTTTTAATGGCTCCTTATTAGCAAAAAGATGTAAATGACAAAGCAGCCAGCAGTTCTCCATCTTGCTTGTTTCCATTTACATCTGTGTGCGTTCATCATGCACTGTTTGATTTAATAAAAAACTTAATAGAAAAATAGGACAGACTGAAAATTACACATTTTAGGCTTCAGATCATTTGGACGACATTGGATAGGAAAGAATCTACGACATAAGAACCTTACATTGCAGACTAACAAGACATAAAAATAAGTAAGGTCTGAGATTGGCAAGGATTGGTTCTGATTAAGCAATTGGGTTGGAACAATAACCTGCAGCCACTGTGGCTCTCCAGGACTGACATTGCCCACCCCTGTTCTAGGGTATTGATTGTTGCTTGATAAGGGAAAAAATTAGCTTAAATAAGTTTGGCCCAAGGCTGCAACATAAAATGTATACAAAACGAACGGTTCCTAATACTTCGTGAAGGCGCTGTAGTTAAGCAACGCTCACATTTGATGGAGAGTTGAATTTTGTGTTTGAACAGCATCTCCTTAAAAAGGACATCTGAATACCACTCATATTTTGAGATTTCATTTAAAACTCTTTAAACTGCCTTTAAATTAACAAAGTGGCCATCTACGTGATTTTAAAGCTCATGTTAAGCTTAATCAGTATGTAGTTTTTCTATAACATTCTGTAATTGGGATCGGCCTCCATGACTGTGTCCATGCTGTGTGCTTTCTTAAATGGATGGTAGAGGCTCACAAGTCCTGGGTTGGAACCATCTAATGCCAGCTGCTGACCCGAATGTTTTCTTTGACCTCGCAGGAGCCCCTCCGTTGGCCTTACTTTGACTGCTGAAGGATTCCCTTTGCAGGAAGTCTCCAGTCCCTAGTTAACACTTTGTTCCCTCTTTCCAGGGTTCCTCTACCTATGCAGGTGATGACAGCTAAACAAAACTAAATTGAATTGAAGTTCATTGAATTCCTGTAGTTATACCCTCACCCCCCCACACACACCATGACATCACTTGCACCCTCCTGGCCATCCCATCATAAACATGTTAATGTGCAGAGAGGCTCCACTATGGCTAATGAGAGTTTTACTGCCTGCCTCAGACTTGCTTTACCCTGTCCCATGTAATCTTTGCCCCAGCCATCCTTACAATAAATATTTGACATTAATTATTGTTTAAATATATATATTCTAAATCATACAGGTTTCTTTAGTTAATGTTTTCATGCCTTCAAACTCATTTGCTGGGAATCTCAACGTTTCAACATTTTTTTTTTGCTTTCAGGCCTTTTTTTTGTTTTTATTTTTTGGTGATTTATATCTCCCTCTTTTGGATGCCTTTCCAGTGGGATGGAGGGCAGTTCATCATGTCGCATTGAGTAGTTTCTGGTAGTTTTTTTGTTTTTTGTTTCCCCTCCAGTGTCGTGTTATTTTGCTCACTCAGGCTTCTACAGCACTCTGTCTGCATAATGCAGCAGGGCTCCTTTAGAGAAGCGGAGTTCTTGCCAGTATCTCACACTAAATTACAACCTTCTCCATTTTGTTAAAGAGGCCATTGTGTATTGTAATTCTTAAGGTTTTTGTGTGATTTTTGTACTGTACATTTTTGTTTAATTCAATAGGCAAAGCAAATGGCCGGTACCCATAAGAGGAAGTGCATTTAAAACGCACATTTAGAAACAGTTTTGTGTTTGTGGTGGTATAAATTATGTCTGCTGAATGCCACAGCACACCTCTCTTTTGGTTCTGACTTTTAAATGTTCCTTTGCTTTTTTTCTTGCCTTCAAACTTAACCTGTTTGTAAATCAATGCAGGGCGTGATCCATCACTGAGACTATAAGTGCACATCATTCATATTGACAGAAGTCCGTTCAGTACGGGTGTTGGGAGGAAATGTCCCTCTAATGTCCTTTTTGGATGGTGTGATGTTTTAAGGTTTAACTCTTAAGAGATCCTTGGACACCCTAGCTGTTATCCAACCTGCTAAAATTGAATTACTGACCCTTTAATTAGTATGTGCTTACTTATAGTCTATGGAGCTAGGTGGCAAAAAAAGGACATTCTTAATTTTTCTATATTAAATGGGTGATAATCTCCTATATTAAAATGACATTTTTTTATTTATCGATAACCTCGTAACTCTTTTAGTTGTCATATACTTGCCGTTGAAAGTCAGTTTATAAAATCGGCAACTGGAACCAATAAATAAGCTAAAGCAAGAGTCTATCTTTAATATACTATTTATATTTTTAATCCACTTTGTTATTTACCAGTGATGTTTTACATGACACGCCCAGTCAGTTGTATCTTTCTCAATGCATTTCATTCTCATAGACCATCCTAATACTATGGTTGAGATTAGGGTTGCATGAGGATTACCTGACTCGGGAGTAATGGTGACTATCAAGTATTATTTACACATTCTTTTACAAATCTTATATCTTTCTTTTAAGTAAGAGTGCTTGTACTGGTACTTTGTATTCTGTTGTGTTGATGAAATAAGTTTTGTTGAGTGGTGTCACTGCAACCCTAGCTGGAAGTGTCCCATATACTTTTGTTTAACTATTAACTTTTCTTTCTTTCTTTTTGTTTTTTAAGAAAATGAAGCCAGAAGAAGATGTCTGAATTTTTTACTAGCCCAATGAACTGGTTAAGCTGCTGAAGGTTAGTCTAAAACTAAATGGCTACTCCTAGTGACAGCATAGACTGCATGCTTATATCACTGTGAGTTTCTTATCTTGTAGTTTCTGCTAATTAGACTGTGTTTTCTTGCTGTCCTCTCTCTTTACTGCACTGCCTGATGTTTTGTTTTGCTCAGGCTTTGCTCTGAGTGATGAGTCAATGAGCTGTGGTCGCCTTGTGTGTGGGCTTAAAGGAAATCCCCCTTACCCCCCTTTCCTTAAAATGTTGTCCCCCTGCCTCCCCGTCCCTTCTGACTTATATACATGTGTTTTATATGCAGTGTGTATTGCAGTACAAAATCATGACGCACTTAATAGGAATGTTTACTCTTAATCATAAACAGATGTTTTTTCTAATGCAATTATATACTTCATAACCCTTTGTTTTAATTACTAAAAATCAGGCACACAACGTCCTTTATTCTCTAAGTGTAAGAAGCAGTTTTTTTTTTTTTTTTTTAAAGCTGTCACCACAAATTTCTTCCATTGACTAAGGTGCAGGCTTTTAACTTTATTTGTCTTAAACAGTGACCTTTTTTGTTTTGTGGCACTTATGTTAGAAAGTAGAGTCCTCCCAGCCCTAGGACTTGAAGCAGCCTTTCGTTTTATTCCTTATATTCTGTTCCATTTCTTTTATCCAATATTTACTCGTTTTCTGGTCATGATGCGGAGAAAATGTGTAACATGGTATTGTTCGATCTTTGTTTCATGAATAGGACTGTGTTCTCGGGGTGATGTGTATTCGCAGTGGCACTTATGCAAAGAAGGTCAGTTTGAATCTCATCAGACTAAGCATTCCTCCTCTTCTTGGTTTTAGAGCCTCCCACATAACTCCTAGTAATATCTGGTGGGAACTTTTTCAACAGTGGCCTTCATTTTTCCAGTCTCCCATGACACTCCATTTTTCTTTTATGTGCTCCTCCTGTCATCTTAGCCTTTCAGCACTTTCATTTCTTTTTAGTTCATACCTTCATGGCCTTCCAGATGATTACTTGTTTCCCTCGAATGCTCTATTTTGGGTTATGTTCTATCACCTTTTTGTACAGCTCTGATATTAGTTGATTTTGTTAGTGTTTTTTATATAAAGTGGTACCTCGGTATACATCCTTAATCCGTTCCAGATCCTTTGACTTATACCAAACAGGACGTATACCAAACAAAATTTTCCCATCTTAATACATAATTCACCTGCCTACTCACTCACTCATTCACTCACTCACTCACTCACTCCCGAAGCCGAATGCGCAGTCGCCTTCTGCGCAGCTGCCCGAAAAACCTTACGAGACCGACATCCAACCCCAACATCGCGGCAGGTGGCGGATTTCCGGCTGCAAAAATTCAAAGAGAAAGGCGACTTCGATTAAAGCTCTAGAGGCCTGAAAGGCGATTTCAACTACAGCTCGAGGCCTAATTACGCATTCTGATTCAATTACGCATTCATTCAATACACCTATATCAGGTTTGTGGTGCTTATACTTAGTACTATTCCATATTGTACTGGAACATTCATCATTCAATATTACAGGTGCTGGTCATAAAATTAGAATATCATGACAAAGTTGATTTATTTCAGTAATTCCATTCAAAAAGTGAAACTTGTATATTAGATTCATTCATTACACACAGACTGATGTTTAATCAAATGTTTATTTCTTTTAATTTTGATGATTATAACTGACAACTAATGAAAGTCCCAAATTCAGTATCTCGGAAAATTAGAATATTGTGAAAAGGTTCAATATTGAAGACACCTGGTGCCACACTCTAATCAGCTAATTAACTCAAAAGCCTTTAAATGGTCTCTCAGTCGAGTTCTGTAGGCTACACAATCATGGGGAAGACTGCTGACTTGACAGTTGTCCAAAAGACGACCATTGACACCTTGCACAAGGAGGGCAAGACACAAAAGCTCATTGCTAAAGAGGCTGGCTGTTCACAGAGCTCTGTGTCCAAGCACAATAATAGAGAGGTGAAGGGAAGGAGAAGATGTGGTAGAAAAAAGTGTACAAGCAATAGGGATAACCGCACCCTGGAGAGGATTGTGAAACAAAACCCATTGAAAAATGTGGGGGAGATTCACAAAGAGTGGACTGCAGCTGGAGTCAGTGCTTCAAGAACCACCACACACAGACGTATGCAAGACATGGGTTTCAGCTGTCACATTCCTTGTGTCAAGCCACTCTTGAACCAGAGAGACAGCGTCAGAAGCGTCTCGCCTGGGCTAAAGACAAAAAGGACTGGACTGCTGCTGAGTGGTCCAAAGTTATGTTCTCTTGTGAAAGTAAATTTAGCATTTCCTTTGGAAATCAAGGTCCCAGAGTCTGGAGGAAGAGAGGAGAGGCACAGAATCCACGTTGCGTGAAGTCCAGTGTAAAGTTTCCACAGTCAGTGATGGTTTGGGGTGCCATGTCATCTGCTGGTGTTGGTCCATTGTGTTTTTTGAGGTCCAAGGTTAACGCAGCTGTCTACCAGGAAGTTTTAGTGCACTTCATGCTTCCTGCTGCTGACGAACTTCATGGAGATGCAGATTTCATTTTCCAACAGGACCTGGCACCTGCACACAGTGCCAAAGCTACCAGTACCTGGTTTAAGGACCATGGTATCCCTGTTCTTGATTGGCCAGCAAACTCGCCTGACCTTAACCCCATAGAAAATCTATGGGGTATTGTGAAGAGGAAGATGCAATACGCCAGACCCAACAATTCAGAAGAGCTGAAGGCCACTATCAGAGCAACATGGGCTGTCATAACACCTGAGCAGTGCTACAGACTGATCGACTCCATGCCACGCTGCATTGCTGCAGTAATCCAGGCCAAAGGAGCCCCAACTAAATATTGAGTGCTGTACATGCTCATACTTTTCATGTTCATACCTTTCAGTTGGCCAACATTTCTAAAAATCCTTTTTTTGCATTGGTCTTAATTGATATTCTAATTTTCCAAGATACTGAATTTGGGACTTTCATTAGTTGTCAGTTATAATCATCAACATTAAAAGAAATAAACATTTGAAATACATCAGTCTGTGTGTAATGAATGAATCTAATATACAAGTTTCACTTTTTGAATGGAATTACTGAAATAAATCAACTTTGTCATGATATTCTAATTTTATGACCAGCACCTGTATACTATAGGCCTGGAAAATTCATCAACTAACAGTACAAGCCTGTACAGTAATGAGTAAAGCGGACTACAATCATTACAAAACAACTTCTTCGTTACTTATCATTTGTTCTTCATACACTGCTGACACAAACTCGTGCCCGTTTCATTTACGTTGTTGAAACGGGCTCTTTGTCTAGAAAGAAATAAAGGGAAAATGATTAATCCGTCCCCATGAAAAAAAATCCTATTGTTATTGGCATATTATACATTGATCGGGTTGTATAAAATAGTTTAAACACTACTTGATACCAAAATACATGAATACAAAAGCAATTAGATGAAATAAATGAAAATTTAACCTCACTTTACTTTTCAATAACGTCTTTGTTTTTCACAATCATAGATACCGTCGTTCTCGACATACGGTATGCAGCATCAGCCATGTCCCGGATACGCATGCCACCTTCATACTTTTTAACAATCAATTCAAATTTACGCAAAAAAACCACAAAAGCACGTGAAAATTCACATAGAGTTATAGTGTGGGTTGTTCACTGAATGCTAGCAACTGGCGTACTGACGCTCGTGGGCAGCGTAGGGTAGCGTGCTGTTAGACGATGCAGGTCCGCTCCACGCTCTCATACGTCCTTACGGGGAAGCCCTGAACCCGACAGTGTCGGTTATGTCACCGAGATGAGCGGACAAATGAGGACAATTCTCAAATGAAGCCAGGGGATAGTGCAAGAATGCCAAGTGCTTTTATTTAAAACAAAAATCAGTGTCCAAACAAAGTGCAGTGCATCTGGTTTCAATAAATAATTATTTAATAAATATCCATAAAAACAAGTGTTCTGTGGGGATAAAAACAACAATCAATAAATCCAATAAAATTCGAGGTTAAAAATGTAGTCTCACTCTTTCCAATCACAGCCCACCTGTGCAGGTGCGACTCGCTCCAACTACCTCATTAACTCATCCGCGGTCGTGCAGTCGCGCCCACAGAGAACGACACAGCTATACGGGTTAAAACCTGGCCCTTTTCTTGAAGCTGCAGACCCGCTATACCACACGCGGTGTTGTAGCATGCGAGTTGTATTCCAAACACAGGTTGTATACCAAGCAAAATTTATTGCATTCCAGACAGGACGTATACCAAGTTGGACTTATTCCAAAGCAGACTTAACTGTACTTTTAGAGGGGTATTTTGAATGCCTAATGCACTTTTTTTAAAAACAAACAAAAATTAATTATTTTAATAACCAGCCTCAAAACAGGTGTGAAACGCGTCAAGTTCGTAAGCAAATGAAAATACAGAGTCTGCACTTACCGTCGCGTGAGATTTTCCTTGTAGTCTGTGATGGTACGCAGTCTGTGCCACATACTCCATATGTCGCCCAGTTGAAAGTATAACTCTACTCATTCCTGATACCAGTGTCTGGCGTCTTTCACCCACTGCTGAGTTTTGTTTAAAGTTTCCATTAATTCCAAATTTATGTATGTAAGCATTATTATGCATAGCTCCTCGACTGTCTCCACACTTAAGCTTATCCCAGCCTATCGTTCTTAGACTTTGCCGCATCTGCTCAAAATTTACCATACCAATCACCTCCACCCCCTCAATTCTCTCCTGATTATTACAAAATACTAAATCTAGACAGGCATCGCCACGTGTTGGTGCTTTAACATGCTGTGTTAAAAAACACTCACTGATAACTTCTTTAAAAAAAAAAAACTCCTGCTCTTATGCTCTGCTATTTGCAAGGTTATTCCAATTAATATTCGGATAGTTAAAGTTCCCCATGAGTATAATTTCCCCCTTGTAAACTTGTCTTTTTAATATTACTAAAAAGATGTGTGTTGAAATTACTGTCTGCATTTGGTGGTCTATAACACACTCCTAAAAGAAGGCCTTTTTCCCCCTAATGGTTTCCAGGCAAAGCCACATGTCCTCCCTAAGATGGGGCTAATCGTCTAACTGAAGAGGCCCTGCATTTAAATTCTGTTTGGCATAAATAGCAACCCCACCTCCTTTTCTGTTTTTTCTGTCCTTCCTAAAAATGTCTTTCCTTCTATGTTATACTCAACCCCATCTTTGTTGTTTAGCCAGGTTTTCATTATTACTGTAATATCATAATTATGTTCTGCTACATAAAGTTCCAACTCAATTTTCGATACTTGTAGCATTTAAGGCAAGCTATTTTTTTTATTAATTTTATTGTAATCATTCCATACAAATAGATCAATTTATAACAAAAAAAAATTGAAGATAAATCAAACCCCACCCCTGAGAAAGAGCTTAGCCAAAGGAGAATTGCTTAGGGCTTTTTAATAAGGCGGCAACAAACAAAAGAAAGGAAGAAATATATATAGGTAAATAAAAAATGGAGAAGGGAATTAAATATGGTAATAGTTATTTCTCTTATTCTAAAATAATATTGATTTAGTCCTGCCAGGTTTTAAAAAAGTTCTGTACAGATCCTCTGACTGAGAATTTGATTTTTTCCAATTTCAAATAATATAAAACATCGGTTTCCCACTGACTTATCAGAGGAGAGTTAGGATTCTTCCAATTTAACAAAATAAGTCTGCGTGCCAAAAGTGTAGTGAATGCAATCACCGTTTGCTTCTCTTTCTCCACTTCAAGTCCATCTGGAAGAACACCGAACACAGTTGTTAATGGGTTAGGAGGGATTGTGACCCCAAGGCTGTCTGAAAGGCACTTAAAAATTTTGGCCCAAAATGATGTTAGTTTGGTGCAGGCCCAAAACGGGCCCAAAAAAATAAGGCAAGCTATTTTTAATGTGTTGCTCCTTTTACATTTAAACGTTGGGTTATAAGTTATATTACTATGCATTTTTATTTTTACACTATTGTTTGTTCCTCCATGTATAGCTCTAAACCTGGCCTGTCCTTCGCTCCCTGTCCCCTCATTCCCCCATGACCCAGCAGCACTAAACATTGTGCCACCATGCAAGTGAATGCTAAATCTATATGTTAAATGCTTTCTGTGGTTTAATTTTATTAGTCTGAGAGCTGGTGTTGTTTAATGTCTGCTGATTCAGACAGACAGACAGGCAGGCAGTCAGAGAAAACAAACGAACAAACTTTATTTGTCCTCAGGGCTTTTCACAGAAGCTCTTTAAATAAAGTTACACATAAATAGATAGATAAATATATATACTGTACATCCATGCTATGGTCTAAATACACAGCAGAATGACTAAAAAGCAAGAAAATTAGAAAGAAACTTGGCAGTCCCAGTTCCAGTCAGGCACTATATATGTGTATTACCGTTGGTATTCAGGAGCTCCAGTTGTGTTTGTTTGCATAGTTCTGCTAAATGATTCATTGGCTGAAACTCCTCAGTGTTAATATGTCACAGAGAGGATGTGCAGTTTTGTTCATAATGGCGCTTTGTTTTTTGTTTTCATTCTCTCCTTTGCTGGTACCTCCAGGTCCACAGTGTGCCCCATTTACTGAGCCTGACCTTTAATTAGCTCGTTGATTCGGTGGGCCTCTCTTGAAGTGAAGTTTCCATCCCTGCACACCACACTGGCCATCAGAGAGTTATAGAAGACTAGCAAAATACCCGCACTTCGCAGCGGAGAAGTAGTGTGTTAAAGAGGTTATGTAGACATATCTACATATACACATATCTACATATACATATATATACATACATATACACATCCACATATACATATATATATACATATACAAATTTACATATCTACATATATATTCATATGTACATATATATATATATACACATAAATATATGCATATCTACATATATATATAGACATACATATATATATATATATATATATATAGACATACATATATATATATATAGACATACATATATACATACATACATACATTCACACATATATATAATATTCACGGCATTCGTAGTCTGAATCACAATCTGATTGTATGACTGCATATAGCCAAATTCACGCGCTTCGCAGCGGTGAAGTATTGCTTTTAAATTTTAATTAAGAAGAAAAGAAAACCTTTTTAAATTGAGGGAGAATATACCAATAACATTTTGTTAAGGATCTGTTTTTTTGTGAAGCTGCCTTTACACAGCCTGTTCACTGTTTTATAAACGAACACCATATAAGGCCGTCCTTTCTCCTTGCTTAGCGGTTCTGTATTGTTTTATTGTTTGTTTATTATGATTGTTATAGTTATTGTGTAGGTATTTGAGACTCACTTTTCTGTTCAGGTACCCATTTCCTTTATGTAATCCGCAGATTCTCCGCTATTTTTTGTTCATTTATTACGATTATAGTTATTTATTGATTCCCTTCTTTAGCTGACTACCTGCTCATATAAGGCGCTCTGCTGTTTTTTTGTGAAGCAGTCTTTACACAGCTTCTCCGCTGTTTTATAAACGAACGCCATATAAGGCCATCCTTTTTCCTTGCTTCGCAAAGGAAGAGGCCTTTTTATTTAATCCACGGGTTCCCCACTGTTTTATTGTTCGTTTATTACGATTGTTATAGTTCTCTTTGTATACCACGTTGTCAGTTCAGCACTCCAGTTGTAATATGACCAAGTTGTGCAAGCTTACTGTTGAGAATGCAACGTATAGTTGTACAGGGGAAATGCAATCTTGCCAAACTTAATTTAAACTTACGGTTTACACCGTGCTTTGTTTCCACCGTAGCTGCACTTATGAATATGCTTGTATGCGTCACTCGCTCGCTTCTTATTGTTTCGCTGCCTTCTCAATTGTGTAATGAGCGATTACATGTGCTGCGTTCAGTCAGTTCACGTGAGCCGCTCTCTTGTGTGATGTTGCGATGTCCACAGCTTTATTTAATGTTAGCTAAGACCCAGCACTTAAAAGTTTCTCACTACAGCAATTTTAACTCTGTTACAAAGTGATCCAAAGTCTCGTTTATACCTCGTGTCTTCTCATTAAACTTGTATGTCGCGAATATGGTATTGCAAACGGCAGCGGGAGCGTTTCTATAAACTTAATTTAAACTTATGGTTTACACCGTGCTTTGTTTCCGCAGTAGCTGCACTTATGAATATGCTTGTATGCGTCACTCGCTCGCTTCTTATTGTTTCGCTGCCTTCTCAATTGTGTAATGAATGTTTTCTTCAGCGCTCTTTGGGGCTTTTCCTTGTTTTCTACGTACTGCGTTCACAGTCAGTTCACGTGATTACGTGGGAGGCGTGATGAAACGATACGCAACCCCGCCTCTCACGGCCAGTGAGCTGCAGTCCATTACAGTATATGGACAAAAAAGAGGTTCCAGTTATGACCGTTATGCTTTGAATTTCGAAATGAAACCTGCCTAACTTTTGTAAGTAAGCTGTAAGGAATGAGCCTGCCAAATTTCAGCCTTCCACCTACACGGGAAGTTGGAGAATTAGTGATGAGTCAGTCAGTCAGTCAGTGAGGGCTTTGCCTTTTATTAGTATAGATGTGAAGGATGTCACTTCCCATATTAAAGGAACACAGTCTAAGGAAGAAGAGCCTGTTCTGACCTTTCTTCTATAGTTCCTCTGTGTTATGAGACCAGTCCATCCTGTTACTAATATGGACCCCAAGTTCTTATAGGAGTGTGCCACCTCTATATGCGCTCCCTGAATAGTGACCGGACATAAAGGCTCTTTATTGTTGTGAAAGTCAGTAACCAGTTCCTTGGTTTTGCTAATATTAAATGCAGACAATTCTCGTTGAAACAAGAAACATAGAGTGTAAACATTTAACATTTCAGTATTTAAAGACATTGTTTAGCCTAGGGGCCATTGAGCATTATTCTTCATGTTGGTTTAATATGCTGCCAATTTTCTAGACTGCTTACTGTCTGATTTTTATTTTTCTATTAAATAGTAGTGAATTACAAATTTTGCTTGCATCTTGGCACTCATACTAGATTGGGTTCTTTATTTCACAGATTATCTAATTTAAGGTAAATCTTTGAACAATGGAGGCTACAGCGATACTACCAGTACTGAAGAAAAGGCTTGCCTTTTTATCAGGTAAGAACTTGGAGAGTGTCGTGACATTGCTTCAAAGCAGCCAAGCTGAAAAGAGATTATCTGACACCTGGAAAGAGCAGTGAAAGCTGCTAAGGTTTCAGTCCTTTGAGCAACACTTCATGAATCAAGAAACAGGATCAGGCCTTGTTCTTGCATCCTTAATAGAATGCAACTCCTTTATCTCTAGTCACAAATTACTTGTAAACGTGGTTTTGTATAAAGTGTAGTGAAGTAGAAATGTTGAAATGGATCTTTATGAAATGAGCAGATATTTGTCTTTTGGCTGCAAACAAATCCTGATCAGTCCTGTTGAGCTATCTCCCATTTCTGGCTAAGTTTACATTACCTTTTTTGTTCGTTCTGGCTCAATAATAATGAACAAATGTATAAATAATTAAATATATTCTAGACCAAATGTATTCAGATTATGCATGCAGCTGTCACAGCAGACAAGCAGAAAATAAATCCTCTAGGGCTCATTATATAGACACGTGTTACAGTATTAAGCAAAGAATCTGATCATTCAAAATAGAGAAGCCAAGTCATTTGCTGCTTATGTAGAATTTGTATTTGAAAACTTCTAGTGGGTTCATATGTAACCTCCTTTTTAATTTTGCCTCTGTCCCATACCATTTTGTAATCTCTAATTTCTCATTTGTTTTTGTTGAGGGACTGCAGTGTTGTATTTGATGTAATCAATAACCCCTAATTCATTTCAGGGCCACTGCACAGGACAGTCAGTTTCAAAATGCAAAGCCAGGATATTAACAGTAGTTGTGAAAGCCAAAGTGAAGCACAACATGAAGGAAAATCCATTTGTGGCAGTGTTTTCTAATAATAATAATAACCCATAAAGATTTACTTTCCTACATATACCCATCAACTCCGTTTTCTCCAGGGCTAATGCAGTGCATAGTTATGAAATTAAAATCTCTGTTCCAGTCATGTACAGTACAATGGATGAGCACTTTGAGAATGCCCATTTCAAGGCCTCTAAGCAGAGGTTATGAGAAGAACACTTTGTATTGGAACGTCCTTTAAAATGCCTATTCCCTTTTGTGGTACTTTAAGTGAGGTGCAGATTAGTTAATTTTCATGCAGATATAGATTTTTATAAGTCTAGTTTTAGAATGTTTGCCATGAAATTGATTTTTTTTTTTTTTGTTGTATATAGGAGGAAAAGACCGAAGAAGTGGTCTGATTCTTACAATTCCGCTTTGCTCAGACCAGACAAACATGGATGAGCTGAGTGTAACGCTTGATTATTTGCTAAGTATACCAAGGTAAGCAGGTGAATTTTCAGATTTGTCATTTTATTGGAGGGTTTAATGTAATAATTACTCATGCGTAATACTCAAGACATATGTTAGCACTTGAGTCTCAAGTCATTGTCGTCATCTCATCTTCCTCTTCATCTTTTCCTAATTCTGTGTGGGATTGATGTGCTTCATCAACCTTCTTCAACATCAACAGCTTGGTCCTGCAACTCCACCCCAGTCACAACCCCAAGGTTCTCAGGTTTTACCCCTTTTTCCTGTATAGTAAGTTGGGTTACATTAGTGAGTGCACTACTGATTTATTTATTTTTAACTAGGGGGCTTCGCTCACCAACCCCCCAACCTGCGTTAAACGCCAGCCACTTCGTGACTCTGCCACTTGCGTATGTGGATTTCACTTTCACCAAACAACAAATCTTTTAATTCTCGCAGATAGTCCTCTTCATTGGGAAGAAACACTACTTTTCCCTGATGGCAACATGAATTAGACGATCTACAAGTCTCCGACTTAAAGTTTAAAGCCGAACAATAACTAGATACTTCTGTCATATCACTTTTGTCTGTATATTTGATCTCTTTTTGCTGTTCCGTTATCTCACCGAGTAATAATTTTGGTTTGTTAGCGCAAATGTGATCTTTACTATCATTTTTTTGAGAGTTTCAAATTTTAGTACTCTCATAATCTCTAACCTGCTCTGCATGTGTATCATGCCAACGTTTTTGAACCTCTTTACGATGTTCTACTTTACCTTCTACTCTTTGTCTTTTATTTCTGACCCCACTTGGAGCTGAGAGCGCAGGAACGGTGTGTGATAGTAGCATTCAGACGAATGAGAAGTGATTGGACTGTGGTCGTGGTTGCAAATGTTTGAGAGGAAGGTGGGACTTGTCAAAATCTCTTGGCAAAAAGTCTTATCTCGCGGGACCTGAAATGATCTCTCTCACAGGTGTTGAAATTATCTCAGAGAATGTCTCGTCCCAGGATTTCCTTCTATAATAGAGAGATACTTATTTAGTTTTATTTGCATAATTTTACAAATGCAGTATTCAGGAACTAAGGCTTGTTTCACTATTAATCTTTTTAGGAATAGTAACTGTCAGTGTCAGTTTGTTCGAGTCAGTCCTTCAATACACTAATCATTTTTTTACAGAATTAGTATTTATGCTGTTTATGTTCCACTCCCAATTAAAATAGAGGCTTGCTGCTAGTGCTGTTCATTTATCCTGTCCAAAGCTGAAATTAGATAAATGGGTGTAGAATGACAATGTTAATGGAAATATTTATTAAGGGAAAGATTCAGCAACACATGGCAAGAACACGAGTTTTACTGAGCAGTCAGCATGGGTTCAGAAGAAGGGAAGTCATGTTTTCCAAGATGCTAGAATTCTATGAGAAAGCAACAAAATGGTGTGATCAGAGTGGAGCCTATATTTATGTTGAATTTCAGAAAGCATTTGATAAGGTGCCACATGAGAGGGTGGGCATCAAACTAAAAGAAGTGGTCGTTCAGGATGTGGTGTTTAGATGGGTACAACATTGGCTCGGGCACAGGGGGCAGAGAGTGATGGTGCGAAGAACCCTATCAGAATTGGCTAATGTTAAGAGTGGTGTCCAGCAGGGGTCAGTGCTTAGGCCGCTGCTATTTTTAATATACAGTGGAAGTTCAGGTCACGAATGTCTCTGAACACTTACAAATCAGGTTACGACCAAAAAGTTTGCCAAACTTTTGCATCTGTTCATGACCACACATTCAGGTGACAAGCAAGCCAGTTTCCCTTCCGGTTTGTACGTGCCGATAATTTCCGCACGTGTTCAGTCTCTCCCTGTGCATTCCCTGTGTAGTGAGTGTGCGAGAGCGAGAGCCCAAGCAGAAGAAGTAAACATTACAGAAAAAGTAAGTAAACATTTAGTTTACTATTACACTGTGCATTCTGTGGTATAATTAACTATTTTTGTGCTTGAAAATCTTCAAAAAAAAAATATATTTACATACAGCTCGTTCGGTCCGGAATGGATTAATTGTATTTACATACAATCCTACGGGGGAAATTATTTCGGGTTGCGACCAGAGTTTTGGAACGAATTATGGTCGTGACCCGAGCTTTCACTGTATATATAAATGATTCGGATAGGTGTATAAGTAACAAACTGGTTAAGTCTGCAGATGATATCAAGCCAGGTGGACTGGCATATAATCTTGAATCATTTGAATCATTACAGGGGGACTTGGACAGCATACAGGCTTGGGCAGATTTGTGGCAAATAAATTTTATTGTAAGTAAATGTAAAATATTATATGTAGGAAGTAAAAAATGTTAGGTTTGAATACACAATTAGAGAAAAGAAAATCAAGAGTAAACTTTATGAGAAGGATTTAGGAGTTGTGGAGGATTTGACACTGTCAACTGCCAGACAGTGTTCAGAAGCCATTAAGAAGGCTAGTAGAATGTGAGGTTATATAGCACACTGATATGTGAAGTGCAAGTCTAAGGAGGTTATGCTGAAATTTTATAACACACTGGTTAGGCCTAATCTGGAGTACTGTGTGCCATTTTGGTCTCCAGGCTACAAAAAGGACATAATAGCACTAGAAAAAGTTAAAAAGTTCAGAGAAAAGCGACTAGGCTGATTCCAGGACTCCAGGGGATGGGTTATGAGGAAAGGTTAAAAGAGTTAAGCCTTTTCAGTTTAAGCAAATGAAGAATAAGAGGAGACATGATTGAAGTGTTTCAAATTCTGAAAGGAATTAGAACAGTGGATCGAGACCCTTATTTTAGAATGAGTTCACGGTGACACCGTTGAAAATTTAAGGGTAAATTTCACACATATAGGAAGTTTTTCTTTACACAGAGAACCACAGACACGTGGAATAAGTGACCAAGTAGTGTGGTAAACAGTAGGACTTTAGAGACTTGAAAAGTTAGACTTGATGTGTATAGGACTGGTGAGTTTTGTTGGGCTGAATGGCCTATATTTGTCTAGATTCTTCTAATGTGGTATTTCACAATCACATACATGTTTCTCTGCCGATACTTGTGTTTGCGCTCAATGAGAACCGTCAGTGCCAGGATGCGGTTGATGGTAGACTTCTTAGGAGTAAAACCAGACTGTTCCGGTCGCTGGTAGGTGAGTAAGTGATCACGGATCCTATTGAGGACGACCCTAGCAAGGACCTTACCCGGCACTGAGAGCAGTGTTATCCCCCTCTAGTTGCTGCAATCCAGGCTATCACCCTTCCCTTTCCAGATAGGAACGACAAGTCCCATTTTCCAGTCGGTTGGGATGAAGACAGCCTTACCACCAGCCTGGAGAAGTTCACCCAGGATGCCACAGATCCCTGCAGCCTTACCTCCTCTCAGTTGGTTCACCACCTCTGCAATCTCAGTGAGATTGTATGGTTCACAGCTAATTGGAGGATCAGCCTCAAGAACCGTGGTCCCAGAGATATCCAACATCCTAGCCGGAGTGCAGAGTTTCTTTGCAGCCTTTGTCAATTTTCGCAAAGTGTTTGACTCAGTTGATCGAGCTGCCCTGTGGGACATCCTGAGGATTCGCAGGATCCCCTCGAGGTTGCTGGATATCATGGCCGGCCTGTACACTGGTACTGTGAGTCCTGTGCAGAGTGGAGGCAGGACCTCTGCGTTTTTCCCAGTTGATTCTGGGGTTCGCAGGGGTGTGTTTTTGCTCCTACTCTGTTCAATGCTTGTATGGACTGGGTGTTGGGCAAGGTTGTGGTCTCCAGCGGCTGTGGGGCATCTGTTGGTGAAGAAAAGTTCACGGATCTTGACTTTGCTAACGATGCTGTGATCTTCACTGAGTCAGTGGAGGCTATGATCGGGGTTGCTCGAGAGACTGAGCGAGATGTCTGAGTGTCTGGCCTTGCAAGTGTCCTGATAAAAAACCAACAGCCAGGTCTTTAATGACCTCTTGGGCGTAGCCATCAGCAGTATGTCTGTTTGCGGAGAGAGTGTTGACCTTGTTGAGAGGTTTACTTACCTTGGCAGTGACATTCATGTGTCTAGTGACTCTTCCTATGAAGTCAGTAGGAGGATTGGGAGAGCATGGGGGGCCATGAGGTCACTGGAATGGGGTGTGTGGTGCTCCCAATATCTATGCAAAAGGACGAAGGTCCGAGTCCTGATGCTTCCTGTCTTGCTATATGGTTGCGAGACATGGACGCTATCCAGTGACCTGAGACGAAGACTGGACTCCTTTGGTACTGTGTCTCTCCGGAAAATCCTTGGGTACCGTTGGTTTGACTTTTTGTCGAATGAACGGTTGCTCACGAAGTCCCGAATGAGGCACATTACCTGCATTGTGAAGGAGTGTCAGTTACGGCACTACGGCCATGTGGCGCATTTCTCCGAGGGTGATCCAGCTCGTAAAATCCTCATTGTTGGGGACCGAAGTGGCTGGACCAAGCCAAGGGGTCGCCCATGTAACACCTGGCTGTGGCAGATATAGGGTCATTTCCAGAGGGTGGGACTGGACCGCGTGTCTGCCTGGGGGGTTGCAAACTGGGACCCCGAGTTGTTTCGTTGTGTGGTGGGTGTGGCAACGCACTGTACCAGTGCATGCTCTCCAACTTGACTTGACTTGATAGATGTCCATTTTGGTACTTGATTTTGACACAGTTTTGTCCTGGAACCACTGTATTAGAAGACAGACTTCTTCTTTGTATACCGTCTGATTGTGATTAGGTCTGTGATGGTAGTGTTGGAGGTAGAGGTTGTAGTCGTAGAAAGTGTGACAAGAAACATGACTGGGTCATCTTGATATGTACCTCAGCATGTCTTTATAGTGCCTTAGAAATACTGTAGAACTGCCATGTAGTAGAATCATTGGGGTTAGCAGCCAGCCAAGGAAGGTGCTACTGCGGAGCATGGCAGTGAAGCTGCAGATATAGAGTACTTATCTGTTCTTCTAAAATCCATTGGCTTGGGTTTGTGGCCACCAGCTAGCGTCCCTAAGGATTCTGGCATGATTTGCTTCACAGTGTTAGGGAAAGTGAGGCAGATGGTGTTGCCTCTGACCCCAAGTGAGTAGTGTGAGACGGAGCCAGCTGCATGAATGTGCAGCCAGAGGGAAAAACAGATGAGTGTATGTGTGGCAACATGAAAGGAATGGTGAAATATTGAGGTGGCAGTATCAACTATTGATGTAGCCCATCCCCTGCCGAGTTGTTAAAGTACATATTCATATTTTTCCTTTTGTACATCTGTTTCCAATAATGAAGTGTCTTAAGCAAAATACTGTTCTGGAATATCTTGATTTTTAATTAACTGAAGTAATATTGTAATTGCAAAAATGGCATTTCCATATAGTTTAGTCTTATTAGTTACATTTATGCACTTGGCCTAGTCTTTTGTCGTGGAATCATGCCACAACCCTTCCCAGTCCAGGCATTTTTGCACTGTGGTAGCTACCGGTAGCCAGCAGTGAACCTGCAATGTCTTGATTACAAAAGCTTTCAAAAGCATCCATCCATCCATCCATTTTCCAACCCGCTATATCCTAACACAGGGTCATGGGGGTCTGCTGGAGCCAATTCCCAGCCAGCACAGGGCGCAAGGCAGGAACCAATCCTGGGCAGGGCACCAACACACTGCAGGACACACACATATACACCAAGCACACACTAGGGACAATTTAGGATCGCACCTAACCTGCATGTCTTTGGACTGTCGGAGGAAACCCACACAGACACGGGGAGAACATGCAAACTCCTCGCAGGGAGGACCCGGGAAGTGAACCCGGGTCTCCTTACTGTGAGGCAGCAGCGCTACCCACTGCGCCACCGCCTTCAGAAGCAACTTTTTATATTGTAAGCTGTTCGGAGAACTATTATGTTCATGCAACGGGAGTGCTTTTTGGTGGCGTCTCTTTTTCTCTTACTCTGCACCATCTTTAGTGCAGAAGTGACATCACACTCTACCCTCCCACAGTACAAATCTTGTTGACTATGCCAAATGTTAGTCTGGATCATAACATGATTCCACAACAAAATGCCCAGGAAATTACTAATGGCTGAAAGTGAATTGTAGAGCACCGAACATTATTCATTTAGTGTAGTGTGAAGAATTGCAGGGGAAAACAGAGGTAAGAGTGTGTTTCATGAGTTTTTAAGGTGGCCGGTCTTTACTATAAACTCCTTTAACCTGTGGTTAGAATAATGTCGTTGTCCCTTTTGCATAGCATAGACACTGGCACCAGGAAGGCTTTTGACTGTGAAAACCTCTTCGCCAATACTGCCAGTATTTGAGGGAGCTGACATACTGACCAGTCTGGTTGAAACCACAAAATGGCTGTAAAAACCCAGAGAAAGACTTACTATAAAAAATAAGCCTTCTAATTTGATATCTAGACTAGGTTGTGACAAGTGTCATATAAGGGAACGTGTACTTCAGCACATTAAAAGGAATAGTCAGGATAAAAACTACAAGTAAAGCACAGGTTGCCTTGTGTCTTAAAGTGGCAAAACTCTTCCCTTCATTACCTTTCTTGTGTTGAAACGGTTTATATAATACTAGACGTGTAAACCCGTGCTGTAAAAAGTCTGGGCTCCTAGAAACCATGGATTCTGGCATTTCAGTCAATTAATCGCATTGGCTGTGCATTAGTGGCTCCTTGTCGGTTTCATTTTGCTGACATGCTAACTTTGCTTGTGTGTTAGTGGCATTGGTTTCACTTTGGGGACAGAGTTGCTTTCTTTGAGTTTCATGCTGTAGCCTTGCACTTCTGGGCCGGACAGACAGACACACATACTTCCACACGTTGACATTTATATACTATATAAGATAGTTAGTGACAGCCTGATACTAGCCTTTGGCTACACTACTGTCATTCATTTTAGCGTTATCCTGACAAGTCCTGTTGTTGTCGTCACATCGAGCCTACTCTAAGTGAGGCATCTTTTTTATTACCCACTTTCTGTCATTCTTAACACATTCACTATGCCGATTTGGCATCCTCTAAAACTAGTTGCTCCCTGAACATTTAATAAACAGGTTTTACTTAAGTTAGTAATGTGCTGATTGATTGGCTGCTAATTTAAATTGGCACGGGTAAATGGGCCAATCTCAAAAACGATTTTTTAGATTTGGATTTTCTAGGGTTTATGGTTGTCTCTGTTTTAGTGCTACTTTACGAAAAGAACACGTCATTTGGCTGCTGGAACAGTCGGACTTTAGGACAGAGTGTAGTCAAGAATACAGTAATCCCTCGCTACTTCGCGGTTCACTTTTCACGGATTCACGACTTCGCGGGTTTTTAAATACAAGTGATTGCCCGCCTATCGCTGAAGTTACGTTCCAGACCCATCAGCAACAGGAGAAAATCCACGATATAGAAAGACCATATAAATAAACATTTTTATAGTTTAAGCCTTAAAATACCCATCCCACATGCTTTAAACACATGTAAACTTATAAAAACACTTTGTTAACACATATAATATGTGGATGTCGGGCTAAGGATATGAGTAACATCTCACTATTATAAAACATTTTAACTTCACGCAAGACAAGACAGTGAGACAGGAAAATTGGTGATGTACAGGCTTTTAAATTATTGACACGCAGAGCGAAAAGCAGCACAAAGCCAGCACAAAGTCCACTTCTCCTTAGCGTTCATTCAGCTCCCCACCCCCTTGACAATGCAAACTGCGCCTCCGGGGAGTGGGGTTTGAGCGAACGTATGTTCAGCCCTCACACACCCCCACTCCTCCTCATCCTTCCGAATGCGCAGAGCGACAAGCAGGCATTTTGGCAGAAGCAGCACAAAGTCCATTTCTGCTCAGCGTGAGTTCAGCTTCCCCCCTTCACAAAGCGAGTGCAGACACATCGACGTCTGATCGCTGCGTGCAGTGTGCAGTGTTGGTCTGCAGTGTTTAAGAATGCAGAAAGTGTTTAAGAGCATAGGAAGTGTTTATGAATGAGTGAGAAAGGTTTATAAGAGTGTGGGAAGGGTTTATAAAGCCTTAAAATATGTATAAATAATAAAATAAATATAGGTCGCTACTTCGTGGATTTTCACCTATCGTGGGGGGCTCTGGAACGTAACCCCCGCGATAGGTGAGGGATTACTGTACTAGCTTTTACATAAAAGAAAGTGGAGTAGTAGTAAGCCTTCGTAAGGCAATCTTAGAGTTATCTTGTGCATGAAGAGGAACAGCAACATATATGTTGTCCATCTGTACTTGGAGTGTAAATAAAGGGAGATTGGTTTCAGTTTGATAAGGTGAGACATTTTTGTGTTGCTCTTTAGTCAAGGTGGACACGGCTTGTCTGAGTGTGAATAGTGAGCAAGCCTGTGTTTAGTACAGCAGCTCACATGTTTAATTGTGAAAAGAACAGATATATAAAAATTACATCATTGCTTAGGGAACAATGGGCTTGTTCGCTTTAAAACCAAATGTGTGCTTTATATGTATAAACTTGTTAAGCATGTTAGCATGGTAACTTCTTGATAAACATCTTACAAACATTTTAGTAGAATCGTGGCTTGCAATTAACACATTTTATTTTCTTTTATGGCATTGTGTTACGGATAATATTAAGTGTACATTTCTTTTTTATTACCCTAAGTTCTTGTCTATAAGCTGCGGCTTATCTAAGGAAAAAAGTTGTGAAAATGAAAAAATAGAATATCGGCTTATACATAAATCCGACTTATACAGTAATCCCTCCTCCATCGCGGGGGTTGCGTTCCAGAGCCACCCGCGAAATAAGAAAATCCGCGAAGTAGAAACCATATGTTTATATGGTTATTTTTATATTGTCATGCTTGGGTCACAGATTTGCGCAGAAACACAGGAGGTTGTAGAGAGACAGGAACGTTATTCAAACACTGCAAACAAACATTTGTCTCTTTTTCAAAAGTTTAAACTGTGCTCCATGACAAGACAGAGATGACAGTTCTGTCTCACAATTAAAAGAATGCAAACATATCTTCCTCTTCAAAGGTGTGTGTGTCAGGAGCACAGAATGTCACATAGATAGAGAAAACAATCTCTAGCAAACAAATCAATGGTGCTGTTTGGCTTTTAGGTATGCGAAGCACCGCGGCACAAAGCTGTTGAAGGCGGCAGCTCACACCCCCTCCGTCAGGAGCAGGGAGACAGAGAGAGAGAGACAGAGAGAGAGAGACAGAGTTTGTTTTTCAGTCAAAAATCAATACGTGCCCTTTGAGCTTTTAAGTATGCGAAGCACTGTGCAGTATGTCGTTTCAGGAATCAGCTTTACAAAAGATAGCAACGTGAAGATAATCTTTCAGCATTTTTAGACGAGTGTCCGTATCGTCTTGGTGTGCGAACAGCCCCCCTGCTCAATCCCCATATGTCAGGATCACAGATAGTCAGCGCAAGAGAGAGAGAAAAGTAAGCAATCTAGCTTCTCAGCCATCTGCCAATAGCGTCCCTTGTATGAAATCAAATGGGCAAACCAACGGAGGAAGCATGTACCAGAAATTAAAAGACCCATTGTCCGCAGAAATCCGCGAACCAGCAAAAAATCCGCGATATATATTTAAATATGCTTACATATAAAATCACAATTTAAATGACTGCTACGCGCGCGTGTTGACTCGGCAACGCCCAGAGCAGAAAGAACGCGCTCCGGCCGCGCCATGCGGGGAGTGAGAGAGACGCCAATATCTCACACTCTCTCCCCTCTTAAAGAAATTAAATGGGTGCGAGTGAGACCACTGACCTCCCTCTCTTCTATTAGTTTACGTTCGGCTTATCCATGAGTCCGGCTTATCTATGATAAGATTTTATTTTAAAAATTCGTATGATTTTTGGTCTCCGGCTTATACACGAGTCCGGCTTATAGACAAGAACCTAGGGTAGTTACAATGTATGGATCTTACGGGTATAGTATTTATTTCAGTATTTTTTGTGGTCTTGCTTTTATTGTGAAAGTGTCCATAAAAGGCACTTTAGCTTCCAAAGATGGTTCTTTTTTTTATTGGTGAACAAGTTTATTCTGGAAACTCTTAAATTATTCACCTTGTTTTACATGTTTTCCCACAATACTTTATCATTGGCATTCTTACAAAGGGCTTCATCCTATGTAAAGGATTAAACACTAAACTTCAGAAATGACATAATAGTTGAGGTCTTATCTATGGTCTGCAGTTTAATTAAAAAATACAACTCAAATGTAGAATTTAAAACTTCTACACGGATGATTATGCAGGAGCTTCGTGTAAGGGTGAAAAAAATAAATAAATTTAAAAGGATAAGGAAAACAAATCTAATTCGCTATTTGGAAACAGCCAGTTCTTGTAACATGAAATTGGTGATTGGCATCGGCCCTATAAACAACCTGATGGGAGCATCCCTAGTTTTTGTCCAATTTAAAATAAATAAATAAAACCTAAAGAAGTAACTGTATTTTGAGGAAGTCGTGCTAGCAGCTATTCATTTTATGTTACTAACTGTAACACACACATTTTGTAAGTATTTATTAATATACACCAAGTGCATTCTGTTCTCGTGTGTCATGTGTTTATCCCTCAAAAAGGTGTTGAGTTGTCTTGCCATAAAGAGAAACTCGAAAGTGCAAAGCTTTGTAGCTCCCTCTTCTTGGGTCCAGCCTGCACATTACTGTATGACAAACAAAATTAGGTTTGAGGTTGCACCCTGCTAAAGAAAATGAAGCCTGCTGTCATGTCAAATTTGTTTTCAGAATTGTGTGTTGGCTCTTTCTCAGCAGCCAGGCCAGCTGTGTTTTTTGCAATAGCAGTGGGATTTCCTGCAGTACATTTTGAGTGTTCAAATATCATTTGTTTCCAAAAACAGCATGTTATTTTCATCTGGATTGTGGTTTGTAGCTGTTTACTTCCCAGCCTGAAGGAAAATGAAGAGACCAAAAACATCCCTGCTTTAACTAAAAGCCATAGTGTAGTAGAATTTCAAAACTGGAATCAGTGGCGAGATCAAGAAAACTTTGCAGATCTGTAGAGTTAACTTGAACATTCTAAAGTTGTGAGACAGAATAAGCATATGGTTGAGAAGAGTAATCAAGTCATAATAATGTTACATATATGTTACATGTTACATATACCTGTGAAGCTCCTTCAGCATGGGAAATGTTATTTATATGGCTCCTTTCCCATGCTGAAGGAGCTTCACAGTCTCATAAACAAACAGCAGGTATATGTAACATTTGGATACAGATGTTTCCTGAATAGAACATTAAAACAGATAGATACAGGATATACTGTACATAGGCATTAAATCTCTCTATTATAAAAGAAACTCTTGAGACAAGACTATTGCCAAGAGATTTTTTCAAGTCCCGCCCTCTTCTCAGCCATTTCAAGTTAACGGCCCACACACACAGTCCTCTCATTCGTGTGAATGCTTTTGTCAGACACAGTTCCTGCACTCTCAGCTCTTATAAATTTTTACGTTTTCCTCACTTTAAGTTCCTAATTAAAGATGACTTATTATGTCCAAATCTTATTGAAGAATTTCATTCCAAAGGATTATCAACAGAAGAAATGAGTACACGGACGAATTAACGTGAAAATTGTCAATCGGTTATATGTCAGATTGGTTAAATGTATATCAATAGACTCTTCTGAAACAGTTGGTGGTGATGGTGCGGAAGATGAAAACATCAACTTACAACATCACGAAGAATGTCTACAACCATTAACACCAACTGGTCTTCCACCGGCCGAATTACTGTTGACAGAAGGACGTATTGTAATGTTATTATGTAATTTATGTCTGAGTGATGGGCTATGCAATAGGACAAGATTAGTTGTATTCAAAATTGGTCGAACAATTCTGACATGTAAAATTTTAACAGGCGACAAGAAAGGTAATGTAGTACATCTAACATGAGACACCAAAGGAGACCTTGATATGCCATTTGTATTAAAATGTTTACAGTGTCCCGTTAGAATAGCTTTTACAATAACAATTAACAAATCACAGGGACAAGCATTCGAAAATGTTGGTTTATTATATTAGAGACAAAGCAACGATATTCACTCATGGGCAGTTATACGTGGTGGTGTCACAATAAAACTCCAAACACGGAATCAAAATTCAATGCGATATTGATGAAAAGTTAATTCCAAATATTGTTTTTACTGAAGTTTTACAGGAAAAGTTTAAAAAGTATTTGTGTGTTAATTTCAAAGCCAAACAGGATGAAAACATATTACACAATGAATACCTCAAATGCAACATAATTTTCTTTCAATTTATTACGTTTTACTATTTTTTACTATCGTTAAATACTCGCTGTAATGTAAAATAGTTGTTACATATGCATAATAGAACTAATTCCCATAAAAATAACAATCTGTTTAAATTATACATCCGCTTCCCCATACGCGAGCGGCAGAGCTGCGAAGTGACTAGCACGCAGTACCCCTAGTAGAATAAAGACAATAAACCCAGAGTAAAATACTAGATTCAATACTAAAAGAAAGCCTAGCAAATATCATCATTTGTGATATAACACACACAAATTATCCTGAGCATCTAGACAGAGAGGAGGACTGAAAGAGGAGACAGAATGACAGGTTAAGTTAAAAGCCTTCCTGAACAGGTGAATTTTAAGTTTATTTTTTAAAGAATGAATGGAGTCAGCTGATCTAATTAATTTAGGGAGGTCATTCCAAAGTCTGGGTGCTATATAGCTGAAAGCCCTGCTGTCACCCATAGAGTGCAGGTTAGTATGGGGCACAACAAGATGGCCAGAATCAGAGGACCTTAGTGGGCGACTGGTGCAAGGCCATTTAAAGCTTTGTAGGCTAATAATAGAATTTTTTATATTCAATTCTCTAAGACACAGGGAGCCAGTGGAGGTGAAGTAAGGTGGCTGTCATGTGCTCGTTGTTGCTGGTTCGTGTTAGGACTGTTGCAGCAGAGTTTTGAATCAACTGGAACTGTGATATATGATTAGAAGTGGCACCTGCCAGTAGAGAATTACAGTAATCGATGTGGGACGCGATAAAAGCATAGAAAAGTTTCTCAGCATTACAAAAGGAGAGGAATGAGCGAACACTAGATATGGGATGGAGGTGAAAGTCAGAAAGTTCCTTAATGTTGTTTATGTGGGTGAAATAAGAAAGGGAGGAATCAAAAATAACACCAAGATTCATTGCATTAGAAGAAGGTCTGATGAGATCACCGTCAAGAGTAACTGAGAAGGAGGTCATTTTTTAAAGTTGTGCTTCAGTGCCAATTTGCAGCAGTTCAGTTTTGTTGCAGTTTAATTTTAAAGAGTTTTGCTCCACTCTGGTTTTAATTTCGCTGAGGCAAATTGTGACCTGAGAAAGCTCTGATGAAGTTTTGCTCTTAACATTGAAATAGAGTTTCATAGTATCATCTGCATAGAAACGATAGCTCAGTCCATAGCTGTAAAAGATTTGGGCAAGGGGAAACATATAGATACAGAAGGGCCGAGTACAGAGCCATGAGGAACTCCTTGTATGACCGGCGCGGAGTTGGGTCTGCTGTTGCCAAGACTAACAATCTCTTGCCTGTTTGTCAGATAGGACTTAAACCACCAGAGCGAGGTGCCAGAGATACCTAGCATGTTCTCCATTCTGGACTATAGAATGTCATGTCCGACTATATCAAATGCTGTACTAAGATCTAACAAAATTAATATGCTTGTTTGTCCAGAGTCTGCTGCCATAAGTAGATCATTAGTTACCCAAAGCAGAGCAGTATCATAGTTGTGCTGCACTCTGAAAGCAGACTGAAAAGATTCCATCAGTTTATTAGAGGTTAAATAATTTGGTAAGGTGGGAGGCTACAGTAACACACTCAGGAACCTCTTGACAGAAAAGTTAAGTGAGAGAGAGGCCAAAAATTAAGATTGTCAGCATCAAGACCAGACTTTTTTTTTTTTAACAGTGGGGGTCATAATTCATGTAAAATAACAAGTACTCTGTAAGAAAGTCTAGTTTGAAGAAGAGGGTGGAGTTGGATGTCTCATACCCTAGAAAAAGCTAATGTAGTTATTTTTTTGCTGTAAAGTCAATTTACCAACTAAACTTTGACTCTTTGACTGAAAAATTTAAAGAAACTTCAGAGTTATTCAGAGTTTATTTTTGATGAAGAAAAGATTTTTTTCAGGTAGTAGTGGATGTACCTATGAATACTTTCCATGTCCACTCTAGTAGATCAACTTGCTTGTTATCTTAAACAGTCTACTCCTCAAGCAACCAATCATGTGTCAAATTAGTCTATGGGTCATTTAGAAGTGGTTAACAGGTTTAGCTAAAGCTAGTTAAACCAAAGATGAAAAAAAAAAAAAAAACGTAATGTAAGCCACCTGGACCTTAGTATGGTTCCTGGTGCTGCACATGATGTTTCCAGCTGCTCTCTGTTGATTTTCATGCACTGCGATCTTTAGGGTTTATAAACAAAAAAAAAAAAAAATTAAGGATCAGAGGAAACTGGCCGGACTTATTCAAAGTAACAGAACAAGAAGCCGCAAATCCTCATATATCTCTTTTAAGCAGTGAGGAGGGCATCTCTGGATGCATAATGTGTTGGACCTTGACATTGAAGGGCTACCAAGAGCAGAAGGCCATACAAAGCGGGTTGTTCTCGTGTCAGCTGTGCTGGCTGGTGGTGGTGGTAGTAGCATTGTGTAATAGCATTGCGATTGTTTTCTTGGCACACATTAGTCCTCTTAAAACTAAGTGAACATCTTTTGAATGCCACTTTGTCCATAAGCATTATTGCTGAATAAGTGTATACCTTTATGACTAGAGTCTACGTTTTTAAATTGGTAATGCACCATGTCTTTAAGTATATATCATCTTAGGCTGGTTACACAAAAAGGCAGTGATTTGAGTCGATCCCAGTGGCCTACACAGTCTCCAGATCTTAATCCAATACAGCAGTTGCTCTCTGCGGGAGGTCTTGTTAAACTTCCAGGGTAGATGGAAGAGGACTAAAAGTTATAAAATAGCAGCAAAATACTTAAATCACAAAAATCAAGCTATAGCAGGAATGTTAAAGTCAAGTCACATTGGACAGATCCAGCCCTGCCATCTTTTTCACCCAGTCTACTCAGAACATGTTACATAAGTCCCATAATAATTAGCAGTTCTTTCCCCCAGTGTGTTTCATATTGTAGATTGTAGCCATACGAGTGTAACTAAGCTGGATTACATTTACCCCTGACATTAATATGTTTCTCCAATATCTGGATAAAGAGAGAATGGACTTTTTACATAATCGCATCAATATGAGGTTTAGTGGTTGCTCATTTTTACCTGTTTAGGACAGCACATTTCAGCTAGTAACCTGTAGTTAGAATGGGAATGCACTACTTATAATGGCCCAGCAAGGCAAAGTGGAAAAGAAGGTTTCATGCCACAAAGACCTTTACTGTTTCAACATGATGGTAAGTTGAATTTACATGCTCCACTGCTGGCAATGCATTTTTTTAAAAAGCTGCTCAAGTCTCGGGACTGGCCAGCCTTCTGTGGCTTCACTAACTGCTGCCACAGCCCAACATGATGCTTTTCTCTTTTAAGAACTTGATTGTTGTATATAGAGAGAAAATGCATATAGATAGACAGATAGATGACAGACAGATGGTCAGCACTTTGTTAGCAGGTGGAAATTTGGATTTTTCCAGAAGATAAATGCATTTTATTATATTATGGCAAACAACAAAAACACACCAGAATGATTGAAAAGAGAGCAGTCCCATTCGTAGTGAGGCAGCATTATGCAGATGCATTGCCATTGGTATTAAGGAGCCCCAGTAGTGTTTCTTGACACACTTGTGCTGAATTGTGTATTGCCTGAAAGTCCCCAGTGTTGGTATGTCTGAGAGAGGATGTGCATCATTGTCCTTAACACTAGAATTACCAGAGCCTACGAAAAAACTCGTAGATCTGTCCCACCTTATATCGATTTTTAAATCCATTCGCACCTCTCCGCCATCGTCTTTTGTCTTCTAAATGTGCAGATAAAGACAAGCTGCAAACAGCCAACTATTCCATCCCCCCACCGACTTAAAACGTGCACGAACTTCTCCCAGCTCATGCCTTGATTGATTATCTGGGAGTGAAGTGGAGTTTTAGAGTGAAAATAATTGATCGTTATTTGGAACATACGCATTTCATGTGTGTTCCGTTTCTACAGTAATCTGTGTAAACACATTTTTAAAACAGAAACGTTTTTCATATTCTAGTAGTAAATGACAAAATGTAGGCATAAACTATATAATGTGTGAAGCCTGACGGCCAACGCTGAGATTTGATGACTCAGAGCACAGGATGGGTTGGTAGTATTGAAAGCACTAGAGAAATCAAAAAGCCATCATCCTCACAGTCTTGCCAGCTTTACCCAGCCTTGTGGAGAAGACAGGTAATTGCATCTTCCACTCCAGTCTTTGTCTGAAAGGCAAATTGCTGTGTGTCCAGGTGGTCCAAGACCAGCCTCTCTGAGGTCTTGATGATGTGGGATTTAAGTTCAGTGGATTTGAAGTCATTGGGTGATTTCAACTCATGTCAAATCTGGCTGTCATTTATGAAAAAAGCGCTAGTGCTAAATCAAAAAAATAAATAAGGAGCTTCTGTAATTAAATTATAAAAAAGTGGTCACTTCTGTATTTTAAAAATTACTTTTGTTTTTTTATTTTCAAAAATATATAATTAAGAAGGTACCATAATTGAGCCGTTTGTGTAGTAAGCAGTTTTTGTTATTAAAAATAAGTGCCGTGACAAATTCTGTTATTGCTAATTACTAGTTATCATTTAACCCTAAATAATGCCTGCTTGCATGATTAAAAAATTCACAAAGTAGCAAAAATATATTTTTTTCTTTAGTAATAATAGTTTTTGAAGTGGTCTAGTAATCTTATATTATGTGGTTAAAAGAGCAGGCAGTGCAACAGCACTAGTAGCAAATTTAGTATTGTTAATAAATGTAAGTTCAAAAACAAGCACATTTGTAAGCCTGAAGCAGAATTACAAGAGGATAAATATCTTGGCCTGTTCCGGGGGTGGTCCTCACATTATTCTCATGGTACACTGGGAGGCCTTAATGGAATAAAGATTGAGAACCGCTACAGTACAACAACTTTTGGATGAGGTGGAATGACAGGCTTGCGACCACAGAACATGCAGGAATTGTGTGATGCTGTGCCTTGTGAAAGTTTCCAACGCCTTGTTGAGTCTGTGAGGGGGGAAGAATTTAGGCTGTTGTGAAGGCAAAATATGTTTTGGAATATTTTAAATAAAGAAATATATTGGGTAACGTGACAATAAATGAATACTAAACTTTCCTACAGTATAAGCATACACATGTAAATGTTTGGTTTATTTATTTATTTATATAGCGCATTTAAAACAACTAAAAGTTGACCAAAGTGCTTTACATAAAAGAGTAATAAATAAAAGCCAGTTAAAGAGTTATATATATAAAGTTATACATACAGAAACACATACACACCAACAGACACACATAAATAAATAATACATACACACACAAGAATAAAATGAGCACAGTATAAACAATATGAATAGATAGATAGATAGATACTTTATTAATCCCAAGGGGAAATTCACATTCTTCAGCAGCAGCATACTGATACAGAAAAAAAAAAAAAACAATACTAAATTAAAGATTGATAATAATGCAGGTAAAAAACAGACAATAACTTTTTATAATGTTAACGTTTACATTCCAACTGCCCCTCTCCCCAAACCCCCCCAACCCCCCCCCCCCCCCCCATCCCGGTGGAATTGAAGAGTTGCATAGTTTGGGGGAGGAATGCTCTCCTCAGTCTGTCAGTGGAGCAGGACAGTGACGGCAGTCTGTCGCTGAAGCTGCTCCTCTGTCTGGAGATGATCCTGTTCAGTGGATGCAGTGGATTCTCCATGATTGACAGTAGCCTGCTGAGCGCCCATCACTCTGCCACGGATGTCAAACTGTCCAGCTCCATGCATACAATAGAGCCTGCCTTCCTTACCAGTTTGTCCAGGCGTGAGGCATCCTTCTCTATGCTGCCTCCCCAGCACACCACTGCGTAGAAGAGGGCACTCGCCACAACCGTCTGATGGAACATCTGCAGCATATTATTGCAGATGTTGAAGGACGCCAGTCTTCTAAGGAAATCTACCCGATTTGAACACTCATACTCCTAAGCTAAAACACAAGTGAATAAAAGTGCTTTTTTAGTAAAAACCTAAAACTGTAAATTGTGGGAGACAGCCTTACTGGGAGGGGCATATCGTTCCACAGTTTAGGACCAGCCACCACAAAGGCACAATTACCCCCCAGCTTCAGCTTTGCTTGTGGGACAGTAAGCAATAGCTGAGTTGAGGACCTTAGCTGCCTGGTTGATGAATATTGATTGAGAAGATCAGCTAAGTAAGGTAGGGGCTGAGTCATATGAGGCTTTAAGCACAAACCATAGAATCTTACAATTCACCCTGTAACGAATAGGAAGCCAATAAAGTGGGCCAACACTTCACAGAGCAATGTGATCCCTTGTTTATCTGCTGGTCAAAACTGTAGCATCTGCCTTCTGTTCCAGCTGCAGGCCATTACAATAATCCAGATGAAACGTGACAGAAGCATGAATGAGATTCTGTAGGTCATTAAATGACAAAAATGGCTTGACCGTATCAATCGCCTTGAGGTAGAAAAAACTACTTTGTGTCACAAAACGTTTTGTTACTTACTTGTTTATTAATTATTTATTTTTTTTATTTCAGCGATGCCACAAGCCAACTGAAATAAGGCTTGAAATTTAAACTGTCACTTTCACCCATCAAAGTGCAGAGGGCAGGCTCTAGAGACTGCTGTTTATTGATTGGTGAATCTGTTTTCGAGAGTAGATAGATAGATAGATAGATAGTTACTTTATTAATCCCAAGGGGAAATTCACATACTCCAGCAGCAGCATACTGATACAAAAAACAATATTAAATTAAAGAGTAATAAAAATGCAGGTAAAAACTAACAACAACTTTGACTAATGTTAACGTTTACCCCACCGGGTGGAATTGAAGAGTCGCATAGTTTGGGGGAGGAATGATCTCCTCAGTCTGTCAGTGGAGCAGGACGGTGACAGCAGTCTGTCGCTGAAGCTGCTCCTCTGTCTGGAGATGATTCTGTTCAGTGGATGCACAGCGAGTAGTCAGTAGAATGGACTTTATTGTAGGTGTTAGGCCGTCAAGTGCTGCATTTACAGGAAATCTTCCAGATGCAGACTTTGGAAAAGAGGAAACTTCCAAGTCCCTTGAATTTTAAATTCAGTCATGTTGGTATGATTTGGATACGTGCGTCTCATATGCCATTTCTCTGTAGCAGCGGGAGTGCAATCTGCTCCTTGTATGCCAAGTAATGACAGGTGCACTGAAGAAGTTTTAATCAGTCTAATTGAAGGATGTATCTTAGTGTCATCAGCATTTTAATGGAACTTGAAATGTCTTCTAATGGTGGATAGTGTTGTAATCTGTATTCTGAGCTATTTCAAGGTAAGATTTCTATACCTACTAATAAAGTGATGACATGTTGCATGTTGATTTGCACACACAAGTTTAAAGAGCACTCTGTAAACTTGACAATAATGACACTATAATCCTATGCAATTCCAAGCAACATTTTCTTCAACTCTTGGCTATCATGGATGCCCACTGTAACATGTTTAAGTTTGGATGTGACCATACTCATGTAAAGATGCTTATTGTTCAGTTAGACAATCTCATAAAATTTGAAAGTAGCACCTCAAAGGGTAAGTCACCTTCTTTTTAGTTAACTAGCAGTGGATTGTGTTTAGGCCTGCTTTAGCATTTAATATCCAAAAATCAATGAGACAGTATTATTGAAAAGCACTATACAATGTGAGCATCAAAAGTGGACAAAGGCTGTATGCTTCTCATGGAGGAATTCCTTTATAATTATAAACATAAATATGTTACCAGTATGCAAACATTTTTTGTACTTAACGTTAGCTCACTTTGTTTCGGCAGATGTTAGTATATTGAAGTATAAAATAAACAAGGTGAAGTAGCTATAATCGTTTAAATAAACTGTTTTTGTTTTATGTCTACTCCGCTGCCATTTATCTTCATATTATTTCAAAAGTTAGTTATTGGTTATTACTTTCCTGTTCTGAAACACTCGAACATTAGATAAGCTTTTAAAGTTACAATTTCTATTGTTAGTTAGAAAAAAAAAAATCTCATCACAGTTATGTTAAGATGTTTATACTCGCCAGGCACTGGTGCCATTGCACGGTCATGTTCTATTGAGAAGAGGCTTGCTGAGCCATGCTCCATCAGTGTAAGCTCTCACACGTTATTCCCGAGACAGGCATTTGCCCTTTCAAAAGTTGATTTGCGTGTCAGTAGGATACCCAAAGCTGTCCCAGCTAAAAGGTCTCTGCACCGCATCAATCCAAAGACCACAAGTATACTTCATGTACTTTCATATTTTAATTGCCAGCTACAAACATGCATGCTGCCGAAGCATATAACAGAATTTGGTCCTTTGTCTCTCTTGATTGCTTCAACCCATTTTCTTCTCTGCGCTTCATCAGTTGGACAAATCAGGCAAGGTTGTTTCTGTTTTGCGATTGAACACAGATGCATGTTTCATGATTCCACCATTGATCTGACCAACTGAAAAAGAGTTTATCCCTTGATGATGCTTCCTGGAGATAATAGTATGAAGTGTGAAAAGGGCTAACTGCTATGAACTGCAAGCTGCTGAAGTAGAGTCTTTGAGAATTTTTCAGAATTGCCCAACCAGTCAGTAAGTCTGCACATCTTGATGAGTAGAGATGACCATTTATATTTCCAGGCTTAATTCTTGTAGGTCCTTGTTGGTGTCATTGAATTAAATAATTAAACAATTAGATACATAAATAAGTAACATTTAATCGTTTATTACTTATTAATCTTTTGTCAACATTGAACAATGTATTTGCATATTTATTCATTTAAAACAATTAGAAGTATCTTTAGCAGAAGTGGTCTGAGTCATCACTGTATATGTGAACCCAATGAAGTGACATCTGAGGGTAACTTTTCTTTGATCTTTGCTGTTTTTTCCTGAATAAGATGTATTACATTTAATTGTATTTATTTACCACTTTGAGGGCAGAGCTCTGTCTGCATGTTATGTCTTGGGCAAATGAAGAACTGCATCTTTTCCAAATCTGTGTTTTTGTTTTATGATTGACCAAAGATTACTAATCTAGCAGTTTACTTTGAAAATTTAAATGATTATTTCTCTCTTCCCTTTATCTCTAGTGAAAAATGTAAAGCTAGAGGATTCACTGTGATTGTGGATGGAAGAAAGTCTCAGTGGAATATAGTGAAGACTGTTGTTTTAATGTTGCAGGTAAAAATCATCCCACTATGTTGTATTTTTAGTCTATAACAAGAACAAACCTACTTTTAACAATGTACATATTGTTATATTTTCTCAAGATTTGTGGGTTTCACTGCCTCAAAATAAATGCCCCCACCTTTTTAGGTATTAGATAGATAGATAGATACTTTATTAATCCCAAGGGGAAATTCACATTCTCCAGCAGCAGCATACTGATACCAAAAAAAAAAACAATACTAAATTAAAGATTGATAATAATGCAGGTAAAAAACAGACAATAATTTTTTATAATGTTAACGTTTACATACCCCCCGGGTGGAATTGAAGAGTCGCATAGTTTGGGGGAGGAACGATCTTCTCAGTCTGTCAGTGGAGCAGGACAGTGACAGCAGTCTGTCACTGAAGCTGCTTCTCTGTCTGGAGATTACACTGTTTAGTGGATGCAGTGGATTGTCCATAATTGATAGGAGTCTGCTTAGCGCCCGTCGCTCTGCCACAGATGTTAAACTGTCCAGCTCCATCCCAACAATAGAGCCTGCCATCCTCACCAGTTTGTCCAGGCGTGAGGCGTCCTTCTTAATGCTGCCTCCCCAGCACACCACCGCGTAGAAGAGGACGCTCGCCACAACCGTCTGATAGAACATCTGCAGCATCTTATTGCAGATGTTGAAGGACGCCAGCCTTCTAAGGAAGTATAGTCGGCTCTGTCCTTTCTTACACAGCGCATCAGTATTGGCAGTCCAGTCCAGTTTATCATCCAGCTGCACTCCCAGGTATTTATAGGTCTGCACCCTCTGCACACAGTCACCTCTGATGATCACGGGGTCCATGAGGGGCCTGGTCCTCCTAAATCCACCACCAGCTCCTTGGTTTTGCTGGTGTTCAGGTGTAGGTGGTTTGAGTCGCACCATTTAACAAAGTCATTGATTAGGTTCCTATACTCCTCCTCCTGCCCACTCCTGATGCAACCCACGATAGCAGTGTCGTCAGCGAACTTTTGCACGTGGCAGGACTCCGAGTTGTATTGGAAGTCCGATGTATATAGGCTGAACAGAACCGGAGAAAGTACAGTCCCCTGCGGCGCTCCTGTCCTGCTGACCACAATGTCAGACCTGCAGTTCCCGAGACGCACATACTGAGGTCTGTCTGTAAGATAGTCCACGATCCATGCCACCAGGTATGAATCTACTCCCATCTCTGTCAGCTTGTCCCTAAGGAGCAGAGGTTGGATTGTGTTGAAGGCGCTAGAGAAGTCTAGAAACATAATTCTTACAGCACCACTGCCTCTGTCCAAGTGAGAGAGGGATCGGAGCTGCTGAAGAGGCTGCCACTCTCGGCAGCAACAGAAAACATTGAATTGAATTTTGTGTATTGCACACCATCTATGTCTTCAGAAGACGTGAACAAAAATAAAAATGAAACATTAGAAATATCATCTTTGGGAGCTTCTCATGTTTTGATAGAAGAGAAGGACATACTGATTTGAAAGGTCACTATTATTGACAGTGTTTCAAATACTGTACATCATTCACAGGAATTGGGTCAGGTCGGGGGGCATACACTAGCACAGCATGTTGCCGCACCCACCGCATGACGAAAAAGCTTGGGATCCTGGTTGACAGCCACCCAGGCAGACATGCTGTCCAGTCTCACCCTCCGTAAATGACCCTCTGTCTGCCGCAGCCAGGTGCTACGTGGGCGTCCCCTTGGCCTGGTCCAGCCTCTCGGATCCTCAACAATAAGAATCCTGTGAGCCAGATCACCCTGGGGAACATGTGCCACATGGCTGTAGTGTCGTAACTGATGCTCCTTTGCAATGCAGCTATTTTAACCTTGGATATGTGTCAAGTTAGTAAAGAGTTACACTAAAGCTTTCAAATGCTATATTATGTAGCACTTCTTCTGTCCTTTCGTTGAGATATGTACTTCTGGCATTATTCGGTAATGTGCTGATTTATGGCACCATTTGGGACTGGCTGTTTGGCCGTATGTCATATTGGCTGTATGTCAGTCACAAAGTGTACAGGTCATTGCAGTTGATGCTCTCTGGGTCTGGTGTGTGTTGTCGGTGTGGAGTAGCACAAATAGATCTTTGTGTCTTGGCGGCTACACACCAGGTCCGTGTAAGGCAGTCTTTCTCAACCACTGCATGTTTGCTGTCATTGGTTCACAAGTATGTCACCTTAGCCAGTGTTTCCTCAACCACTGGGCCACGACACAGGTTGCTGTTGTTAGTTTGTGAGTGAGTCACCTAAGCAGTTTGACAGTGCAGCACAATTTATTTCCCCATTTCTAAGTGAGCTTGTTTCACCAAGGGTTTGTTTGCACAAGCTGTTAGAGGTGTCATCAATGAATTTAAAAAGGCAAAACTGGGGTGCAGGACCAAAACATTTGAGAAACACTAATGTAAGGAAGGTGGTGTAGGCTAAATATCTAAGTAGTAGCACTGTGGAGCTGGACAATCAAACCAAAACCTTAAAGGACCCTCCAAGAGTCAGAAAACATGTGAGACCCAGCGAAGAAATAATGAAGTATTTATTAGTTCTGCTGGGTTTGTAAATTTGTAGAACATTTTTGCTAAGTACAAATTGCCTTGACTCGGTTGGCTGTAAATCAGCACGTGACTGTAGTTTCACAAGAGGGTGAGGTACACTATTTGCACAGTAGTATTTTTCTTTCAATATCTTAATTGTTGCATTGAATGGCATCATCTTGTCTGTCACGTAAATTCAGGTGGCCTTGTTTAGTTGCTGCTTTTCATATGTAATGAAGATAACAGAATTTTATTAATAATTGAACACAGTGACATACACTATACACAATGCAACAAATAATTAAACAATACACATATCAGCTTGTGAACATGTTTTACAACAACACAGTACAAGTAACACACTGCAGTAATAAAAATGATCAGTTCTCTAGCAGTCCTTCAGTGTTTAATGTTATTTTTAGCTATAGTCCAGAAGTTGGGCACATGCTTACATGGCATTCTCAAAACACATTTAATTAGGTAGCATGTGATGTTGGGGTGATGAGTGATGACCAACTAACTTCTTCTGATCACACTGCTGCAGTCTCCCACTTATACAGAGTGAATCTACACATCTGCAAGATTACAGTATTTGATGGAGTTTGTGTATTCGACTCAACTTCTTGTCCAGGCAATGGTCACGATGTAGTTGTCTAGTGCAGTTATTTAGTGACAAGGGTACTGGCAAATACTGTCAAGCCATTGCATCTATAACTCCCCTTCTGAGGTTGGCAGCACACATCAAGTTCAAGTCATAGGTGCTTCCCTACATGGCAGTCAGTAGATCAGCACCTACTTATTTGAAGGCCCTCATTAGGTACTCTGCTCCTTCATACCCATTCAGGTCTGCCATGGAGATACCAACTTCACAAGGCATCACATTTCAGTCTAGATTCTATTCACATGTAGCCCCTAACTGGTATAATGAGTTACCACATTAATCCAAATCACTGACTGCCTTACTTTGTTTAAGAAGTGTTTGAAGACCTTCCTGTTTTGAAAATTCCTCATGGCTGATGGTTTTCAATTCTTTTTGTTGCTGAGGTAAAGTTAAGTAGTCTTGTGCTTCATTCGGTTTAATGGTTGCTTCCTTTTAAGGTCTAAAGCATTTTTCACTTGTTTTGGTCAAAATTTGTAACCTAGTCTTGTAACTACACATGTTTCAAAACAAACCCCTAACTGATATTGATATTTGTAAATCGCTTTGGATAAAAGCGTCTGCTTAATCAATAAATCTAATGTACTGTAGGTAGTCTGAAGGAGGCAGCCATTTCTTTAAGTGCCGACGACTGTGTTATTCACATTTATCTGGGAAAAAATTACAATTTTTTTAAGACAGCTGCTAATGCATTGCAACTGGTAGAGTAATGGAACATTCAGTGTGGTTAGACTCAAATGAATGTGCAAACTTCAGTTTCCTAAGAGGTGGTGTCACCATAGAATGAACCGTTTTGGCATAACAGTTCCTTCTCTTCATGGAAGTTATAGCAAACATATGCTGCGTTTTAGTTTTGCTAACGGCATTGAAATGTCTGTTAATTACACTTATAGAACATGAGCTTATATCCCACCATGGAAAACTGTCGCCTTATGTGTGTTTACATTAATAAAGCTGATGTTGCGTTCAAGAGGCATTCAAAGACAGAAAACATTGCAGAAAATATGCATAGGCAACTGTGATAAAAATCCTGTGACTGTATCTCACCATTCAGTAGAAAACTGAGAGATAGAAAGTGTGGTGTTTGCTAGACCATGCAATGTGCCAGAGAGACACTGCTAAGATGTTAAGTTGTGCTACCAGTCACTGGCTTTAGAATGTCTCCATTTTCCATTTGAAATGTAAGCAGTTCAAGTCTAGTGAAAAAGTTAGAAACGTAGAAATGTAGTAGTTCAACTGATAGAGGGTTTAAAAAAAGATTAAGTTACCAAAAGCTGGAAAATATAATTTTCAGAGTTACACAAAAAATGCCTCCTCCCTGGAGAGGTGGAGATATGCTGTAGAGAGGAGAGGAGTGAAGGTCAGTAGGAACAAGGTCAATCCTCGCAAAGCTCCAGGACCAGATGGCATCCCAGGCCGTGCCCTCAGGGCGTGTGCTGACCAGCTAGCAGGTGTGTTCACCAACATTTTCAATCTCTCCCTGAGGCAGTCAGTGGTCCCCACTTCCTTCAAGGCATCCACCATCATTCCTGTCCCAAAGAAACCGGTGGTCTCCTGTCTGAATGACTACCGCCCGGTTCCACTGACATCGGTCATTATGAAGTGTTTCAAACAACTAGTCAAAGGTTACATCTGCTCCTCCCTCCCTGACACACTGGATCCTCTCCAATTTGCTTACAGAGCAAACAGATCGACACAGGATGCCGTTGCGCTAACAATAAACACTGCCCTCACCCACCTGGAAAGAGGAAATACATATGTAAGAATGCTGTTCATAGATTACAGCTCGGCATTCAACACCATCATCCCCTCAAAACTCATCTTGAAGCTTGACGACCTTGGGTTGGGGACGACCATCTGCAGATGGATTTTCTCTTTCCTCACAAACAGGCCCCAGGTGGTGAGAGTCGGCAAACACACATCCTCATCACTCATTTTAAACACAGGAGCGCCGCAGGGCTGTGTGCTTAGCCCCCTCTTGTATTCCTTGTTCACCCATGACTGTGTTGCAAAACACGGCACAAACACCATCATCAAGTTTGCAGACGACACAACCATCATAGACCTTATCACTGACAACGATGAGACGGCCTACAGAGAGGAGGTGCTGGCATTGAGTAATTGGTGCCTAGATAACAACTTGTCTCTTAATGTCAGCAAAACCAAGGAGATGATCGTGGACTATCGAAAACAACAAGGCAGAGAACACCAGGCCATCTACATCAGCGGCATAGAAGTTGAAAGGGTTAACAGCTTCAAGTTCCTCGGAGTAAACATCACCAAGGATCTCTCGTGGACCCTTCACATAGACACTGTGGTCAAGAAAGCTCGCCAGCGGCTCTACTTCCTGAGGAGGCTGAGGAAGTTTGGCATGAATGCCAACATCACCTCAAACTTTTACAGGAGTGTGGTCGAGAGTCTGCTGACGGGCTGCATTACCATCTGGTATGGGAGCTGCTCTGCCAGCAGCCGGAAATCACTACAGAGAGTGGTGAAGGCAGCAGAGCACATCACGGGCAAGAGTCTTCCTGCCATTGAAGACATTTACCTCCATCGGTGCTTGCGTAAGACAAGCAGCATCATAAAGGACCACAGCCATCCAGCACGCTAGCTGTTCTCCTTGTTACCGTCTGGCAGACAATACAGGAGTCTGGCTGCTCGGACTACAAGACTTAAGAACAGCTTTTACCACCAGGCCATTCGACTCCTCAACAGCAACACCTGAACACTTACATACACTTACATGACACCTACATTGCACTACATTTACATTGCACTACTCACACACAAACTTTACCTGCACACACTCAGAATACTGACTGGAACATGCATCTGCACTTTATGGAATATGCATCTGCACTTATAAAACATCTGTGCAATAACTGTCATTTGTACTTGCTGCTCATTCAACTCATATTGCTCTATAACTTCTTTTAAAACATACACATTTTATTTTATATGGCTTGTCTATTTTTAACTTGTAATCTTTTTTTAAGGTATATTGGATCTAGGCTGAGTGACTTGTTTTTCTCGTCATACACATTTCATTGTATGTTGACCCTGTGTTAACCTATATATGACAAATAAACCTAAACCTAACCTAACGTGTGTGAATGAGAAGGAGGTCAGTGGACATGTACATGGGATTTCTCAGTTTTTTTATTTTTAATAAATTTGCAAAAACCTCAATTAAACTTTTTTCATGTTGTCATTATGGGGTGTTGTGTGTAGAATTCTGAGGAAAAAAATGAATTTAATCCATTTTGGAATAAGGCTGTAACATAACAAAATGTGGAAAAAGTGATGTGCTGTGAATACTTTCCGGATGCACTGTATATGGGCTGGAGACAGTGGCACTGACCAGAAAGCAGGAGACAGAGCTGGAGGTGGCAGAGTTAAAGATGCTAAGATTTGCATTGGGTGTGACGAGGATGGACAGGATTAGAAATGAGGACATTAGAGGGTCAGCTCAAGTTGGACGGTTGGGAGACAAAGTCAGAGAGGTGAGATTGCATTGATTTGGACATGTGCAGAGGAGAGATGCTGAGTATATTGGGAGAAGGGTGCTAAGGATAGAGCTGCCAGGGAAGAGGAAAAGAGGAAGGCCTAAGTGAAGGTTTATGGATGTGGTGAGAGGGGACATGCAGGTGATGGGTGTGACAGAGCAAGATGATGAGGACAGAAAGATATGGAAGAAGATGATCCACTGTTGCAACCCCTAACGGGAGCAGCCGAAAGAAGAAGAAGAAGAGTTACACAAAAATATCCTTTTTTCAGGGAAACAAGGATGGGATGACAACTTAGGTTTTTTTTTTTTTTTTTTTTGAAGCAATGGAACAATAGAACACTCTAGACAAGAACAGGCCATTCAGCCCAACACTATCCATGTATCCACTTGGAAGTTAAGTAATCCTTGTAAGTAGGTGAAAACAACTCCTTCCGTTCTCTCAACTTTTGCAGATTACTTATAATTACAAAATTCTTATTCTTCTGTGCACACCACATGTATAATGGGGTGGAGTGGTGGCTTGGATCTGCGCTGGTATCCAGAAGGTTGCCGGTTCGAATCCCCGTCACTGCCAAAAGAGATCCTACTCTGCTGGGCCCTTGAGCAAGACCCTTAACCTGTAATTGCTCCAGGGGCGCTGTACAATGGCTGACCCTGCGCTCTGACCCCAAGGGGTATGCGAAAACTAACAAATTTCTAATACGAGAAATCGTATAAGACGAAATAAAGAACAAAAAAAAATAATGACACATTCATTGTCCAAAGAATGATATATTTGTATTAAAATAATGTAGCAGCCCTGCCTTTAATTGTGTAAATGGTGCATAAGTGCATTGTTGGCAAATAGCATGAGCCTCAGTGTCAAGTTTTAGTAAGTGGTCAGCGATTTCAAATAGGCCATGTGTTGGAGTTCATGTATGTTCTTATTAGGTTCATGAAATGTTGCTGTGGATATTCAGAACTGAAGTGTAAAGTAGTCCTGGATGCTTATGCAGGTTGGTACTGGAAAAGTCATAAAAAGGTCCTGGAATATGAAATGTACTGAAGTGTATGAGCCTTGTTGTGTGTTATATATATTTCTTGATTTTTTTTTTTTTGTATTTAAAGGGTAAAAAAAAAAAAACAACTAAAATTTCTTCCTTGGGACGAATACAGTACAATCTGTATTATAGTACTGCACAGCTAACTTGGAGGAGCTGTTTTGAAACTGCTGAAAGTCATTAATGATGCACAATATTAAATAGAAGTGAGAAAGATTTTGATATTGTTAAATGTTCATTATGTCTATATTAAATCATGAAAGATTAAAAGCCATTAAATAAAATATTGTTTCAGCTCTATTTTATTACACCTTAGGATTATCAGATCAATATTTATTCTCTTGAATTTTATTTTTTTGTCCTCTTTTTAAGAATGTAATCCCTGCCGAGGTGTCTTTGGTTTGTGTCGTCAAGCCTGACGAGTTCTGGGATAAGAAGGTGACACACTTTTGTTTCTGGAAAGAGAAGGACAGGCTTGGATTTGAGGTATGGAAACTGCCTGAGCAGAAAGTGGCTTGTTTACATGTGCCAGAGTGATGTGTTTAGCTAATTGATACAAATTAGGAGAGTGAATCATTAGAGCCTAAAGCTGTTTATTAAATGTGGAGCTTAGTGCTTGCATTGCTTTGCATATATAATTTGCTTTCAGAGCTTTAACATTAAATTAGCTGCCAAAACCCTGTTCTGTGCATACTGTAGTGATGGTTTCCTGTCTGAAATTTTGCAGAGGTTTTCTGAAACATAAATAAATGAATGAATAAATAAATAATTTTCCATTTAATTTATAAAACTGGTAAAATTGGTTTTAAAACCTTATTTTTTTATCAGTAAGTATTGTATTTGTTGTCTTTTTATTTTCTTAAATATGCAAAGAAAGGAGTCTGGGAGGGGTTAATGTTATGTGTCTAACATTTTAAAACCTATCAGTGTTGTCGAACAGTTTTATTCACTCCATTTAATTAATTTTGCACTGTGCATATTCTACTGCAGAGCTTTAAGTGAATGGGTCAGCATAAAAAGTGCTTAGCCATCTTGGGGTTTGTTCACAGCTATAGACACAGAGGCAAGTAACATCCAGTTTTAACTTGCTGATACCTGCATTAAGAAGTACTTTGATTTTTTGGTCAAGTACAAACCCTTTCTTTTGTGAAAGTACTTTGGGTGACCCAAAAATACAGGAGTTTGTGTTATAAGTAGCTTTTTCAGAGAGTGCTCTTTAGTGACATTGGGCTCACAATAAACAATGACAGCCGACTGGACAGCTCAGATGTGGGATTGCCTGAGTTTGCCTCTACCATCCACATCCACATTCACTTTCACCACTTCTAATGGTTATAAGCAGGTACAGTGCATCCAGAAAGTATTCACAGTGCATCATCACTTTTTCCACATTTTGTTATGCCTTATTCCAAAATGGATTAAATTCATTTTTTTTCCTCAGAATTCTACACACAACACCCCATAATGACAACGTGAAAAAAGTTTACTTGAGATTTTTGCAAATTTATTAAAAATAAAAAAAATTGAGGAAGCACATGTACATAAGTATTCACAGCCTTTGTCATGAAGCTCAAAATTGAGCTCAGGTGCCTCCTGTTTCCCCAGATCATCCTTGAGATGTTTCTGCAGCTTCATTGGAGTCCACTTGTGTTAAATTCAGTTGACTGGACATGATTTGGAAAGGCACACACCTGTCTATATAAGGTCCCACAGTTGACAGTTCATGTCAGAGCACAAACCAAGCATGAAGTCAAAAGAATTGTCTGTAGACCTCCGAGACAGGATTGTCTCGAGGCACAAATCTGGGGAAGGTTACAGAAAAATTTGTGCTGCTTTGAAGGTCCCAATGAGCACAGTGGCCTCCATCACCCCTAAGTGGAAGAAGTTCGAAACCACCAGGACTCTTCCTAGAGCTGGCCAGCCATCTAAACTGAGCAATCAGGGGAGAAGGGCCTTAGTCAGGGAGGTGACCAAGAACCCGATGGTCACTCTGTCAGAGCTCCAGAGGTCCTCTGTGGAGAGAGGAGAACCTTCCAGAAGGACAACCATCTCTGCAGCAATCCACCAATCAGGCCTGTATGGTAGAGTGGACAGACGGAAGCCACTCCTTAGTTAAAGGCACATGGCAGCCCGCCTGGAGTTTGCCAAAAGGCACCTGAAGGACTCTCAGACCATGAGAAAGAAAATTCTCTGGTCTGATGAGACAAAGATTGAACTGTTTGGTGTGAATGCCAGGCGTCACGTTTGGAGGAAACCAGGCACCGTTTATCACCAGGCACCATCCCTACGGTGAAGCATGGTGGTGGCAGCATCATGCTGTGAGGATGTTTTTCAGTGACAGGGACTGGGAGACTAGTCAGAATAAAGGGAGAGATGACTGCAGCAATGTACAGAGACATCCTGGATGAAAACCTGCTCCAGAGCACTCTTCACCTCAGACTGGGGCGACGGTTCGTCTTTCAGCAGGACAACGACCCTAAGCACACAGCCAAGATATCAAAGGAGTGGCTTCAGGACAACTCTGTGAATATCCTTGAGTGGCCCAGCCAGAGCCCAGACTTGAATCTGATTGAACATCTCTGGAGAGATCTTAAAATGGCTGTGCACCGACGCCTCCCATCCAGCCTGATGGAGCTTGAGAGGTGCTGCAAAGAGGAATGGGCGAAACTGTCAAGGATAGGTGTGCCAAGCTTGTGGCATCATATTCAAAAAGACTTGAGGCTGGAATTGCTGCCAAAGGTGCATCGACAAAGTATTGAGCAAAGGCTGAGAATACTTATGTACATGGGATTTTTCTCTTTAACTCACCAAGAATAAAGAAATTACTTTTTATTTTAAATTGGTGTTTTTGTCTCTCGTTGTTTTCGACTTCAGCGTCCACACCATTTTTCCTCTTTCATTAGCAGCATATTATTACAGTACACACTACAACTTCCTTCCATGCAAATGTTACCAGCTAAAAATTCCTTCAGGGTGATGCCTTTCTCTCCGCCACTACACATCCTCTCTGTGACATTATTGACAGTGGGAATCACACAAAGGTCTCTGAAATCAGAGCTGCTAGTTCTAACTACAGAGCTAAATGGAGAACTCCATTTAACCGGCTGATCATCAAACTTGTAATTGGTCTTAGCATGTATAAACACCAAATTTTCTTTATAGATAAATAATGTCTAATAAATTATCATAGTCGTAATCTGTATGTCAGTGCCAAATGGGTCAGTGTCCTACTAAAAGATCGACTCTGAGAGCACATCTTAGTTAATGACGGAATTGCATGGGCTGATAGACAACTGTTTCATGTGTGGGCAGAGTGGTGTCTCTGAGGCTAAGGATCTGCTCTGGTATCCCGAAGGTTGCCGGTTCGAATCCCTGTCAGTGCCAAAAGAGATCCTACTCTGCTGGGCTCTTGAGCAAGGCCCTTAACCTGTAATTGCTCCAGGGGGCGCTGTACAATGGCTGACCCTGCGCTCTGACCCCAAGGGGTATGCGAAAAAAACTAACAAACACTGTTGTAAGTCGCTCTGGATAAGAGCGTCTGCTAAATGATGTAAATGTAAATGTTTTCAGCACAGTGGACAATTTCCAAAATGTCTAATGATGACAGTGACTTTACAAAGGTTCTTTAAGTAATGCAAGTCCAACTGGAGTTTCACCTTGTCCTTTTTCATTTTGTCATGGTACAACAGAGACAAGACATTGGACAAATAAGTCTCAGTTCTGTTTGTATGGCCTAAAACACCCGCTTTGCTTCTTTTCTTGTAATTGATTTGTATATATTATACTTCTGACAAGCAGTCATTGGTTTTCATCACATGCACCCATGGAAGGCCACCCTTATGACAAAACCAAACTTGGTTTTAGAGTGGTGTGACTAAGTTATTGGGGATATCGCGCACCCTTAGTTTACATGACTCACTAAGATTATGGAAGTGAAGGGTACAACTGAAAATGTCTGGAACAGTCATTTAATGTGATACCAGACTCAAACAGCTTGTCTTTTAGCACATCACTTAAGGCCTCCACTGCACTCCATCACCTGATATCTGATCCTTTTCTGCAGCACTCTGAACCACTTTCCTTGCCTTCTCCAAAATCTTGATCACTTGATCTGACCCACACTCCGTTCGATCACTGTTGTACTACTTTTCTAATCTTCATTAATTCCTCCCTTCACACACAATCATGCCACAGTGGTCTGTCAGCCATGCAACTCCAGGACCTTCAAATGCCTTCAACATTTCTGACTTTACTCCAAGTTGGGCCAACTGCTGTAGGCTTTTCAGAGTTTTCACAACCTCCTCTCAACAATTATGGCTTGATCCCTCAATTTTTTCATTTCAGATGTTATCTGCTTCATTTCCTTAAACAACCACCACCACCTTTATTTGTGCAGCACACTTTCATACAAAACATAATGTATCTGAAAGTGCTCTACTGCACAAGGTATTAAACAGAAAAATGAATGAATAATGAGGTGCCAAAAATAATAATTAAGAATAAACCAATTTGCACTTCCATAATGTAGATTAACAAGTAACAGTTAAATTAGAATCCTTAATTATGGATTACATTGGTAAATTCATTATTTTAAGTTTCTGATGATTATTACGAGAAGTCTCATGCAGTGGTCAGATGGCCAGGGAGGACATGAAAACTTCAGGGGGTGATAGTGTGATCTGTAATCTAGTGATTTAATCTATAATCTGTCTGCCTTTGTTTTTCTGACGCTTCTAGTTAACCTCTCTTTTCCTCGGTTGTCATCTCTGCCTTAGCACTCTACCATGTTTGGTGGTCCCCTTGCCCATGTACAGGCTTCTTCTGTTGTGCTCAAGCAGGCTTTCTTTGTCACTTATTACTTGCCACCCGCGCCTGATGCTTTGTAAACTTCATTCTGTCTTGCCACCCATGTTTCAGAAAATTTTTTTCTGACACTTTCATCTTAATTGACCCAGACCCTCTGTCTCTGTGTGTACCTCCTCTTACTATTCTTCATTGCACTGAACCAAGCAATGCTGTGATACACACCCTCCTCCAGGAATAAATTTGACTTACTTCACCAAGCTCTGTTCAATTCTCCTTACTGGGCTTCTTACTGCACCAAATTAATTTTGCCAGCTTGGTTTCCTCTGTCTTAATCATGGTGTTGCACTCAACAATTTGCAATCACCAAACCTGAATACAATTACAGTTTACTTTCCATACTTAAAAGCAAGTTTGTTTATTTCTTAGCAAATTTGGCTCAGAAGAGCTGGCAGGTCAGTTGTTTATACAAAAATAAAACATAGAACATGAATATTGAATGAAGGATTATGAGGATATAGCCAGTTAAATCAAAGGAACATAAAATGGATAAAAATGTCTGAATTTATAGGGTTAATGCGGCCCGGATAGGCACCAGCTTCCTTTGACCCTAAATTGGATGTTTTATTTAGGAAATGGAGCTCATAGCCTGTGCTCAATTTGTTCATTATTTATTTTGAAAGTTTTGAGAACAAAATTCTCATATATAAAGTGTAATGAGAGATTTAACAATGGCATTGTAAAATTGAAATGGAATTAAAAAAATTACATGCTTAGCTTCAGCTTTCACTGCCAACCTGTAAATCTCAGAATTAATAAGACCTCTGTTCACAAACAAAGCAATTGCAAAATTAATTCTGTCTGATGCCAACTACACATTACTTAAATTCCTTAATTTCCAAGAAAACAAAGTTTTTTGTTTCTTTGACATTTTATTTCCTGTGTCTGTACAATTTTGATGACTTCTGTACTGTAATTAAAAATGCACTACTCCTCAATTCTGCTCAAAATGACAGAGCAAATTAGTAAAAATAGCAGCAGTGTTTAATATTTAATAATTACTTGCTATGCTCTTTTGTTCCTTATGGTCCACAAAATTTTTTGAGCTAACTGCTCCTCACCAGTGGATTTTAAAAGACAAAGAAATGATTTTTCTCAGACTGCGTTTACTTAATGAGACTCGTTATTTTACTTACAGTAATACCACTGATTATTTTTATGTACTCTGCTAAATGAAGACATGAGATCTGTAATATTGTCCTTTCTTTAGTTGTTGACACAGTCGTTGTTTTCCTCCTAATTTTACCTTCTTCCATCACCATATTGTTCATTCTGTATTTCTAGTGACAGGTTAATTCAAGTTTGTTTTTATTTTCCTCTTTATTGATGGCCATTCTGAATTTTTTGTTTAGTCTGTTTGTTCTGTTATGTTATATTACCTATAAAACATTTTCTCCCCTTGGAAGTTTGTGCATTTAATTATACAACACTGAACAACATTGGACTAAGTTAGATTTTTTTTTACGTTAATCAACACAAAAAGTTCAACTTCAGTATCAAAGTGAAAACAGATCTGTTTAAAGAGGTCTAAAAGAATTTCAAATATAAAATGCTAAATAACTGATGACATAAGTGTTCGCCTCCTTCAAGTCAGAAGGACATTAGGCAGCCATGACAGCCTTGAGTCTGTGTGCTTGGGGGTCACTCTATCAGCTCTGACATTTTTCCCAATCTTCTTTGCTAAATTGCTCCAGCACTGTCAGGTTACCATATAGCAAGACAGGAGCACCAGGACTCTAAAGACTTGGTCCTTTTGCATAGATATCGGGAGCACCACACACCCCTTTCCAGCACCCTCGTGACCCCCATGTTCTCCCAGTCCGTCTACTGACTTCATAGGAAGAGTCACCAGAGATGTGAATGTCACTGCCAAGGTAAGTAAACTTCTCGACAAGGTCGACACTCTCTCCGTAAACAGACACACTGCTGATGGCTGTGCCCAAGAGGACATTAAAGACCTGGATGTTGGTTTTTATCAGGACCCTCACAAGCCCACTCAGACTCCTCACTCAGTCTCTCGAGTGCTCCAATCAGAGCCTCCATTGACTCCGCGAAGATCACAGCATCGTCAGCAAAGTCAAGATCAGTTAATCTTTCTTCACCAACAGATGCCCCACAACCGCTGGACCCCACGTCCATACAAACATTGAACATAGTAGGAGCAGAACACACCCCTGACGAACCCCAAAATCAACTGGGAAAAAGGCAGAGGTCCTGCCTCCACTCTGCACAGCACTCACAGTACCAGTGTACAGGCCGGCCATGATATCCAGCAACCTCGAGGGGATCCCGCAAACCCTCAGGATTGTGACGATGCGGGTTCCACTCCATGCTCCCATCTTCCTTCTGGGAGCTCTTGAACCCGACACTGTCGATAATGTCACCGATGAGCTAGGCAGTGAGACATAACAATGAAGCAAGGGGATGGTGCAAAAAGTGCAAGGTGCTTTTATTTAAAAATCAATAAAACAAAACAGTGTTGAAATAAATAGTGCAGTGCATCAAAACCTTCAAATAAATAATCCAATAAAACAAGGTGAAATCATGGAGGTTAAAATCCAATAGAAAAAAAATCTTTTAAAACCCGAGGTTTAAACAATGGCTGGAAGCTGTCCTTTAACACACAGCCTGTTTTTTTTTTTTACTGGTGACTCCCCTGCTTCTCCCGTCCAGGGTATGTACCAGGGGAGCCACCCTACCTGCAGCTGACCACCTCTCTGTGTTCTCCTGCTGGTCTGTTCACCTTGCCGATCCCTGGCTCTGGTAGGCTTAACCAGACCGTGACTTGGGCTCCCCAGCGACCAGGGCGCTCACGTTGGGGTTTTCACATCCCAAGTCCCGACTCCCTCTGCCTTCTTGGCCTTATGTGGCCATCCTCTTTCCGGTCACTCCCGCTCTTCACAAAATGCTCAGTGAGAGCGACCACAATCGACTGCTCCTCGGGTGCCGGCCAAACACCCAGGCTCACTGCTCAGCTGCCCGTAAGCCTACGCTCGCTTGTTCTTCTCTCTCTCTCTCTCTCTCTCTCTTGCACCGGCTTTCCTCTCCCTGCTTCCTGACACCTTCTTCTGCAACCTCCGTTCCTTTCCTTTCCTGTTTTCATTCCCCCCTAGCCACCTTGCACTTCTGTTTATCACGAGGATGTGGATCAGGTGTGCCAATCAGCAGCTCTCGGCATCAATAACAGATGTGGACGACTCTTCACCTGTGCACTTAAGTGAGGACCTCCCGCATCACGAACTTCCCCAGGAACCGCTTCCGGCCACACTACCACGCCCTCTCTATAAGCCATGATGATGGCAATTATTTATTTAAAAAGTGGCTTTTTTGACTTGAGCTGTAGACCCGCTACACCACAAGGATGTCCCACAGGGCTGCTCGATTAACTGAGTCAAACGCTTTGCGAAAATTGACAAAGGCTGCAAAGCAACTCTGCCGATTTTCGCGTTTGCGCTCCATGAGAACCCTCAGTGCCAGGATCCGGTCAATGAATCAGAATATCTTTATTGTCATTGTAACAAATACAGTGAAATTAGGTTCAGTCCCTGCGGTGTCAAAATATAAATAAATACAAAAGGATAAGAAGAAATAAGGTAGAACATGTAATGAGCTTGGTGTGAGGAGTATTTCAAGATGTTTTCCGCTTTCCTGAGGCAGCGAGAGCTGTGCAGGTCATCCAGAGAGGGTAAAGAATAGCCGATGATCTGCTGGGCCGTCTTTATGATCCGCTGAAGTGTTTTCCTCTGTGCTGTTGTGCAGGTGGAAAACCACACGCAGAGGCAGTAGCAGAGGATACTCTCAATAGAGCAGCGATAGAAGGACACCAGCAGTTTTTGGGAGATGTTATGTTTCCTGAGGACTCTGGTAGACTTCTTAGGCATAAAACCAGACTGTTCCGGTCCTGGGGCTTCCTGTCTTGCTATATGCTTGCGAGACATGGATGCTGTCCAGTGACCTGAGACGAAGACTGGACTCCTTTGGTACTGTGTCTCTCTGGAAAATCCTTGGGTACTGTTGGTTGAATGAGCAGTTGCTCATGGAGTCCCGAATGAGGCACATTGCCTGCATTTTGAGGGAGCATCAGTTACGGCATGTTTCCCTGAGGGTGATCCAGCTTGTAAGATCCTCATTGTTGGGGACCCGAGTGGCTGGAACAGGCCAAGGGGTCTCCCATGTAACACCTGTCTGTGGCAGATAGACGGTCATTTCTGGAGGGTGGGACTGGACCGCGTGTCTGCCCGGGGGATTTGCCAACCGGGATCCCGAGTTGTTTCGTCGTGTAGTGGGTGCGGCAATGCACTGTACCAGCGCATGCTCCCCAGCTTGATTTGACTTGCTGTCAGGTTGCATGGTGATTGCTAGTGAAAAGCCTTTTTTATGTCTGTTCACAAATTCTCCAGTGGTTTGAGGTCTGGACTCTGACTCTTTCACTCCAGGACATTCACGTTGTTGTTCTGAAGCCATTCTTGTGTAGGTTTGGCTTGATGGCTGGATTTGTTGTCTTCTCCTATGGCACAAATATCAAGCAGACTGCAGCAGGTTTTCTTCCAGGACTTTTCCATATTTTGCTGCATTTTATTTTACCTTCACAAGTTAGCCAGGATGCTATGTGGAGAAACATCCCCACATCTTAATGCTACCAGCACCACACGTTTTGATTGGTGTGGTGCGTTTCTGATATTGTTCAGTGTTTAATCATGAAGCCCTAAAATCCCACTTTCAGTCCCATCAGACCCTAGAACTTTCTTCCAGCTGACTTCAGAGTCTCATATTTACCTTTTAAAACACTTTAGCAGAGATGTCATGAGATTTTTTTTTCTCTTGCCTTTCTCCAGCAAGGTTGTGTCTGTTAAAACAGTTGTCTCTCCAGTTTGAGCCACTATAGCTTATGACTCCCTCACAGTTCTAAGGGTGTCATGGTGACCTCCTTTACTAGTCATCTTGCTTATGGGCAGTCTTCTCCAGACCTATTTATAGCTCTGCCTTACCCTTGCCATTTCTTTGATTTCACTTGATATTCTGTGACTTTTTCTTGTCTCCATCCCCTGACTTGTGCCTTTCACAGGGTTGCTTGGAGCTCTGTTTTGTCTCCATTATATAGGTTAGGCCACCTTACTGACTCTCCATGTGCTTGGATACATTAGAACAATCTGGACGAGAACATACACAGGTGCATTAATACTAAAAAACAACTGAAACTTCAGACAGGTGATCTCCATTGAAATAATTCTATGACTTCTAAGATCTAGTGAGGATTTTGGTGTTTTCACTTTGACATTAAAGAATCTTTTTCTGTTGATTGGTGTCAAAAAAGCCAAATAAAATTCATTGTGATTTAACTTCGTATAAAAATAAAATGTGAAAAATCTTTATTGGAACTGTATACTACAGAGAAACCAGTCATTTTAAGAAAAAGAATGAAACCAATTTGAGGAATATTAGTCCTTGGAGTCTTTATCATTTTGAAAGGAATATCAAAAAATGCCCCCTCTGTTAAAGTGGTTTCTTTATTTAAATAAATAAAATCCACATTCTGTTGTGTGTTAAGCAAGGGATTCCAGTGCAGCAGATTTATTCTGCCCACATGACTATCTATCTATCTATCTATCTATCTATCTATCTATCTATCTATCTATCTATCTATCTATCTATCTATCTATCTATCTATCTATCTATCTATCTATCTATCTATCTATCTATCTATCTATCTATCTATCTATCTATCTATCTATCTATCTATCTATCTATCTATCTATCTACCTACCTACCTACCTACCTACCTACCTACCTACCTGACATTTCATTATTTATGCCCCCCCCCCCCCCAAATGTTTCACAAAAGGAAAAAAAATAAAAGTTTATGTTGTATGATTGAAAATGAATTATACAGTATATATTTATCAGACGTGCTTTCTGGTAAATGTGGAATACAGATTTCCAACTTCTTGTGTAGGTGGAGAGGCATACACTGTATGCATAAAGCTGATTGTTCTTTTTGACTATAAGCATAGGCCGTTTTCAGCAGGCTTTGCTGTGTTACTTGTTTTTGACAAAAGGTGGATGTAAGACTAAATGTTATCTATCGTCATTCAAAGTATAGCTGAAAGATTCTAAAATGGCACCTGCAGTGAACATTCAGAGAAACAGCTGATCAGCATTAAGACAGCACAGCAAAGACTGTTTGTCCTTTCTGGGAGCGTCCCTGCAAGGTGGCCCAGAATCATCCTGGTAATTCCTTGTTTAAAGGAGTTGTTTCTCATTTTGTGAAAACCAGATATTTACGGAGAACAGTAAAGATGCATCATTTTGACTTAATGTCCTCATTTACCATCTTTGCTATCAAAACCTTGGACATTTCCAGATTAACAGCCTCAACAATTCAATTTTCTCATTTACGTGTGTTAGGCCGACCATGTAGTTTTCAGGTCAGAAAAAAATATTGTTTGTAATGTGACAGTCCCAACAGTAATTGGGTTCAGCTCCTAAAGGATGAGTAAAGGCTGTTGGCTCAGTGCTATAACTGCACTCTGCTTTTGTTCTGTTTTTATTTTTTTACCCAGAGTTCTGCACTCAAAAAGATACATTGGAGTGCTAGACAGTATGAGGGATGGAAAATAAAACAACAGCAGAACCAAATACAAAGCAACAATAAACAAAATGTGACTACATCTGTACTGTTCCTGAACGTTGCACAAAACCTCAGTGTCCATTTGAGCTCACTGCTGTTTTCATTTGTGGAAAACACGTGCATGAATGAAGATGGCACAGGGCCATGTCTGATTTGCAGAGTTGCTCAGTTCCGCTCGTACTGCTACATCTAATTTCCTGCTGCTTTTCCTATAGATAACCTTTCAGAAATGAAGTAGCTTTCACAAAACTATATTATCTATTTAGTGATGAACTTTGATAGATCTCTAGTCCTAGCCTGTCCATTATGATGTTTTATATGCTTAACATGGCAATTTGACTTTGTTCACACAAAAATAGCACTTTACAACATTTCCAGGAATTATACTTAAGTCTTGGCCTAACAAATTGTCGGATCGAGTTTGCAAGGATTTTTGGCTTTGTTCACACATGCTTTTGATCTTGCTTATTCTTTAGATGGTCTACATGTTTGACTTTGTCTTGGAATACTTAATTCACCCTTTTGGTATTCTTGTGATCTTCTGTGTCTACTGTGCACGTGAAGAACTGTGCAGACCTTATGCTTACTCCGTTATTTACTGAACTTGCATTTCACTGCAGTTTAGGTTATTACAAATGATCAAAAGAACATGTTGGTGTACTTACACTATGTACAGCTTAAATTTCAAATCAAAATTTATTTGTCATATACAAATTATACATAGAATAAAATAGGCAGTGAAATAAATTTTACTATTTTGGTAAAAAAAATGAGATTTTGCATTTTTTGTGACCACGATCTTCAAAAATTAAACCATGAGCAAGCAATAGCAAAGATTGTTTACCAAAATGAATTATAACACCTTTCCTCAATCTACATTGGCCATGCAACAGACTGGTTTGTTTGGCCTTGAATCTGCGCATTTTTGCCTTATTCATTACTTCCTATATGTCTGAAGACAACTATAAGTGAATTGTACTTAAAACTGGGTGGGAACAATTAGGCGGTGCATTGACTATCACATTTCTAAACTAACACACTGTCTCATGAAGACGACACTCAAAGTAGGGGTATGGAATTTCGTACTGCAAAGATCAGAAGTGCTCTCATTAACGTGGCCTGACAGACAGCAAGCTTCTGATTACAATGATTTATCTAAAGTCAAAGTCAAAAAAAAACCCTATTAGACGTATAGCTCTGAGGCTAAGGATCTGCGCTGGTATCCCGAAGGTCGCCGGTTCGAATCCCCATCACTGCCAAAAAAGATCCTACTCTGCTGGGCCCTTGAGCAAGACCCTTAACCTTCAATTAATGGCTGACCCTGCGCTCTGACCCCAAGGGGTATGCAAAAACTTACCAAATTCCTAATACAAGATATATATGTATAAGGCGAAATAAAGAACAAAAAAAAATGTGTTGTGTATAGAGAGTGCATTACACATTTTAAAAATAAGCATAACCTGATGCAAAGGGAAAAATGTTTTGTGACGTCACATTATTAATTGGCATTCGACGGTATCTGTGGGCTAAGGACAAAAGGATAAGCGTGAACGATTTCTAGTTGTAGATGCTGTCTGTGCTCTCTGTTGTTGTAGACCTGAAAGAACTGGCACCTATGCTTTTGAAAATATGAATTGCAAAATATGCATTTGAAGTAAGTGGTGTGTCACACTCCATGGAAAGGACTGCCATTTAGAGAGCTGATAATGAAGAGCCGCAGGAGATGACGATTTCAGTACTCAAAGCACCTGAATCAACAGATCTGCTCAATGACTCCAGTAGATGAACTGATAAGGTTACACAACGTCCACCTTCTGACTGCACATCAAAATGAATCACTAAAGAAATTTAACATTACTGTCTAATTGGAATTGCAAAGATGCCCTAACAGAATAGCCACTGCGTTTTAAAACGTTGTATAGCCATAGACCTCAATCCTTATCTGTTTGCTGTTTGTAATGTCATATAGTGATGTAATAGTTAAAATGTCAGAAAGATATCATAGCTGACAGAGGCATTTCTCAAACATCTGGAGCCCAGTAGCTGCGGTGGTCTACGTGTGTGTGTGTGTCTGTTTGTCTCCACTGTCGCAGCACTCATTACAACTTGCAGATTAATTATTAAGCTTAAGGGCGGAGTGGTGGCTCTGAGGCTAAGGATCTGCGCTGGCATCCCAAAAGTTGCCGGTTCAAATCGCCGTCAATGCCAAAAAGAGATGCTACTCTTCTGGGCCCTTGAGCAAGGCCCTTAACCTTCAATTGCTCCAGGGGCTGACCCTGCGCTCTGACCGCAAGGGGTATGTGAAAAGATGCATTTCACTGCGTGTTGTCCTGTATAACTATGTATGTGACAAATAAATAAAGAATTATTATTATTCAGCTACCTTGTGCTACTGAGCTCCTCGATGGGTGACATCAGCTTTAGCTTTTGATTTTCTGTTCACGTCAAGTCTTTTGTTCAGTATCTTTTGCTCTCTCCCTTATAACCTGGTGGCGGTTTAAAATGCATGGACTGGAGGAATTGGGGGCGGGTTTTTTTAGGAAGAAGCCCTGTGGGTGGAGGCTTTGCACTGCAGGATTTCAACGCTGTTCATTACGCAGTTTTTAATGGGTTGTCTCTAGATGTGTGTTCTTGTTTGAGAATCCCGACAGGCCGCAAACAGACTAATGACAGCCTGGCTTTACCAATCTGCTTCAACCTCTGATACAATATGGAATGAATGGACCAGTATCACACAAACTGGACATTTGCTGAAAGATGCAAAATACTGCACTCATCACATTTGTGAAGAACCTATTTTTTCAGTTAATAAATGGATTTGGAACTGCTACTAAGTAACTGTAGTGTATTTCGTGGGCAATTGTCAGAGTGTGTGCTGCTTCATCTGATTCTTTTGCAGAACTTTCTGAAAATGTGTTTTCCCTTTCTCATTATGGGTTTAATTGACTATTGGTTCTTCTTTTCTCCTTCTTCTTTCAGCTGCTCCCGTTAGGGGTTGCCACAGCGGATCATCTTTTTCCATATCTTCCTGTCCCCTACATCTTGCTCTGTGACACCCAGCACCTTCATGTCCTCTCTCGGCACATCCTCTTAGGCCTTCATCTTTTCCTCTTACCTAGCAGCTCTATCCTTAACGTCCTTCTCCCAATATACCCAGCATCTCTCCTCTGCACATGTCCAAACCAACTCAATTTTGCCTGTCTGACTCCCAACCGTCCAGCTATTAGCTTTTTGTGGGGGTTAATGGCATATTTATCCATTTTAAATTATAGCACAAAGTGTGCGTAATGTGAAGTCGTCTGGATTCATTCTGAATCAACTATGTGTAGTAAATTAAAACTTAGAAGAATGAGACAAGACGTTCTAACACAGGCTCATCGTACATTCTGACTATCACAACTGTGATCAGAACTGGAGACCTCGGTAGCTCTTCGCGACCAACTTTATTCACTCCTGCATGAATTCATTCTGAATCTTATTGAAAAGGACATACTGTATGTATTTTTCCATACCTTTTGTCTAGTTTTTGAGTTAGCTTGAAAGTGTGTGGTGTATTTGTTTGGCCGAGTCAACACCAGTGGAAACTTGATTGTTAGTTGAACTTTATGGTGCCTGAGCTTGGCAGAAGTTCACTTATGTGGGCTTATTTAACATTTGGCTTTCCATCATGTTCATGGCATTACTGTTTTGCTTCTTAGTAAAATTGTTTTACTGAATTTACTTGGCACTATGCGTTTATCATTTGTTTAAATATGCATTTTTGTACAGTATGTGTTAGGTAGAGCAACCTATTAGCTCAACTGACTGCCACTGTAAATCTCTGGCCTTACCCTGGCACTTCATGAATACTTTTAAGGTGTTTACAATATAAACACTTTCATAAAATAATAGCATTTGTCTTTTTTATTAATATAAATTCTTTTTCTCACTTTTAGGTTATTTTAGTGTCGGCTAATAAGTTGGCAAGATACATAGAACCCTGCCAATTGACAGACGAATTTGGTGGAAGTCTAATGTATGATCACATAGACTGGCTCAACAAAAGACTGGTTGGTTTATGTTTGCATTATTTTTCCTGAATAATTTCAGAGTTTGCTTTATTAAACTGTCTTGCCACAGTTAAAGCCACATTTTTGTAAGTTGTTTCAGTGGTGGTTATCTCTGTCCCCTCTCAGGGTTAGGGTTAATATGGATTTAATATACCACCAGGTTACTGTCTGTGTGAGTTTTCTCTTGTTGTTGAAAGACGTGTGTATTTTATTATTCAGTTACCCCAAGAAATGGCCAAGTTTGGGTGACTGTGGGGTTTTGCATTAAATGTTTTCTGAAATCGGCTAAAATCCATTGCAATATGATGCTTCATGTCTTTGTGGCTGTGTATGAGAAAATGTAGGCTTACAAAATGAATGGTTGCCTTAAATTTATCTCTGTATATTTATTTTTATTATAAAAAATTAGAAAAACTGTTTTGTATTTCTATCCTTTTCTTGGGTTAGGTTTTTGAAAAGTTCACCAAGGAATCTACATCTTTATTGGATGAGCTTGCTTTAATTAATGGCAATGAGAAAGGCAACCAGACTGACAAAGAAAGGTATGTGCTTATTTTACATTTCTTTTAAACCATCGTTCATACAGAATTCAGACATTTATTTTTCTCTGGTATGGTTTCACAGTTATAATTCTACTGCCTTAAATGTGGTCATCTCCTAATTTTTTTCTTTAGGATCTTACAAGCACTGGAGGGCTCAGTCATGGAGATCTGTGTGTTCTGGTTTTATTCTGCAGTCAGGCCTTACAGTATTTTATACAACACATCTGGAATTGAAAAATCTGGTTTTATTCTGCAGTCAGGCCTTACAGTATTTTATACAACACATCTGGAATTGAAAAGTTAGGGTGACTTGACCAAAAGAGTGCTACAATGCCAAACAACCACTCTGTGTTTTATATACTCTTCATTTTCGATGAAACGGAGATGAGAAATGTGTTTCACAAACAGGAACTGAAATAATAAATGCAGTTAAGGAACCCGAAAATATTACTTTCATTAAAGTTGTTTTGCACTGGTTTAGGTCTTTCCATATTTATTGTATGCCTAGTTATGCATTAATAGATATTTGTATGGCACAATCTCAGGCTTCCAGCTGAGCACTTTGAAAGAGGTTTTTAACAAGAAAATGGGGACACAGTTGGAACTCATTTTGAGTAAATTTTGTAAAAATGTTAAAAGTTTTTCTTCACACAGAGAGCCTCAGACATATGGAATAAATTACAGAGTGTTGTAGAGCAAAGATTCTTGAAGTTTGGTCCATGAACCACTATTTGTCAAGTAGTCCCAGGCCTGACCCAGTCATTGTTCTTAGAAGAACTTTTTTTGCTGATAAAGCATCAGCGCACCATGTCTGACTTTCTTGCAGACCATAATATCTTTGCTTCTACACTATGTGGTCCCACTCCAGTCCTGTTCTCTGAGCCAGCATGGTAGCTAGCAGAGTAGCAACACAAAAAATAGTTTGTATCATCTAAAGAGGAGCAGTGTGAGTTTGATAGAGTTCAGATTATGTTTGATTTTACTGACTTTTTAAGGATACCTTTCAAATACATAATAGTGAGAGCAGTACAGACACTTACTGTAAAGTAAGGAGTTGCTTTCAGATGAACAGCCCTGTTCAGGCCTACTAAATCACTTCTTTTGTACACCTGTGGTTGTTACAGTATTTTTCACATTAGTACATGTAGAAACAGAATCTAATAGTTGTAACGTGGAGTGTAGTAATGAGTGACTGTTGGCCATAGGTGGTACTCAATATATCCTAATGGTTCTCATCCCCAAACACTCTGAGTACCATTCCTGTAGACAACAGAACTTTAAGATCCTTCAAAACTCAGCTTAGTGTTATTTTGGAGACATGAGATGAATAGGATTGGCAAGCTTTGCTGGGCTGAATGGCCTGGTCTCAAACAAAATTGTTCTAATATTGTAAAACGCACAGATCTCCCTCTTCTAAGACTTTGGTAGTCTGCGCTGACCACTCACTCTTGAGTGTGGAGCAAAAGTCCTCTGAATTTCTGTTGAAGGTTATCATGGTGTGGGTGACTTATACAATTCTCTGGTTGGTTAGTCTGCATTTCATCTTTTTGTGTAATATTATTTATAAAATAATTGAGTAATACTTGCTTTCCACTTTTCTAAAGACAAATGGTATATTAATTGCATTTCATCCATCAAATATTTATTTTCTTTCATAGGTCAATAGATTACAATTTTTTACCGTCATTTGATCCAGAAACTGTACTACAGACTGGTAGGTTTTCTTTTAAAATGAATATACTTAACCCTGCAATATGTTTTAGTTCTTAACTTTTAAAGGCTATTGTTACCATGCAGATATTTTATAGCCATTCTTATTTAAAAAGAAAAATGCTGAAGGAATAAAATACTCAACTTTCATGGTGAGGCTCCTTTTATAGTGTACATATTAGGGTTACAACAAATAATTAAGCATAAAAAATGAATGAATTTTATTATTTTAAACAATATTGTAACTTTGCAGCAGTCTAAAACAAGACCATATAACAATAAAATCCATTGTTAAAGTAGAAGTGATATAGCACTAAGTTAGGGTTGCCAGATGTCCCTTATATACGGGACATGTCCCATATTTAAAAATTTTGTCCCCTGTCCCATACTGACCTTTCAGGGACACCCAAATGTCCCATATTTAGGTCATTTTCAAATTTCGTAATAAAAATATATTGTTACTACCTTCTTACGGTACTTAGTTGTAACTTTATAAGTAATTCCACTTTCTTTTCTCAGATTCTCTTGATGAAAATAACCCAAATGTAACTAGGAAACGAGTGTTTGCTGCCTGTTTGCAGCTTGTTCAGTTGCTGTGGTTGGCAGAGGACAGCGACACTCTTACCGTTTTGCTCTCCAGCCGCGCTGCTGTGCAGTTCTGTATCAGCATTGCAACATACAGTGACTGTCAACAAAGTGTGTTGTTACTACTTGCCACGCCCCACATTTTTTTCTAACTTAAAAGCTAATCCAGCCATCCTTCCCAAGATGCCAGAACGCAAGTGTAAATTTCGTGTATTCCAGCGAATGTACATTTATCAAACAAGACAGAAGCTGTTTTGAAGCATACTGTGGTGTATGGAATTGCACTTTCAGTATTGAACATGGCGGGATATCAAGTAACACATTATGTCTCTACTTTTGTATAATATATTGGTCTGGGTGTGTAGGAGGCATGTATAAATTTCTATATATAGTAATATATAGAGAGAGATTTTAAGAGTGTCCTGTATTTCTAATTTTCTATTCTGGCAACCCTACACTAAGGTACATTGATCATTTCAGGAAATTGAATACATAAGCACTAGGATGGCCGTTCCAGAGCCCCACTTACGATAGCTCAGCATGGCACTCTCCTAAAATGCAGTTCAATTTAAAGAAGTGCAAAGTGTTTAAAGGGACATTTATTATAAATATAAGACTGCGGAAGCGGACCCACAGCCAGCAACCTCTGAAACTGATTTAGGTGCTTTATGCTGACACATTATTCTCAGTGTCTGGCCAGTGTGTGGATACAATTAAAAGGGTTATACCCTATAATGTTAACATTAGGTTTTATTTTAAAATGTAATATTGAATGTGATGTTTAAAAGATGTAAGGGGTATAGGGTCTGTATTATCGCATGTACTGAGTCCAGTGAAATTCTTATTTGCATTGCTAATCAACATGCAGCATCTCATCTCTCTCCAGTATCATGATTAGTGATAGGTATGAAAGGTGCTGTATAACAGATAGATGTTGAAGATGCTATGTAATAGATTTATAGGGTCATTGCTGTCACTTGTACAGAGTCCAGTAAAATTCTTTCTTGCATGTGTTAGTGATCCTGCCACACGTCCCCACTATCCAGCACAATGACTAGTGATAGATATGAAAGGTTCTATGTAATAAATAAATGTGAAAAACACTATATAATAGATACTAGGAGGGGCAAGCCCCCCTGGCACCTTTGGCGCCCAACCCCCAATTGCGTCCAGAATATTAGTAAAATCTGTAAATGTACAAAAGAAAAATTATTTATTGGAGCCAAAATCACGAAATTCTACAAATATGTAAAAGAAAAATTAATATTTAATGGAGTAAAAATAATGAAATGAGAATAAAATATTTACTTTCTTACTGATTGGAGTATTCCTGTTAAACTGAGGTCCACAATGCTCGATGAGTATTTATAAGAGACTAAATAAACGATCCATTCATTTTAACTGACAAAAACCTTGACTTTCTTGATATTTTAGTTTATAATTCAAAAACGTAATAAGAATCTGGAAATCTAACAACATCACATTAAAGTTTGATAAATTCTGAAAAGAATGACACCAAACATATATATAGGTTTTAAAATAAGTCCGATTTAAAGTGTGACATAAAAACGTTGCACTTTTAGGCTCAGGATTTTATATATAATATATCATATTATATATATATATATATATTTCTCTTCTGGTTCGTCCTGCTTCCTCTTCAAAACTGGTCCCGCCGACATGCCATTTCTCGATTCCTATTCGTCGTCTTCCATGTCATGCACTATAATACATCCAACAAATACTCGAGGTGCTGCCACAACAGTAAAGTATCTTTACCACCTTTGTGGGAGCCTCCTGTTCCTTTACAACAGCTTCTTATGCAGCAAACATCAGAAGCTAAAAATTATGGTGAACACATTCGAGAATACAACTCTTCTCTAGCGTTTGCTTCCATGGGTGCACAGATAACTCAACCTCCTGAGCCACGGACCATATTGTTTTAAAATACACGGGCAAATTAATCACCAAATCTCTCCACTATACACTAACACTTCTACTTCTCCAGGATATGAACAGTTGTATGTTTTTGACAGAGCGCAAGCTACTGAAATACGCTTACAAAATAAAGCAAACTCTGCATGCGGCGGAAATGTACTTCTCCACCTAGATTCCATGCTTAGAACCATCAACCCCTTCGCTAAATCATACAAACACATGCATGTATGAATGGTTTTCAAGGAAAACCCTAGGCAGGATTTATGACGATATAATGCCCCGACATGTTACACCGATGTTGCAGCAATTTTCGCCAGAGAAGATGACAAAACGTCTGCTGATAGGGACATTTGCATCTATCCCATAGGCAACTCCTGTAAACAGATTTCCACGCTCAATATGAATTGCGATCCTATGGTTTACCCACTTTTATTCCCTTACGGAGACATTGGATGGCACAAAGATTTACAACATGTTCCCGATAAAAGAACCGGCAAGCGAATAAGGCTTATTCAATGCCAATTCTACGCGTACAGATTAGCAGTGAGGAATACATTTAGTATTTTGCACTCCAGCGACAAACTATTCCAACAGTATGTCGTAGATGCGTATGTTAAAACAGAGGGCGCACGTCTCAACTATCTCAGATTACATCAACAAGATCTGCGTGTGGAACTATCAGACGCACTGCAAGCAAACGCTGAAAATAACAACGTACGTGTAGGCAAAATGATCATATTACCGTCCACATTTCCAGGAAGTCCAAGATACATGCAACAAAACGAACAGGATGCCATGGCCATAGTACATAAATTCAGAAAGCCTGATTTATTTGTCACTTTCACATGTAATCCTGCTTGGCCGGAAATTCTACATGCACACTGCGTCTTTCAAGAAGTATTTATTTCTTCTTGATTTCTGAATTCCTTTATCACCGTTTTCCGTTCCTATTCTTACACCGCCATATGATACAACGGGCGTCAGCTAGTGTGTTTATATATATATATATATATATATATATATATATATATATATATATATATATACTCTTCAGTCTGCAGGTGACGTTTTGAATAGAGTTTGCTGTTCTGGTCACCATATTAGCTAAAGACACAGCAGCCTCAGAAGCTGTGCAGCACCAAGTGCATTGCTGGAACTAAAGAATATGCCTGACTTTCAACCTCTTAGGTCCCCATATTTTCTTCCCTGCTCAAGACCAAACTGTGGTCCTCAAAATTCTTTAAGGCCTGAATAAAATTGAGGCAGCCGTATTATTTCAGTGAATCTTATGCATTTGAATTCTGGTATATATTAGGGTGAAGTGTAGTTGAGACAGAATCCAGAAAGCTCTTACTCTTCAAAAAGCCTTTGGGAATCTAAACAAAAAACAATCTTCATGATGAGGAAACCTTGGCAACCTTTTTTTTTTTTTTTTTGCTGGGTCAGGTTTGCCATTAACTAACTTAATGAGCTCAATGGACCAAATAAACTGTTCTGTTCTGTCACATATCTTATCTTCCCATGGGGTATTTGAAAGATCTTTTCAGTTATACTGTATTTTGGATTACAATATAATATTTCAGGATTTGAGTATAAATTGTCACATATGGCCATATTTCCTACATCCAGTCTCTGTGATGAGTTTACATGTCACAGTGTGTCTGCATGATTTTTATCACCTGTATCTACCAAGACGTGTTTGCTTGAATTGTGATTTTAAATTGGCACAATGTAAGTGTATATCTGTATAATTTGGCTCTGCAGTGGACTGGCACCATGTCGATTGTTGGTTTTTGCCTTGTACCCAATGCTGGAAGGGTAGGCTCGTTTTAACTTTTAATAAGAGAAGTTTTTTGCATTTTTAAAAATCATTACAATTAAAACTTTTTAAATGTGCCAAACATGATTAGAGAATGTAAATAGTGTGTAGAATTTGGCAAAAAACAGAATATTTCATAGTGTGTACACCCCAGCTTTGCCAATCATGTGGTTGCTAGATCTGTGCTGTTTGATTATGGGTAATTCTGTGGGGCTGACTTAGGCATTTTATGCATGTGCTTTTAGTACTGTGTTGTTCAATCTATTTATTTATTTTATTTTGGTGTGGAGGGTAAGCAGCATGTGTTCTAATTTCAGCTTGTAAGATATACAGTTAGTTAGCAACTCCAAGATGGATGAATGTGCCTTGTGGTAGACTAATGGCTGATTCCTGTTTTGTGCACAATCCTCCTACATTAAGAACCAGTGAAAAGGTGGTTTTGAAATCTGAATGGATGAATTCAAATGAAGAATCTGGGAACTCTGAGGTTTTGGAATGGGCTTTGGCACGATTAACTGTGCTTGTTTTGTCAGTGCACTTTGCTAACATCAGTAACTAACAGCCAGCCGCAGCATCATTAGCTAAAGATTTAGAATTGTAGTAAAGAGATCTCTTTGTTATTTAGGATTAGTAATCCATTTTGAATTCTTCAAAATCATGTGATTTTTAAATCCCTTTGATCAAGCCGTTGCTAAATGGCTGTCATAGCCTTTTTTTTTTTCCTGGACTGCCTTGCCTCTGGTGAGGTGCAGAACAAAAATCTTTATTTTATTGATGGGCATCTTAATGGCAAAAAGCTAAATGATTTGGTTTATCGTCCCCTGTAAAGCACATTTTAATAAAGCAGTGGTTCTTAAACTTTGTTTTCCCCTTGCAACTCAATTTTGCTTTATTTTCATCTTCGCTGACCATCATCCCATTCTCCTTTGGAGAATCACCAATGTAGGTCATTAAGAAGCAATGACGTTCACCTTAACTGCCCACAGTGATCCATCGCAAGATACTCTGCAAACCATACGCAAGCCTCTCCCATTAAGTACAATTGTGAATCTCGACCCAGCACAACTTAAATTCAGACAACACACGTTGAAGAAGAAGTGATTTTTATAATTTGAGACAGCTGGAGTTACTTGATGTGGTATAGCAAATCTTTATTTAAGAAACCTTTCTTGAAAATGCTTGCGAATATGACTGAAGTTCCTCCTGCAATCATATGAATGAAGTATTTTTTATCAGGTAAAGGAAGGTACAGTGCTAGCAGGCCAAGTTCTTTCAAAGGGATTTTCTTTGTAATATCAACAGCTTTAATACTGAAAGGCAACAGCTTCTGGGATGATATTTTGAATTTCATCATATTGTTCCTTTTTTTCCTTCCAAAATAAACATGTTAATTGTGAATAGGATGTAGCAGTGATTTCAAACAATGGACTGCACGTCGCTAGCTTTGCTCAAGCTGTGCAAAGGAAACATTTTTTACCTGCCCTCTTTGTAAATGTCAACAATATTTTAAAAATATTTAACAAGTTATACATATCTGTGTTTGCTATGTGAAACACCTTGTGATAGCGTAATAAGCACTAACTTATTTATGCCCAGCTGTCAAAAATAAAAAGTATTCTAACTTCCCCAGTGTATGTCCATGAACAGACTAAATCATTCTTAGGCAGCCAATAATCCACAGTGGACTTACTACTACACTTCCACCTTCCTTCCCTGTATTCACAAAATGTGCTCTTAAGAAAACAAAAGTGACAGAAAATAACCCAAGTATTTAGAATTTCTGATTAGTCGTTTACTGTGAATGTCTGCCAGCTGTTACTCCTGCCTTGTGCCCCATGATTGCTGGGTAGTGCCTTCAAAACCTACAGTTTTTCTGCAAGAATTTTTGCCATTCATTTTTAAAGAGTGCAGTAAAAATACATGTATGTTATTGAAGACAACTAAGGATAAGTTTGGAGTCATTTTCTTCCATATGTGTTTTACTGTAATATTAATATGGGTATTTTTGGAAGCCAATAGGCTTAGTGTTAGTAGTGGTTGATACAGTATACTGGTTAAAATTCTTTCTCTGGTGTACATTTAGAGACAGGTGTTTTACCAGTATGTTAAAAATTACTGGAAAACTTGTGAATATGTTGTTACGTTGTTTTAGGGTCCTAGGGTGACCCTATTGTCTACTTTATACTCTTTATTCCATAGACCAGGGATGAGTAATGTTGATCCTGGAGAGCCGAAATGGCTAAAGGTTTTCATTCCAACCCAGTTGCAGAATTAGAAACCAATCCTTTCCAATCTCAGACCTTATTTAATTTTATGGCTTGCTAGTCTGCAATGTAAGATTCTTATGTTGTAGATTTTTTTTCCTTTCCAAGAATATCATCAAAATGATTTGAAGCCTGTCACATTTTCTGCTAAGTGTTTTAATGAATCAAACAGTGAATGATAACTGTATAAATCACAAACTACAAATCCCAAAAGCCCCTCCATCCATGCAAAACTGTTTAAAGACACAGACCCCAATTTATAAACAGGAATCTATGCAACTACAGTAGTGTTGTTGTTCACGTTTAACAATCACTCAACAGGACATATGTACACAAAAATAAAACCCCCTGTGTGACCAAGCTACAAGTGAATCAAAACAGGTTCTGTCACATCTGTAGTTATTTCCCATTCCCAGGTCATAAACTAACTTGAAAAGAAACAGACTGGAACAAATGCGTAAATTATTAGTACAACACACATTAATGTACAAGAAAGGCTTGCTATGCCTGTACGGAAGTCCTGTAAATTAATTTTATCCTAGGTCGTTTGAGCAAAATAATTAAAATTTAATATAAACAGTCCACAGTTCATAAATTGAAGATTTTCCAGACCAGGACTAGCACATAAAAGTAAGAATTTCACTGGACTCGGTACATGTGACAGTAACAACAATAACAACAATAGTTATTTTATTAGCACATTTTCTTACATGAAAGTAGCTCAAGGTGTTTTTAAATAATAATGGCTAGCAATGTCGCCTTCACCTTTAATCTGCCTTTTTCCATTTCCTGATCCAAAACTTAATCCACTATTATAGGTCAGACTGTTTTTTCAGTCTCTACTTAAACATCATCTATTTTAATGACTTTTTAAACAGCATTTATCTTTATACATATACAGTCATCCCTCACCTATCGCGGAGGGTTACGTTCCAGAGCCCCCCGCAAATAGGTGAAAATCCGCGAAGTAGCGATCTTGTATTTATTTTATTATTTATATATATTTTAAGGTTTTATAATCCCTTACCACACTCTTATAAACACTTCCAATGCTCTTAAACACTTTCTAAACTCTTAAATCTACGTAATTTTAACAACATATAAAATTCTATATGGGTATAACCAGTGAAGTATACTACAACTTGAATGATGAAGATGATGAATTAGCTGTGCAGTACTGATGACGATGAGATGAATGTACTGCACCGCCAAGAAGACACCACTTCATCAGGCGCTTCATCAGGTGGTGCAGTATCTTCTCCCTCGTTCGTAACTCCTGTTTTCGCTAAAGGCATAGGCGTAACTGATCTCTTTGGGTGGCATCGTAGGGCTTGAAATAAATTCAGTCTTTTACGAAAATTTCACAAAAGCACAACACCGCAGAGCAACACTACACGCAGCGATCAGACGTTGATGTGAATTAGACAAGGCGAGATGCTGAACGCATGGCCACAGCGCGAGAGAGCAAACAGACCCTTGCTACGGTCACTGAGCCAATCAGCTCAATATATTTATATATTATTCAATATATTTAAATATATATTTAATTCAATATATTTAAAACCCGCGATACAGTGAAGCCGCAATAGGTGAACCTCGATATGGCGAGGGACGACTGTAGTAGTATTTTGGTATGTAGTATGCATTGCCTGACTTCTTTTTAGCTTGTTTGTAATGGCTTGCTTATAGAGATTGCTTTTTAACTGTTCATATGTGACTAGTTGCCTAGATTATACCAGACATTTATAAATTTAAACTATAAATTAATTATAAATTTAATTTTATAAATTAAGCTATTATTTCTCCATTTTCTTTTTTTCTTTATAAAAAGGCCATGAGCTGCTTTCTGAGCTTCAGCAACGACGTTTCAATGGGTCAGAGGGTGGTGTCTCGTGGTCTCCGATGGATGATGAGCTTTTGGCACAGCCACAGGTCATGAAGCTACTTGATTCTCTTCGTGAGCAGTATACACGGTACCAAGAGGTGTGCAGACAGCGCAGCAAACGCACCCAGCTGGAGGAGATCCAACAGAAAGTTATGCAGGTACATTGAGGATCATAGCTGTCTCTTAAAGGACACTGGTAAACTGTGATAGAAGACCAGCCCACAATATTGAACTGTCACTTAAAGATACCTTTAGCAGCATTTATTGTGTGATCATTTTTTTTTTGTGCTTATCCAAACATGTAAATTGGGTCTCACAAGCAAGTTAAGCAACTTTGTGGAACATTCTATGTAAAGCTGGTATATTGATGGCAATTTTAAATATTTCTGAACATAGAGCTAGTAGTGTAGTGATCAGGCATAACCATTTGTAAAATTGTATGTATTATTAACAGATTAACTATTCATTAGTTAAATAAAGAAATCATGACAAATGAGTAGATTACATCTAATAGTATAGTGAAGAGAAGTTCTTGTAAACTACATCACAAAGTCAGGTTTGTGTTCTTGCCATTAGAGCTGGTGTAAAATTTTGTCTTATTAAACAGAACCAAACCAACCGATTCTTAAATTATTCACTTCATTCGGAGCTTGTTTATTCTTGGTAGAGTAATATTTTGCTCTGCTTTCCCCTTTTGTATTATTAATATGTAGCCTTTGTCAGAATGCCTCAAATCTCCCAGACTTACCACTGTTTACAAGATATTGTACCGTATAACTTCTCCCCACCTTCCCTTCTACATGTATAACCTCAGGCAATTAGATGTAGTAAAAGACAAGCAGGAGTTAAGTTACACTTTAAATAATGTATTATTGATAATATTCATAAATAATAACAATATGCAAAGTACATTTGAATATTGGCAATCATGCAACCTGATAAATGTTGATGTGTAGTTTCAGCCCACACACACAGACTTGTTAGTTACTTAATGTCTCTAGTTAAGTCCTCATTTGTGGTCCGCTTTCTTCAGAACAGGCCGCATGCCCATCTCAATATGGCTGCCGAGCTGTGCTCTTCATTATGTTGTCCTTTTCAGTTCATGGTGTGAGATGGTCTTTCATCAGTTTGGGGAGAGAGAGAGAGAGGTAAAGCAAGCAAATGTATAGATTTTCTGTCCAACCCCTAGAGCCAATAGGATGTCATGGTACTTAAAGGTTTCTGATACAAGCCAGTCCCAAACAGCCATACTTGAGACCAATGGGGGAATAGAACACCTTTCACACCTGCCTTCCAAACCATATGTTAAGGTAAAGCTTGGCAGTTAGGCAGCCTGGCTTTCCTGTGGGGGTTGACTGGGAGTCCTGCAGAGAAATATTAGCCAAACTTGTGTGAGGCACTTCACCCCAACCCTGTCGTAAAATTCAAAGCGACTCAGTCCTAAAAGAGGGGAAGGGGTTCTTAAACCATCAAACCATTGCTGTTATTATCAGTAATGTAACATTAATATTAAATTTGCTTTTGTCTAAGTTACAAATAAAGACATACAAAATATTAATCAACTTGTATGCAAAATTTCACATCACAACAGAGCTACAGTGCATAATCCTCCAAAAAAAATATTTTGACACAGAATTCACAGCAACACTTTATGGAGTGTTGCCTTATGAAATACGGGAGTCAGTAACCGTTTGATTTTAGTACTTACATACGTGAACTCCTAAAATGGCATAATTAGATTCAAGATCATGGTAGGCCAGAGCTTATGTTGGCATCATCAAATACAAAGCCAGAAACAGCCATGGAAGGATGCCAGGCTCAGATGTGGCACTGTCCGCTGAGGATTTTGAATTGCCAGACGAAAGAGGTGACACTGAGAGTTCTGCTGGGTTGCCCAAAGGTATCTGTGACAGGTATGTCACCATTACTCCTGTGCATTTTCTTTTCAGGTGGTCCAACAGACATTACAGCTGTGCTACCATACCAAGTGAGCTTATTTTGTTTTACAGATCTTGCAAAAGACAGATTTCTTACCAGAGAGGGAATCCAACCTCATCTCACCATGCAACAACAAATTAGTGTTCTATCTAGTTTTTGACACACGTTTTTAGGAGGTCACAGTGCACTGGAGCCATTCCAAAGGACTGGAAAATGGCAAATATCATTGCATTATATAAAAAGGGTGACAGGGCAGATCCAAGCAACTACAGGCCAGTAAGCTTACCATGCATCACAGGAAAATTAATGGATGGAATTATTAAGGATAAGATGGAGCAACACCTAGAAAGGACAGGAGTTATTAGGAACAGTCACCATGGGGTCATAAGAGGGAGGTCGTGTTTTACTAACATGCTGGAATTCTATGAGAAGGCAACAAAAGGATACGATCAAAGTGGAGCAGATGAGATTATTTATCTTGACTTTCAGAAAGCGTTTAAGGTGCCACATGAGAGGGTGGGCATCAAATTAAAAGTGGGAGTTCAGGGTGATGTTTTTAGATGGGTGCAGAATTGGCTCAGACACAGGAAGCAGAGGGTGATGGTGTGAGGAACCATATCAGAACTGGGTGATGTTAAGAGAGGTGACCAGCAGGGGGCAGTGCTGGGGCCGCTGCTATTTTTAATACATATAAATGATTTAGATAGGAATATAAGTAACAGGCTGATTAAGTTTGCAGATGATACCAAGATAGGTGGATTAGCAGATAATTTGGTAATTATAGAAGGACTTGGATAGCAGACAGGCTTGGGCAGATATGTGGCAGATGAAATTTAATGTCAATAAATGTAAAGAATTACACATAGGAAGTGAAAATGTGAGGTTTGAACTCATAATGGGCGGTCATAAAATTGAGAGTACACCTTATGCGAAGGATTTAGGAGTCGTAGTGGACTCTAAGCTATCGACGTCCCGACAGTGTTCAGAAGCCATTAAGAAGGCTAACAGAATGTCAGGTTATATAGCGCCTTGACGTGTGGAGTACAAGTTACAGGAGGTTCTGCTCAACCTTTATAACACACTGGTGAGGCCTCATCTTGAGTACTGTGTTTAGTTTTGGTCTCCAGGCTACAAAAAGGACATCGCAGCACTAGAGAAGGTCCAGAGATGAGTGACTAGGCTGATTCCAGGGCTACAGGGGATGAGTTATGAGGAAAGATTAAAAGAGCTGAGCCTTCACAGCTTAAGCAAAAGAAGATTAAGAGGTGACCTGATTGAAGTGTTTAAAATTATGAAGGGAATTAGTGCAGTGGATCGAGACTGTTATTTTAAAATGAGTTCATCAAGAACACGGGGACACGGTTGGAAACTTGTTAAGGGTAAATGTCGCACAAACATTAGCAGGTTTTTCTTTACACAAAGAATGATGGACTCTTGGAATAAGCCACCAAGTAGTCTGGTAGACAGTAAGACATGAGGGACTTTCAGAACTTGACTTGATGTTGTTTTGGAAGAAATAAGTGGATAGGACTGGCAAGCTTTGTTGGGCGGAATGGCCTGTTCTCGTCTAGAGTTTTCTAATGTTCTAAAGTTAACGTAGTGTGGCAGATAAATGAATAAAGGACCAAAAACAGTGTCATAGTCCAAACACTAGGCCATGTTTTAAACTGTGAAGTCAAAAATAAAAACTTGTTGGAGCCAAAACACTAAGAGAGGTCAAAAATCAAGGTGAACTAAAGAAACTCGTAACCGTGATGACATGCTATGTCTTAGTTTGTATCCATAATCACTGATAACCAGTAAGTCCACAGCGCTGACCTCAATACTGTCACAGTGGTATGTAAAAATGACCACACACTCCCAAACTGATCCTGATCACAAAAATGATTTCATCCATAAGAAAACATAATTAAATCAATTGTGAACAGCTAAAATTCTGAACTTCTGTAACGGGATTTAGACCACTTCCGTATGTTGTATGAAATCCAATACAGCGACGTGCTACTTGGATGGGACCTACATTTGAAGGCTTGATTCAGAAGTATATAAATCTTTACACTATTTAACTATTTATTTGACATTCTGCATGTCACACATTGCAGTACTGATTCAGCATGCCAGTAGAAAGAAATCAAGGTGGCAGACATGAGAAGTATTTGGGGTGACTGTTGCCAGCCAGTACAGCCCAATTGCTAAACATTTTCTGAAGGAATTGATAAACTTCATGCACCTATTTTTCAGAGAGACTCTGGCAGACTGGTGTTGTCATAAGTTATACAATGTCCCTCCTGATGTCCTAAAGTTGTCAAATTACTGTTTCACATCCCCACCACTCCTGACTCCTTTATCTGCACACAGATGTGACAGTGGAGACTACTGTCTAAACAAGAGCTGCAGTTTTTCATTTTCTTGTCATCATGAGCTGCTTTGGCAGCTGCACCTCACTAAAACCAATGTCAAGTACCAAAGCACCAGTAAACTGTTGGTACCTTATAGTAAAAGCCAATTCATCACATCTGTCTGATGACTTGACTTTGATTAATTTTGCGCATGTGGTGCATTAATAATGGATTAATAATGGATATCTATTCATGTTTATGTTGGATTTGCATAACTCAGGAAACTGGGAGCAGTTGAGCAAAAAATATCGGATATGAACTTAAAATAAAAATAAATAAAACAGATCTGAGTTACTCAAAGTAACTTCTGAGTAAAACATATGCACTTTATGTCTGCTGAGGTATGTAGGAGCCCAAATCCTGAATACTATGTAATGTTTCTCAAATATAAAGAGACTAATTCAAAGCAAGAATTAGCAAGAAATTGTGAATTTCCCCTTGGGATTAATTAATTAATTAATTAATTAATTAAGTAATTAAGTAAGTCAGTCAGTCAGTCAGTCATTTCAAAGAAACGAAACATAAGCTCTTTGTTAAGTTTGTCTGAGGAGAACACTTCTTTCTGAATGTCATGCAGGTTTCTCCTCACAAGCTTGTCTCAACAATTTTGTTTCTCAAGCATGGAATTATCTATAACTTAACCAGTAACGGAGCACTGCTATTACACTTGCCTTATAGTTTTCCTCCTCTTTCTCTGTACGTTTATCATTCGTTTGCTCAGAGGTTGATGCGCTTGCTGCTTCCTGAGCAGCTCTTCTTTTCTCCACCCTAGTGGCCCGCTTCTTCTCTTCTTTCGTCACCATCTTTTTGCATTAAAACTGATTAAGTCAGTGTTTGTGTTTCAATTACTTAGTATGTTTTCCTTAATTTTTCACTTAAGCTGGCACTTAACTCTTCAATCTGCCTCAAGAATGATTTAAGATATGTAGAGGAAGTGATGGTGAAGTGGTAGGGAATGAGAATGGTGTCCGTACGCAGGTGCCACATGGCCGCCCAGTGCCGAGGGTTGATTCTACAATAAAATAAAACAAAAGGAGTAACCTTGGAGGTCAGTCATCACCCCGAAAGCGGACAGTAGATGTCACGTAGTAGATGTGTACCAAATTTCAGGTCATCAGGTCAAACGGTTTTAAGCTACAGGTGATTTAAAATCCGGGACAGACAAGTGAACAGCCACGATAGCGTAATATATATAAAGATACTTCATGCTGTAGCAGCCAAGACAGCACCTCCGTTAGCCACTGTAGACTGGGAAATTCAATCCGGAGCAGTCGTAAAACACGTACTGTAGCCAGTTTCATAACTCCATCATTTATGAAAACTCTTCAAGTTTACCTACATGTCTCCTCACCAAAGTGAGTGATAAAGTACCACACTCGCATTACAGGACATACATTTAGAGCAACTTAATGCACATATACGATAGTAGTGGAACACACAAACCTGTGCCCCTAACATAAAAGGGAAGCGAAAATGTAGTCATAGATAGGGAACTGTGGAAGTGAACAATTAAAGAAATGTAGTATTGAAAAACATTATACCACATGAAAAATACAAACTCAAAATAATGCATGAAGTTCACGTTATTTTAAACAATAACTATCAAGAGAAATAAAAGTACTCAATGTAAAAATATACAGGCCTAACAAAACAGAACACTGAAATATTTGCAGAATTTCTTTACTAATCACACTACTTGTGTAAACGTGGTCATTGGCCTTTCCATTCATTCACTCGTTCATTTTCTACCACTTATCTGGAACCGGGTCACAGTGGCAACAGTCTTAGCAGTGAGGCCTGAATGTCCTTTTTCCCCAGCCCCACATGCCAACTCATACTGTGGGATCCCAAGGTGTTCCCAGACCATCTGGGAGATGATGATCTACCTAGTGAGCCCTGGGTCTTCCTGGGGGTCTCCTCCTTGCTGGTCATGCCCATAAAACCTCCACTAGGAGGCGTCCAGGATGTTTCTTTATCAGATGTCTGAACCACCTTAATTTGGCTCCTTGATTGTAAATCGTGAGTACTTTTGTACCGCGTTTTGGGGGGATTATCAGTAGAGTCTTTTGTCAGAGCAAAAGATAATGAGTTGTTGGTACCTCTTTTTTTCAGTTCCTGTCAAAAGTTATAATGTCTTTTATTAGTTCTGATGGTTCATATAGAGCAAGGTGAACATTTCTATTTTGGTAGCACATTCTTTAGTTTTCATCCTGAAAAAAATACAACCCAACAGTGAGTGCAATTCAAACTCTCCCTTGTAGTGCTCTTCAACCAGACATGGAATCAAAGATGTAAAAGCAGTGCTTGCCTGTGGGTAGAAGTTGTTAGTATTTGACCCTCTCTTTGCTTGTTGGCACGCATTTTCCTGCTGTTGCAGTTCTTGCATCCTGTGTCATGAAGTATCTCTAGCTTGCCAATGAAGCCAGCTGCTTGGTGGTTCAGTGCTCAGGCTTACCTCTCACCTCAGTGTCGTTTCTTGTTATTGTTTTTCATTCTTTGTCAGTGAAGCACCTCCTTTATTTGGCTTGACACTTTGTAGATGTCCCTGATTGACTTCTTCTTCATGCCATCATAGTGTGTAGCACTGTATTTTGCAATCCTAAAGCTCACTTTACTGTGAGAACACAAACAGCGGTCAGTTTGCGTGGCCCTTTGTTCATCTATGACACGCATATTCTGTATCCTGCACTTGCAGTGCCATCTGCTGAGTGTCGTTTCTTCCTCTTCCTATGAGAGGCCTGAGCAATGCGCTTAATGCTCAGCAGCTTTTGCCTTTCTGCTGTGCCGCCCTATCAAGCAGTTTACCATAAGAAGCAAGCAAACCCCAGTGATTTTGCAATGGTTGATGCTACTCAAATTTCTTGTTTCACTGGCACGTATCCGGTCATCCACTATCGATTAAGACCAAGATGAAGGTTCTAGCCATAGTGGTTTGTGAGTAATTGCATGACAGACAGACATACCTTAGCATTTTGTATATGTAGAATACAGTATATTTATGTTTATATACTGTACATATACACACAAACAGGCTGAATTGCTTTATTTGTTTAGGTTATATTAGGTATGGCAAAGAAATGCCTCATATTTAAAGTGCACTCCAAATAGGTTTAGAAACATATGAAAGAAATGTGAAGTATAAAATATCATGTTTCCATGTACCGTGCTTGTTGGTTCTGCTTTTTAAAAAGTATGTTTTATTCACACATATTTTTATTGTGCATCATTTAACTGTTGCATGGTCTGTTACTTTGCTAGGTTGTAAACTGGCTTGAAGGACCAGGAACAGAGCAGCTGAGAACTCAGTGGGGAATTGGAGACTCCATTCGAGCCTCGCAGGCCTTGCAACAGAAGCATGAAGAAATTGAAAGTCAGCACAGTGTGAGTTTTACTTTCTTTTTTAGTATATAACAGGTTGCTAATTCTTTTATTTTTCTTTCCAGTATAAAGTGCCCTCAGCAAATCAAACAAAGAAAGCCAGGTATTTTGCCTATCCATGTTTCATTTTATTTTTTTTAAATACAAATTTATACCTATGAATTTCCCCTTGGGATTAATATAATGTGTGTGTGTGTGTGTGTGTGTGTGTGTGTGTGTGTGTGTGTGTGTGTGTCTGTGTGTCTGTCTGTCTGTCTGTCTGTCTGTCTGTCTGTCTGTCTGTCTGTCTTTAGTAGACATTTTGATTAAAGGCCATCCCAACATCTAGTGGCTGAATCTTTACCCCTAAATTACCAGGATTAACTTACCAAGTCATGGACCTGCACCTTTGCTGTCTTCCAGGACTATCAACGTTGTTTGGGTGCGTCCTTCTCTCTTTTTTTTATTCCTCTTTTCAAAGAGGAGACTGGGTGGGACAGTCCTTCTTGGAAGTTATTTTCCTCCTTCCACCAAATACAGCAAACCACAGAAGGCGTGGTGCAGTAAGCATACTTCCATTTTTCTGCTGACAAAAGAGAAGACCAGTGACAATATCAGGTTGCATTAATGATTCTTCATTCATTGTTTTTTTTCAGTTTTAATCACTATTTGTGTATAATTACTGTTTGAAAGTCACAAGTCTGAATTCTCTGTTACCATTGCCGTAATGCTGCAAAATTTACTGTTGTAGTATGCACATGAAATGTAATAGCAACCTTCTTTGTGAGCTGCATATTAGTAAAAGAAAGCTTGAATTATGTTTTAATAAAGTAATGAAATCACTCAACTGTGAAAAAATATATATTTTTCCATTAAAACAAAATTACTGGTCTTCATCTTTCTCTTCATTTTAGTGACTGTGAGTTTAGATTCACACTTAAACTAAGATGCCTCCCACTCAAATGCATCAGCTTACGCTCCTGCTGACTTCTCTCAGCATCTCTTCCTCTCACAAGTTAAAACTGTATTGGATTTCTTCTATTGTATTGTAAGAACTAAACAGTTAAGACTAAAAGTCTCTGAAGCATAAAAAGTTCACAACACCTCCCTTGGGGAAGTTCCTGTGCTTTCAGGGTTTCCTACAGGAGGAGCTTATCTAACACAACATTATGAACTACCAGCACCAGCATGCCCTTTAGCTCTGACCCCAT